>NC_088386.1:53270500-53903500 GCF_037993035.2 Macaca fascicularis
GTCTCTGGTATTCACCCTTTCCCTGCCTGCAACATCCTTCTTAGTCCCTCCTCTGCTGGTCTAATGGCTATTTATCCTTCAAAACTCAGCTTCCATGCATCACCAGCCCCAAACCCAGCTCCATGTGGGATGCAGGCCTTTCCTGCCCATACCCCTCATGCTATGCTGTGACCTTTGCTGTACCCAACTGGACTGTGACTTCTTGAACCAGGAATCACTTCTTGCTTATGTTTACATCACCAGTGCCTACCAGTGTTGTCAACTGGTACTCCTGTTAATTTTAATTGACTAAAAGAATATAAGTTTGTCTTATAACTGATTCACTTTTCCCAAACTCATAAATTATTTGAAAGAGTACATGTGATCAGCCCAGATCAGTCCCTCTGTCTCTTATAATATTATCTTTTCTCTATTACCATAATTATTATTGTGGCCAACATTATTCATTTGTCAAATATTTATTGAGCACCAACTGCATACCAGGTAGTGTCTTAGACACGAGGGATAAAACAATGAATACCTCCACATTCTGACCTCTCACACTCTAGGGCTCACTATGTGCTGGGCACCCGGCATGTAGTCTCATGACTCCTCACAACAAGGTGGGTACCATTATTGTTTCCATAGTACCAGGTAGCAACAAGCACAGAGAGGTGAAGGAGAATATACGCAAAGGCATAGTAAAACAGAAGATGACTAACAATGGTGTTTTGGCCTTGTCTCTTTCCTGAGAAAGGCTTGATTTCTATGCATGGCCAAAGCCTTCCTTTCAGAACACATTCTTTGACTCTGACCATCCATACTATGTCAAACATGATCCTAATCCTTTGCAAAACTGAAATTGTGAAGCATATGAACTGGGACGTGAAGTTAAGGATAAAAAGAAGTCATTACTGTAACTCTACATGGCATGCTGCAGTATTATACATATATCAGAGGAGTCAAATTCTAAACTGGACTATTGGTAATTTTTTTTCTATCCATTCTTTGTAACTTTTCTGAATGAATCTCTGTTTTGCTGTTGTTTTTCGATTGAAACTATTTTGGTGCGGGTACCATAATTCAGAAGACAAAACAAATGCAGCAAGAAATAAAACAAAGGAGCCATCCCCACCCCAATCCCCCAAATCGCCAATTTAAAAAATACTGGCAGTCAGGCATGGTGGCTCATGCCTGTAATCCCAGCACTTTGGGAGGCCAAGGTGGGCAGATCACGAGGTCAGGAGATTGAGACTATCCTGGTTAACATGGTGAAACTCCATCTCTACTCAAAATACAAAAATTGGCCAGGCGTGGTGGCGGGTCCCTGTGGTCCCTCGGGAGGCTGAGGCAGGAAAATGGCCTGAACCCGGGAGGCGGAGCTTGCAGTGAGCTGAGATCGTGCCACTGCACTCCAGCCTGGGTGATAGCGAGACTCCGCCTCAAAAAAAAAAAAAAAATATATATATATATATATATATATGTGTGTGTGTGTGTGTGTGTGTGTATATATAATGTTGTGTGTGTGTATATGTGTGTGTGTGTGTGTGTATATATATATATACCAGCAGGTAAGGTGAATGTCACCACCATGTGCCCAAGAGGAATTTCTCATTCTTCCTTTTATTGTTTCTCTTCTTCCCACATCTCTCCTCCTCACATCCCATATACATATTCTCAGCAAAGCCCAAGTTCTGTTCTAGCCCATAACAAAGAATTAGATGTAGCATTAACCATGGCTCTAGGAAACACCCTGCTTGCCGGGCTCAGATTCAGCTGATGAGAATCAGGCCGCAGGTGCTCCAGTGTTATGATCCAGGCTGAGAAGGTGCAAATGTAAACTTCCCTCTTCCTGCCAAATCACTGACTTAGAGAGAAAGGATGGTCAGGCTACATGGAGTTGTGAAAAAATAAAAGGTTCTAGACCAGCTGTGTTGAGGAATACACCAGATGACCTATAGTCAGGTGTGAGAGCTGTCACATGAGGGCAGTAGGAACTCCTGCGCAGTGAACCCTTGAAGCAGACTGGTGTTGTCTTTTTTAATTTCAGTATGGGGTAGGACCCACTATTGGATAGCAAAATCAAGTTAGTAGTTTAAAACAAGGTTTCTTTCTGTCTTTTTAAGTGAAATAAAACTGAATAAAAATGTAAAAGACAAGGAATAGGTGCACATTAAACATAGTAAGAGTAATTACTGTTTCATGAAATTTTCATTTCAGATGTGTGTGGGCACTATCCATGCAGTGGGCCTTACTCCAAAATGCTTCTTGCTGTGAGTCACAGTCAAAAGTTTGAAAGCCACCTCGCCTGTGTCTTACACTATCTTGGAATGACATGAGTTCTGAGTCACTATGGCTATTAGGAAAAAACATTATGTATGGAATCTTGACTGAGGTCATCCCGGGCTGCAGAGGAAAGTTCCGCAGGTCAGTTTGCAGTGTTTTAAGAGTTATAAATTAATTTTTAAGTGTGTTTTATTTTCCTTGGTGTTTTCCTTTTCAAGAGTGAAAGCGGCCTATATGACATGCCTACAATCCTTCTGCTTTACCAGTTTTTCCACAGAGAGGAGATGGCATTAATCCTCTCACTCTGGAGACCTGTCTTTATAAAAGGGGACTCTTAGAAGTGACTGCACTGCACACTGATGACCACAAGGAAATCATTTCATGAGCTTGGGTGTGGAATTTGTTTTCTCCTCTGTTCAATATTTGACTTTCTTTGAATGAATGTTTAGCATCCTTCCACACCCTACTGCTATCCATACCCCTCTTCTACTGTCCACTTAAAAAAAAAAAAAAAAAAAAAAAAAAAAGAATATGGCACTAGTTTAACTACTCATGGCTGAAACAAACACTTCCCAGGAACGAAAGGCTGAAAGGATGCGTTGTCACAGCTCGCCTTGCATCAACTAGTATAGGATCATTTTGTAAAATAAGAAAACTTGATAATAAAGAAGCAGTGTCTTAAAAGTATGATGCTTCATCAGATATTTACATTCTAGTCCCAGTAGTAGCAAATGGCTTAGTATATGTCATCTCTCTCCCTAAAAACATATTCCATTTGATGATATGCCAAAGAAAAAGATTTTATTCTGAACAAGAGAGAAATTATAGTAACAAGAAGAGAAACAAATGTAATACTAAGACATTTCTCTTACATTCATTCACCCCTTCAAGAACTTCCTGAATCCCGAATAATGAGAAAATCAAAGAAAGGCTTACTCTATTCTTCCCCCCCACAGTAGCAAAGAGGGGCACCTTTGTAACCCTAACAAAAAAGTCCATTGAATTTATCTCCTTCCTTCCCTCATTGGGTAGTGGGGCTGGAAAGTCTGAGTAGTGATGGCTTTGGAAATACTAAAATAAGTTAACTCAGAAAATAATTTAGTACCTAGCAGTCTTCTCTAGAACAGGCCGAAATCTCTTGCGAAAAAATTCTGCATAAGTCTGGCCTTCGTTGCTACAATAAAATCTAACTGTGGTTTACAAATTTAATAAAATGTGGGTCGTCTCAGCTTTGAAATATTTCCAAAGGAGCAATATTCCCTTTAAAGTAATTGTGTCATAGTCTTCACCTGCAAATGCATACGGGGACAAAAGAAAAGCCAAACATGGAGGTTCTGCCTTCACCCTGGTGGTATAATAGTAGTATTACAGCATGATTAGTCTTATTAATGGGAAGGAAAGGGAAGGATATACAGGTAATTAGGACTCAAGTGCTCTTCTCTATGAGAGCAAATAAAACTCTTCCTGCAGCTAGAGTTGTATATATAATGAATATGAAAAATGATTACTGGTAGGAGAGACAAGAAAAGTAAGAAACACAACCCCAGGTGAAGGCACCTCATCATTTGCTATTACAAACTCTCTTCTCACGCTCTCAAACAGACTGGATTGAGCTGGATTCTAGCATGCACCAAACATAATATGAATGTGGATGTAGCTAATTTAGGGCACAAAAAAAAAATGCAAAATTTCGAAGAGGACTGATAATGACTGGAGCTCTTGAACACCATTCCTCAAAGTATATGATGCCTTTTGTTGGCTGTGTAACCTTAAGCAAGAGCTTTAACCAATCCAAAAGCACATCCAAAAAAATGTATCTTATGAGGGCACTTGTGAGGATTATAGGAAATTATGCATGAAAGCTAGCCCAACATCTGGTGCGTATTAAGCACTCATTAAATATTACCTATAATCATCAAACAGGTCGTTATATTGGAAAGCATTTTCCAAATATAAGAGGTGAAAAAATCTTTTATTGCCCACAGCATTTAGGATTCCATAGAACTTGAGAAATACTCTGAAGTACACTCAAACTCTACCCCCCCCCAAAAAAATCACTGTTTGGAACTAATATTTGAAATATTACCACTATTTCTAATCGATATTTATGAGACATTTGAGAGACAAAGGGGTAAAAGGTTTTTTATTTTCATAAACTAAGAAGAGTACACTACCCAACAAAATGTATTAGAACAAAATCTCTATGACTCTTATTTATGTCCCAAGAATGTAATCTAGCTTCATTAAAGCATAATTAATAACATGCCTTAGCTGTTCTATAAACATCAAATATGGGTCTATTTCCTTTTAAGCTGAGTAGTCTAAAGCTCACTCAGCAGTAGACAAGCTACAGAGATACTACATATTTTTGTTATCGGCCCCATTATTTACCTCTTTTGGTTAAGCATTTGTACTTAATATTTGCTTTTTAACTAATGTTGAGGATACTAGAGTGCATTATCAATAGGGTTTCTCTTTGGTTTTTAAAATTTTCCTATTAAATATATAAAAACAAAATGCCTTCCATAGAACACACACACACACACACACACACAAACGCACAATAGGGAGCTGAGTCACAGAAGAAAGATGGCACTAAGGCAACGGCTATTATGATTAGAGTATGCTAGGCTATAGCACTCACTGGATATTCTATTTTAAAAAAAAATCCATTGCAATTAAAGGATGATATGCTCTTTTCCATACTTGTAAACATCCTAGTGGTGGTGACAGATTAAATAGCAAAACCTTAAGTGTCAATCTATTTCCATTTCCACTTCAGCCTAAACTAAGTTTTACATGTTTTACATGTCTTCATTGTGGCATTAAGAGGTTATTTGCTGGATTCTTGGACAGCTTAAGAGCTGAAAGCAGGGGAAAAAAACAACCAATGGCATGGTTATTAGCATTGCTCCATAACTGTCCTTTTTCTGCCCCACTCTTTTCCCCATTCTCTCTCCACCTCTCCTTCTCTCCTCACACTACATTTCCACTTCTCTGTCTCTTCCTCTCTCTTTTTTTATACCTTGCCCACATCGCAGGTCTACCCATGATATCATCTGAACTGCCTCATACCACAGAGGCAGGGTGCGGTGGCTCACGCCTGTAATCCCACCACACTGGGAGATAGAGGTAGGCGGATTGCTTGAGCCCAGGAGTTGGGAGACCAGCCTGGGCAACACAGTGAGACCCCAGCTCTACAAAAAATACAAAAACTAGCTAGGCATGGTGCCCCGGGAGGCTGAGGCAAGAGGACTGCTTAAGCCCAGGAGGTTGAGACCACAGTAAGCCAGAATCGTGCCACTGCACTCCAGCCCTGGTGACAGAGTGAGGCTCTGCCTCAAAAAAAATAAAATAAAATAAAATAAAAATAAAAGGCAAAATATCATATGGAATTGATGGCCAGCCAAGATGGCTTAAGCCTATAATCTCAGCACTTTGGGAGGCCAAGGTGGGTGGATCACTTGAGCTCAGGAGTTGGAGACCTGCCTGGGCAACACAGCAAAACTCCATCTCTACCAAAAATACAAAACAATTAGCTAGTTGTGGTACACAAGCCTGTGGTTGCAGCTACTCAGGAGGCTGATGTGGGAGGATCACTTGAGCCTGGGAGGAGAAGGTTGCAGTGAGCTAAGATCATGCCACTGCACCCCAACCTGGGTGAAAGAGACCCCGTTTCAAACCACGACAATGACAACAAAATAGCAACAACAAAAATATCATACAGAATTGATATGGTAACTAAGGAAGAGAGTGAAATCTGGAGGGACTTTAATTCTCAACATTCCTTAGATTTTTAAGTAATAATCGTATTATTTACCAATTTAAAAGAGGTAAAAACATCCCAGAAACTTGACTGTTAGAAATGTCTCCAGCAATTGTCAAGTATCCCCTGGGGGATAAAATTACCCCCAATTGAAAACCACTGTTAGCTCATCAAATCCTCCCAGCTTTAATATAAGCCCATTTCCTCGTATTAATTCCTTCAACATTGCCACTCAGGATCCTTTTCCCATACCTTCTTGGCACTAACTGACACAACTGCCATACTATGGTAGTATCTTTAACACCACTGCTCAGAGTGGAATATAAACTAGGTATCTAAAATGGTCTATAACCGCACTGGCCAACAGAAATAAAATGTGAGCCACCTAATGTAATTCTAAGTTTTATCACAGCAGTAGGAAAAAACAGGTCAAATTTTTAGTGTGTTCAAACTTCAGCTTGTATCTTACATTTACAGCATATTTCCACTCATATTAGCCACATTTCAAATGCTGTATGTGACTATCAGCTAGCATATAGGACAATGGAGAAGTATAATATGTGTCATTAAGTATGGGAAGGAGATAGGAACAGATCAAATATTATGAACCTAATATATAATGAAATAGACGTAATATTTTAAGTACTGATTTTTTCACACTGTTGGCTATACTAACTTGTCAAATTATATGCCTCCTTGGAAACTCATCAATTATATAAAGAAGACCACTACACTCCGAAGAGCCTGTAACAGGGGCGTTAGTCTTACTGTCCCATGTGACCATAACAAGGCCGAGATTCCTACAATAAGCACCACTCTTTATGGAGGAACACTTGTAAAATAAAGTGGGTGCGCTCAATGCGCAATGAAGTAGTGTTTAGGCTTTCTATATCTAGAAAGATATATACCAACATGTTAAAAGCAATTACATGTAAGCGAAGGGAATTATGAGTAACTTTTACTATCTTTCTCTCTTGATTATCTATTTTGTCCTTTTCAACAAGGACAGGACCATCCCTGAGCAACTTTTTGGAAACGAGGGGATGGGAAAGTGAGTAATGACAGTAAGTAAGCAAGGGTCAGAGACGCCAAAGGCACTGAAATGCCTGGGTGGTGCCACACAACTAAGAATTAGCCTTCTATGGCCTGAATGTTTGTGTCTCCCCAAAATTCACGCCACTATCATAACTCCCAAGGTGAGGGTATTAGGAAGTAGGGCCTTTTGAGGTGATTAGATCATGAGGGCAGACCCCTCATGATTGGGATTTGTGCTGTTATAAAAGAGAACCCAGAGAGCTAGCTAGCCCCTTCTACTATGAGACAACACAGAGAAGGCACCCTCTATGAGGAATGAGCCCTTACCAGACACTGAATCTGCCAGCACCTTGAACTTAGACTTCCCAGCCTCCGGAACTGTGAGAAATAAATGTTTAGTTTTTGATCCACCCAGTTTCTGGCATTTTTGTTATAACATCCCAAATAGGCCAAGACATAGTCTTTGCCCCACAAGTATCAACTATCCCACTGAGCATTCATTTTCATGAATAATCTTTGTAGAACTGAAACCAGTACCTAACTCCGTCATACATAAAAACACAAAGTATGTATGTCTCACGCTGCCTTAATGTATACTAAATATTCCAAAAATATAACTAATATATAAATCAAGGGCCAACGGTTCTGGTTTTTTTTAATTCCACCAAAATCTGTTCACCAATTCAGAAAATTCAATCACTGAAGAGACCACTTATGACAACTAAGCCACCAATATAACACACCAGTACCAATCTATTTTCGAAGATGTTGAAGATTATTACCTATATAGGTGCAAGCATGTATTACTTCATCATATCTTCTTGTAGGCTCATGCCTAACTACACTATAATATATCACATTTGGGCTTTTTTTCAGGGGGACGGGGGGCGGGGGTTTGAGATGGAGTCTTGCTCTGTTGCCCAGGCTGTAGTGCAGTGATACGATTTCGGCTCGCTGTAACCTCTGCCTCCTGGGTTCAAGCAATCCTCCCACCTCAGCCTCCCAAGTATCCGGGATTACAGGTATACACCACCACACTCAGTTTTGTACCTTTAGTAAAGATGGGGTTTCACCATGTTGGCCAGGTTGGTCTCGAACTCTTGACCTCAAGTGATCCACCCGCATTGGCCTCCCAAAATGCTGGGATTACAGGCATGAGCCACTGCACCCAGCCTCGCATTTGTTTAAATATATGTTTTATTGTTAATTACAGAGTTTTCTCTTATTTCTCCTTTATTATTTATTTATTTATTTTGAGACAGAGTCTCACTCTGTTGCTCAGGCTGGAGTTCAATGGCACGATCTTGGCTCACTGCAACTTCCACCTCCCAGATTCAAGCAATTCTCCTGCCTCAGCCTCCCAAGTAGCTGGGATTACAGGTGTCCGCCACCACGCCCAGCAATTTTTGCATTTTTAGTAGAGACAGGGTTTCACCATGTTGCCCAGGCTGATCTCGAACTCCTGACCTCAGGTCATCCACCTGCCTCAACCTCCCAAAGTGCTGGGATTACAGGCGTGAGCCACCATGCTTGGTCCTATATTTATTTTAAGTAGAAAATTAGGTTGAATTTTTTAAAAAATAGGTGTATGTAAATATTCAGATATAATATATATAAGAATTTCACTTCAAAATAGTCAATAATCACCAAATATTTATTATAAAAAGAGTGTGTTAACTTTGACAGGCTTAAGAAGTCGTTTATAGTAAGCCAAAAAAAAAAAAAAAAAATCACAGTATACTTATCTTAACCCAAAAAGATGTGAGTCACTTACCTTCCATACTAGGGGAGGGGAGAGCAATTATGATAAGCACAGGAAGAATCATCACTCCATCTACCATTGTCCAACTGTAAAGGGAAAAGAAGAGATGTAAGTAAAGCATAAACATCTAACTGCAGGAAGACAAATTAAATTAAGCATACCACCTTCAAACTGCTACTCAAGGCCCTTCTTACTAATCATCCTCAGATATATTGCCTTATGTATTACTACATTTAAACATACACCTTTTATGTGGACCTAAACATATCACCTTAAAGAGTTAGTCATATTCACTTCCAACTGGCAGTCACTCAAGGGTACTTTCTCAGAGTCTACTCTCTTACAAAGAAATCAATAAGGAAACGAAAAATTTTCAGCTATAAAGTGAGGCACGTTCCAAAAGATTTTAGGTTTGAATTTTATCTTACCCCATTTGAATGCAAAATTGGCACTAAATTAAAAACCCTGAGAAGCATGAATAGACTATTTTAACACGATGTTAAAGATTAAGCGACTGAATAATTCAAGCCAAATTACTATGCTAGAGTCTCATTTCTCCTTTAAAAGGACTGGAGGTAGAGCAACCTACATCAACATACAGACCTAAAGCAAAAACAAAGAACAAAAAAATACAAACTTTTACCCCATCTAAGGCAAAGCAATGCATTTCTCCATTAAACAAATTTAACAAGGATAGACAACTAAAATCATGTAAAAATTTTTAAAAAAACTTTTCCATTTGAATAATGTGAAATACCAGGAATGTGATGGGAGTTTGGTTAGCTGCAATTTTCTGGATGGTAAAATAAAGAAAAAGCTGGTAAAGTTCTTTAATGATAGGTTAGTGTGCTTGTACTCTTTCAGCTTTAAACCAGAGTGAAAGCCCATTGCTATCTAGCATGTCTGGAGTGTTGACCTTTAAAATCAAATTATTTAGGCTGCGTACAGTGGCTCACAGTTGTAATCCCAGCACTTTCGGAGGCCGAGGTGGGATGATCACTTGAGCCCAGGAGTTTGAGACCAGCCTGGGCAACACGGTGAGACCTCATCTCTATTTGTTTTTATTATTTTTAAAATTTAAAAAAAATCAATTTTTGGGGCTGGCAGTCTGTTTACCATCCATACCTCCATCATATCTTACCACCCTTCACTTAAATTTATTTCTCTCTGGTTCCATAATTATATTTCAGTCAATCCCTTTCCTAAAAGCCAGGTAAGGGAGGAAGTAAAGGGGATTTTTATGTTCCTTCCTTTTCTATTTTTAAAAGCATATGAAACTTGAGCAAGATCCTACTACTGTTGTTGTTTTTGTTATTTCCATGTTCACACAGATCTTTCCTATAAGTGAGTCCTTTTGGGGACGTACAAATATTTCATCTTGGCCCCTCACAACCAGAATGTGACTCCTCCAACACATCTCTGTACCTTTGGACATGAATATGCTTTTTGTTCCCCTCTGCTTGAACTGCCCTGAGCCCCCTCCACCACCCCTCTCCAACCCCATTGCCTCCTCCTGTCATACATGATTCCAGCTCAAAGGTAAGTCCTTGGTGAAAAACCTCTCCCTCAGCAGTGGTTTCAGCCCCCGGCATGGACTCATAATCATCTGTCTAAGGCAGTCTCCAGCACTGGTCCACTCATCTCCAAAACAGGTATGCACATCCAAGGAGCAAGCAAGAGTCATTCATTGAGCTATGGAATGAAATTATTAAACTGCTTTTTCATAAGAATGTTTTAATCTAATAAAGTAGAAAATAACTTGAGATTTAATCTGGTCTCTATCTCAGTTGTCTATGACAGTCTAGTACAGGAGATATCTTACAGAAAGGCTACGAGTTACATAACGTTAGAGTGGACATGATTTGCTTTTAGAGTACAACCACGTACTTGTAGTTTTGAAGGTCCGTTCAAGTGGAATTACAGGTTACATTGGCTACTTACAGTGAAATGAGCCTTCCCAAATGGCAAGTGTTCTAAAACCATTAAAGAAACTAGAGATTGCACATATTATTAATGCAAGCACCAGAGAAGAGTAAGAAAACAGTAAACTTAACATCACTTATTTCTACTGGTTCTTCCTTAACCACTTTACTAGAGAAAAGTAGTAATATTCAGTTCAATCTGACAAGAAACAGTCTCCCCAAATTCAAAATTTGAAAACATTTGAAAAATGGATTTGCAACTACTGTCATAGATAGTAAACATTATCCTGAGTGGCTTGAGACTTTCATTGATGATAACATTATTCCACTGCCATTGGCAACACCTTAAATATTTTATGCTTATTTAATTGCTATTTTATGAATGTTTTACAATATGTACTTATTTATTTTATGTAAAATGCATAGCCAATTTACATATTGTGGGTGCATCAAAAAACTTTCTATGGGATATGTCATCACAAACCATTGAAAATTGCTGAACTAAACTATTTCTTATCTCAGTCTTATCTGAATTCCCAGTCCTTCATTAACGCATTAATGCATCAAAAACTACTCAAAACCTACTATGTGCTACATATTAGAAGCCTAAAATGGCAAATACAAACAGGGTCCTTGCTATCGTGGCACTTACAAGATATGTCTATGGTGGTAATCAAATAATCATCAAAAGATTGCATAATTAAAAACTGAATTAAGAGTTGGGAAGAAACATAGTTAAAATAACCGTGTTAACAAAACAAAACAACTTGAGACTTTCTGGAGGGTGCAGAGGTTTCCTGGGGAGGTAACATCTGAAAAGGAATCAGGAATCAGAAGGATGAGTACAGGTCCTAGGAAAAGGGTAAATGTTTTGGGAATGTGGTGGGAGAGGGTAAACAAAGGACACAGATAGGGTAATACTTAAGGGAAAGGGCACTTCTATTGAGGTGCCTGTGGCCAGAGCAAGCATGGTGTGTCCTGAGGACTTAAGGCAAACCTCAGGACCAAAAAAACGCAAGAATGGCCAGGACACAAAGGGTCTGGAGGAGTTACAAAAAGTCGGAGAACACCCAAGAAGGCTAGAGAGGAAGGCAAGGGTCAGAACAGAGGTAAGGCACTCTAGGCCCTCTACTTACCTAACTTCATTGCCCCCTTCGCTCTCACCATCATCTGCAGTTCCTCAGTCCCCACTATCCATTATTATCATCCCCACCAGGCCACTTTCTGCCTATCTCTGGACATTTCTACATGATGCTCCCTATGATTGGGCCCTTCTTTCAGGGCCCAACCTACTGAATTCCTACTCATCCGGTAAGTCTCAATGGCTTCTCTAAAGGCTACCACTTTCTAAAAGCCTGTCTAAATCCTTAAATACTCTCTGCTCATTCTTATAGACCACTTTAAGTTTCACTCATACAAATCATCCTAATTAATAATTATGTATTCATACCTGTGTGTGCTTTTGAACATCTGTCTCTGTCACTAGACTGTAAACTCCATGGGAGCAAAATCTATAGTCTATCTTGTTCATCACTGCCAGAGCCAAGTAGGTGCACATTTAATAACAGTTTAATTAGAATTTTTCCTGAATTAATCGGCTCAATTTAAGTTTAAATTCTAAAGAATTATTAACAGCAGCCCCTCCCTGCCATGCACACAGACACACACACACAGAGACCTGCAAAGGAATGGCAAGATTAAGAATCATCTCTATAACTTTAATCTGTAGAATTTAGCTAAAGTAATAGTAAAAGTCAACAGTTAACAAGCTTCAAAATCAAGACTCCTTTTACTATTAAAAAAAAAAAAAACTAAGAAACAATCACCACTGGCATATTTTCCACGTCACAAAGCCAGCAAAAGCCCACGTCCCAAATACCTATTAACAGATTATCATTGTGCGAACAAAATTAAAACAATAATTTAGGCTCATAAATAGAAGACAGAAAAAGAATTATAAATTCAGACCTTCAAACAGTAGGGACTAATTCCGTCTCCAGTGTTTAAAGACAGCTCAAAATCTGCCAAAAATCTTTGGGAAAAAAGTCAACTTACTGGTTGCCATTTTGTCCAGGGTCTGCAGTGCTTCTCCTGACCAGTAAACTCAGCTATTAAAAACAGCACCCCCAAAAGGAAAGAAAAAAAGAAGGTAGAAAGGGGAATGTTCTGGTATTTCCTGACTATATTTCAATTATAAGAAACATCAATATGCTAAAATCTCAACCTGAAGTCCCAAGGATCTATTTTTAATTTAAAAATATACCAAAAAGAAAGTATCATTTTTAAAAGTAAAATTTCGACTCTCCTGCTCTCAAATATTTTTGGCTAAGGAGTTTTCATATGTAAGTTGGCAAGAAAGAGAGACTAATAGTGGAAAATGGGAGTGGCAATAACTCAATAGTTCTAGGATTGCCTTACTCCAGTATTTTTAAAACTTTTTTGGTCTCAGAATCTCTTTAAACTCCTGAAAATTACTGAGAAGCATGTGTATGTAGGCTACATCTCTTGATATTTACAGTGTTAAAAATTTAAACAGAATCTTAAAAATATTCTATTCATAATAAAATAACAATAACATACTACCTTTTTTTATTTTAAAAGAGCTATGATGTATTTTTTAAAAAACATGTTGTGAGAAAAGTGGCATTGTTTTCCTGCTTTTTTGAAAATCTCTGATTTAATAAAAGACAGCTGGATTATCATATATGATCTACATTCATTCTGTTACATCATGTACTGGCTGCAGTATATATACAAAATCCAGTATCACCCATATCATTGGAAGAAGGAGGACCTTGTGAAACCCCTGAGAAAGTCTCAGGCGCCTTTGGAGTTCTTGGACAACACTTTGAATAACTTAGTCCTTAAACCCTCAGTCTTTGTACTCTATCAGATGACCAGATGGTACCAGATATTTTAGACTGAGCACTTACCAGATACCTGACAAAAATGACACTGTTCTACAGTTTTAGAAATTTCATTAACCTCTCTAACATCACAGACATCAACGAGTCCAACAGTCAAGGAAGAAAGCATTAACTTTTTTTTAATGTTGGAATAATATTTTATGTATACAGCTAAATACTTTTGAAATGGGATATAAACTTGTATGAAGGTACTCACAGCTGCTTATCTTGCTTGGGTTCAACTAAATCCTTGTGCAAGGCTGTAATGCCAAAATCTCTAACCGAAAAATCACAGGCTACTGAGGACTGCAAAATATTATCTGAAGTGTTCAGAGTATGAATCCGTGCCTCTCATGTATACACATCTCTCTTCTGTTCTTAGATAAGACCCTCTACCCCAGTAACTGGTTTTCATATTTCAGACACAAGAAAAATCGCTATTCAGAAAATGGTTAGAGACCTCCTGACTTAACTAAGGTACCCTCTTTAAATCGATACTGTTTCTTACAATGTCTCAGGCCTACCTTCTTAGAAGACAGAACATTCCCATGATATTCTACTAAAAACAGACACATCACCAGGTCAGTACAAAATGACTTTCCAAATCCCATGGTACTTTTCAAATTCCACTTGAAGATCAGATTGTACGTAGTTAAGGAGCTAGCATTTAGCTCAATTTCTAATATATGTGGGCTTGAAACCAAGTTTGGCACTTTTTTTGCTCATCACAATTTTACAGCTAGGTGAAGCCACAGATACCCCACAATGTACTACCCAAAAAATTACTGTGATATTGGTCACAGAATAACTGAGAATATAATACACTTCTATATACAACTTTCAGAATCCATATTAGGCAATCTGAGTGCTAATCTGTAATACAGCTATAAAGGATGTTTCTGAAAACTAGACTTACGAGTAGCATACACTTTGTTAACTATAATATTGAGGATGAGAGAAAAGTTATAAGATGAACCCTAAAATTCTTTCCCATTGGAAAATTTGACAAAATGTTCATTTATCTTGTCTGACGGTCTAAACTCATTCTTCAATACATATTTTAGTGACTACCTTCATTCAATAAGGACATTCTTGATACTCTTCTCAATTCAATTTCTAACAATCTGTGAATTAGAAAGAATCTTGGAAGACAAGTCATACAATCACCCACCCCTATTTTGAATGACTTTTACATTGTCCACGTGTAGACACTTTCTAACCTATGCTTGCTCACCATTGGTAAGGGCTCTCACTACGATCCTATGACAGTTTTTTTCTTTTTTTTTTTTTTTTTTTTGAGACGGAGTCTGGCTCTGTCGCCCGGGCTGGAGTGCAGTGGCCGGATCTCAGCTCACTGCAAGCTCTGCCCCCCGGGTTTACGCCATTCTCCTGCCTCAGCCTCCCGAGTAGCTGGGACTACAGGCACCGCCTCGCCCGGCTAGTTTTTTGTATTTTTTAGTAGAGACGGGGTTTCACCGTGTTCGCCAGGATGGTCTCGATCTCCTGACCTAGTGATCCGCCCGTCTCGGCCTCCCAAAGTGCTGGGATTACAGGCTTGAGCCACCGCGCCCGGCCGACAGTTTTTTTCTTTATGTATCTTTAGGCGTTCTGTACTATGCCTTCCATAAGGAAAATATAATAATTCTCTTTAATATAAAAGGCAGAGGCAATGCGGAAAAATAATTTGTGGAAACCTGCTTTTTCTTAGTCATCTAGGAAGGTAGAAGAAACTTGCCTAAGGACACAGGTCAAACCGCAAACCCCCAGATCAGAGCATTCAGGTCTTAACCAACCACCACTCTACACAACTTTCACTTAACTAGCCAGCCACAGTTTAGCAAACTTGTTCTGTCATCTTTAACAGTTTTTTGTTTGTTTGTTTTTTGGGTTTTGTTTTTGTTTTTGTTTTTTTGAGGCAGGGTCTTGCTCCATGGCCCAGGCTGGAGTGCAGTGGTGCAGCCTCAGCTTACTGCAGCCTCAACCTCCTCAGCTCAAATGATCCTGCTGCCTCAGCCCCTCAAGTAATGGGGACTACAGGCACATGCCACCATGTCTGACTAGTTCTTTTTGTATTTTTTGGTAGAGGTGGGGTTCCACCATGTTTCTCAGTCTGGTCTCGAACTCCTGGGCTTAATCAATCCCCCTGCTTCGGCCTCCCAAAGCTCTGGGATTACAGGTGGGAGCCACCAAGCTCTACCATCCTTAACATTTTATTCAAGCCTCCATTCTTCTGAACTTCAACTGAAAATCTTGATTTTCCTCTTAAAGAACATCTTTACTCATGGTTATTTAATACACCATTCAATCATGACTTCTTTCCATTTCTCTAACCTTAAACAATTTCATGTTACTCAGTGATCTCCAATTATCTCCTCCCTCCCTCTGCCCCCAGAAAAGATGTTGACATCATAGAAAAAAACAAGTGTCTTCGATAGTGCATCAGTGGATTCTAGCTCCCATCTTCCATCCCTACTCTTCAGTTCTCTTGTAAACTCACCCTTCAAAATAAATGGAAATTAGTAAGACACATTTGGGGGCAAAGTTAGGCCCAGGAAGGCAAATTCTAGACAT
The DNA here is from genome assembly GCF_037993035.2 of Macaca fascicularis. Classification (NCBI taxonomy): domain Eukaryota; kingdom Metazoa; phylum Chordata; class Mammalia; order Primates; family Cercopithecidae; genus Macaca; species Macaca fascicularis. The sequence goes on from NC_088386.1 coordinate 53,286,728, forward strand.
GAAACTTTGAAGGAAAATAGACTTACATCAGCCGCCACCAAGCAGGGCCAAAATCAGCCACTGCAACTGATTAGATAATACAAGAACAGTCACATCTCTTCTATGCTCAAAAGGCAATGAGCTAACCCAAAGGCAGCTTGTGCCAAACTACCTGGGCCTTTGGGAGGAGTGAAATGAGACATGGGCTGTCAGTAATAGCTGCAAAGAAAGGTTAAACCGAAGTTATCATACCATATAAGTTAAGTCAGGGTCTTTTCTACGGTTCAAAATGACCTGTTAAATATTTTTAACACCACACTCTGTCTGAACTGGCAATGTGCAAATTGCCAAGGCTAGGTTTTATATAGACTTCACTGCTGCTGGAGGGTTTCTGGCGGGGTGTTACTTTCAGAATATTAGCATGTAATTTGATCTTTCATGATAGATGAATACAAATAGCTTCTTGGACAAGTCCTATAGAACTGAAAACCAGGCCCTGGATCGGTTTATCCTGTAGTTAGAGGAAATAATTATGGATTATTTCAGGAAAGAATGGGTTTTGACTGAGTTACACTATAAACATTCCAGCTGTAACAGATGGACCCTAGATATGGTTTGGGAAGGAAGGGAAGCAAACAATATGATCTGTAAAATGAAAAAAGATGAAAAAAAGATAAGGCTTAATGTGAAAGAAAGTGAAAGGTTTAGCTTAGGCTGCTATGTAAGAATCAAAGGCTCCCCAGTAAATTTATTTTAACTGTACACAGAATGAAACAGACTTTGCTACATCCTTTCCAGATATACACAGAATACCTACGTTAAACTTCTAAGAGTCCAGGGTTTTGATCACTTGCTGCATGCCTTACTCATACCTCAAAACTAGGTTTTATTTCCCCAGGCTTGACTATATGGAGACTGTCCCTCATTTTCCACTTCATTCTTTTGTTTCAAATAGCCATGGTCCACCTGCTTTGTTTCAACTGATAGGACTCCATCATCTCCCTGCTATTTTGTTACATTCTCCAATGCAGCTCACAGCCCACTCCCTGTCCCTTGTTTGCAAACGGTGACTAGAACCTTTTTTTTGTTTTTAACCTATTAGTAGGAAAAGCCCCATTATTCCTTCCCATAAAGCTCATCTAGACATGTAACTCTGAAGTTCATTTCAAATCCCACTTCTTCCCAAAGTCCTCAGGTAGACACCGTCTCAGTGCTCTGTCTCATTTCTAGCTGTGCCTGATCTGAAGCTTCCCCTCTAACCTAACAGTGTAGACCTTTCTATCCCTCCCATGACTTACAAGTGGTGTTAGAAGCACTGCCCATCTGACACAGCTGTCCCCATTCTCAGGCTAATGTGATTAATCTATAATAATTTTTGGGTGGTGGGTATAAGATGAAAGGAATGTCAAGGCCAGAGAAGTACATTTCTCTCTCTCTCTCTCTCTCTCTCTCTCTCTCTCTCTGTCTTTACTGAGAGACACTGGAGCACTTTTCTGTTGTAGTGAGAAACACCGCACTTTATACACTGGCCTAACCAAAGCCTTCTGTCTCACTCCCATACTCCAAGCCCATTCCTGTCTCAGACCTTCTCACCCGCCCCCATGAACTATATTCCCCCACCATATCTTCTTCATAGCACTTAACAACTGGGTGAAATTTGCCACTTACTTACTAGTTTATTTATTTTTTATTGTGTTTCTCCCTCTTCCACACACCAAAATGTAAGCAAACAAGAGTAAGAACTCTGCCTGGTTCATGGATACATGCTCATGCTTGGCACCTACCAGGCGCACAGTAAAAATTAAAACATACTCATTTTAACATTTTAGCCTTGGCTACACTTTGATGTGGAGAGAGGAAGGTGAAGTTTAAGTTTTATATATCCTAGCAAGGAAATGGGGGGCAGGGGTGGGTTTGTATGTCCCCAATTTAATAGAGTAGCAAGCAGATATTTGAGATAAATTAAAAGATATCATTTGTAACTTGGATTCCAGTTTTCAAGGGTGTCATCCAAGAGAGGCAGCCAAACAAAAAGACGGCTGGCAGACCTCGGGTGTACCAGACAACTCCCTGGTGGACAATATCCCAGTTGGAAGGGATTGCTTGGATCTCTAGTTGCAGACACCAGCTGATAGGCCCAGAGCCATCCCTAGTGACCTCTGAGACAGCGTCTGTCTCTTGAAAATACATCTCCTACAAGTCAGAAATTGACATATTATCTCCCCTGAAGGCTTCTAACATTTATTGACGCTATTTGGAAAGCCATGCTTCCATGCCTATTAATAACCTTCAGAAAGAACCCCAAGGAAGTGTCAGGAGAAAAATAGATCCAGTCGATGAAAGCCAAAGACTTGACCAGAGGTTACAGTCAGTAATACATTAAAAAAAAAAAAAAAAGGAAAGTTGTAACCTTTCTGAATTAGATGTTATCTTTTCAGGAGGCTTAAAACAAAATACTTAGCCAATGAATTACAGCAATGTGAGGCAAGAACCCTGGTCTTTACAAAAAGGAACTCTTGAAAGACCCCGTATCTATTTAAATAGACCAGCAGCAGCAACTAACTTTATCTGCACATCAATTATTCCAAGGAATTTTGCCTACACGGCTGTTATCATTAAACCTTTTATAGTTATTTTTACAGTTATTTAAACTTTGTAAAGTTTCTCCAAGTGACACATTAAACAGCAACCAGATCAACTTACTCTAAATAATGGAATCACTAATTAACACTCATCTTGGAAAAGAATTCTCTTAGTGGTCTTTCTCCTCTCCCCTCCCCCAAATAGAATGTGATTAATGGAATTCTCTCACAATTTAGCTTGAAATATGCTTTTGCCAGTCAAGCAGCTAAAGCAGAATCAGATAATTGTGGTATGACTCAACAAACACACAGCTGTTCATTTAAATATATCCATCAAAAGTATAAATATGATCATGAGAAAGAAAACGAGCCATGTACCAGGGTCAGTGCACAAGTTGAATGGGTTAGCATCCAAGTAACCACAACAGAAAACAAGAAGGAGACGGGGAGAGGAGGCAGGGAGAAGTTCTGGATGGAAACCGGGTGGAGAGAGACTGGAGAACGGATGTAACCAAAAAACCACCCACCCAACCAGAAACACTCACTGAACTAAATAAGAAAACAATGTTAAAAGTAAAAATAAATGCACTCTATGAAGTAGGGAGAAAGAATGAAATCTTAAAAATAGGTGAGGCACCCAAGAACACAAAGGTAGAAAGTCGATAGAGTAGAAAATGGTGAATTTGATCTGTTATTAAAAATAAAATAGAGTCAGGCACAGTGGTTCATGCTTGTAATCCCAGCAGTTTGGGAGGCTGAGGCAGGAGGATTGCTTGAGCCCAGGAGCTCAAGACCAGCATGGGCAACATAGTGAGATCCCATCTCTATAAAATGAAAAAAGAAAATTGGCCAGGAGTGGTGGTGGGAGGCCTGTAGTCCCAGCTGCTCTGGAGGCCGGGACAACAGGATCACTTGAGCCCAGGAGTTCAAAGTTACAGTGAGCTATGATCATGCCACTGTACTCCAGACTAGGCGACAGAGTGAGACCCTATCTCTAAAAAATATGTAAAATTAAAACTAAAAACAAAACAAAGACCCCAAGGCAGTGGAAAATAGGAGAACAGTATTCTCACCTCAGTCCTTGTCCACAACCTTCAAACACTCTGATTATGAAATCACTGTGGAAACATGGGTATGCTTCCAATAGTCCAAAAGTATAATGACTGAAAAACACCACTCTGTACCAGGCAATCCCTAAGGAGGTTCTACATATACAGGACTGCCATTTAACATGAGGCAAGGAAATGGAGAAAGAGCAAACTGTAAGAACATGATGGGGGACAGGTGGCAGGGAGGGTTCCCTGCATCCAGTGTGCCAGGCCCCATTCCTTCTTTCTTTCTCAAGGATAGGCCAGAAAGGCCCAATAAGAACTTGAGAAGCAAAGGCACTGAGAAGCTCTTGAGGCGTCTCCTCCCTTAATATGTAATTCAAAATGCTAACAAGTGAAAGAAACATCTAATCCATGATAAACATTTCCAAGCTTTCCCTGAACCATCAAAAATCTCTCTTTCCAAAAAATAATCTCTCTGGCAGTGGAGGGCCTAAGTACATGTGTAGCCAAACTGCTCAGTTATCCTGCACTGAAAACCATCCACACCCTTCCCATTTATAGGCCATCTCTCTTACATCATCATAGCAACAATTTCAACTACCACCACCTCCTTAGCCCCAAGGTCCCCAGTATCCACCCTCTTCATCCTTTCACCGAACAATTTCTGGAACAGCAACTACACAGGCTTCCTCCACGTCGCCCATCCAGTCTTCGGTCCACAGTGTTCTGTCCTAGTCAATCCACTGAAATACCCCTTGCTAAGGTTCTACCTCGTTTTAGTCTTACCTTATCCTTCAGGTTCACAAAGGAGCTTGCTCAAAATATGGATTCCCAAGCCTCACCCCTTAGAGATTTTGATCTGTGATGACGAGGCCTAGGAATCCCCCACCCCCTGGCAAATCGGGTGATGCTGAGAATGACAAGGAGGTCTCACTCACTTATGAGGTAGGATGTGGGGTTGTGACCACCTTCTTCCCTTGGCTTCCTCCCTAGCTGGGATTTGTGGGCTGCACTCTCAGGTATCTTTACTTTTAATGCTTTGATCTTTCTCAGTTTCCTTGCACAGAAGCTTCCTCTTCTGTCACTCATGCCTTAAATCTTGGTTTAGGCCCCACGGCTCGGCCTTTTCTTTTCATTCAAGACGTTGCTTGTTTTCTTAGACTCAGGAACCACTGTAGGCCACCAGGCTGGACTACCAGGTTGAGAATGAAATCACCCATTCTTTAGTCATTTCCCCCTCCCTGTCTATTCCTTCCTTATTACCCTCCTCCCCATATGTTCTTTTCTTTTCACTGTTTATAAAATTAATATTTAAATTTTTTTATTACAGATAGTTCAAGTTACAAAGAAACAGAAAGCATAATATGCCTCCTTTTAAAATCTTCTATTTTCAAAAATAAGCAACATTCTACCCCCAGTTTCAAAAATAAGCAGCCTTCTTTCCTCCATTCCCATTTTCTTCCCGAGGTATTTTAATGAGAATCACAGATGTCATATCATTTCACCCACAAATTCTCTGACAGATAAGGATTTTTTTCTAAACATAACTAAAACCCCATATCTCACCCAACAAAGTTAAAATTATTCCTCCTTCAAATATCATCTAAGAGCTAATCAGTGTTTAAATCTGCCCAATTTTCAACAACTAAAACACCCTCCAACAATGACAACAACAACAACAAAAAAAAATTAAAAGGAGAATGAAAATAGCATACAAAAAAAGAAATTGTTTTCAGTTTTCATAACTAGTGGTATAGTGTTAGTATTGTGGCACTACTGAGAATACTGTGTATAATGTGGAAGAAAGCAAATGAGTATCTATGGAGTATTCTGACCATCATCCCCTGTTGTGTTTGAGGACTAGAATTCTGTGTCAAATAAAGGAGATAAAGATGTTACACAGAAAAGGTTAAGTTAAAACCTTTTAAACTGAATTTGAATCACAAGTATCAGAATGAACTCGCGAAGTATTTTATAAATATTTAGTTCCTGGTTCTGTCCACTAAATAGGCGTAGAAATAAGGACCCACTCAGTAGCAGTGAGCATCCCTGGTGTCCAGATTGTGGTGTTAATACAACATATGCCACTAAAAGAAAAACAAATTGAATTGAACCATGTGGATGCAATCACCAAAATCTAGCAAGTAAGAAGCTGGAGGTCAAATGGCCAGGTTCTTCAACAGAGAAACTGTAAGGGAAAGAAAGGGCTGGAGGTGGAAACCCCAGGTTTAAGAGACTTACAAAACATAAAGAGATAACATGAGACCAACCTATAGGTCTAAACACCTGGTTGATGGACCCACATAAAAAGGCAAGGAGGCAATTACTATTGCGTATATACTACATAATATACTGTTTCTTGGTCTGCATGGTGATCACAAAAAATATTCACCTTGTAATTAACTAAACTATGTACGCTTCTTGTATAAATTTGTGTTTTATTTTACATTTAAAAAGGTAAAAAGGAAAGGACAAAAGCTGAATACATGTTGTTAGAAATATATACACACATACACATATACTAAGCAAGTTACAAGCACTGTGCATCATATATATGCCAACAATTAGCCCAGGTTTGTATATTACAAATAAGTCTATGTGATAAACTTCTGAAATATCAACTCTTCCTTATCTTCAAACTGAAGAAATTGTTTTTACAAGTTTATTCCTAATAGAATAGCGAAATAAGTATGTTTCCTGGTCATAATCAGAAATCATGTATTGAAATAAAATTAACATATCATATAAAATGGTCCTTCCTCCCACGTACTTCAATAAGTGTCACGGGTCGAAGGATATAGAAAGTCTAGGGTTCAGATCAGTGTTTCTCAAAGGAACTGTGCAACGCTATGGTCAAATAAGAAAAATTAACATCATAAAGAGTGAACCTTCACTAATGAAGTCTACACATTTAACAAAATCCCAAAAATAATAGGTTTTCTTCATGGGGGAAGAAGGTGGTAACTGGGTACGATTCTTTTAAAGTTCATATTTTTAAAACACACACACAAGTATTAAAATTCTGTGAAATAGGACTTAAAATGGGGAGACTTACCCCTATGAAAAAGAAAAAAAAAAAAAAAACTAAGCCTCAGAAAGTTAAAACAATGCGATTCTGCTGCATGAATAGGCAGATAGATTAATGAAACTAAACGGTTATCCCAGAAATAGACCAAAATCTACATGGAAATTTATACTATAAAAGAAACCAAAGGAGAAAAGTTGGGATCGTTCAGTAAAATTGGAATTTTTAGCCAAATCTCTAGACAATATGGCAGAGACTGCTAATTTTCCACTAAAATCCCTTCTTTCCTTCTTCTTGGGTACAAGGCGGCCAACACAGACTTCACTTTTCAGTCTCCACTGCAGCTAGATGTACCCACATAACAAAGTTCTCATCACTATAGTTCTCCTCTGTAGTGATGTCTGCAGTTTCTGATCACTAGCCCTGGACTTTCTCCTTTGCCCTTCCCATGGAGGGGACCCAGATACAGCAGCAACTCAGATAGGACCATGCAGATAATCACAGCAACAATTACTAGAGCCAAGGAACAGACGTAACTCAAGCCTCCGAATGATCAGTGGATATGGGCGGTTCTGCTGATCTGTTTTGCTTACACGGGGACTGTTAAGTGAAGAAAAAATAAACTTCTGTGTTCTTTGAACCATAGCATATTTCAGTCCCTTGGTTACAGCAATTCAACCTAACCCGAATTAATAGAGCATCTAGAGAAAAATTCATTTGAATTCATACCTAACATTTCAGATGGATCAAAGACTTAAATCTAAAAAAACCCCACATGACATTAGAATGAACCAGGAGATGGTAGGTCTTTAAATCTAAAAATGAAAGGAGGTCTTTTAACTACAATACTATGATACTGACCATTTCCTCCGATGTAAGTAAGAATGTAAGTTCTGCTGCAGAGCAAGAATTGGGGTCTGCTTTTTTAGTACTGTATAGCCTGTTGTCTAGAACAAGTTCTCATACACAAGAGGCATTCAATAAATAATTCTTGTTTGAATAAATTGGCAATTTAAACTATATAAAATTTGTAATAACCTGCACAACCAAATAATAATTATTTCTATATAAATGGCCAACTGAGAAAAATATAAATAGCACATATCACAAGGATAAAAAGGGGGGACTGATAATTTTGATGTCATATTTTGATAATAAAAATCATAACCCAACAGCAAAATAGACAATGAACACAAACATAGAAAGAAGATAACTAGAAATAAAAGTGGTTTTTAAACTCACGAAAAGATGCTCAATCTCAATCAAACTAAGAAAAACGCAAATTAAAGCACATTAAACTGCCATTTTTTACCTATTGCACTGTTAACCACATTAGGAAACTATGAACAATTTTAGCCCTGTTTCATAATTATCACAGGGGTAGCAACTAACTACAGCCATCATCTACTTCTCCCTCAAATAAATATATACAGAAAATAAAGTCTGTCTCCTAATACCATCTCTGTTATTCATTACTTCCTCTTAAAACTAATTCAACCTCACACCACCTTAAATGGGCATAAAAGTGTCTCAAAATGCTCAAAGGATGGTAGCCAGAACTAACAACTATGCTAATATATTAACAGCCTCCAAAAAATAAAAATTTCACAAAACTGACACCTTGGCAACAACCCCAAGCAGTGTATCGTCTGCCTTCGAAAATAAAAACACACATCCTTAGCGACCAAAGTCCAATGTCAACAGTCACGGCCTTGGTTTTGTCCATAATGTGAAAGGCCTCTTGCCTACCCCCTTTAAATTATGGACTAACCTCTCACTTGAGGACTGGTGATTATTACGTTACAGCCATATAAGGGACACTAGGCAGGGATTTCTCACCCTGAGATTAAATTCTGCTTAAAAGGAAAAATATCCACAATATACCAAGTCAAGCCAAAAAGCAAGTTGTAAAATAGAATGTATGCTCATGTGTCACCAATTTTTAACATAATTAATATGCATATTTGTTTGTGTATAAAAATATCTGTATATGAAAAGGTTTATAAATGGGAAAGTTTATATTCCAAGATTTTGGCCAAAAGTGAAAGAGAGAAGGGAAGAACTTTTATCTTTATATATGGCTATACTTTATACTGTTTTGGATTATCTGAAATGAAATAATCAAAATTAACTTTTACATAAAATATAAAGCTATGGGGGGCTAAGGCAGGAGGATCACTTGAGGCCAGGAGTTCAACACCAGCCTGGGCAACAGAGTGAGACCCTGTCTTTAAAAAAAAACAAACAACAAAAAATAGCCAGATGTGGTTATGTACATCTATAGTCCTAGCTACTTAGGAGGCTGAGGCAGGAGGATCCCTTGGGCCCAGGAGTTTGAGGCTGCAGCGTGCCATGATTGCATCATTGCTCTCCAGTCTAGGCAACAGAGTAAGACCCTGCCTCAAAATAGTAATAATAATAATAATAATGACTGTTTTATAATAATACATTGGACTTTCCTTTAAAAAGAATGCACCTAATAGCCGTATCAGAGACTTTCCTCAAAAGTATTAAATCTAAAAAGGCTGCACAGACCAACCCTGGCAGAATTTAATCCTCAATTCCTTGCTTCTGTCTCCACATACATGGTTCAAACCATATCTGAGCAACTCAAACGTTAAATTAAGAAAGACACACACATCAACATTTTGCACTTCAGGCTTCCCCTCACAGAAACATCTTACTGACTCTATTCCAAGTAGGTATACATATTACCCCCATAACTTATCACACCCTTAATATCGTTTCATCCTGGATAGCGAGACTTTTGTGTTTTTGTTTTGTTTGTTTGTTTTTGATACAAGGTCTTGTTCTATTGCCCAGTCTGGGCTGCAGTGGTGCGATCACAGCTCACTGAAGCCTCAACCTCCCAGGTTCAAGTAATCCATGTGCCTCAGCCTTTCAAGTAGCTGGGAATATGTGCACCTGCCAAGATGCCTGGCTAATTTTTTTTTTTTTCCTTTTTTGTAGAGACAGGGTCTCACTATGTTTTCCAGGCTGGTCTCAAACTCCTGGACATAACCAGTCCTCCTCCTTTGGCCTCCCAAAGCACTGGGATTAGAGGTGTGAGCCACCATGCCTGGCTCAAGGCTTCTTTATGCTTTCAAAGCACTCCACGGGAAATGTATTATTAAAATGTAGTTCTGGAAAAGGTAATGTATGGACACAGTAAAAAGCCCAGTGATTGCCAAGGGCTAGTGGAGATGGGAAATGAATAGGCAGAGCACAGAGATCTTTAGGGCACTGAAACTACTCTGTATAATACTATAATGGTAGATGCATGTCATTACTCATTTGTCCAAACCCACAGAATGTACAACACACCAAGATTGAGCCTAATGTAAATTATTGCCTTTGGGTGATAATGATGTGTCAATGTAGGTTCATTGATTGTAGTAAATGTACTACTCTGGTGTGGGATATTGACAGTAGGGGAGGTGTTGGGGAGATAGATGAGAACTCTATTTTCTTCTCAATTTTGCTGTGAACCTAAAACTGCTCTAAAAGAAATAAGGTCTATTTTAAAGGAAAAAATTAGGGCCAGGCACAGTGGCTCACACCTGTAATCCCAGCATGTTGGGAGGCCAAGGCAGGCGGATCACAAGGTCAGGAGTTCGAGACTAGCCTGGCCAATATGGTAAAACCCCATCTCTACTAATAATACAAAAAAAATTAGCCGAGTGTGGTGGCGCGTGCCTGTAGTCCCAGTTACTCAAGAGGCTGAGGCAGGAGAATTGCGTGAACCCCGGAGGTAGAGGTTGCAGTGAACCGAGATCATGCCACTGCACTCCAGCCTGGGTGACAGAACAAGACTCTATCTCAAAAACAAAACAAAACAAAACAAAAGAAAAACTTGGGCCGGGCGCGGTGGCTCAAGCCTGTAATCCCAGCACTTTGGGAGGCCGAGACGGGTGGATCTCAAGGTCAGGAGATCAAGACCATCCTGGCTAACACGGCGAAACCCCGTCTCTACTAAAAATACAAAAAACTAGCCGGGCGAGGTGGCGGGCGCCTGTAGTCCCAGCTACTCCGGAGGCTGAGGCAGGAGAATGGTGTGAACCCGGGAGGCGGAGGGGGAGCTTGCAGTGAGCCGAGATCGCGCCACTACACTCCAGCCCGGGCGACAGAGCCAGACTCCGTCTCAAAAAAAACAAAACAAAACAAAACAAAAAAAGAAAAGAAAAACTTAATGTAGTGGCCCTGTAAGGTGAAAAGGATGGCAGGGGCATTTTATAGGTAGGGAAACATTGGCAGTATTTATCTGAAAAACTTGGCCAAATTTAAAGAATAGCTGTGCAGATCCACCCAACAAAGCCTACTATGAAAGCAACGTCAGAACTAAGAACTATTAGGCTGGTCCTAACTTTCTTATGTTGGATTCATATAAAAAAACAAAATAATCATTTGTGGCAAAGAATTTACCCTGTAGATTTGATCTCTGCCAAAGAGTATTAAAAGAAGTGATTTGTTGAAGTGGCTGCACTGCTGGTTCTGGCAACGCAGCTCTGAGAGCTCCGGGTAAAGCTGACTCAGCTACCTTAACGCAGGCTCCTGGTCACATCTGCCCAAAGTCCTTCAAGCTGCGTGCCCTCGTTCAGGGTTTCTCTCACTCTGGTCACTGGGGTACTCGGGGAGTAGAAGAGGCGTTCCTGGGATTATGAGTTCTCCAGCAGCTTTCACTTTGGCAGTGTGACGCTTAACAACGCTGCAGGCTGCAGAGGGAAAGAAGAAAGAAAACCAGCTAAGCAGAAGAAAATCCTGTAGCTGTGAATGTGGTGGCTAAAGGAAGTACACATTTGGCACATCTTTCAATTTGTACCGTAAAACGAAGCCCATCTACAAGTGCAGCAAGTACAGAAAAGTTTGAAAACACTGATAGGAAGAGTGTGAAGGTCATGGATCCACACTGGTCTTTAAATATTTTTCTAAACAACACAAAAACCAGTAAGATCTGCAGTCGGCACATTTCAAAATCAAGTTCCTTTAAAGCCTATACACTATGTACTCTAGCCCTTTCCTCTCCTTCCCTTGCCACACACAAAATCAAACAAAAATTTTGACTCTGCATGTACTAACTATTATGTGCATTTGAGGCAGGCGGATCATGAGGTCAGGAGTTCAAGACCAGTCTGGTCAATATAGTGAAACCCTGTCTCTACTAAAAATACAAAATTAGCTGGGTGTGGTGGCACACGCCTGTAATCCCAGCTGGTGGGGAGGCTGAGGCAGGGGAATCACTTGAACCTAGGAGGCGTAGGTTGCGGTAAGCCGAGATTATGCCATTGCACTCCAGCCTGGGCAACAAGAGCAAAACTCTGTCTCAAAAATAGAAAAAAAAAAATAGTTTGAGCAGTACAAACTATAGAATGAAAAGTCTTCCTCCCGTTCCAACATCCCTGGCCTCTCCTAGAGGTATCCAGTGTACCAGAGTAACCAATTTCTTGTATATCCATTCAAATATATCTGATTTTGGTCTATTTTCAAGCAACAATCTCTGGCATAGACAGATCTGGTTCAAAGGCTCATAAAACAATGGTGGGGAAGGAGCACAAAGCGGAAGGGAAGAGGAGCGGAGCTCTAGGTATCTAATAAAAAACAAAAACCCACCCAGGCCCCCTTTTCCTTTAGGAAGACTTGAAAAACATCAACATTTGCCAAAGGAAGAGGAAATTTTTATTAGAACCAAAGGAAGAGGAAATTTTTATTAGAACTAAACTTTCCCATTCAAATTGTTAATACAAAACACTGAAAAACTTACTGCCTTCAGAAAACAGCACCTTTTTTTTAACCTCAAGGAACATTTTGCTAAGAAAACCTTCACGTAAATAAATCTAAGCAGAAAACAAGCCCCAAATGCAGCACTCTGCAATAATTATGGGGAAAAATCTTCCCATCCACCTTGGAATTCAGGGGAACTGTTTTACAGATACTATCAAACCGTTCCTTACTTCAAATTAAATTGAGGCTCACAATCTATTTGAAAATAAAATCTAGACATATAATAGGCGCAGTAAGAAAAAGACATGTAAAACTATCTTCCATAGAGAGGTCAACCAGAAATTTGTCTTTTTCAGCAATCACTTAGCAAAGTTAAAGAGCAAAAATGCATTTCTAAAGTGGGCATCCTTAAAAACAAACTCATCAGCTGAGCAGCACCCACAAACCCTTGAGTTTCAGAACAAACTGTTGAAATACTGGTATTTTCCAAGATGCTGGGGCCAGGGAAATTTGGCAGAGTCACACTAAAGCTGCCTTCCCCTCTGCCAAAGACTAACTGCATTTTAAGAGGAGGCCAGTGTTCAGCTGTCCTGCCTAGGGTCAACCATGTCTTTTAAGTGAGAGTTACTGTATTGGTGGGAAGAGGTTTAGATAAACCAGAAAATAAACACCGGTATGTATTTTTCTGATTCTCTTTTTAAAAATCAGAGACTCTCTCTCTTTTTTTTTATTCCCCCTTATTATAAAGGTGCTTCTAATTTGCCATCCAACATCCCAGCCCCATCATCTTCACTGCATGGAATTCCTTCTCATCCTTCAAGACAGTGTTTGGGTTCCCCTGCCTCTGTCCAGTCTTCTCTAAAGATTCTTATATTTCCCAGATCTTTCTAATTCCCCTGGTATTTATATTCTATATGACAAACAACCTGGCATTAATTCCCTGCCATGCACTGGGTTTCTCGAAACCAATTCAAAACTAGATAAAGATCACATATTATTCTTCAGTGTTTAGCCCTCTTTCACGACACTTAGCATATACTTGGTGCTCAAGAGTTTAACTAAATCTCCAAGTTAAATATAATTTAACATTTGTTTTAAAATTCACTGGGCTCTCAAACAAACCATGGACTGAAATCAAAACTGTGGTGTACTATAAGAAAGACCAGGTTGGTAAAATGGCAAATAACGTGTTGAACTGGATACTTAACTCTTCAAATGTTCTACTTGGCACCCATCTCCCCACAAATATCTTTCATATCAACAGGCAAGCTCGGCACACCTGAAAGGTAGCTAAAAATTGTTGTGTTCAAAACCCCAAGAGGGACTGAAAATATAAAAACCAACTCCCCAAAAAGATATACTCACTAATTAAAATCAGTGCTATTATTCAGGTGGAGTGGCTCATGCCTGTAATCCCAGCACTTTGGGAAGCTGAGGTGGGTGGACCACCTGAGGTCAGGAGTTCAAGACCAGCCTGGCCGACATGGTGAAACCCTGTCTCTACCAAAAATACAAAATTAGCCGGGCATGGTGGCAGGCACCTGTAATCCCAGTGACTCGGACCTGGAAGGTGGAGGTTGCACTGAGCCAAAATCAGCGCCACTGCACTCCAGCCTGGGGAACAGAGGGAGAATCTGTCTCAAAAAAACAAGCAAACAAACAAACAAACAAAAATCAGTGCCATGAAATAAATATCTATATAATAAACTCTAGCAAATTTTCAAAAACCATTCATTGAGCTGAGTTTTTCCCAAAAATTTAGCCAACTTATTTGGCAATGGAGTTTCAATTCTTGGCAGCTAATCAAGCTGTGTAAAAGTCTGACCCTAAAGGGTCAAAGGCACATTCCTGAGCAGGGGGTTGGAGGATGACAATGAAGAAGGAGAAGGAAAATCCAATCCAATTTTCTAACTCTAATTTTGGGCATTTAACATTACAGTACAGTTTTCTTTAATCCAGTTTAAAAAAACACGCATAGTTTCTTAAAAGTTGTTGCAATATGATGGGACCTGAGTAACAGGCAAGCACAAAAAGCACTTAAAATCAAACAAGCTCTTGGCAGTCCACACAGCAGCTAAGCAACAGGAAAAAAAAAAAAATCAAGACAAGTTTTCTCAGCTCTTTAGTTACAACCATATCCTTGGCTTCTAGAAACTGTGGCTTCTAAACATTGCAAATCCTTACCCTTTCAAGAACCATTCCATACTCTCCCTGTCTGTTCACCCAGTCCATAAACCAAATAAACCATGGTGTATCTTGCTGTGGAATTGCCATTAACCAGAACTACTTCAGAAAGCAGGATATGGTAGCAAGAACATAGACTTAGGAAGCAGCCAAACTCAGTTTTCCAACCTATTAAATGTGACCTCTGCAAATCATTTAACCTCTGAGTTTCAGTTTCCTTTTCCATGAAATAGGGTAAATACTTCCCATCTAGTTACTAATTATAGTAGCTATCATTTAGTGAGTTCTTAGTTCTATAACTGTGCTAACCACATTACTTGCATTGTCTGACTTAATCCTAACAATGAAATTGAGAGGTTATATTATTCCCAAATTATGCATAAGAAAATGTGAATGACCATGAGAAATGCGAATTTCCAGGAATTTCTCCAGAATATATTGTTCTTAAAATACTTCCATTCTTTACTCATGATTATGGATATCCAAAAACACTGCTAAATGGGAACTATCATAGTTAGTAGTATTTACAAAGAATTGTAGCCTATAGCAAATACTAAGATCCTGGAAAATGCCAGTGAACATTATTGGATGTTATGCCAGTAGCAAGCAAACTTCAGCCCACAGTCTGGATTTGTAAATAAAAGTTTTATTGGAACAGGCACACTTGTTCATTTTAAGTATAGTCTATGGCTGCTTTCACACTGAAATGGTAGGACTGATAGTTGTAACAGAGTCCGTATGGCTTGCAAAACCTAAAATATTTACTATCTGGCCCTTTAGAAAGAGACTTTGTTGACCACTGCAATAACCTACATTCAGATCTACAAGGAAATTAACAGTACAACACAGACTCGTATGTTGAAGCTGCCAATTTAAAGACTCAGTTTAATTCTAAAATTTATTTCTTGTAATACCAAGCGTAGGATATGTATACAGTAGGCTATGCATATAAACTTATTTTATTTGCAAACATGACAGATCAATGGTAGTAGCAGATTGGGTCACAAAGACACATTTTTAACATGGCAACAGCGAGAAGAAATCATGACCCATTCTCTCCCACGTGCTCCTATCCTGCGCTGGCTCCAAAAAAGGTGGATCTTATCCTTCAACTCCGCAAGTCAGCTTTTCCTGTTCTTGCTTTCAACTTGACATCAGTGAATTCTTTCTACTGTCATCGTGTTGACTCATACAATTCTCACAGGGGAATTATAACACTTTTTCCCATTTACCTCATAAATGATGTTTCTAGGGATTTGGAAAAACATATATTTCCCAAGAAATCCTGAGAAGGAATTCTGTGACAGAAACACTGTTCTCTCCAGGTGTATATCGAGAGACAGAGTAGGAATCATATGTTAGACTTCTAGAGAATGAAGAAAAAAAGCTGGGGAGGGAGGGCAGAGCATGAGGAAAAACAAAATCTCCAAGATGTTTTAAGGAAAAGATTCAGGTCTGCCTTACAGCCTAGAAAGAACACCGGGCCAAAGTGGAAATACAGTGAAGATGGGTTTTCCTAATGCTTTGGCTGAAATATTAGACTACCTTTCTCCTCCAGAATTTAACGTACAATTTGGCTAGGACCAAAGGGGCCCACTGTGGATTACTTAATTACAGAGTGTAATTAAGTACCAGACTACACTTCTAAAGATAATCTGCCTACACTCTGTAACCCCGAAACCCTCAAGTGAAGTGGTTTGATGACCCATCAAAATCCCTTTCATCTGTCCAGCCAAAGATTCATCTACTCCTGCCAGAAATATAAAGTAAAGGAATCAAGGAGAAAACTTGAGGCAACAAAGGCAGTCAGTGGGCTATAGTAGCATAAAGAAGCTCCATGCTTGAACCAAAGGGTTCTGAGTTGGATCCCGGCCCTGGCCCATGTAATCTTTTCTGGCAAAACAGGTGTCATGACTTCCTTGCAGAGTCGCCATGTATGAACTACATGGCACTCAGTGTATGCTAATAAATGGTAGCTAATGTTGTGAACTCAATATTTAAGGAGCAGCTATAAGAAGAGAAGTGATGATTACCAGGGTTGAATTATTAGCTTGAATCCTACGCAATTGCTGAGATTTGACCATTTTGACTTATCAAAATAGCAATTTAGGGCCAGGCATGGTGACTTATGCCTATAATCCCAGCACGCTGGAAGGCCAAGATAAGAGGACTGCTTAAGCCCAGGAGTTGGAGACCAGCCTGGGCAACATGGTGAGACCCCATCTCTACAAAAAATTTAAAAATTAGCCAGGTATGGTAGTGCACACCTGTAGTCCCAGCTACTCAGGAGGGTGAGATGGGAGGACTGCTTCAGCCCAGGAGGTCAAGGCTACAGTGAGCCATGTTCACGCCACTGCACTCCAGCCTGGGCAACAGAGCAAGACCTGTCAAAAATAATAATAACAATAAGAAGCAACTTTGAAATAAATATTACAAAAGGCTCCACAGGAAGCCTGAAAAGAGAGACCATGAAAGACTAACAGCCCAATACTCATCCTTCCACTGGTGATGACTTAGAAAAAATCCAGACACCAAACAGGAAGGCTACAGACTAAAATAGAATACCCCCTTAAGTCAGCTTCTCACCAGATATGAGGTGTGACTTCAGAGAAGATCAGATTTCACAAAAGACAGACACACATGCACTCCTCACTCATAAGTAACCCATATCACTCACTCCTTTCTCTTTTTTTTTTTTTTTTTTTTGAGATGGAGTCTTATTCTCTCACCCAGGCTGGAGTTCAGTGGCACAATCTCCACTCACTGCAACCTCTACCTCCCAGCTTCAAGTGACTCTCCTGCCTCAACCTCCTGAGTATCTGGGATTACAGGCATATGCCACCACGCCTGGCTAATTTTTGGTGGAGATGGGGTTTTGCCATGTTGGCCAGGCTGGTCTCGAACTCCTGACCTCAAGTGATCTGCCCATCTCAGTCTCTCAAAGTGCTGAGATTATAGGAGTGAGAGATTACCACACCCAGCCACTCCTTTCTCTCTCTCTTCTTTATTCCTGCTTTCTCCCTTTTCTATCCTGATTTCTTTCCCTATGCAAGGCCCACTGAAATTTTTGATTAACCAGTTTAGGAAGGAAATAAACACAGCCTTTCTGGTTAACTGATATTACCAATTACACAGAAGGCCTTTCTATAAGCCTTTCAGAGCAGCTAGTAGCTCAATATAGACATCCAATGGATCCATCACACTTTCTCCCTATTTTTCTAATTGTCCTTCATTTTTTTCAAGTCCCATCAGCCTTCACCCAGTTAACAGGTCTGTGGTGGTTCTATGGAGTCATATCAATTCCTGAGTGAGAAATGAGTTTCATGACAACCCCCAGGCCAGCGGTTCCCAACCCCCAGGCTGTGGACGGGTACTGGTCCATGGGCTGTTAGGAACCTGGCCGCACAGCAAAAGGTAAGTTGCTGGCAAACGAGCATTAGGCCTGAGCTCTGCCTCCTGTTAGATCAGATCAGCCGTGGCATTAGATTCTCACTGGAGCGAACCCTATTGTGAAGTGTGCATGTGGGGGATCCAGGTTGTATTCTCCTTATGAGAATCTAACTAATGCCTGGTGAGGTGATGTAAACAATTTCATCCTGAAACCATCCCTCTTCCTCTCCACTACTCCATCCATAGAAAAAACGTCTTCCATGAAACCAGTCTGCTGTCCTGGGCTAACCCAAGTAGCTTTATTACAGCCATATATACATCTCCAAATGGTTCTCAGAGAAGAATCAGAGCACCTCGAGTGAAGAGGGATTGAGAACAAGTGGAAGGGAAGAAAGGAGGAACCGGTCACTTCTTCCATTCCCCCAACACACGACTCCCTAAACAGAATCAGACTTCTCTGGTAATCAGATCGCCTTTCTGTCTGTTTGGCTCAGCTTTCATGTGTGTACACCCCATTGCAGCAGCGCTCCAGCTCTCCTCATTACCATGAGACATCCGTGTTGTAACTGTTGTCTGGCAGGAATGTGGTAATCCTTGGTGATTACACTCACACATAAGACTATACAGGCTTTCATCAGCTCATGATCTCAGGCACTTTTATAAGAGTTCGCAAGACTGCCACCCACCAGGCCAGGACCAGATTTTCTGGTTTTCTAATGGAGTGTCTGGCATTTTGTTTCACTTAGGCTGTACTATTTACCTTCACTAGACAGGTATTTAGCAAAACTTCAACGAGGAGCCTCTTGAAAGTAGGAACTCTGTGTATTCAATGTGCTGCTATATCTCCAATGCCTGGTCTAGCATCATGCCAGACTATTTAAATATTTGTGGCATGAATGAAGTTTAAAATTGTAGAAAAAACAGGCTGGGCACAGTGGCTCATGCCTGTAATCCCCACACTTTGGGAGGCCAAGGCAGGAGGATTGCTTAAGCCCAAGAGTTCGAGACAAGCCTGGGCAATACTGTGAGACTTCATCTCCAAAAATTTAGCCAAGCATGGATGGTACATACCTGTAGTCCCAGCTATTTGTGAAGGTGAGGGGGGGAAGGATTGTTTGAGCCTGGGAGGTGGAGGCTGCAGTGGGCTATGGTCACACCACTGCATTCCGGCCTGGGCGACAGAGTAGGATTCTGTCAAAAAAAAAAAAAGAACAAAGGAGAGGAGAGGAGAGGAGAGGGGAGGGGAGGGGAGGGGAGGGGAGGGGAGGGAAGGGGAAGGGGAAGGGGAAGGGGAAGGGGAAGGGGAAGGGGAAGGGGAAGGGGAAGGGGAAGGGGAAGGGGAGGAAAGGAAAGGAGAGAGAAGGAAGGGAAGGGAAGGGAAAGGAGGGGAGGGGAGGGAGGGGAAAGGAGGGGAGGGGAGGGAGGGGAGTGGAGGGGAGGAAGGAAAAGAAAAGGAAGAAAGAAGGAAAGAAAGGAAGGGAAGGGAAGGGAGGGAAAGAAAGAAAACAAAAGAAAGAAGGAAGGAAGGAAGGAAGGAAGGAAGGAAGGAAGGAAGGAAGGAAGGAAGGAAGGAAGGAAGGAAGGAAGAATTTCAAGCTCATAAGCTTTGCAAAGAAAAAGAAACTTCTCTATCACTAAGTGGCTAAATTTCTACTCTAGGCTTAAATTCAAAGCAGTAGCAGAAAGTACCAAATACCTTTGTGCAAGTATTTATGTCATTACCAACCTAAGAAAAATTTTCACCAGATCACGCTTCCTAATTACGATTGAACAAGAATAAACTGAACAAAAGACAATCAATATTATTTTTTATTGTTTGGTTCCATTTATTGTTTGCCCACCAGCATACAGGCATTTCTAAAGCTAGTCTAAAAACTGCTTGCCCACTGTGCAGAGAGAACAAGGTAACAAGCAAAAAAGCAAAGCAAAACAAAACAAAATCCAATAAAGTTAGGGAAAAAAGAAAAGAAAAATGAACAATGTTTTATGTGGCCTCATTTCTCATTGGTTTTGTGTGTGTATATACTACATACCCATAATTATGTCAGACAAGCCATGAATTGTATAAGTATTTGCCAGTCCTGTAATGAGTTAATCTGAAAAATTAACCTGCACACTTCTTGAAGAGAAAAATAGCCTTTTATCTTTGATTGTGTAATAATTGGGGTAGTATCCCTTCTATACTAACTAGTCAACAAATACTTGTTGGCCTATGAACAGTGAGTTAATTTAAAATAAGATTAAAGTCAAGAATTTAGGCAACTCTGGGTCTGCCGCTGACTTGGTGGTCTTGAGCACTAGGGTCTCTCAACTCAGCTCTATTGTCTCTATGGGATTGAGCAGGGAGTCATCCAGGTCGATGGAGATAACACTGAACTGGTGAGCTAGACATGACCCTGCACCACTGCTGTATGACACTCAGAAGTCACTAACGCTTCTCACCCTTCTCTGTTATCCTTTTATACTAACTATAAAGAGAGAGCAGGCCGGGAACAGTGGCTCACGCCTGTAATCCCAGAACTTTGGGAGGCCGAGGCAGGCAAATCACGAGGTCAGGAGATTGAGACCATAATGGCTAACACGGTGAAACCCTGTCTCTACTAAAAATACAAAAAATAAATAAATAAATGAGCCGGGCGTAGTGGCGGGCGCCTGTAGTCCCAGCTACTCGCGAGGCTGAGGCAGAATGGCCTGAACCCGGGAGGCAGAGCTTGCAGTGAGCCAACACCGCGCCACTGCACTCCAGCCTGGGCAACAGAGCAAGGCTCCGTCTTAACAAAAAAAAAAGAGAGAGAGAGAGCAGTGGCCCAAGTCATTAAGTCTCCTTCTAGCTCAAAGATTCTGGTTAGATATTTCTTTCATGATTGTTACCAGGATTCCTCAAGAATTATGCTAACGGCAAGGGGTATTCTTTAATTAAAGATTTTTTTGGGGCCAGGCATAGTGGCTCACGTCTGTAATCCCAGCACTTTGAGAGGCCGAGGTAGGCGGATTGCTTGAGACCAGGAATTTGCTGGGCAACATGGCAAAACCTCATTTCCACAAAAAAAATACTAAAGGCCGGGCGTAGTGGCTCATGCCTGTATTCTCAGCATTTTGGGAGGCCCACGCAGGCGGATCACCTCAGGTCAGGAGTTCGAGACCAGCCTAGTCAACACGGTGAAACCCCGTTTCTACAAAAATACAAAATAAGTTAGCCGGGCATGATGGCAGATGCCTGTAATCCCAGCTACTCAGGAGACTGACGCAGGAGAATCAATTGAACTTGGGAGGTGGAGCTTACAGTGAGCCGAGATAGCGCCACTGCACTCCAGCCTGGGCAACAGAGAAAGACTCTGTCTCAAAAAAAAAAAAAAAAAAAAATTAGGTAGACATAGTGGTGGGTCCCTGTAGTCCCAGCTACTTGGTAAGCTGAGGCAGGAGGCTTGCTTGAGCCTGGGAGGCAGAAGCGGGTGAGATCATGTCACTGCACTCCAGCCTGGACAACAGAGTGATAGCAAAACCCTGTCTCAAAAAAACAAAAAAGACAGCTGTCCAATGTACCTCTGTACTGAGATGGCACCCAGCCCACTAATTAAAGAAAAAATGTAAAAATAACATAACACTTTTTATTTAGGAGTTTCATTCTTTTTTTTTTTTTTTTTTGAGACAGAGTCTCACTCTTTCACCCAGGCTGGAGAGCAGTGGCACAATCTTGGCTCACTCCAACCTCTGCCTCCCAGGGTCAAGCGATTTTTGTGCCTCAGCCTCGTGAGTAGCTGGGATTACAGGTACCCGCCACCATGCCCAGATAATTTTTGTATTTTTAGTAGAGACGGGGTTTCACCATGTTGGCCAGGCTGGTCTCGAACTCCTGACCTCAAGTGATCCACCCACCTCGGCCTCCCAAAGTGCTGGGATTACAGGCGTGAGCCACTGTGTCTGACTGAGGTTTGCCCTTAATTTAATTTGCTCACCAATCATTTGCTTGCCAACTGAAGGGCAACTGAGTAAGAAAATGTACAAACAGAAGTAGAGTAACAGTGGGTCTATTAAGAACAGTCTCTCAAGGGCGCAAAAGAATACATCCAGGTTCCCAAGACTAAAGGGCATCCTGTCCATGTCACCCACCATCCCAAATCTACTAATCTTTCTTTATGCCCTATCTTCTGCAATGGAACCACTGAAGAATCTTGTAGACAAAGCCAGAAACCAAATTCGCCTTACAAACCCCACCGCTACCTACATCCCAGCCCAGGACCTCTCCCACCAACAGTGCTCCAGCTGACCCCTTCTACATCTCTGCCATCAGCGTAGTAAATCGTTCATTGAGTAAAGCACACTAGTGCCTCTCCTCTGCTTAAAGCCATCAATGGCTCTCCTAGCTCGTGTAGATTTCCTGATTGTCACGATCTGTCCCCAGACATCTCCAACATCATCGAATTATCATCTCATAAGTACCCTCATCCTAATTGTATCTTACAGCTCCCTGGGGACACCATGGCCTTGTTCACCTTCTGCCTTTGCAGTTGTCTGCCTGAAATGTCTTTTTCCATCTGGCAAACTCCTATGCTTCAGGATCAGCCCCAGCATCACCTCCCAAAGCCCCCATGTCTACATCCTGTCTGAAATATTAATACATGCCCCCTCATCTGTTGTTCCCAAACTTAACTATTGTGACCCTTAAAAGTGCATTTCAATTTTTAAATTTTACTGTTTCCCTGGTGAGTCCATGGACTCCTCAAAGGTAAGCAGTATTTTTCACCTCTGAAACATCAAGGATAGTCATATAAATAATAGGCCAAGAGGCTGGGTGCAGTGGCTTACGCCTGTAATCCCAACACTCTGAGAGGCCAAGGCAGGTGGATCACCTGAAGTCAGGAGTTTAAGACAAGCCTGGCCAACATGGTGAAACCCCATGTGTACTAAAAATACAAAAATTAGCCAGGTGTGGTAGCAGGCTCCTGTAATCCCAGCTACTTGGGAGGCTGAGGCAGGAGAATTGCTTGAACCCAGGAGGCAGAGGTCGCAGTGAGCCGAGATCATGCCATTGCACTCCAGCCTAGACGACAAGAGCAAACTCCGTCTCAAAATAAAATAAAATGCCCTTAATAAATGTTGATAATAAATGGTGTACCCTGATAATGGATTCAAAGCATAAGAGGTACCATCCAAGAGAAATATGAACAATTTAAAAAATGACAGAGAAATAATTATGCTAATAGCAAAAAAGGAGGTAGACCTACTAGAACCCATTTTCAGTGTTGTCATGGCTTTTAACTCAAAGTAAAAAACAAAACAAACTTCCCCAAACCCTCAGTTATAGAGACAGAGAACTACCAATGTTTCTGATTTCATACAAAAAGACAACATGTAAACTAAATGTATATATTCAACCACAGCTTCCTCCTGACTTACATTTGAAAACAAAGTATTCCCTACTCTAACATTTTAGGACATAATCTTTTTTCTAAATTTGATATACACACACAGAGAGAAAACAAAACTTGAGAACAATACTTAAATACCATGTAATATTACCATGTAATATTACTGGAAACTAAATTGTTACCAATAAAATGTAAGAAGGGCGATGCTTTGTTTCACCAAAACAAAACAAAAAAAATGTAATTTTTTCCCAGAGAATTATTCCCAAGATGGTCACTTGGACTCATGCCCCCATACAATTCCCTTGGCTAAGCTCTCACTGGCTGGCCTGCTTCCAGATGTTGGTCAGTCAAGGTGACTGAGGGAGCTAAAGTAGGAAAAAGAAGTGTTCTTCCTCTCACCATGACAATATTACATTTGCTACATTTTTTGTCTTAGAAACAGGGTCTTACTCTGTTGCTCAAGTTGGAGTAGAGTGGCAGAAACATAACTCACTGTAACCTTGAATTCCTGGTCTCAAACAATTCTCCCACCTTGGCCTCCCAAAGCACTAGGATTACAAGAATGAGATACCACACCTGGCCTTTACCTTCTTAAAGGTTTTTCCCCACCCCACTAGCCATTTTCTCAGCCCCAGCCTGTTTATATCACACTGGGAAGAAAAGACAAATAACACACATTGCTATATAATGTTATTCAATTTACTTTAATAAGCATGAAAAAGGTAACAGAAAGGAGGCAATGGCCAAAGACAAATGTTAAAGAAAAGAGTAGGAAGATCCAAGGAATAATAAATGGCTGTTATTAGCATTTGCTGGCTGGGATCACTTTAACCCATGAAATCGCTTAATGCGTGAGTCATGTGAACTCATGACTGCACTGAATCATGTCATGTGTTCAACCAAACCTGCAATGAAAATAACCCAGAAGTCTTGAGATGCCAATGACTCTCCAAGCAAAATAATGAGGGTGGCAGATCTACCCTAGAAAAATCAAAAAACATAAATAGGGGCTTAGACAAAAATTTTAAATCCTGTTGTTTTCATAAAACAAGTGGGCAAAGGGAGATTTTTTTAGTTTACCAAAATTGGGACTGGGTTAAAATTTCAAAAGTTGAGAATTCACTGTTCTGGAGGATTCTGTGAGAGTCAACACTGGTGTCTACTGTGTGCCCACTGCAGGGTTGGACCAGGAACTGGGTTTCTACCCTCACTCTGTTCACAGGATGATCAGGAGAGCCCAATCCTTGGCTTCTACTCCAATAATATTAGCTTTAAAATTAGTCTTACCTGCTAATAGTTTCTCTGTCAGGGTGGTGAAAATGTTCTAACATTAGATAGTGGTGTCAGTTGAACAGTTCTGTGGCTGCACTAAAAACCACTGAATCGTACATTATAAAAGGGTGAATATTTTTGGTATATGAACTAACTCAATAAAACTGTTATTTTAAAAATCAGTTTAAAAGGTCTTACAGCCTTTTTTCTGTACAACTTAGACCTCGAGTACATTCTGGGCTGTGCCTCTTCACCACCTGGACATAGCTTATCTCCCAGTTAATTTTTGTGAAAACAGCAAAAGCTCTGGAATCACACAGCTTGAGGAATGAACCTAGGCATGTAACTTCCCAGGCACTGGTATCTTAAGCACATTACTCTCTGCCTGTGTCCCATCCATAAAACAGGCAGACACCACCCCCCAGTCAGATGAGAACTACTACTGAGAAACTGCAAATCACTGCCGACTTCAAACTAAATTAGCAAATTGCAGATAATTAAAATGAAATGGCCTCTACCAAAGGACACATGAGGTATCAGAAGAAAATAACAGGAAAGACAAAAATGAGAAAGGATGATGGCAAGTCAAGAGTTAGGACTGAAGCCAGCCTACCTGAAGCCAAATCCTCTTTGGGATTCCAGTGATACTTTGGAGTAGGGGTGATGTGGGGTGGGAAGATGGGGACGGGTCTGTTCCCAGAATTATGTGCTATTATCAAGACGACCTTGTCTATCATACATAAATCTCGGGACTCTTTAACGCAAGACCTTTTATATGAGTAACCACAAAACAAAGACATTTTCTATACTTTACTCTCCTCAAGTGTCACTCAGCATTCAGTTCACTAATGGAATTTTAGCCTCTTGATTTGGGTTACTATTAATTACAACACATAGTTTTGCATCAGGATTCATTTTTTATAGATTAATTCTATAACATAAAACATGCCTGAATATGACTGTGTTAGGAGTCTTTTCATCACAAGCCTCAAGATTCCACACCTGTGATTAATTTACATAAGCACAAGTTGAAACATCAGCTTTTTGATCATTTGTGATATTGCAACTCTTAAGAAGCAACTTCACTGACAATTAATACAAATGATCTATATTTATCGTCAATAACCCAAATTCCCAGAATTTGGGCCAGAATTTCTAATGTGAAATTAATTCTTCATAGCCATTTTAACACCATTCTCATTTAAAATGTGCTCGATTTATCCGAGCAACAATGAAAGGAACTTTCATTGTTCAAAAAGACTTAAAAACATCTATTTTTATATATAAGTACAGACACACACATGTATAAACCTTTTGTCACACATTTCTACCCTTCAAAAGCAATTCAAGAAGAGCTAGAGACTAGTAAATTGTCAGCCCTATCCTTCCTCTGGTAGAGGTGATACTACAGCCTGCTGAATTCTCTAAGTAAAAGTTCCTCCAGAGATCAGTAAGTTAACAAATTAGTCTCCATACTGCACAGGTTGGCTTCCTGTATCTTTGCATCCCTGATGTTCAGCATATACTTGAGCTTTGTGCACTGAAGAGGAAGGGCAGACAAGCATTACCCAAAACCCCATGGTTAAAGGACTAAATAAGCCCAGTTGTTCTCACCCTTGGCTGTACATTAAAAGTGCCTGAAGAGTGCTCTCTGGTGGAAATGGAGGATGGCATTGTCCCAACTCTCCAGGTGGCTCAAATGAGCAGCTGGGAGTTGAGTATCACTGAGAGAGACAAGGTAAGAAACAGTTAATACCTTCAGGATTGCTTCAATATGACAGGACATGAAAGTACAACACACATATAAAAAGGAAATAAAACGTTAGCAATTGTCTGTTTACCATTCACACTGTCAACAATTACGAGAAAAATTCAACTGAGTTTCGGGTCACTGAACCCTAGTCCATTTCAAAAACATCTGTCTACCTGATTTTGCTTTTTTACTTTCTAAATCCAAGAGGGAAATGATAATCTTCTGTAAGTTTTAGAATGGCTTATTTTCTAAAACTGTCAGGAAGGAAAAGGTTAGCTCCTGTTAGTTTTAATTTTGAATGCATTAAGTACTGGTGGAGGTAACTCTTAGATAACAGCTTTTTTAAAAATCAGTTTTAGTTGTTTCATGGGCAGCATTTTTGTTGGTTCTGCCAGAACTGCTGTGCACTCAGGCTTAAGACAACACATACTAACATGAATTCAACTGAGTCTCTTAGAACTTCTAACCAAATTTAGACTGGTTTAATACAACCATGAGGTATCCTTCCACTGTTTTTCAATAATACTTTGGACATACAAAGGGCAGGTCACATACATGTCTAGAAGCTATTTTCCTTTAAATATAATTTTGGATTATATTTAAAATCACCTGTCGCCCAGGCTGGAGTGCAGTGGCGCGATCTCGGCTCACCGCAACCTACGCCTCCTGAGTTCAAGCAATTCTCCTGCCTCAGCCTCCCAAGTAGCTGGGATTACAGGCGCATGCCACCATGCCCGGCTAATTTTTTGTATTTTTAGTAGAGACGGGGTTTCACCGTGTTAGCCAGGATGGTCACAATCTCCTGACCTCAGGTGATCTGCCTGCCTCGACCTCCCAAAGTGCTGGGATTACTGTACATCAGCCACCATGCCCAGCCTGGTAAAATTTTTTTAAGAGGCAAATAAATGTGAATGCTCCACAGAGGTAGGGGCATTCCAGGGTTGAAAAAAGCTTCCATATGTGATTATGCTCTTTCTCTAGAGGTAGATGGATGGGTCCCAACTGTGGGGTTTATTGTATTAACACATCAAACAGCAAGAATAGGGAGCTATATATATCACACACACATGCCATTCATACTGCCATTTCTCAAATACAGTATGAATTCATGTAGATGTATATCAAATAAACAAATATATTCATATATATAAAAACATATAGCATAGGACTATATATATTCAATCCATGCTATGGTCTAAATGTTTGTATCCACAAATTAATATGTTGCAACCTAGTCACCAATGGGATGACATTAGGAAGTGAGGTTTTTGGAGGTGATTAAATCATGACTGGTGGGCAAAGCCATGGGAGGGGAGAACAAGGGTGGGTATCCAAGTACGCTGGAGGAGATGAATCTTGAGAAAAGTACCTGGCGAAGAGCTCAGCTGGGAGTGACGCTTGTCCAGGTTTGAGTTTGGGATGAGTTTTCCTGTGGATTTAGTGCCCTTATAAGAGAGACCCCAGAGAGCTACCTTATCCCTTCCACCATGTGAAGACAGAGCAAGAAGATGCCAACTATGACCTAAGAAGCCCTCGCCAGACACTGAATCTGCCAGTGCCTTGATCTTGGGCTTCCCAGCCTCCAGAACTGCGTAAAATAAACATCGGGTCTTTATAAGCTACACAGCCTCTAGAATTTTGTCATAACAGCCCAAATGGACTAAAACAATCCATATATACTAAAAATGCAACTAAAACCTTTAGTGAAGGTCCTGATGTTTCCTTTCTAGGAAACTGCCAGCACTCCACACCCCACCGCACCGCACCCCATGTGTCCTCAACCACTATGCCCCCTTCCTCCCCTACACTGTGGTGAAAACCCAGAACTGAGCCAGTTAGAACTGTGGTCCTGCCACGTGTGTGCTACCTTTCAGGCCTCAGGAGCTAACTTAATGTGCCTCATTCCCTTCATCTGAAAAGTTTAGATTAAAAATTATACCTGCCTTGCAGAATTAGCGTAATAATTAAATGAGTTAATATATGTAAAGCACTCAGAACAGAACATGATATAAGCACCATTAAAGGATAAGTTATTAATATTATTGATGCTCTTATAACCATAATGCTGACTTCTGTGATACTCATTTCTTTCCTTTCCTTAACAATTTTTCTTTTTCTTAATAATGTATTTTACTAACTAAAACATACAGTACTTTGACTTGCCTTTGAGTTCCATTTTTTTCTCACTCTGAAAGACATAATGGAACGCATGGGAGAGTATTGTGCTGAATCAGCTCCAATGTATGTCAAAATTTCTTTACCTCAATAATGAATAATAAATTACTTAGCAATACTCACAATGGACTGCAGTGTAGCTCTGCCCCACAGCAGGGCTGAAAACCAGTGGTTAAAAACAAGGATCTGTTAACCAGTAAGGTTTACTGACAGAACAAAGGGAAACCTTCAGATTGATAACCAGTATGAAGATTACATCCTCCAAGCATCATCTAGTGAACAGAAAACAGAAAGCAAGTCACCACCAACCAACCAGCCAACAACCTTTAATTTAATATACTCTACTGTTCTTCATCAATATGGACGCAGACAAGCATCTATCAAGAATACCATGGAGCCTTTCAACTACTATGAAATGTAAAAATGAAAACCAAAGTGTTACACCTGGAATTCACCCAAATCTTTTAAACATATAAAATTAACAGTGACGACCTGACATTTAGAAAAAGACAAGCTGGCACAGTAATGCATGCATGACATGTTAAAGGCCATTCAATATCTAATATTCATCATGGGGAGTCGTATTTCCTCAGAGCAGGCTCCCTACTTTGCCGTGTAAATTAAAACTGTGTCAGAAGAGGCAAATACTTTTTTGGAAATGCCTAACATAAAGGCTTTTCTGTAAGAACAAGGTTTGCCCATGACCTTACTTTGCCATCTTTAGTGATGAGAGAAGAAACCAGGCTTGAGATACTGTGGCCACTGGCCACTTGGTGTGGCCTGAGAGTGAGAGGTCCGCAGTCAGGAACCTTGAGACAGCTCATAATTCACATGGGGTTTCCAAAAAGGAAACACAGGTTGTACCTAAAAGCATTCCTTATTGCTCCTTCCTACACATTTTATCCACCACCTTATATCTGCGCACAAAGTCCTCCATTTCAGGAAGGAAACCTGGACAAGCGTCACTCCCAGCTGAGCTCTTCGCCAGGTACTTTTCTCAAGATTCATCTCCTCCAGCGTACTTGGATACCCACCCTTGTTCTCCCCTCCCACGGCTTTGCCCACCAGGAAATCACCACCACCTTCTGACAACAGAAGGACTTTGTCGTCTTTAGCACTGAGTCCCCAGTCCCTACCAGGGTGCCTGACACAATAAGCACACTCAAGGGGGTGTGCTGCAAGATAAATGAATGTCTCTCCTCCTTTATGAAGCCTTCCAGGATTTATAAGGCTTCCAGAATTTAAAAGTAGTGTGTGCCCTTCCCCCATGACACCAGCATTCTGAAGGGACTAGATAAAGAACACTCCATCTCCTCTTCTGGATGCCTACTGTAATTACATGCAATAAATACCAGATGAATTGGTTCATATCATGTCCTTCATTACATCTGCACCTATGAACAGGAAGAACAGACTTTGCAGCCTTGAGTAAATGAGCTCCTTAAGATTTACATTTCTTTCGCCTGTAAAATGAGGCTACAGATACCAACTTCCTAATATATATAAAGTTCGTAGCACAGGATGTGGCACAAAGATAAACACTCAAATATATTTTCCCTTCCCCATGTATATTATGAATAAAAGTCAAAGTAATTTAAATTTTACACTCACGTGTAACAGAGGCAGGGCTAGGTAATCAGCTCATCTCTCTTTTGAATTTACAGGGATGCTTTTCTAAACCATGCAAACAGCATGTCTTTCTTTCCCTTTGGAGATCAAAGGATTTACCTGACCAAGAGACAGTAAGTTCCCAAAGTCAGGTCTCCTCTGCACATAGCCTTACCTGGCCCAGCGTCACAGAAGAGAGCTTCACTCAGAGAAAGGGTTCAGGAAGTACACATAGAATGAAAGCTGACTAAAGCAAGCCTTTGCCATTTTCCATTTTCTTCTAAAATGAGATGCTTTTTAAAAAAAAAAAAATTTTTTTTTAATTTTTTAATTTATTTTCAAGCATGGAAATTTAAAGATATTTGAGGGAAAACAGAGCAGTACATCTGTGATAAGTGACTGTTCTGTCAAACTTTAAGGACTGTAACCCTTAGATACATTTTATACAAAATAACAATTTCTATTGTCACAAACTCAAAGGAAACCAGACAAACAGGCTTGGAAACTACCAGCCAACTTCATTCTGTGAGTAACCATTAAGTTTTAATCAGATGTGGTTCAATTTCTGGAACAGTGAGCATTAAGAGGGGCTCATCAAGGAAAATGGGCAAAAGTAGGAGGAGAAGGAGGAGGAGGAGGAGGAAGAGAACAAAAGAACTGCCCCCCAAGCCAGTCATTGAACGTGGACTCTTGACTCGAATTCTCTGCCCCTCTTTGCAGCTGTTGTCTCCTACAGTTGGCACGAAGCGTTGCCAGTCTGGGACCGGCTTCCAGTGAGGACAGCATTGTTTTATTGGCTACTTAGGCAATGCACACACCATTAATGGAGTTTTTATCTCTCCATTTTCCTGTCAGTACAGAACCAGCCAGTCTGACTCTGTTATTATCATCAAGAAAGCTTTTTTTTTCCCCCCTCCCCACACACACTCTTTAATCCAAACAACATCTGGGAACTTCAGCCTCTATCATGTAAAAGCGAAACAGATTTAGAGGGAGAGCAGGAGAAAGTACAGTTCCAGCCACACTGAACAACAAACGAATTCCAACAGGCGAACTAACCTTGAGCCGCCCAATATCTCTGAAACGCTATTCGCTTCAAAAAGGCAAGGTACTTCCCGCTGCATTGCTTTAAACTTCCGATAGACCCTTGCTATCAAGAGGTGGGGAAAAAAAAACAACCCACAGTGAAAAGCTGCTTATTGTAGAAAAAGAAAAACAAAATGTTGGTACTGTTTTCCTACATGGGAAGTCCTGTTGTGAAATAAGTCAAGAATAATGTTTAGAACGTGATTTTTTAAAGAATGTCTTTTTTTTTTCAAAAAGGAAAAAATAATAAAGACCCTTTAG
This sequence comes from Macaca fascicularis, assembly GCF_037993035.2. Classification (NCBI taxonomy): domain Eukaryota; kingdom Metazoa; phylum Chordata; class Mammalia; order Primates; family Cercopithecidae; genus Macaca; species Macaca fascicularis. The sequence continues at coordinate 53,318,182 of NC_088386.1, forward strand.
CAGACATTACTAGTAAGTACATTTCTAGTGTACAAACTATTAGGAAAAATGTGGCGCCATTAAACCCAGAAAATATGTCCTCCTGTAACAGACAGCTGTCTCCTCTGTAGTTTAAGTATGCTTTCTGCTTAGCTCATGCTCTGTGAGTCATGGAATCAATACAGGAAGCACACAGAGCCAGCCACACTGCAGATTCCGAGGAGGGTCAAGCCACACAGCTCCTCTGTTCCTCTCCTCCGCTTGCTGCATGGCTCTTCCAAGTATGTACATCTGGGGCGAATGCACAACCCCATTTCTACTTCATGTTTAAACCTGCCTCATAAGGTCTCCAATACTGATCCTTTCAGCATTGTTTCTAGGTAAGTAGAACCAAAAATTACAGCCCTCTAACATGCAGGTGTCAAGCAATCCATCCTGCCCCTCAGCCCCACTCCCTTCTGAGTTTTCTGCAATGCACCAATAACTATACTTAGGTTAGAAGGGATTTACTTCCCCAGAAATGCTCATCACCCAGTAGAAGACACAATCAGAACTGAACAACTGAGTGTCAGCAAAGGTTAATGGTTTATTTTTAATTTATTTATTTTTGTTCCATTCAGCAAAACAGGGGAAAATCACTAACTGTCTGAGCCACAGGCTCCTGCTCACTGGAAGCTGTGCCCAGAGCCCCTTGCAGTCTGTTGTTAATGACAGTCTCAGTAACCTGATCCTCTCACAGTGGGAGACTTGAGTAAGCACTGGCCTCTCTCGGGTCTCGCCTTTCTATTGTCCCACCCTGCAGGGCCAGCTGTTTCTGACAGCCAAATTGCTGCGTGCTAAGCAATGAATGCTGTCAGAGAAGGAATTTTCATTTCTATAATGCATAGGCCTCCATGGACAAATTATACAGCTTATGGTGCTGGCTGCAGGATGCTGCTCCAAGCCTGAAGCACTGCCAGAACGAAGCCTGTCCTCCCCTCTCCCCAGCCCCAAGCTGACAAGACAGTCATCAAAATGAATCTGAATGGTCAGAGAGAAATGGAACACGTGTTTTCAGAGACAAACAAAACATATGTTGAGAATAGCTGTCCAGCGACACTCTTTAATGTAATGGTGTACAGGGAAAGCTAATTGATCTAATGTCATACCACACAACTACCTGGGCATGGCATCCATTACAACCTACTGTAATCTGGTACCCTGCAGTGAACATCCCAAGGGCATCAGCAAAATCACTGGCTCCCTGCTTCTGGGGGATGCCAGACTTACCCAGAAACCACACAAGAACTTAGTACTTTTTGAGAACCAAGCAACACTGTATGAAGTCCCAAGAACAGTGCTCTTTTATGAGAACGAAAGTCCCCAATATGTGCTTCATGGAATCATTCTGTAGAAACTCTATGCTTCCTCAGTTCCTCCCCCTCTTTCCCAGCAACAACTCCTGAACTGGGTCTGGGATACACCCCCTCGTATTCTGTGTGCTGAGGTGTGGTTGGAAATCATCACACTGCACTGGATTGCAGGGTGTGACATGGCCTGAACCCACCCAGAGTGACTCTTGGGATTTTACAGGAACTACTAGAAAAGAAGGTGTGATTTTCTCATTATACTTGAATGTAGGATATGCCAGAGCCATTTTGCTACCATGAAAGGAGAACCTGCTGAGAATGGAACTGACAAAGGAGAAACTGGAGGGGAAATCACAGGGCTCTAGGGACACTGCTTGAGCCCTGAGTCAACCCAGATCTAAAACCTGTTTTACCCTGGACTCCATAAAATGGCAGCCATTCCATGTTCATCTTACTAAGGCTCGTCTGGGTCGTAGTTTTCCATCACCTGCAAAAGGAACTGAACGCATAAACTATCACTCCACCATTAGAGCATCCAAGAATCAACATAAATACGCATATCATACATTGCTATGAACGCAAGAAAAAAGTTTTCCATTCTTGGTTATTTCTTGTGAGAACTAATTTTTTCACCTTTTCCTTCCAGTCCGTATACCTTAATGTGAGCTAAAAGGTGCAAAGTGTCAGCTGATCTTGGCCCTTTTTGCAAGGCAAATCTAGATATTCGACCTGAACTCAGAGAGAGGAGGAAGCTAAATTCATGACCTGTTATAAATCTTAACCTGACATGGCATATGTGGAATAAAGAAAGTGGACTCTGGTTAGCGAGTGGTCCATCAGCTCCATGTCAGTGAAGCCAGCTCAGAGAAAGGCCAGGAAGCCAGCATGGGGGCAGGGAGCACCTGCTCTCTGGCTGGGTTCAGGTCAGCCAAAGCACAAGCACCTGCAGGCTGTGAGCCGCCAAGGCCATCACGCGCCACATCCTGCAGCCGTCCACTTTATCATTAACTACTGTCTGGCCAGCCAGGGCAGGGTCCGCTTCAAGAACACTGGGAACTTTAAGGCAGGAGGCATATTCAGAACCATGGTGGGCTCACAGCCACTCACTGCAGACTATAAATAGACTCCTGGCTGTGATCCTGATGGCAACCACAATTCCTGTTCCCCTGGTGGTAACAGAACTTCAGGCCTTTTGCCCAAGAAATTCAGCACAACCCACCAGGTATGGCAAAAATTAGGAAATGTACATACATGCTTACTCAATGCCCTGGCCACTCTCCTCTTGTCCATACTTGGCTTCTAATCTCCAAAGATCAAAAAGTGGGGATATTAAAGTTGAAAAAGATATAAATAAGATTTCAGTTTGATACTGAGAAGAAAAAAAAAAAAACTATAGAATACACAGGCTCAAAATTGACAAGGAAGGTAGGGAGGAAAATAAGACCCACTCACTCTCAACCCTTCTCCTTCCACACAATCATAGGGATTTCAAATCTTTATAGTCATTATTTTATGTGAAGTTATAAGGGGATAGGATGAAGCAGGGGGAAGGACTTGCCCTGACTTCTAACTTGGGAGGAGCAAAAGGAAGCCCAAGAAGGCCACTAAGACTGCTTAGACATGTATTTTAACGACCGCATTTACCTAGCTGCTTCTCAGGGACAATAAAATGAACCAAAATTGTCAGGACTGACTTAAAACTCACGGTTAAAGATCCACCCAGAGCTGGGAGCAGTGGCACACACTTGTAGAGCCAGCTATTAGGCAGGCTAAGACAAGAGGATCGCTTGAGCCCAGGAGTTCAAGGTTGGAGGCTATAGTGTACCATGATCTTGCCTGTGAATAGCTACTGTATTCCAGCCTGGACAACATGGCAAGACCCCATTTCTTTATAAAAAAGAAAATTGGCCAGGCACGGTGGCTCACACCTGTAATTCCAGCACTTTGGGAGGCCAAGGCAGGTGGATCACGAGGTCAGGAGATCGAGACCATCCTGGCTAACATGGTGAAACCCAGTCTCTACGAAAAATATTTTTAAAAAATTAGCCAGGCGCTGTGGCGGGCGCCTGTAGTCCCAGCTACTCGGGAGGCTGAGGCAGAAGAATGGTGTGAACCTGGGAGGTGGAGCTTGCATTGAGCCCAGATCGCACCACTGCACTCCATCGCAAAAAAAATAAATAAATAAATAAATAAATAAATAAAAATAATCCAATCCCCTGAACTCAGGGATCACTCTGCTACTTTAGTGGGAGTCATTCTAGGGAAACATCCCTTATTACAATCAATGTCAAAAGAAAAAGTAGAAGCCCCAACAGTCCAATACTGAAGAAGACCTTGGAAAAGGTTTTTATACCATCTCATCTCCAGGACTGGCACAGTGCTGGCACACAGCTGATGTTCCAACATGTGGATGGATCTCTCTTCCAACCAACTTCCTGACCCTTAACAAAGGCCAAGCCAGAAATAAACTGCATAAAGTACAGAGTACAGAAAGTGTTCTGAACCACAGCAAGTTCACTGCCTTTCCTTCCCATATTCATTCACGCCCTTGGCCAGGAGGTACTGAGCACCTACAATGAGCCAGGTACTGATTTAGGCACTGGAGGTATGACAGCAAATGCAATCAAGTTCCTGCCCTCAGAGTTTACATTCAGGCAGAAGACTCCACATGGAAGTTCTTTCATGCATCTAGCCCTGTATCTCCCGCTGTAAGACTCCAAGATCTTAGAAGATTTCCTCCGTGTATGAACACATGACCCTACATGAGGAACTCTTCAACTTATGAATCAATGAACTCTGGCAAAGTCTTCAACATCCAGTTACAACATCAATATTTAAGGTTCAAAGATGACGCAATTTACTCAATTTCTAGCATTTTATGTTCCTGCTTCCCCCATCCCTGGAAAATTTCAGAAATAATCTGCTACACAGAGGAATTTAAGGAATGTAATTTTAATCCAAAATATTAACTCTAGGCAGGTGACTGACTGTTCTAAGGTTCACCTACTATGATTTTTTTCTTTGATCTGAAAACCAGCAAGGCAGTGTACAGATACCAGGTTTCCTAGCACAAAAAATGTATTTAATCACATCTCTATTATAAAAGCCATGTGATACAGAATAAACCTCTCAGACTTTAACAGTCACAAAATTATTCTTAAGAATACAAATTTAACACCAATAATTAAACTATACTCTAAATTCTATCCTCCCATTGAGTTTGGAGGTAGAGGCCTTGAAATTAGAGGAAGTATAGCTTTACACAGCCAGCATGATAAATGCTTCAGATCAGTAAGAAAGTCAATAAGTGTGCTTTTATTCATGTCATTTGTCTATCTTTCTGCAAACTAACCAAATAAATACCATAGAGCCAGATTGTAGTAACTGACATATTCAATACTGCAACACACTACAATACTCAACACACTAATGGTCTGTTTTCTAAATCCCACAAGTTAAAGACTTTTACTGTGGGTGACTTGGAAACATTCCATAATTATCACTAGTGCCTTGGTTTTCCCTAAAAAATGAGTAATAATAACAGCCACAGTTTTTTGAACACTTCTAAGGTACCAGACACTACTGTGACAGAGATTTGCATCCATATTACCACACTCAATCCTCCCAACACACATAATGACATAACAGCAATTATCATCTCCATTACGCAGACGATAAAACTGAAGCTCAGAGAAGAAAAGTAACTTCCCTAATGTCACAAAGCTGGGATGTGACAGAATGAGATTCAAACCCACACTTGCCTGACACCATAGGCCATTCTTACACATTATGTCACAGTCTCTGCATTCTTTTCCAGCCTTTCTTTTCTCCCATGATATCATGGGAAAGGATTAACATGTACCTTCTAGGCCAACCCCGCAATAGAATCCTGGCACTGTAAGTAATGGTTATGTTGCACAGACCTGAGCAGTTATATTAGGATTCATGGATATAGTAAAACTCCAAATGAAGATAACCATTGAATATTAGCCTGAACATACCAAAGGCTGAAAATCAGTCACCTTCAAATGCTTAATACAAAAAACATGAGAGCACTACTTAAACTTTAATGGGGTTAGACTGCCAGCATCCATTCAAAGACAAAAAAGAAAAAAGGAGCTATTCGCAGATAATCTTGAAATTAAGCCAAATAAAGAAAAGAGAATAATTGGGAAAACAGCCTAAGAACCATGCTCACTGGTAAGCTTCAAAGAGCAGCTGTGCTTACAGGGCAGGCAAAGGAGGCCCTGTCATGCAGAAGACATTGTGAAACCATCATCTCCTTATGGAAAACAAGGCTGGGGGCCGCCCTCGGCATGGCCCTCCAATTGTGCTGTGGGAGATCAAGTTCAAGTGCTCACAAGAGTGTCTTCCAGGTTTGTAGAACCCACTGGAAAGGATTCCAGTGAGGATCAAGACTTCCAAGAGCCCACCCAGGTAAGACAAATTCCCAAGTAACAGTGACAGCTCGGCCCCCAAGCCTTCCAAGCTGTATCTGGCCGATCTCCAAACCCACCCTGTCCCCACTGGGTTTGCACTTCCCCGCAGAGGCCTTTCTCAGCTTGGCTACTCCAACATCAGCTCTGCTCCCTACTCACTTAAGGTTCCAGACAATCAAAAGCGGTTACTCTACACCAAAAGTAAAGTACCAGAAATTAACAAACAAACAAAAAAGAAACTTGCGATGAGAAAAATCACCTGTGATATTTCAAAATAAAATTCTGATAATCACACCAGGATTTTTACTTGACACCTTTCATTTTATTAAAAAAAGGAAAAAAAACAGTTGATCATCTGATAGATGCTGCTTCTGAAGCACTACAGAGCTAAGCACCCTGCTAGGAACTGAGGGTTTCAGAGCAAAAGAAACCCTTTTGACCTCAAGGGCTGCTGTGGTCTGAAGGTTGGTGCCCCCGCAAGAATTCATACATTGGAACCTAATACCCAATGAGATACCATTAAGAGGCAGGGAGCCTTTGGTGGGTGATTAAGTCTTTAGGGAGATTCGTGCTTTTATAAAAAATAGAGCTCCCTGGGCCCCCCTTCCACCATATGAGAACACAGCAAGAAAGTGCCATCTTTGAAGCAGAGTGAGCCCTCACCAGACACCAAATCCTGCCCACGCCTTGATCTTGGAGCCTTCAGAACTGTAAGCAATAAGTGTCTATTATTTATAAATTACCCAGACTAAGGGATTTAGTTATAGCAGCACAAATGGACTAAGACAAGGACTTATGGTTTAGTGAAAGAGGTGAGAATTATCCAAAAATAGTAAGATAGAGATGATGGGTTCCCAATAAGTTGTGTAGGCATGCCAGTCATGTCAAGAGGTCACAGAAGTAAGTTATGACTGCTGACTGAGGTAGTGTAGTGGGTTGAACGGTATCCTGCCAAACAATTTGTCTGCGTTCTAACCTTGGAACCTGTGAGTGTGACCTTATTTGGGAAAAGGGTCTTTACAAATGTAAAAAACTTAAGAATCTTGAGATGAGATCATCCTGGATTCTGTAGGTGGTACTTAAATTCGATGACAAGCATCTTTATGACAGACGCATGGAGAGCCACAGAGAGAAGGTCATGTGAAGATGGAGGCACACATTGGAGTCATGCTGCCACAAGCCAGGAAACACCTGGAGATACCAGAAGCTGAAAGGAGCTAGGAAAGAGTCTCCTCTAAAGCCATCAGTTAGAGCATGGCTCTACCGGCACCCTGATTTCAGACCTCGGGCCTCCACAGCTTTGCAAGATACATTGCTGTTGTTTGTGGTAATTTCTTACGGCAGCCCTAGGAAGCTAATACAGATGGTTAGGGGAATGCTGCTGAGAAGGCCTTGAAGGGAGGGTAAGGGCCCCACAGGCAGGAGGAAGAGTCACAGCAAGCAAAGACAAGCCGATCACGGGGGCAACAATGAGAAAATGCATGCTGCTGCATCCATGATGAAAGAGGAGGAGAAAAACCCGAAATGTGACTTGGGGTTAAAGAGCCACGTGAATGTCAATCTAGGCCCTAATAATTGTATCAGCCAATGGGAAGTCACCAAAGATGTTTGAGCAAAGAAGTAAAATGTACAAGGTGCTGTTTTAGAAAAATTAATCTAGCATTAAAAAGGAGAATGAACTAGCAGGAAATATATAGCAGACCTTCCCTTTATGAATAAAGATCCTTGAAAACCAAAACCAAGTATCCATGCCCTAATCCCCAGAACCTGTGAATGTTACCTTATGTGACAAAGGGACTTTGCAGATGTGATTAAATTAAGAGTTTTGAGATGCGGCGATTATCCTGGATCATCCGGGTAGGCCCTAAATATAATCACAAGTGTCCTTTTAAGAAACAGACATGGAGATTTAACTTCAGAGAGGAGAAGGCAGTGTGACGATGGAAACCGAGACGGAAAGAAGGTGCTTTGAAGATGGAGGAAGAGCCACAAGCCAAAGGAAGTGGATTCTCCCGAGAGCCTCCAAAACTGGAAGAAAGTAAATTTGTGCTGTTTCAAGATACTAAATTTGTCATGATTTGTTACAGCAGCAATGGCAAACTAAGTTTTATGTTTTCCCTTCTGAAATTCAAATAAACCTTGCTTCTCCTGAATTCTTCGTGATATGACTCCTCTTTGCTTTTCCCCTTGTTTCACTCAAGCTCGTCCCATTTAATTCTGCCAAAGCTCACATTCAACATCCCATTTCCCTGTTTTAACACTTTCTAACTCAGTTGCTTCAGACCTTTGCGATCTTCTAAACTAAACATTATAACCTACATATGCCATATGAAGAAATCAGAGAGAATCTACTAATTTACTCACACCACCACACCACCACCTTGTTCCAGAAATAATTTAAGAATAAACTGACCCCTTCTGGATTGATGAAACTGTTTCTACATCTTCATCTGCAGTGATACTTATAGGGGTAAATACAGATGCAAAAATTTATTGAGTTGTATACTGTAGATTTGTACACTTCACTGTATGGATTCTATACTTCAATAAAAACATAAAAGAAAAAAGAAAATAATAAGCTAATTCCACCTCCTGGCCTCTTGAGGGCAGGAGAGTAGGTGTAAAGTCTCCAAAGCAGAAGAGAAAAAGCAACATATGTCATTCTGGGAAACTGAGGTTTATTATAAAAAGAGGCTAGATAGGTAAAGATTAATAGAACATGTGTGTATGGTCCCCAGAATCAATATGTACATATATAAGCCCTCAGAAAGGACACCAGAAGAAATAAGCTAAAAAAGAAAAAGCCAAAGAAATGAACCAGGACATCAACAGTTTAGAATGAGGCTGCATAAGAGAGTATCTTTCAAAGATTTTTAATACTTATTTTATATTTGAACTTATTATACACATGCATATAAAACTGAAACAAAAATTTCATAAAACAATTCTTACCCTTGCAATTCATAAGCTTTATTCAAAACTTCAATTTCCTTTCATTTCTAGTCTTGGGTGTGACTCCCTAAACTGATCCAGTAATGGACTGAGATCTAAAGTTCACCAAAAAAACACTAGGGCATGCCTATCAGAGATTGACCTGAGCAGGAAGATGTTGATAATATCAGAAAAAAAGTTAATCTCTTTTAATTTTATGGCCAAAGGAGAAAAAAATTAGAAGTTTTACTCACAACAGAGAGTTCATTTCAAAAGTCTTAAAATACAACATCAGAAACGATGTTTTTAAGGAATGTTTTAAATTTTCTCATTATATTTTCTGTTTAACCACTGTTAAGTCCCAACCCATCTGGGTGTCAGATGTGAGACTCAGTTTGATATTGAAAGTTCCATTCAAAAAACTTACCTGCTATGAGATATGCAAAGGTAAGCAAGACATGGTTCTTACCTTCAAAGAGTTTATAATCTACCAAGAAAGAAAAACACTGAAAAATTACCACAGAAGAATTACAAACAGTAATGCTATGGGAACACAGAAGAGAGAAAAACTGATTTTAGCCAGAGGATGAGACATGACAAAGACTGCATGGAGAAAGAGATGGAGTTTGAACTGGGGAGGGGGTGAGGAGTGGAGACAGGGAGCAGCTGACAGAGACTCAGAAAGACAGAAAAGACTGGTGAATAGTAGGATGTGGCCATTTTAAAATACCCCCCCCACCACCCCATTTGATTTTTTTAAAATGGCCCTCAAATTCTTTGGCTCTCTTCCCATCAAGAGGTGGGATCTGTATCTCCTCCTCTTTAATGGGGCTCTGTGACAGCTTGACCAACAGAATATGGTGGAAGTGACACTGTAACAGCTTCCAGAACCAGATCTTAAGAAACTGGAAGCTTCCACTTCCTGTCTTTTGAGACACTTGCTCTTGGAACCCAGCCGCCATGCTCTGAGGAAGCTCAAAATAGCCCATGCAGAGAGACCACATGTAGGTGTTTCAGCTGACAGCCCCAGCTGAGCTCCCAGCCAACAGCCAGCATCAACCGCCAGACATGCGAGTGAATGAGCCTTTGGATGATTCCAGCCCCCAACCTTCAAGAATTCCCAGCTGAGGCCCCAGACATTGTGGAACAGAGACAAGCTGTCCTTGCTGTGCATGTTCCAAATCCCTGACTCACTAAACTGTGAGCACAATAAAATGGTTGTCGTTTTATGCCATCAAGTTTGAGGTAGTTTATTACGCAGAAAGAGATTGACTGGACCAGCAGGCAGTCTAGTTGGGCTATTGTCAGGAGCAACAGAGGATATGGAAAACAGTCTGAAAGAAGATGCACCTCATATCTTAAAAGTCAACCTAAGCAGTTTAATATTTTTTTTTATCTATAATGGTGAGCAGTTGATGGTTGAAAGTCAAGGGAATTACATGATTGGATTAGAAAGATGATATTAGCAGTAATGAACATAAGGGATTTCCAGCAAGCTCAAAGAAACATCTGACACAGCTACAACAAAAATGAGTGTTGCTGTCATAACTACACCCATTTTATAAATTGAAGCAGTTTAGAGGGAAAGATAATCTAGAATAATCTGTCATCTAATCTAGTAGCAAATCCCACTGGCTCTATCTTCAAAGTATATCCTGATTCCAACCAATCTCTTCTCATACTTCCAAGTCTGGTTCAAGAAATCACTACCTCTCACCTAGACCAGTACTTATACAACAAAATTACCATCTGTAATGGACCAATACTTTTGTAAAACTCCTTGTTCGGTGGGTTGAATCCACTGATCACAAGTACTGATGGCAATATCAAATTACCATAACAATCTCTAAACACTATCTCAATTTCTGTACCTATCATATTATCAAAAGAAATAAATAGTTCTTTGGACAAGCACTATGTACTATTGTTTCAAACTCTCTATCAATATCAATATTCAAAATTTGGGGGAAAAAACTGTAATTTCTGAAATCATAAATTATTTTTCAAATACTTCCAATACTGTTTATTCACTATTATAAACATCTTTTTAAATTGCTTAATAAAAAATGTGAAGTACAGTAGTATATATCAAAACTGTAGCTTACAGAAAATATCCAAACACTAGGAAATGCCTACAAACATTATTATATAGTATTTGAATAACCTAGCAAGTTTAGCAGTACTATACAGAATCAGGTGTAGAAACTGCCAATTTAAGAACTTACTTTGTTTCCAAAGCTCATTATCTTTTGGCACACTACACACAGGCTTTTATTAAAAATACTCTACACATATATTTATTAATATTTACTTTATTTGCAATAATGACTTATTGTTAGCAGGAGACAGGGGTCAGGAACCTATACAGATAACCTGGCAACAGCCAACATGCAAGTATAACTAGTTAAACTGTGGCCACTTTCGTGCTCCTCTCTCGATTCCTGGAATAGTCAACCTTAACCTTCTACCCAGGTGTCAGCGTTTCCTGTTCTGGCTTTCAACTTGAAATCAGTAGATTCTTTAAAGCCAGTAACATTTCTATGTTGACTGTGGCTAGTAGCTACCTTACTGGACAATGCAAGCATAGAGAATCTTAAAAGACACAGATTGAAAGAGAGAGGAAAAGCAATCTCAGAGAATTCCAAAACTTGGGGAAAAGAGGTCAGCAAAGAATGAAGTCAGAAAGGAACAAGATGCTTCAGAAGACACTTTAGAAAAATTAAAATGAGAAGGCCGGGTGTGGTGGCTCATGCCTGCAATCCCAGCACTTTAGGAGGCCGAGGTAGGCGGATCACTTGAGGTCTGGAGTTCAAGACTAGCCTGGCCAATATGGCAAAACCCTATCTCTATTAAAAATACAAAACTTAGCTAGGTGTGGTGGGGCACACCTGTAGTCCCAACTACTCGGGAGGCTGAGGCAGGAGAATCATTCAAACCTGGGAGGTGGAGGTTGCAGTGAGCTGAGATCATGCCACTATACTCCAGCCCGGGCGATAGAACAAGACTTGGTCTCAAAAAAAAAGAGGGAAAAATGCCAACAGACTACAGACACTCAGAACAAGTCCCAGGCAATACTTGAGAATGGATTTTAAACACTTAGAAAGTAGTAATCCCTGCGAACCCTAATAGTAAGAACAAATCATACAAGATTAACCCAGTTTCCTTTTCTCGTTAAGATTCCTAAGCTGGCAGTTCAAGGGAACATACACATCTAGACTTGACAACATGTCTTATGAAATATTTGTGATCAAGATAAGTAAAAAGTTAAAAGATAAAGAAAAAGAAAAAGTTTACTTGGCCACGGGCGGTGGCTCACACCTGTAATCCTAGCACTTTGGGAGGCCAAGGCAGGCAGATCACTTGAGGTCAAGGGTTTGAGACCAGCCTGGCCAACATGGTGAAACCCCGTCTCTACTAAAAATACAAAAGTTAGCTGGCTGTGGTGGTGCATGTCTGTAATCCCAGCTACTCAGGAGGCTGAAACACGAGAATTGCTGGAACCTGGGAGGCGGAGGTTGTAGTGAGTCGAGATCGTACCACTGCACTCCAGCCTGGGCAACAGAGTAAGACTGTGTCTCCAAAAATAAAAAGAAAAGTTAACTTAGTAGATCTGTTAACTTAACAGATCCATCTTAACAGATCCATCTTAACTTAACAGATCTATCTTAACAGATCAGATAGATCTGTTAAGTTACTACATTCAAAGGGTACTATTTCAGAAAAACTCACATCTTCCCTAAAATAACAGAAATGGAATCCAATGCAAACTGCTATGGGCAGGACCTAGCAAACTGAAAGTTAACTTAAGGTAAATTTAAGATCCCACACGCAGTAAAGGGAATAAAAGACAAGGGTATAAGCAGACAAGGAGAGGCTGAGGAAGACAGGACCTGGCAGTATCATCTATGGAAAAAAACTGAGATTTCCGTTGGTGATCAACTCTCCAAGTAGAACCATGTGGCCATCTGAAATATAGCAGTTTGGGCTGCATAATACAAGCATGGAAGTCAAAAAATCAGAGGAGAGAAAACCCAGTCAGGAATATTACAATCAGTTCTAGACACCAATTCTTAAAGACTCAATCAAACAGAAGTATAAGCAACAAGGCAGGCAGGATGGTGAAGACCCATGGAAGCTATGAAGACATTCTTAGAAAAAAGATATTGGGGGTAAATATGACAGCTCAAATCATGTAAAAATACTATTATACTCTATATTCTGTATAGCTGAAAAGAACTGTGATCAAAGGATAAATAGAAGCAAAATTCATTATAGATCAAAAAACCCTCTGGCAGTCAGATTAGTCCAAAGGCAGAGTGGGCTCCTAGTAAATACTGCATCCCCTAACTTTGTAGAATTTCAGTGAAGGCTGAGGATTCACTCAGAGGGTATAATGCAGAGCAAATGCAGGCACTGGAGAGATGGGCTAAATAACTCCTCCCAATCTTGTGACCCTACCACTAAAAAGAGGCCTCCTGGGAGGGAAACAAAGATACACACACACACCCCAGTCCTGGCGTTTGGTAGGCACTTCCAAAACATTGAATGAATGGGAGCAACGTAAGATTATTATGTTCTGAAGAAGACTACAGGCTGAAGAGGCAATAGCATTGAATGTGGATTCGTTTTTTAAAATGCTTCCTCAGGAAGGGGCTTATGAGAGGTATAGGCGTCAAAACACCTTTTTTTTTTAAAGAACAGAATACTTAAGCCTATTTCTAAACTCAAGAGAAAAGGCCAATAAAGAGGACAAATTAGAGAGAATTGGGGAGAAAGGACAGAGTTTAAAAAATAAAGAATAGGCCAGGTACAGTGGCTCATACCTGTAATCCCAGCACTTTGGGAGGCCAAGGCGGGTGGATCGCGTGAGCTCAGAAATTCCAGACCAGCCTGGGCAACATGGCAAAACCCCATCTCTATAAAAAATACAAAAATTAGCTGGGCGTGGTGGTACATGGCTGTGGTCCCGGTTACAGGGAGGCTGAGATGGGAGAATTGCTTGAACTAGGGAGGTGGAGACTGCAGTAAACAGAGGTCATGCCACTGTACTACAGCCTGGATGATAGAGCGAGAGCCTGTCTCAAAAAAAAAAAAAGAGCAAGACCTTGGGAAAAGAAAGGGAAACTAGACTCAAATATCGGATACAAGTTAAGTACAGGATAAAATGTTTAAGACAGATCTTCAGACATAAAAACAAAACTATGAAAAATATTCTCTTTTAAATAGTTATTCAAACATACACAAGATAGGTACCAATTTCATCACAAACATCATCTGCCATAGTTACATGATCCTCTAAATGGTATTAATTCCCACAGAACTCCTAAAACCATATACAGAAGATTCCTTTAAAACACTATAAATGTCATAGTATCAAAATTAGATAAAGCAGAGGGCTAACAGATTCAACACTCAGGCACTAGGTACTGAGAGTTCAGCTGTACCAACCTGCTGACCGGAAGACAATGAAAAGACCCAAAGCCTCTATAGTGAAGGGAATCAGTGGATTACTTTAATAAAAGGTAGGATGTGGAGATGTTCAAGGGAGAAGGTTCTCTCATAAAACTTATTATAGCTAGTAATATCCTAACCATAAGATCTCAAAACTAGAAGTTCAGTTATAATGATTTGTTCCATGCCCAAATATTTTTAAAACAAAAGACAGTAGCCAAATTATTGCTACTTACTTGAATTACTATAATATTCTTCCTGTTCCTAGTTTCACAATTACCCAAATAATAAATAGATTGTATTAGTCTACTCAGGCTGCCATAATAAAACATCACAGATCGGATGGCTTAAACAGAAATTTACTTTCCCACAGTTCTAGAGGCTAGAAGTCCAAGATCAGGATGCCATGGTCAGGTTCTAGTGAGGGCCCTCTTCCTAGCTAACAGAGGGGCAGCCTTCTTGCTGTGTTCTCGTGTAGGAAAGAGACAGCAAGTTCTCTGGTATCTCTTCTTACAAGCTCACTAATCCCATCAGGAAGGTCCCGCCTTCATGACCTCACCTAAACCTAATCACCTCCCAAAGACCTCATCTCCAAATAGGAGCACACTGAGGGTAAGGGCTTTAGCACCTGAACTGGGAAGGACACAATTCAGTCTAAAGCATAAATGAATAGACACCATTGAAAAAGAATATTCTTATAGCTGCTGCTCATAACTGTTCCAAAATCCAAATCTAATCAGATCCTTTTCCTGCCTAAAATCCTAGCTAGCACATTTCAGGATAAGACCTGAATTGTTTAGGAAGCAATAAGTAGTCTTCATGACATAGCCATTACCCACCTCTCCAGCCTTATGTCACATCAATTCCCACAGGCACCCTAAGCTGCAGTTCAACTAAAACACCTGCATTCCCAGCTTGTACTATGCTCTTCTTATGCCTTCTATCTTTACAATGAAGTTTCCCTACGCTAAAATGCCCTTCCTCTACATTACCAGGCTAACTTCTACTTATTCTTCAAGTCCTCACGTAATACCTTCCAGGATCAGAAGCTTCCCTACATCCTTCTCCCCAACGCGGGTGAGGTTTCCCCCTCTGGGTCACTGCTGTACATTGTGCACACCCGCATTTGCCAAGCTGTACTGTAACCACTGATTTACGTGTTCCTTTTACTAAGCCATGAATTCTCTTGAAGCCAGGAATAGCACCTTTGGTCTCAGTGTCACCAACACATAATCAACACAGAGCCTAGCACATAGTTAGTATTCAAAAAATTTCAACAAATAAAAAAGCATGAATCAATCAGACCCCAAAGGAGTTTAAAAAAAAAAAAAGTTAGGAAGAAGCATTTTCTTTTTCCTAACATTTCATACCTATCTTCCACACACATATTTCTAGTTAGTTACCTCTCTGGATTTGCACAAAGACTTGGTGATAATTTGATACCCAGCAAAATGGAACACAACATAAAAAAATCACTGAAAGATCAAGAACAGAGATACAGGAAGACAATGACAGTGTTCTGCCATCATATTGGCAAATCCAAAATGAAAAAAATGTGTATCTTTTTCAGGCTGGGTGCAGTGGCTCACATCTGTAATCCCAGCACTTTGGGAGGCCCAGGTGGGTGGATCACAAGGTCAGAAAATGGAGACCATTCTGGTCAACATGGTAAAACCCCATCTCCACTAAAAATACAAAAATTAGTTGGGCACGGTGGTGCATGCCTGTAGTCCCAACTACTCAGGAGGCTGAGGCAGGAGAACCGCTTGAACCCGGGAGGCGGAGGTTGCAGTGAGCCAAGATCACGCCACTGCACTCCAGCCTGGCAACAGAGCAAGACTCCATCTCAAAAATAAAATAAGTATCTAAGACAAACCTCACACTCTCCCAATGTTACAGGCTAGTTTACTGCCTTTTAGCATTTTTCAAAAATGCCAACGAACTGGCCAGGCATGGTGGCTCACACCTGTAATCTCAGCTCTTTGGGAGACCAAGGAGGACAGACGTTTTTGAGCTTAGGAGTTTGAGACCAGCCTGGGCAACATGATGAAACCTAGTCTCTAAAAAAGAAAAAAAAAAATGTATATATATATATATATATACACACACAAAAAAAAAATTAGCCGGATGTGGTGGCTTGCACCTGTGGTCCCAGCTATTCAGGAGGCTGACATGGGAGGATCACTTTAGCCCAGAAAGTGGAGGTTGTGAGCCAAGATCGCGCCACTGCACTCCAGACTGGGTGACAGTCCATGTCATTGTCAATGAATAACTGATGGGCCCTCACAAAGGAAAACTCTGTCCCATTCAGATTACAGATGGCATTTTTAGGTTTTAAATCAAAGCACCTTCCCCAGAAGAATAACTCACTTGTGCCCGCCTCATCAGAAGTGCCAATGTTATACAAAGAGTCAGCAACACTGTGAGTGGCCTTCAGGGGGAAGAGCTTTATAAACTGTGAAGTCTGCTTCAAATGCCAGTGGTCATCACTGTCTGAATTAGACGTGCAGGGTCGATGGTCCTTCAGCAAAAGGGTGGCTGCATCGAGTGGCGGGAAATGACTTGATGTTTTTGTCTGACTCATATTTTGCTTTTTTCTCCTCCCAAGAGAAACATGCTCCTCATGCTACATTTTCTGATGACCAAACATTAACTCATCCGCCTAAATCTCTTCAATGACTAAAAAGTTCCTCGCTTCATCATGAAATAGTAGCTTGAAATTTTAATGTAAACACAAAGAATCAAATGTTTATTCCTCTTCCTCAACCTGCGACACCCCAAAAACTTAAAAAGAAATACATTTCAATGTAGTCTGAAGTGCAGATTCTTTGACAAGACTCTACGAGACAGATTATATCCTCCTAGCCCTTAGTAGAGGTAGAAAAAAAGTGCTATAATGTGCTTTTATCCTGTGGCTATAATTAAAGTTGAAAAAAAGCCTTCAGTTTCCCCCTTAAGATATCAGCTCTGCATTACTCCTGTCTCATCCTCATATCCCCGTGGTCTGCCATCTTAAAAGTGCCTCCACCTATTTCCAGTTTCCCCTGAGCAATGCCTTCCCGCTTTCAACTATTCACTCACTCAAAACTTCTCATCTCTTGTCCTAAAACTTGCCAATTCCATTTCTGTATTCTCTTTCATCATTCCCCTTCCCCAAATCCTAGTGCCGTATCTTTAATGACTCATGGGAAAGATCATTACAAAAAATTAAAAATTGTCAGTGGTCCATTGTGATAAATGTGGAGAATGTCTAACACAAAACAACACCTCCCTCAATTCAAACTAACAAGTATTTATTAAGTGTCTGTGGTGAGCCCTATGGTGGTTACAAAACATCATCTTTACTGGACTTGAGCTTTGTTACAGGGGCTGGTTCATTTTCAGGTCCTTCCATGCACATACAGAGAAGGGTCCCTTTGAAGTCGAGAGGTTTGGGCCACTTCCACTATAGATGATTTCTGGTATCAAAAAATGTTTTTTAAATGTAAAAACAGGATGACAAAAACTGTGTATGTTTTAAATATTTACAAAACAGGCCAAGCAATACTATCGGGCTGGTCTCAAGATAATTACATGGTCCAATACTGAGATGCAAGTTCAAAGTTACAGGATCCATGCTACCTTCTTTCAATCCTGTTGAAAATACAGAATCCTGGGCCAGGCACAGTGGTTTATGCCTGTAATCCCAGCATTTTGGGAGGCTGAGGCAGGCGGATTGCTTAAGCCCAGGAGTTCAAGACCAGCCTGGGCAACATGGTGAAACCCCGCTTCTACAAAAAAAATACAAAAATTAGCCAGGTGTGGTGGTACGCACTATAGTCTCAGCTATTCAGGAGGCTGAAGTGGGAGGATCACCTGAGCCCAGGAGGTTGAGGCTGCAGTGAGCCATGATTGTGCCACTGCAATCCAGCCTGGGTGACAGAGTAAGACCCTGACTCAAAGAAAAAAAAGAAAGAAAAAGAAAATACACAATTCTGGATATTTATGGGATTCTGTGATACAAAGGTAATATCAAGACAATGTGAAGTCCTTGTGTGTGGTAAAGCTTGGACCAAAGGGCTCTCCTACCCATCCCCAACACCCACAGTCTCAACAATGAACACATGGTCCCCATCCTCAAGGAAATTATAAACTAATTGGAAAAAAAAAAAAAAAAGAAGATACCCTTCCCCCATCCTCCTCCACCATAAGGAAGAAATACTGTACCAGAGAGACCAGAATTGCACCCTGGATCCATCACTAAATCATTCATCATTAGCAGGTTCTCCTTAATATATTTAAACCTCAAAGGCTTTTTTCTCCCTGTAAAATAAAATAATATCATTTTCTGCCCTGCCTCCTGTACAAGGTTATTAAGAGGATCATGTAAAATGCAGTGTTGCTTTGGTAAACTACAAAGCCTTCCAGAAATGTGCACCACATATAGACAAAGGTTGAACACTTAATCACAAGCAGCCTTATCAGCACCGTAAGAAATCCTAATGACATTTACAAGAATATCAATTCAGAAATTGAGATTGTTGAGTCTAGAGAATAACAGAGCAAACTTTAGGGAAGATGGGGAGAAAAGGTGAGAGGTTATGATTTGAAAATAAACGGATTTTATGGGGCCCCAGGTAACTCTGGCACTTTTTCTGTGAATATGTGAATGTTTCTTGTAATTTTTTCTTCCTTGTTGACATAACTTCATGAGTAACCAGAAGATGACTACTCCCCAAAGAAACCCATACTTATTCCCTAAGGTCCCACACTATGCCAGGCTTTTTCTTCAGTAAAAACTTAAAAAAAAAAAAAAGTCACTTGATCTAGTGGTCTCCTCCCTCTCAACCCACGAAAAGTTGGTTTCCTTCTTTATGCTAAACTTACAAACACTACTAATGATGACTAACTTCCAACAAAACACGCTCCTGAGCTCTTCTCTTACTGGGTTCTCAGGGCTACCTGGGAGGAGCCTTCCCTTCCTCTCTATGATGATAGGAGCCTCTCTTCTGTGTTCCTCCTACCTCTCAGGCTGTTCCCAGACTCTTCTCTCAACGTCCTTCTCCAAGAACTCATCCCTTGGACCAAGGGGACAGATCCACCCTCTCCCCTTTCTCCAGGGACCTTCTGATCCCCATTTGAACTTTACTGCCTCCTGTACCAAGAAGTAGAGGCTCTCATCTCTATCTAGCCCTCTCCTCTCTAAGCTATTAAATATTAATTGTTTTTCTTCTTTTTAATTTTATTTTTATTTTTTGAGACACAGTCTCGCTCTGTCACCCAAGCTGGAGTGCAGTGGCGCGACCTCGGCTCACTGCAACCTCCATCTTGCGGGTTCAAGAGATTCTCCTGCCTCAGCATCCAGGGTAGCTGGGATTACTATTGGTTATGGATTACATAACCATTATGCCCTGCTAATTTTTGTCGAGACGGGGTTTCACCATGTTGGCCAGGCTGGTCTTGAACTCCTGACCTCAGGTGATCCCCCAGCCTCAGCCTCCCAAAGTGCTGGGATTACAGGCCTGAGCCACTGCACCTGGCCTATTTTTAATTCTTTAAATAGAGATAGGGTCTTGCTATGTTGCCCAGGCTGGTTTCCTACTCCTGACCTAAAGCAATCCTCCTGCCTCAGCCTCCAAAAGTGCTAGAATTACAAGCATAAGCCAGCATGCCCCGTCTGTTTTTCTTCTGACAACCCACCAGACAGCTCTAATTGGACATCCCAAGTCCTCTCAAATAGAGCCTGTCACCTTGCTGCATTCCCCACACCTTCCTGCTCTGTTATGTGATTGTCAGAGGCATTTGAATCAGAGCAACTCCATCTTGAATAGGGGCTGAGTAAAATAAGCCTGAGACCTACTGGGCTGCATTCCCAGACAGGCATTCTAAGTCACAGGATGAAATAGGAGGTCGGCACAAGATGCAGGTCATAAAGACCTCACTGATAAAACCGGTTGCAGTAAAGAACCCAGCCAAAACCCACCAAAACCAAGACGGCAATGAGAGTGACCTCTGGTCATCCTCACTGCTATGCTCCCACCAGCACAATGACAGTTTACAAATGCCACGGCAATGTCAGGAAGTTACCCTATATGGTCTTAAAAGGGCAGACAAGAATAATCGACCCCTTGTTTCACAAATAATTCAGAAATAACCATAAAAATGGGCAACCAGCAGCCCTTGGGGGGCTATGCCTACCGAAGGGCCATTCTTCCTTTACTTTCTTAATAAACTAGATTTCACTTTATAGACTCGCCTCCAATTCTTTCTTGCGTGAGTCCAAGAACCCTCTCTTGGGGTCTGGATTGGGACCCCTTTCCAGTAACATGATCATCATGTACCCCCAGGTTGCCTGCAGTTATCAGATTCTCCTTTTCCTACTCTATTCCACCTTACAGACCACATCAGTCACCACATCTCATGGGCTCAGACTCCCAAACAGCCCTGAAATCTGCAATATCGTTTCCAGCCACACCACTCACCAAATAAGCTCCAGCCCCCTAATTTTTGCCCACATTTTGATTATTTCCCTAAGCGTTTCCCAAAGTGTGGAACAGGTACAACTGGTGGTTGCCTCACATGCTGCTAGGTGATTCTTCAACTATTTTTTTTTTGTTTTTAATGGTCATTTTTTGTATTATATATTAAAATAAATTCTTAAGTAGCATTTCAAGACTACGTTTCCACAGGCATAATGGCTTTGGACAAACTTTCATGACGTTTGAATAACCTGAGGACGTTTTGAAAAGTCTCCCTCATATCCCAAGGGCCAATGCATACCCCAGACCAATTAAATCACAACCTCACGAGGTGGGCACAGGCTCAGGTCTGGAAACTCCCCAGGTGCTTCCAATGCAGACAAGTTGGGGGACCAGTCCATGAAAATGAGACTGAAACAGGAATTGAAGGAAAGAAGGCTGAGCCTACCTAAAGAAAATAAAGCAAATAGTAATATATGTGGTAAACTGCTAGGAAGGGTACCCAACTCCACCCCAGTTTGCCCAGTTTAGCAGCGAAAGTCTAGCATCCCAGGATCTCCGCTAAACCTGGACAGTCAGTTACCCTACTCAGATAAGGCTAAGTGTCTGAGGTTTAGGAAGCAGCGCTAGCAGTTTCCAAAATGAGTTCAGCAGAATGTTATCCACCATCCCTAGGGTATTAACAGCTGCGAGGCTACAAAGAGTTCCACTGTGGAATAATGTGGAACACCCTAGGGATATTCCAGGATAAGTGGTTAAGTGAATGGTTTTCTTCAAAGTTAATTTCTCAAAACTTTCAATTTACTATGATACTTTATATTGTCTGAGAGAAGAATATAATATCCTGCATTTTTCAAACTTATTTGAGGACCTTTTTTGGTGAAGCACCTTATATACAATTAAGGTTTCAAGAAACATTCTTGGCAGATGCTGCTCTACATGTACTTCCAGACAATCTTTAGAAAATATAAATCTGATAATGTCACTTCTCCATTATCAACTTTTTGCTAGAAAAAAAAAAAATCCAATCTCCTTTGCAGGTGGTCTACTTTCCAAGCTCTCCCATCTTTTACCCCTTCCTATGCTCAAGTCCAATGTTTCTCAAACTTTTGGAAGCATTCAGATCACTGGGGGATACTGTTGCAAAGCTGATTCTGATCCAGCAGGATTTCAGGCAAGCCTGAGACTCTTTATTTCTATTGATGCCATCACTGCCGACCCAAGGACCACTTGCTGAGTAGCAAGGTTCTAGCCATATTCAGTTTTAAAGGTTGCTGTCTCTACTGAAAGCCTCTGTGCCTAGAAGGCCCTTTCCCCACCTGATAACATCCTACTTAACCTTGAAGATACTCAAGAACATCCGTTCCCTGAGATGACCTCCAGTACCCTCAAACAGAACTGTACATCTCAATTTTACGTTTAGAGCTCTAATGTGGCGCTTCACTCTACTGTACGTTGGCTATTTCTTTTTCTGCCTCTGCCAAGCTGAGCTCTCTGACAGCCTTTCTGTCTATATTCTCAGTGCCTGGCACACAGTAGCGACTTAATAAATCTATATAGAAGGATAGAATGGCCATGAAAAGGAGATAATATGTGAACTTTCTTGAAGGAGATGTTCAGAAAATAAGGATGTTATGCAACATCAAGTCTGTCAGTTTGGAGTTATGTGGCTGGGGACCTTCAGAAGGAGACAGAATGAGATTCTACGCTATCACTGCATAGAGTCCTATCACAAAGGAATAGCAGCACACATTTTTTATACTATATAAAAATAAAATAAAATTCCCAGGTTTCTTGACATGAAAACTAAATCCAGGTAATCTTCTGTTTAACATTTAACAGACGAAAAATCAACAGGCACAGTGGGAAATGAACCACCATTTCACCTCTAAATCTGTGTTCATCCACTTTATGGAGAATCCTTCTGACAATTCTAAGTTTAAACAAATCTTTGTGAAAAGAGTATTCCAGCAGGTTTAATGTAGTCACAGCTGTCAAAATCATGGGCAATGCATCACACTTAAGAGTTGAAAATGTGTCAATAATTATAATTACACACTTGTAGCAGATCTAATATACTTTCACCACCCTTTAACTTCAACTGATGTGAAATTAAAGCCAGTTTCTTAAAAGTGCAACTCTTAGATCATAATTTAATCCTCAAGTAGATATAAAACCTGTCACACTACAGAGATACAGTACATTTTACTCAAGAAGAGAAAAGGCCACGGTATTGCAATATATCATTTTAGGTAAGGTGACCACCTTTAATGTGGAAAGGGTAAAATACATTATCAGGGTGACATAATCTTCAATATTTACTTCACCCATTTGTATTTAAAGATTGTCTCTTCAAAATTATGCATGACCCACAGCACAGAGGTAACAGCTAAAATTTAGGATTATTTCCTACCAATCTTTTTTTCTCTACATCCATATATATATGTTAACTACAAATCTGAAAGTGTACTACGTTTTATGTTTATGTTTACGGAACTGTACTACGGAACTGTACATAATTTATATGAAAGGAATTATACTATGTTTTTAGTGTCCTGCTTTTTTCACGTAATATTATGTGTACTCTCTACAATATTATGTGTACTCTCTACGGTCATTCATTCATTGCAACAAGTTATGTGTGCCTCCTATGCATAAGACAGTATAGTAGGCAGAGAATAAACACACACACACACACACACAGAGTACAAAATAGACATACCTTGTATTTACTGATAATATATATAAGGTAATATATGTAAGATACGGAAAATAATTAAGGCTCAAACTAGATGGAATAGCCAACAAAAGCCTCTTTGAAAAGGTAACTATCTTTAAAATGAGATCTGTCTCTGAAAATTCATCAAAAATAGTGTTTTTAGTGATTACATAAAATTCTCTTCTGTGAATATATGTAAACCTAACCTCAGCTGTAGAACATTTACCTTTTTTTTTTTTTTTCATACAGAGTCTTACTCTGTCGCCCAGGCTGGAATGCGGTGGCATGATATCAGCTCACCGCAACCTCCGTTTCCCAGGTTCAAGAGATTCTCCTGCCTCAGCCTCCCGAGTTGCTGGGATTACAGGCGTGTGCCACCACGCCTGGCTAATTTTTTTATTTTTAGTAGTGACAAGGTTTCACCATGATGGCCAGGTTGGTCTTGAATTCCTGACCTCAGGTGATCTGGCCTCCTCTGCCTCCCAAAGGGTTGGGATTACAGGCGTGAGCCACCAATGCCTGGCCTGTAGAACAGTTAAATAATTGTTTCTTTCTTTCTTCCTTTTTTTTTTTTTTTTTTTTTTTTTGCTACTCTACACCTAGTTGAATACATTTATATACTTAAAGAGATTTAGGCAGGGCACAGCAGCTCAGGTCTGTAATCCCAGCACTTTGGGAGGCCGAGGCTGGTGGATCACCTGTGGTCGTCAGGAGTTCGAGACCAGCCTGGCCAACATGGCAAAACCCTGTCTCTACTAAAAATAAAAAAATTAGCTGGGTGTGGTGGCACATGCCTGTTATCCCAGCTACTCAGGAGGCTGAGGCATGAGAATCGCTTGAACCCAGGAGACGGAGGTTGCAGTAAGCTGAGATCATGCCACTGCACTCCAGCCTGGCAACAGAACGAAACTCCATCTCAAGAAAAAAAAAGAGACAGACAGAGAGAGATTGATTTAGTAAGTGATTTTCCTAAAATGAGTAACTAAGGGCTCAAAAATTTTCCAGAAGAAATGCATTTATATTAACAACCCAAATTCCAAGTCTTTTAACTTGGAATCCAAATACATTGCTTAATGTTGTAGGAGCAAATTCTTTTTTTTTTTTTTTTCCTGACCTCGTGATCTGCCTGCCTCGGCCTCCCAAAGTGCTGGGATTACAGGCGTGAACCACCGTGTCCAGCCTTACAGGAGCAAATTCTAAAGAAAAAATGCAGTATGAGAAATAAACATAAATTTATATTAATTTTTTTTGAGACAAGGGTCTTTGTCACCCAGGCTGTATGGGATACAATAGCACAATCATGGCTCACTGCGGCCTTGGCCTCCCTGCTCAAGCAATTCTCCCACCTCAGCTTCCTGGGTAGCTGGGACTGTATACAGGTACATGCCACCACACCTTACTAATTTTTAAGAAAAATTTTTGTAGAGACACAGCCTTACTACGTTGCCCAGGTTAACCTCAAACTCCTGCACTCAAGGAATCCTCTTGCCATGGCCTCCCGAAGTGCTGTGATTACAGGAGTGACCCATTGTCACCGCACTTGGATACCGCGCTTGGCCGAATTCCCATGAAATTTTGTTTACTTGGGTTTCAGTTTTTAAATAGATCTAGCTTGATAATCACCAGGAAATCCAATCATCTTTTTACACAATACTGGCTAAATATCTCAAAATTTCCAAAAATTCCTATTTTACCTTCACATTACAAAATATCAAAAGCTCAAAAGATCAAATCCAAAAGATCAATTCAAAAGATCAAAAGCTACCTCTTCTGGTCTGTTCCAAAGTCATAAATAAAATGTTGCTGTTTCTTAAAAACTGTCTATCATAGCCCTACTGCTTTTTTTTTACAGCTATTATAAAAATAAAACTTTTTCTTTAAGTCTAAAAATCCATTGCCTCCACTCTTGATCAATAATAAAAAGCTGACTATATGAGTTTCCTGGTCACTAACTGCCTACTTACCACTCACCATATTTTTTTTTTAAAAAAAAAGGTAATCAGCCATATAAGCTCTGCTTTTAATGTAAAGCACACACCAGACATAGTGCTTTAAAACAATCAAAGTAAAGCTGTGGTTAGCAAGGCTTCCAAAGCCCAGAGTTCTTTACAGACTCATACTTACACAGGAATAAAAAATAAATAAATAAATAAATAAATCATAAAGCTCCATTTCCTGGAAGGACCAAAAAAGAGTGAGACTGAGAGAATCAACAAATTACTAAACTTTAGAAATAACTAAGTCTGTGCCCTTCTTAACAAATGAGGAAAGGAAAGCACCACAAAGACAAAGGTTAAGAAAACGACTTTCTTGGGTCACACAATTGGTTTACACCAGAGAACAGACGAGCATTTGAGTCTTAGGGTCATCTCCACACCACATTGCTTCACAAATACAAAGCAAAAACCCAATTCATGGCACAGCCATGAAATTTAAAATGTAACTATCCCTTGATTCAGCAATTCCAATCCTTGGTATTTATCTCCAGATACACAGGAGATAGATTATTGATTGATAGATAGATAGATAGATAGACAGACAGACAGACAGACAGGCAGGCAGGGCGCGGTGGCTCACACCTGTAATCCCAGCACTTTGGGAGGCCAAGGCGGGCAGATCACCTGAGGTCAGGAGTTCCAGACCAGCCTGGCCAACATGAAGAAACCCTGTCTCTGCTTAAAAATACAAAATTAGCCTGGCATGGTGGCGGATGCCTGTAATCCCAGCTACTCGGGAGGCTGAGGCAGAAGAATCGCTTGAACCCGGGAGGTGGAGGTTGCAGTGAGCCAAGATCGCACCATTGCACTGCAGCCTGAGCAAAAAGAGGGAAAATCCATCTCAAAAAAAAAAAAAGAAAGAAAAGAAAAAGATAGATAGATAGATAGATAGATAGATAGATAGATAGATAGATAGATAGATAGATTTTTGTAGGCATGGGGATATGTTTCAAGACCCCCAGTGAACGCCTGAAACCTCAGGTAATACTGAACTCTATCTATGGACAGTCCCTGAATTAAATGGTTTTACTGTACACCCTTCCTGTACTTCAAATCTTGTATTGTGCACACATATTACTGTCATAATATGACTAGTATCAAAAATAAAACAACATAATAAAATTATTTTATTTCTAGGAAAAAATGTATAGGAACTCATATTACTGTGCACATGTAATAAAATAAAGCTAACCAGGAACGAAAAATAAAAACACCAATTTGAATTAAACTAAAAATGTCACAGTTATATGGCCCCAAAAGGAGACAAGTCTCTAAGAGAACAAAAGAAATGCCCTCCTGGAAGATTTCCATGTACAACACTCACATCTGAGACAGATTCACCCTACTTGTGCTTAGAATGTCCTAAAACAATAAGACCTTTAGGGATCAAAAGGGAACCAAGTAGGAGAAGACAGAGGAGCTGAGGTGGACATAGCTGATTCAGAAACAATAAGTTGGAGGGAATCCTAAGCAAACAAGCCAAGGAGAAAAAAAAAAAAAAGCTTCTCTGAATTTGAAAAGGACATTCCATTCTAAACTGGTTAAAAGCAAGGATAAATCTCAAGCACAGAGCATTTTCCTCTGGCATTTTTTTCCCATCTTGGGGCTCCAGCAACTTCTTTTTCACATTTTGTATCATCTATGATACCAAGAAAAGGTCACTATTAGAATTCGTTTTACCTTAATAAGGCTCAGTGAAATAGGCACAGACATAAGTTACAGGTGTCACCCATCAAACAGCGTATCTGCCTTTGATTCTACGAGCAGAGGTTTTACCAGTTCCCATGTTCAAAAGTTGAAGACTGTTATTTTACTCCTCTATTCGGATAAACAGTTGATTTATTTGCAAGATAAGGCACTTGACCCCAAAAAGTCAATATGAGACTTTGAACTGTTTGTAGCTGGTTCATTTTTTCATTCAGACCTCAACCCACTTCTTCCCATTTCCAAAAGGAAGCTCTCCCCCAGGGCATGCTCATCCCTCACCAATCACCAGTACAAACCCAATAGTCAATACAAAGCCAAAGCCCCAAACCCTCATCTCCAGAGTTCCAGTACCATAGTCCCAGCTTCTCACAGGGCTCATGTAAGCATTCTTCTGGGTTCTCGCTCTACCAGAACCTCAAACCCAACACCACAGTCCATCCCAAGCCAGGTCCTCTTGGCAACCTTCCATTTTCTTTTAAGAGCAACACCATTCTCCCCGTCATCCAGGTTCCAAAAGTCATATGTTTGCCCAACCCTCTCATCGCAAAAGTAATTTATTCACCAAGCCCTATGGCTTCTCCAGCCCAAGGCTTAAACCCTAGTTCCATCTATTCTCAGCTTCTGGGCTTCCCACTCCACTAGACCAATCATCCTTGACTAACAGAAGGCTATGTGCCAGGGCCTCAAACTCATACACCTATAGGGTCAATCCAGTTGGCCTACAGGAACCAGGTAGGCGAGGAGTTTAAAACAAACAAACAAACAAACCTGTCAGTGCAAGAACAATAAATAGCAACTAACACCGAACCTCAGCGTCTGGGAGAAAACAGGATGAACTGAGACAGTAGCAGCCACAGCACACACGTCTCCCTCAGACAGACACGGTCAAAAGAAGATCTGGCAGTTTCTTGTAGGAAGGAATACGGCCCTGGGGCTGCCAGAGTTTTCAGTGTTGCAGGAGCAGCTGGACATTTTGATTTTTTTTTAAATGAAAATGTCCCCCATTTTTACATGTTAGTAACTATGTTTTTTTAAAAATGTCTTAAATACAGTCTCAAACAGGACAGAACTCTGAGGTATACTGAGCTCAGAGACCACCAGTTTTCAACCTCTGCTCTGGTGCACACTGATGGTGATGTAGGAATTTACAGTCTGAGTTAAAGTTCAGATGTGTAACCTTAGACATTTATATCACCTCTCTAGGCCTCAGTTTCTCCCTCTATAAAATAGGCATAAGAGTAGGTACTTTAGCTGGGCGCAGTGGCTCACGCCTGTAATCCCAGCACTTTGGGAGGCTGAGGTGGGCGGATCACAAGGTCAGGAGATCAAGACCATCCTGGCTAACATAGTGAAACCCCGTCTCTAGTAAAAATATAAAAAATTAGCCGGGCATGGTGGCGGGCACCTGTAGTCCCAGCTACTCGGGAGGCTGAGGCAGGAGGATGGTGTGAACCTGGGATGTGGAGCTTGCCGTGAGCCGAGATCACGCAACTGCACTCCAGCCTGGGTGACAAAGCGAGACTCCGCCTCAAAAAAAAAAAAGAAAAGAAAAGAAAAAAAAGAGTAGGTACTTTATGGAGTATGAGTGAGCATTAAATGAGATAATGCAAGAGGCTAGACCAAGGCCTGTTTTCATGCCATATCTTAACTTCCAGCCTGTCATTCAAAGTAAACCATAATGTGCCTCTAAATCTCCTTTTCTAAGCTTGCTCCTATGGTGCTCATCTTGATGTGCTCTATAGAGTCAAGCCACATCACAAAGCACTTTTAACTGTGAACGTGCTGTTCCTTTCAGTTGTCTAAGGTCTTGCATGTTACCCTGAGAAGCTACATCCCAGGACACAGAGTCTGAGACCAGTGATTAAAAATATGTGCAACTGCCAGGCACAGTGGCTCACGCCTGTAATCCCAGCACTTTGGGAGGCCAAGGTGGGTGAATCATGAGGTCAGGAGTTCAAGACCAGCCTGGCCAACATGGTGAAACCCTATCTCTCCTAAAAACGAAAAAAAAAAAAAAATAGCTGGACATGGTGGCACGTGCCTATAATCCTGGCTACTCAGGAGGCTAAGGCAGAAGAATCACTTGAACCTGAGGCGGAGGTTGCAGTGAGCCGAGATCGCGCCATTGCACTCCAGCCCAGGCAACAGTGCAAGACTCCAATTCAAAAAAAGAAAGATGTGCAACTATCTTTTCTACAACTTGGCCTCTAAATAAAAAACAACCCCCTTATATTTACTTGTCCCATTCCCTCTTTTTGGAATGTTGCCTATGCTACAACCTATACACGTATAGATACCTCTCAAAATAACATCCAACTGGTACCTCTTTCAGAGGCCAAACAGCCACCTCCTTAAAGGTGTTGGTTGATCCTTATCCCTCTGTAACTTGTGACCAAGATATTCAGAGTTCTGCCACTAATAGTCAGACGTGTAATTATTCACTCCCTTACTCAAGTGAACCTTAATATTAACTTGATATTAACTGAGCTTTCTATGCCCAGCCTCACCTACAGGAAGACCTGATAAATGCTCAATAAATAAAGGACAAAGAAGAGGGGAAAAGATGAAGGAGGAGGAAAGCAAGATTTTAATGATAAGGACAATGACAACAATTAAGCTCTTGTGTCTTTGAATGCAAAGAGCTGTACCTACTAACGATTTGCTTTCATTTTTTATTTCTGAACAATATATGGGGGTCATCTTCCCTACCTCCCTCTCATCCTTTGGGTGTGTGTAACCTCGGCTTCTCCTTATTCTTGAACGTCAACAACCTCTTCAAGTATAATCTAAATAAACAGGGAGTTAAGTGGCTCCTGCCACCATTCTAAATGAATCAGTCCCACCTTTGATGCTGATGGGGATCAAGATGATGATGATGATGATGCACACTGGAGCTGGTCCAAATCACATATTACTCACTTTAATCTGATTTGGAAACAAGTAAAGACCCTTACACAGAAAAAATAATCTAGCGAGGGAGAGGAGCATAGGGGTATGAACTTTCTGTAAAATGACAGAAATCCACACAAAAAGAAAAACAAAAGTCTCATCCAGACTAGCAACTATTCAATAAACAAATTAAGGCTAATTTCCACAATACTTAGAATAGTTTTTTTCTGACTGCTTATTAGGACCCATTAGCAAGTTGTAAAATCAGTTTAATATATAAAGACTAGAATTTTTAAAATAAAAATTGAATATTAATTAAAAAGCATTATAATTTTTTTGTAGAACTTGTAATTCGGCTTTATTTTTAACACCCGTGCACATGCATGTATGTTTGTGTGTGCACCAGGTCATAATATAAAATGTACTGCTGAGTGTTAAAATGTTTTAAAAATACTGAAATAGGCCGGGCGCGGTGGCTCAAGCCTGTAATCCCAGCGCTTTGGGAGGCCGAGACGGGCAGATCACGAGGTCAGGAGATCGAGACCATCCTGGCTGACACGGTGAAACCCTGTCTCTACTAAAAAATACAAAAAATTAGCCGGGCGAGGTGGCGCGCGCCTGTAGTCCCAGCTACTCGGGAGGCTGAGGCAGGAGAATGGCCTGAACCCGGGAGACGGAGCTTGCAGTGAGCTGAGATCCGGCCACTGCACTCCAGCCTGGGCGACAGAGCAAGACTCCATCTCAAAAAAAAATAAAAATAAAAAAAATTTAAAAAATTAAAAAAAATAAAAATACTGAAATAGAACATTTATGTTTATATAAAGTAAGCTCTGCTGACCGAGCTTTTGTTTTTTACTAGGCCATCCTCATAAGATATTTGTTCTTGCCACTTATTGTTCACAACAACTCGGGTTCTTCAAGTTCAAGATAAGCATATGAAAACTGTATGAAAAACAGCATTGGGCACATGTGTCCCTTATCGTGAAAAGGAAGGTGTCACTCTAGATAACTACCTACACTTTCACTCATACGTATATTTCTATCTTGTGTAAGTCCCTGACATCAGGACAAGGGATAT
This sequence comes from Macaca fascicularis, assembly GCF_037993035.2. Lineage (NCBI taxonomy): Eukaryota > Metazoa > Chordata > Mammalia > Primates > Cercopithecidae > Macaca > Macaca fascicularis. The sequence continues at coordinate 53,349,179 of NC_088386.1, forward strand.
TCCTCCCTAAGCTCCAGCCTTTATGGTCATGTTTGCTTATACACATTAACTCACTACTTACAGAGAGTAAATCGAGCACATCTTACTTTCACTCCAAGTGTAGTCAACACTCATCAATAGCTGCAATAGTGGAAGTTTCGGAACTTGGTTTAAAACATCACCTCAACTCATCCTTTCTATTCCAGAATGCTCAAGTTCTTCTTACTGCATATTTTCCTCAGTACCCACTTTCCAAACTCCCAAGTATCATCCCACTTCTAACGTCCAACTTTGTCCACTATCACCCCACCTTCATTCTCCCCTCTGTACATTTCTAAAGTTCAAGGTTATATTTTTGGAGGGCCTATCAATATTCTTCTATAACTGGCTAAAAAGGAATCCCCCAAACCAGAGCAACCTTGCTTTTCAATGGCATGGTGATATTAATAGCCAATCTTGGCTTTCACAGATAAGCAAAAACACACAGCCATCAAGTATTGAAGATGAAAAGTTATTTGTGGTATGTCCACTGATTTCAGCCCTTAAAATCTCTCAGAAGAGGAGTTTACTTTGGATTCCATCCATTTTCCAAAGAGGTCACCTACATTCTTCCACCTCTCACACAAGCATTGCCCACCACTATATTTTCACTGTCAACTGTTTGGAAACATATGCAACAGGAAAAAGTCCGAGTAAAGTAATTGATTCACTGAGTGTTTGGGTCCTAACTATAAATAATAAAGGATTCCCTGCTCTGTAGGATATAAAAAATTAGTGAGATATTCTTCCCAAAAATGGAAGCATCACCCTTAAATATAAAAACAAAGAAAGAAACATATGCTGAAAAGAACACAATAAATGTCTGTGGAATTGACTAAGCACAGGTTATAACATTAAGCACTAAGAAGAGGTATCAAAAGCAGTTCCTTCTACATAGAATGTCTTTCGTTCCCACTTTCCAAACTCATCCTTACGGACCACAGTGACTAGTATCATCTTGTCCCCGATTTCCCTGATTCCCTAGAGGACTGGGTCCCTTTGCTCCCTTAATATGCAATCATCCCTTCATTCTCTCGGCAATTCAAAAAGATTTATTGACCGTGTGGTCTAGGCCCAGCATTGTGTTAGGTGCAAAAGTTACACAAAAGATGAATAAAACAGTCCCTTGCCTCAAGGAGCCCAGGGAGAGAATTTGAAAGGTTTTAAATTGGTGAAGGGCAATGACTTGTGCAGAAAGAATCAATGGAGGAATGAACAACTTGAAGTCTTTGCCCTCAGAGAGATCAATCACGTCCCATAATAAGAAATGGGGATGATAAAACCTAGGAGACTGTCGAAAGGCAAAACGGCAATATCCAGAAAGCAGTCTTGCTTAGTAAGATTACTCTGAGCCTTGAAGAATCTGGGTCCCCCAAAAAAGAGGGGAGTGGGGGGCAATGGAGAGACCAGAACAGCCAGGGTTTGGCCTCAAGATGAATGAGAACTGACCTTGGGCGATCCCTCAGGACACTTATGCTAAAAGTAGTCTCACCGGGATCCCCCCTCTTCAAAACAACCTTCACCTACTGCACAAGCCTCCACAAAATTTAGGAAGACTGAAATTTAAAGTTACTTTCCCAGTCACAGAAATAAAGGCCAAATACCCAGAGTCAACAATGAAGCAACTCTAATGGGCAAAGTGGAATGTTGGTCAGAGAGTGAAACCCAAAAATCAAACAACTGAAGAGCATTGGCTCTGGAAAACAAAGCTGACGGATCACATAAGAGCCTTTATACATATAAACAATCTCACATTTCCAGAACTGCCTAGAAGAGCACAGGAATAGTATTCGCATATGCGGTCAGTTTGAATATTAGGGGCAGAGGGTGTATGTGTGTTAACTCAGAAAAGGAAGCTGCCGAATCTCTTATTAGTTAATTTTGAGAGTGTGAGTTCAAGCAAAACTACCTCCCATCTGAACCAAAGGCTGTGATGTGCCAACCACACCAAATTGATGAGGCTCTTTCGAAAGCAGTCTTTCATTTGAATGTCCTTCCAACAGACAAATCCTAGTTTAGAACTTCTGATTCTTTTTTTTTTTTTTTTTTTTTTTTTTTTTTTTGAGACGGAGTCTCGCGCTGTGTCACCCAGGCTGGAGTGCAGTGGCGCGATCTCGGCTCACTGCAAGCTCCGCCTCCCAGGTTCACGCCATTCTCCTGCCTCAGCCTCCGAGTAGCTGGGACTACAGGCGCCCGCCACCACGCCCGGCTAGTTTTTTGTATTTTTAGTAGAGACGTGGCAAGCAAGAACACTCCATGGCCAACTGCTAAAAATGAGGAGGTAAATCTTCCATTTGGTTCTTCTGAGAACTGGAATTGGCCACAGAAAGAAACACAAAGTTTTCACTCCAAAAGATCAAAGAAGGCATTTTGTACCAGGAAACCCAATTCCAAATCCTCATTTCCAGGAATAAAGCCACAGTGCCCAGTGCTTGCTTGGGAAAATAAAACAGGAGATTCTGCGGATTCCAATTAAAATTTCTGATGGCTTTATTTCCCAGCCTCACCAGTTTAATGTTGCTAACATTTCATCCAGGCCCTGCTTTAACTTAAATACTGCTTCCAGCTCTGAATGGTCACACCTTACTACTGGGTAAAAAGGAAAGTGTCTTAACACTTCACGACAGCATTCTTTGCCCCATCCCAAGTGCTAGATATATAAGACAAGGTGATGCTGAAAAGTGCTAGCTTCAGCCCAGGCTGTGTCTCCCATAACTACAGCCAGGTGAAACCTCACTGCAGCCCACGCTATTTAGTTGCAATACTGGAAAGGAGAGTAGAAGCAGGAGAAAATAGGGGAGGAGGGGTATATACCTCAACCTTATTCAAATATAACAAACAATGAGCTTGCTTTACAATTATTTCCTGGGGTCTTGTCAATCAGCCAATAGTTCTTGTGTACCTACTGCATACAAGGCACCAAGCTAAATCTATAGTCAGCATAGTGCAGTAAAATATTCCCTAAATAATCATTATGTTAATAGTTATGTGCTTAATTTTCTTTATCATTTTACAAAAAAATGTATCGTGTATGTAGGTTATAAAGTCTAAAAATAAAATCATCACCTATGAACCCATCACCCAATCCAAAAACCAGAACATCACCAATACTGTATCATCTACCTACCTCCTCCATTTTTATTCCAGGTCCCTGCACCATACGCACACTCCACATAATCTTTATTCTGAAGTTGGGATTTCAGTGCAAGTACAAACGCATATTTATGACTACCTCCTATTCCTAACAAGTGAGTTGGCTTTCCAAATACAGTAGTAATACACAATTTCCTCTTTAAAAAAAAAATGATGTCTTTAGGTTCTTTTCTTTAAGTGAATCGTTGCTTTAAAGAAAAATATTAATAGAGTAAGTGGGACTCAGCCATGGTAAACTCAGGAAGACAGTATGTGAGTGAATGAAGTTTGACAATCACTGGCAAAAGTGGCCAAGAACATGAGTTCTGAAGTCCTGCAGACCTCTGGTTCAAATCCCCATTCTACCACCGAAATTTGCCAAGCTTCAATTTCTTATTGTAGAAAGGTAAAGTAACAATAAGACATATGGTATTTGTGGAAATGTCATGAAAAAGCACCTGTAAAGCCCAGTGCCTAGCACATATCCAGCACCCCTAAACTATCCTGTCATTAAAGCCACCCAAACATATCAAAGAGTTTTGCCACCATCAGTGGTTTGCTTCTCCAGAATTCCTACTGAGTTGGGCATGAGATCTCTTCACATAAAAATAAATCAAGATGCAGGGATCCAAGAGCAGAACAAGCCACAGATGACAGCTCCCAGTCCCAGCACTGATTCCATCTTCACCTCATGACCTTGAAGAGCAGGATCATTTTTCAGATCCATTTCTGTCCTGCCCCTCTCCCTCAGAAGACTGGACTACTCAATCCAAGCCTGAGAATTACCTAGAAGCCTACCATGACCATCACGGGACTAGTTCAGAACAATCTAGGGCAAGACAGAGGCATAACCACTATATCCTGACTCAATCTCTGTTATACCTTTCTTGGACACATAAAGAAAATCTGGCAAATCACTACTTTGAAAAAAATTCATTACAATTCTATTAATCAAATTAAATTCCTCACTTCTGAAATTAATATATTACATTCCTGAATATGGCATCTTTACTCTGAATCCTTAATATTCCTTTAAATTCCTCACAGATAACAACAAACTTGCTTGGATTCAAATGATCACTCTCTTCCAAGGTACAAAAGTTCTAAGACTACTATCTAACTCAGGTTTTATTTAAAATCACCCTCTCCATTTCAAGTAAAACTCAACAACACAGCTGGAAAGGGAGGGCATGAACCCAATCTATAATCATGGCAATCCTTAGTCTTTGTCACTTATCCGAAATTTATCTATACATCATTCACCACCTGTGAGTACCCGCATAAGGGGTAATAGTAGAAGTGCTATTATCCAACACCCAGTTACATCAACTTAAGGCCTACATTTCAGCTTCAAAAGAATCCCATTTTTTAAAATTCCAAGACAGAAAATAAAAACAAATGAATCATAAAATAAGTGATCGAAGTCCCATCCAGGCATAAGATAACCTTCTGACCCCTATGTCCCCATCAGTGAAATGGATGAGGCCCATATTCCAAACTTAAGCAGTCTGCACACTATAAAGCTGCATGGAGAGGCCGATGTCTGAGGTCAGCACAAGTCTAGTGTCTGCTGGCTGCCCAAGCCTGGGCCCCTGGCCAGCAACCCACCTCCAGAGACAAGTGCCAGGACATACTATAGTGTTTCCATTTAAGGCCCGCCACTTGGATCAGCCCATCTCTGAAATTTCTTAACACCACCTTTCCAGGAAGAATTTTTTTGGGGAAAAGGGAGGTGGTGTCTATTTTTTGCCACCGCCTTCCCTTGGGCTGTCAGAGCAATCTGCATCTCTGGGACAGGATTCTTTAAAACCACTGGGTTATGTCTCAATTCATGGGCCTCTTTTCAAAAATATGTAAAAGCACGTATGGAACGGCCCCTTTGCCCATCACCTAACTCTTATCATACATCCCTCAAAAAAGAAAGAAAAGCCCAATAAAATTGACAAGTCCATTGTGTTACCTTGCTGCCTCTCCCCAAAAGTCAAATTCATGACAACTTTTTAATCAAGACTTTTCTTATGTTACTAAGTGGAACGTTTTCTTCTCTAAGTAGCTTCTCTTCCATGCAAGCGGCGTTCAAATCTCCAGGGGAAAGGAGGGGTGGGGAGGGGGTGGGAGACTATCTGGCACAAACTGGACAGAGCCGAGCCAGTCTAGAACCCGACGGAAGTTACTGAATCCAGCGGCCCCAGAGGCCCACATCTCTTCTTAGGGCGCCCGAGGTTCTAGCCTCACTGTTTTGGTTACAGTGTTGAAGGAAGGGTTTTAAACTTGGCAAAGTACCGTGCAACATCTGTAACCACATTTGCCTTCTGGGGATCGGAAGATGAATCCCACATTCCTGGCTTTGAAGCTTTTTGAAACTGCAGCTAGGAAGAACCGAGGGAGGGAGGGAGTTGAGCAGAGTTTATTGGCTGTCTCTCCAGCAGAAAATTCCTCTTGGAAGAGATGGATATTTTGAGGGTGGGGGAAATTCGCCTATCTATCTCCTTACTCTCTACCAAGCTCTGCTAGGAAGGTGAGCCCCGTGGCCCCGCGGCCAGATCGATTTAAAAGTCAGAGTCGCACACCCTGAAGGAGTTCACAACACACACACACGCACACACGCACGCACACACACCCCAATGCAAGCCTGAGACCCCCGCTCCACGCCTCTGCCCTCCCCCCCCCCCCATATCCCACCAGCAGTTCAGGCCCAAAGCAAGACAGTTTTGTTCCGCGGCTGCTTCCCCCACGGAGTGGGGATCAAGCTTGGGGGAGAAAGGAATGAAAGCGAGGGGGAGGCACCGCAGACGCCCACCCTGCCACCCCCGATCTCTGCCTCTTCTCCCGCTAGGCTACCTCCTCCCTCGGTCCTCCCGGCTCCAGCAGGCGCGGCAGGCGACCTGCGCTCACCTCGGGTCCCGCCGCGGCCGGGGGCTGAGCCGGGGGAGGCGGAGTGCAAGGCAGCCGGGCGCTGCAGGTCGGCGCGGCGCGGGGCGGCGCGGGGCGGGGCGGGGCGGCGCAGCCGGCGAGGGAGCCCGGAACTCTGCGGGGCCGGCAGCCGGGGACCGAGGGCCGGCCCAGAGCAGCGGCGGCTGCGGCGGCTGCAGCGGAGCGGTGCGTGGGGCCGGGGGCTTCCCAGCCCTGGGGCCGGCACGGCTGGCCGAGGAGCAGGCTGGCAGCGGCAGCGGCGGCAGCGGCAGCCACCCGGGGGAAAGAGCCGGGGGAGGGCGGGGAGGCGGGGTGAAGAGGAGGAGGAAGGGGAGGAGGGCGGGCGGAATAAACTTCCCGAGGCGCAGAGGCTCGGGCTGGGAGCACGGTCGCGGGCGGGGCGGGCGGACCAGCGGGACTTGCCCCCGGGGGCGGTGGGGGAGACCGTCACAGAGAGTAGAAAAGTTCCCCCAGCGCCGAGGGGGAGGCTGCGGCGGCGGCGGCGGCTGCAAAGAGCAGGAGCCGGAGCGGGAGGAGCGGGAGGAGGAGGAGGAGGAAGTGGCTGCGGAGCGCTCGGCCAATGAGTGTCTGGAGCTGTGATTAACCAGGCAGCAACACATCATTTCCTCCCGGCGCGGATCCAGGGAGCCGGGAGGGGAGAGAGGAGGCGGCGGGGCGGGGCCGTCCCCGCGCCCCCTGCAGGCGCCCGGCCGAGGGCGAGCCCGCCGAGCCCCGCCGAGCTTGACCGCGCCGCCCCCGGCGCGCCGGGCGCTGTCTGGCGGGTCGCTCGGCCCGCCGGATGGAAGCTACAAGCGCGCCGCCAGCGGGGCTCCTCGGAGGCGGCGGGGCAGGCCCGAGCTGGGCTCCCGTGGCCGGGGTGGGAGGAGAAGAGGCCGCGCGGCACGGGTGAGTGCCCAGGTAGGCGCGGGCGGGGCCGTCTGGACAGCTCCCGAGGGCGCGCGGGGCAGGCGGGCGGACGGGCGGGCATCCCGGGCCCAGGGACTGCGGGCGGCCACCTACTCGAGCCCTGCATGTCAGACTTGGGCTGGATTTTCAGAGAGAAGCCTTAGCATTCTCATCCAGGCCATCTCTGACCTGCCTTCAAATCCCCTTCCACTTTGCTCATTTCCTCGCAAGGTCTAGGGTTATGCAAGAGCTTGCCGTGTTCGCCGTTGGCTTCCTTAGTAACAGAAATAAGCATGGAGGGGCTTCTGCAGTGATCTAGCCCTGTCCTAGGCGCCATGGGAGCTTACAGTGGAAAGGCAGGAACATTCTCCGCTGCAGAGAGGCCGATAACCTCGGTCCTTAGATACACAAAAACGCCCCAGTGTGCTAATATTACCCAGAGCGTCAAAAAGGCAAGCAAGGATCAAATTTTGCATGGTTCCTGCTGAGTGTAAAGGAAAGCACTAAGCCATTTTCTCTGCCCTCTAGAAGCTTATAATGTACAGCCCTATCACAAAGCAAAATAAAAACATGAAACCTATAAATGGGAATGCCATAAAGTATTTTTATCTCTACAGGTTCATTCATGCAGAGGGCATTTATTGGGTGACTGCAGTACTGCAAAAGGTTGCAAAGGAAATGGAAGATCTGGTCCCTGCAGGTTGGGAGTTTACGATCTAATTAGAAACACAAGGCATATATACGTGAAAAAACTAGAATACCCAGCTGTAAGCAAAAGGATGGAGTAGGTGGGGGCATTTTCTTCATAAAGAGGAGGGCTTTGTACCTGTATGATTGGTGAGGATCAAGAGAGGCAAGTTCAGTACCAATCAAGGCAAGAGCACCTATATGTGTCCCTGCTCTATAGAATGATATAACAGGGCCCTCATTGTCACTTGGCTGAAGTGTCAGCTCTGCCACTTACAAACTGTTTTGACCTGGGGCACATTTTTAACCTAAGAAGGGAATAAAGGTTGTCTCGTGAGGTGGTTGTACAGTTCAAATGAGATTACAAACGTGAAAGCTTGTGAAGCTCAATCATGTACATTCACGGAGTCCTCATTGTACAAACTAGCCCCTTCTTGGTAACCTTTAGAGTTCCCTCCTAGGTTGTAAGCTGCAAGAGGGCAGGGACCAGGTCTGGTTGTATTCATCATGTATCACAATGCCTAGCAGAAGGGTTCATGTGGGTGTTCAATAAAATTTTGCTGAGTAGGTAAATGAATTAATGAATCCCGTTATGCTTTGAACAGTTCCTATTATTTGCTCCTTAAGCAGTTCTTTCAATAGTGGTCTTATTGTGTGGCTGGCTCAGTGAAAAACCCTCTAACTCAACCTCCTGTGACTAACTTGTGTGCCAGGAGACTGGGAGAATTCTGGATGGTACTGTCAGAGGCATTCGAACCAGAGAAACTCCATTTTGAATGAGGGCTGGGAAAATGAGGCTGAGACTGGCTGGACTACATTCTCAGAAAGTCAGGCTTTCCTAGCCTCTAGACCTTTACAGCTAAGGGAACAAATTAATAATGTTTACTAAACAAACCCAGACTTGGGAGTGTCCAGATATCCCGATATCTGGAGAACAAAGGTATTCCTAATTTTGCTTTAAAAGTAATATTGATTCTTGCAAAATATAGTAATTAATTTATTTATTACAAACTCTTATAGCAGAGCACATCTCCCGGTATATACAAGCGATGTACCTAGCATGGAATCGTTCCTCCTCTTACTTTCGGCAACATCCTTCTTTGTCTATGGAGTAGGTGTCCTTTCACCACTTTACTTTCTTAATAAACTGGCTTTTACTTTACACTGCGGACTCGCCCTGAATTCTTTCTTGCGTGAGATCCAAGAACCCTCTCTTGGGGTCTGGATTGGGACCCCTGCCCTATAACATATACCTGGCAACCACAGATGGGACTTCAGTGCAGAAACCCTGATCCAGCAGCTACTTTTGGGTAAGTGTTGGGGTCCTGTAACACTACTTGTGGCCTTTTAACATAAAGAGTGTGTGTGTGTGTGTGTGTGTGTGTGTGTGTGTATAAAGCAAGAGGCAAAAGGCTCCTCCACTCCTCCACCAGGATACAGCCTTCCACACAAGCCCTGTGCACACAAAGATACAGCCCTTTGGCTTGGACACCTTAATCCGGGGTTTCTCAACCTTAGCACTATTGACATTTTTGGCTGGGTAATTGTTGTGAATGCTGTCCTGTGCATTGTAAGATGTTTGGCAGCATCCTTGACCTCTACTCACTAACTGCCAGAACACCCTCCCGTCACAGTTGTGACAACCAAAAATGTCTCCAGACAGTGCCAAATATCTCCTGGGAGGGGGTGCCAAACTACCTCCTGTTGAGACCCGCAACCGTACTCTAAGATCTAATTCACTGATTGAACTCTGGTGGAAAATCACACTAGTAAAGTTACTTGGAGGAAATACATCTTCTGTTATTCTAAGATTTTCAGATCTCCTCAATCATATGTTTCAAGGAGCACGACTCTTGCTAATTAATTGCCTGCTGCATTGTGAATTGGCATCTCTTCTGTTTTCTGCATATCCTCCTCCTTTACGCCCAGATCAACATGTTCATTTCTAAAAGTCAACAGCTTTCAAAAACTATTAAGAAACAGGGTCTTGAGCAACATAAGAGTCCCGTATGATATTTTTCTATAAAATTGGGGGAATTTATTTTATAAAATTTTGCAGACAGCTTCTCTGTTACAGTGTGTTAAGCTTTTAGATTTACAAACAATAACCACATCCTCTTTGTACTCAGATTGTGATACAATAAGTATATAAGTCATAATTTTTTTAATTATTTTATTTAACATATTTAACCTCACTGAGTACTTTTCTTTCATCTTGGAACCATTTCTTTTTGGTTTCAGAGAGAGGTTTTATTTCATAATGGGATAAAAACATGTTTTCTTAGCTGGGTGCAGTGGCTCACGCCTGTAATCCCAGCACTTTGGGAGGCTGAGGCGGGTGGATCACTTGAGATCAGGAGTTCAAGACCAGCCTGGCCAACATGGTGAAACCCTGTCTCTACTGAAAATACAAAACTTAGCCAGGCTTGGTGGCACGTGCCCGTAATCCCAGCTACTCGGGAGGCTGAGGCAGGAGAATCACTTGAACCCAGGAGGCGGAGGTTGCAGTGAGCCAAAATGGGGCCACTGCACTCAAACCTGGGTGACAGAGTGAGACTCTGTCCCAAAAAAAAAAAACAAAAAAAAAAAAAAAACACGTTTTCTTAAAATCTGTAACATAAAAATCAGCTTAATTGTCAACTTCCAGAAGCAGATTCTTCAGAATATTGGTGGGATATTTGAGAGCTGGTGATAATTCATAAAAATTCTGATGGATTGATGTGCTGTTCAACTTAATAAATGTTTCTTGAAGAAAAATAAAGATTAATAGTGGAAGGAAGGAACAAACAAATCCAGATAAGTCTGTTCACTAAGTAATGGGCATGTAGAATGAAAAAAAAAAAATCCCTCCTTATAGAAGACAATAGTACCATGTTTGTGATGTGAACAGATTTTTATTCAGCAAACAATATCATCTGTCTTATTAAATAAGGTTATTTGAAGCACAGGTTTTATATAGTTTTGTTTATATTTAGTTTCAGTTTCATAGTTGTATAGTGGTTACAATATATGCAGATGAGTTTATACAGGTAGGCATCCACACAACCTAGAAAAATGGCAAAGGTTGAGGGTTGAATGTGGTATATGGTTAAAATAATTTTCCAATTTCTATTTTGTTAGACTAGAATAATGACATATACTCCTAGGGAGGTCTCCAGGTTCTCTATGAATTCTTGAAATTTGTGCTTTTGCATCAATCACAATGTTTTCGCAACAATATATTAAAGAAATTCATATTGTGTATATTGTGGATCATATGACTGTCTACCATGCAACTATGACCCCATTGCCTTTTTTGCTATGTGCCTAAAAGGACATCCACCTTATTTAAATGATGTTTTAATAAAAATAAGGCATTACTGAAGGTTCATGGTCATTTAAAAAAAAAAAAAAGGTACATACATTTTAAAGCCATGTATATCACTCAAGTGTGAGAAATACTAGCCCAGATGCATCATAACTGTTCTTAGAGAATAATGAATTAAAAGGTCTTGAGATCTGAAAGGGCCTAATCCTGAGGCCCTAAGAAACCAATAGTATATTCTAAAGATCTAGGCAACTCGATCAAAATAGTAGGGGGTGGAAGAGAAAATCATAAGCGGAAAGGATTACTAAAAGTCCTGTCTGGCTTGGCACCCTTTTTCTCAAAAGGTAAACATTTAAACCAGTCAGGACAGACATTTGTTTATCTTCCAAGTTAAACTTTCCCAGGTGTATCAATGACTCATTAATTGTGCATTTCATATAAGAGTTCACTGGCCACCTACCATATTCAGGGAACTATGAGAGTTATACACAGAGTCCTCAAGCTGCCTATAGTTGAAATGGGAGGTCAATGCAGTCACTTCTGGCATGGCAGACTACATACAAACCACTGTGTGACTATGGGCCAACAGTGTGATATAAGAGGCATTACAAAATTATGCCAATTATTTATTAAATGGTATTGAGGCACTTGGAAAAAAAATTCTGTTAGTGCCTCCCCTCAAGCCATTTCTGAAAATATTTCCAAAAGGAATAAAAAGTTAAATATATACACATATATTTAATCATAAAATTAAAGCAAATGTAGGTAAATATTTATCTTTAGATGGGAAAAGAACTTTCTAAATAAAAGCAATGGAAGAAATAAAGGTTGATTTGCTTGACTACAGGAAAAAATTTCCCTAACATTCTGATTTTTGTCCAAAATGTTCCCTAAAAATGTTTAAGAAAAATCAAACAAAAGAAGATATTTTCTTTTTTTTTTTTTTTGAGATGGAGTCGCTCTGTCACCCAGGCTGGAATGCAGTGGCATGATCTCGGCTCACTGCAAGCTCCACCTCCCGGGTTCACACCATTCTCTTGCCTCAGCCTCCCAAGTAGCTAGGACTACAGGTGCCTGCCACCATGCCCGGCTCATTTTTTGTGTGTTTAGTAGATACGGGGTTTCACTGTGTTAGCCAGGATGGTCTAGATCTCCTGGCCTGGTGATCCACCCACCTCGGCCTCCCAAAGTACTGGGATTACAGGCATAAGCCACCGTGCCTGGCCTTTTCTTTGTATTTTCAACACATGCTCAAAGGGTTAAAATCTTTAATTATAAAAAATTTCAAATAAAATGTACCATCTAATAGAGCATTAAGCAAATAGTATTACTAGACAAGGAAAATTTAAATTATTACATAGGAGATTTAGGAAAAAAGTTTACCCTTTCTAAAATTCTAAGAAAAGATAATACAAACAAAACTGAGATAAAATATTTAATATAATTATTTCACACAATTTGTCAGCAATTAAATATATTCCCCTTTTTTTTTTTTTGAGACGGAGTCTCGCTGTGTCGCCCAGGCTGGAGTGCAGTGGCGCGATCTCGGCTCACTGCAAGCTCCGCCTCCCGGGTTCACGCCATTCTCCTGCCTCAGCCTCCGGAGTAGCTGGGACTACAGGCGCCCGCCACCACGCCCGGCTAGTTTTTTGTATTTTTAGTAGAGACGGGGTTTCACCATGTTAGCCAGGGATGGTCTCGATCTGCTGACCTCGTGATCCACCCGCCTCGGCCTCCCAAAGTGCTGGGATTACAGGCTTGAGCCACCGCGCCCGGCCCAATATATTCTCTATTGGCGAAATTGACTTTATAAAGGACATAGTTGCTATGGAGCCTGTAAACTGGAAAGCAATTTCTGGAAGATAATTAGGTGATATGTATCAAATACTTTAAAAGATGTATACCCTTGGACATTTTAATCCCATTTCAGAAACTTATGCCATGAAAATAATTATTATTGCACAAAAATTTATGTAAAAGAATAATTACTATCTAATAACTTCTGAAATTCCAACAATAAAGCCTAAGTTGAAAAAAAATCAAAGACAAAGGTAATATTCCAATTCCATAACCCTTATAAGCACATTCCTCCATCAAATGTATACACAAAGAAAAAAGACTAGAAGGAAATATTCCAGGATGTGCAATACTTACATGAATTATGACTGACTTATTTTCTTCTTTACACATCTATGTGTTCCAATTTTTCTATAACATACTACTTTTATAAGCAGAAATAATAAACATTATAAAAATAGCAATGCACATATTTTTAAAGGGTCTGACAATCATGGGACAAGACCTAACTGGTAAGGAATGCATATGGATTTTTATTTGTGAAGTGGGAGGTGCAGTGTTGTGAATGGAATTCAAATTTGACATTTTTGTTCTCTGGTAGTAGGTCCATCTCTTTCAGAAGAAATTTTTTCAGAGAACTCATAGAGCTTTGACTTGCCTCTTTTGCCTGCATCTCAGGTTCTTTGTGACAACCTCCTTGTAGCCTCAAGGGATAGATGCCCATCAGGACTGTCCATGGTCTTGCTCACATTCTGAAGCTCCTTGAGTTTCTAATTTACTTAATTACGTTAATTTAGCTACATTGTTGAGGTGTGGATTTTAAAAGCTAGTCCCATGGCGGGAAGATCAAATTAATTTCTTCCTGAAATTAAACAATGGCTTTCAAATATAACTGTGTGGCTCTTAGTAGAATCCAGCACTATAGTGGCTTTTCAGTTTTAGGAAGCATTCTTTTTCCTGATGGGTGTTCTGAGCAATGGCATCATGAAGACATTTTCATGGATAAGAAATCAGATTAATTTTCTAAGTCCTGATGTAGCCCCATTCTACCAATATCTAAAATCCAAAGGCTTCCTTTTTATTAACCTACTTTTGTTCGGTGAAACTCCAGAGAGCAACTGCTAAGGTTAATTACATATATGTAGTGGAGAACTAGGTGTGTGATCCTAGGCAAGTAACTTCAGATTTCAGAGCCTAGTTTTTCCTCAGGTGTAGAGTGAGGGGTGGGTTGCACCTTGGAGGTCTCTGCATTTTGAAATTCCTCAAGTTAAGTTGGAATTCCTAGGAAGTTAATTGTTTGAAGTTGCTGATACTGCATTTGATGTTTCTGAGGAAGAAAAACTTAAAATTTCTAGAAAATTACAGAAGACCAGTGTTACTAGAGTGAAGTGAGCATGTGGTGAAATGGCTATGGAGGAGGATGAGGTAGCCTGGCCAATTATGCAGGTCTCACAAGTCACCATCAAGGGAAGTGATTAAAAGGATTTAAGTGGGTCGGGTGCGGTGGCTAACACCTGTAATTCCAGCACTTTAGGAGGCTGAAGCGGGCGAATCACCTGAGGTCGGTAGTTCAAGACCAGCCTGACCAACATGGAGAAACCCCATCTCTACTAAAAATACAGTCGGGCGTGGTGGCTCATGCCTGTAATCCTAGCTACTTGGGAGGCTGAGGCGGGAGGATTGCCTGAATCCAGAAGGCGGAGGTTGTGGTGAGCTGAAATCACACAATTGCACTCCAGCCTGGGCAGCAAGAGCAAAACTCCGTCTCAAAAAAAAAAAAAACGGGTTTAAGCAAGGAAGTGAGTGACAAATTTGCTTTACATCACTTATCACTATACCCAGTACATCGTATGTCTCTATTAATCATGTTTTTTCCTAATAATTATTTTACTGTTTAAAAAAAGAAAGGCTGGGCATGGTGGCTCACACTTGTAATCCCAGCAGTTAGGGAGGTCGGGTTGAGTGGATCACCTGAAGTCAGGCGTTCAAGAACAGCCTGGCCAACATGGCGAAACCCCATCTCTACTAAAAACACAAAAAAATTAGCTGGTCATGGTGGTGGGCGCCTGTAATCCCAGCTACTTAGGAGGCTGAGGCAGGAGAATTGTTTGAACCTAGGAGGTGGAGTTTGCAGTGAGCCAAGATCATAGCATTGCACTCCAGCCTGGGCGATAGAGCAAGACTGTGTCTCAAAAAAAAAAAAAAAAAGAAAGAAAGAAAAAATGCAAGTATGCCAGGGCAGTGGCAGATGCCTGTAATTCCAGCACTTTGGGAAGCTGAGGCAGGAGGATTTGCTTGAGCTCAGGGCTTGGGCAACATGGCAAAACCCCATATCTACAAAAAATACAAAAATTAGATGGGTACGGTGGTACCAGCCTGTAGTCCCAGCTACTCGGGAGGCTGAGATGGGAGGATCACTTGAGCCCTGGAGGTCAAGGCTGCAGTGAGCGAAGATTGTGTCACTGCACTCCAACCTGGGCAACAGAGTGAGACCCTTTCTCCAAAAGGAAAAAAGAAACGAAAATGTACAAGTACAAAAGGATATATTGGATTCAGAGTCCAGAGTGCTAACTATTACACCATGGAACCCACAAAAGGATATATTGTATAGTGAAAAATAAATTCCAGAACCACCATTGTTTCCCAACTACTCATTTCCCTCTCAATAATGCCAGCTTCTATGTATCCTTAAAGAGATGTTCTAGACATATGAAAGTATACATGTATTCTCTTTTATCTTAACGCAGATGGTATGCTATCCACACTCTTCTATCCTTTGTTTTCTTTTTTTTAAAATTAACCTAAAGGTTTATCTTGAAGATTAGTAGTTCTCTATTGATAAACAGTCTTCATTATTTCAACACAGTTGTTACATCCAAGCGTGTACTGTTGTTATAGTGCCACCTCCCTCAAGGAAGCACAGAACTCTAGACTTGGAAGGGACAGAAGATCTCATTTAGTCCCAGCCTGCCTTTTACGCAGAAAAAGTTTGTCCCTGAAAATCAATGTGACTCTTCAGGTTCCATAGCAGGTTACGGCAAGGCTGGAACTAGAACTTGGTTCTTCTGTGATTATGAAGTTATACATGTTGTAATAAAAAATACTTTTTTGTTGTTTTAGAGACAGAATCTCACTCTGTAGCCCAGACTGGAGTGCAGTGGCGCTATCATAGCTCACCGTAGGTGCGAACCCCTAACCTCAAGTTATCCTCTCAATTCAGCCTCCCAAAGCCCTGGGATCACAGGCATGAGCCACTGTGCCTGGGCTAAAAATACTTCTTAAATGGTATGCCTGGTAAGATTTAATTTTTGTTCTTTAAACAACCATATATGATGCGTACAAATGAGCTTGAAGGGCTATTTACCAAGATACTGACACTGGTAATCTTGGGATGATGGCAGTGCTGATTATCTTATACTCTTATACTTTTCTGGGCATTTTTCTTTTTTGACAGAGTCTCACCCTTGTGCCCAGGCTGGAATGCAGTGGCACGATCTTAGCTCACTGCAACCTTCACTTCCTGGGTTCAAGCAATTCTCCTGCCTTAGCCTCATGAGTAGCTGGGATTATAGGCATGCACCACAATGCCCGGCTAATATTTTTTATTATTATTTTTGGTAGAGATGGGGTTTCACCATGTTGGCCAGGCTGGTCTCAAACTCTTGACCTCAAGTGATCAGACCGCCTCAACCTCCCAAAGTGCTGAGATTACAGATGTGAGCCACCATTCTCAGCCTCTTTTTTGGGTTTTGACAGCAACTTTATTGAGATATAATATACATACCATACAATTCGCCCATTTAAAAGTGTACAATGGTTTTTCACGTATCAAATAGTTGGGCAACCATCACTGCAATCAATTTTGAAACATTTTCATTACCCCAAAAAGAATTCCTGCAGCCATTAGCAGTTTCTCAACATATTTATACATCTTTCCACAATTTAATTTTTTTATTTGTATAAATTTAATGGGTACAAGTGCAATTTTGTTACATGGATATATTGAGTAGTCATATACTTTTTATTCATATGTTGTATTTCCTAAAAGTTATGCAATAATTGTTGCTTTATAATAAAAATAAACATGTTAGAAATAAAGTTAAAATAATGCAACATATACTATAAAAAATAAACATAGGCTGTGCACAGAGGCTCGTTCCTGTAATCCCAACACTTTGGGAGACTGAAGAGGGAGGACTGTTTCAGGTCAGGAGTTCAAGACCAGCCTGGGCAATATAGTGAGACCCCTGTATCTTCGAAAAAAGAAAAAGAAAATTAGCCAGGTATGGTGGCACATACCTGTAGTCTCAGCTATGCAGGAGGCTGAGAGACTGAGGCAGGAGGATTGCTTGAGCCCAAGAGTTCAAGGCTGCAGTGAGCCAAAATTGTGCCACTAGACACCAGTCTGAGCAACAGAGTGGGACCCTGTCTCAAAAAAAAAAAAAGAGAGAGAGAGAGAAAAGTATTTCAATGCAGGTAAAACTGATTTTACTCTCCAATGTAAGTAGATACGATATTTTAGATAAATTTATCTTGCTTTTTTCATTATTCACATGTTATATATAAATATAAATACACATGGTTTTCTGTGACTCCTCGAGTTTTGTTGTGAGCATTGTCCCAGATCATTAGATAGTCTATGAGAGTATGATGGTGATGGGGAATCTCGTTGTTTCCTTAGGATAGATTCTTTTTTTTTTTTTTTTTTTTTTTTGAGACAGAGTCTTGCTCTGTCGCCCAGGCTGGAGTGCAGTGGTATGATCTTGGCTCACTGCAACTTCTGCTTCCCAGGTTCAAGTGATTCTTCTGCCTCAGCCTCCCAAGTAACTGGGATTACAGGTGCGGACTGTCTTGCCTGGCTAATTTTGTATTTTTAGTAGAGACGGGGTTTCACCATGTTGGCCAGGTTGGTCTTGAAATCCTGACCTCAAGTGATCTACCCGCCTCGGCCTCCCAAAGTGCTGGGATTACAGGTGTGAGCCACCGTGCCTAGCAGGATAGATTCTTAAAAATAGGACTCCAGATCATATTTCCAATTGTCCAGTAATAAGAACTCTCTGCAGTGGCTTGTCCATCTTACCACATTATCTTTGTCACCACACATTCTATTATCATTGCCAGTTTGGAAATTTTAAGAGTTAGTTTCTTCAATCTGAATATTTGATTGCTAATGAGATTGTACCTTGTTCATAAATATATGTTAGCTGTTTATTTTTCTAATTTTCTTTTTCATTAAGGCCCTTTGCATACTGTTCCATTAGCACTTTAGTATTATTTTTGTTGAAAATAGTATAAAGCGGTTTGAGGTTTTTTCCTGCTGAGGACTGACTAGGTAGAAATTCTAATCTGCAAACAACTTTTAAAGATTAACTTAGTTCCCACTTATTAATTTTCCCATCTTTGCAGTGGGGCTGGCTGCCTTTCTCTTGGGAACTCTTTCCATTTCTATTATACTGAAGGAGTCACCAGTGATGAGGGAGGGAACAGTCTGAAAAGTTTGTTTTATTTTGATAAAATGGTTGTTTGCCAATTTTATTCTAAAGCTTCCAAAATAATATTGTATATACTATCAATAATATAAAAACTGCATTAAGTAATGTTTGATTTTCCTAAGTAACCAGAAAAATTGTGTTCAACCAAATTCATCTATCCCTATCAAGGTTAACATCAACACCGAGTCAAATAGTACCAGAGTATAAAATGCACCAAATCTTGCTTTACTTTTCTCTTTGACGAACATGAATTTTTAAACCAATGAACAGTCTGAAGTTTGACTATGACTCAGTTCCTCCTAGTGCTCTACCACAGAGTACAAAAGGTTACCAAATCCTCCAGTTTCTAACACAGAAATCCAATTTGGAATGAAGGAAATAAACGTCCCACTCTTTAACAACTAAAGATGTTACTGATCACATCTAAGAATTTAGAGTTTCAAAATGTGAATTGTGAAAACATTTAATCTCTTCATAATGGAAAGGACTTGGAAATGGAAAAGAAATACGCATACAAGAAGGAAAAAAATTGTTGGTGCCAGTGGTTATTCCTAGATAGAAAATGGCCACATAATCTATTTGGTGATAAAGGAGAAGAAAAAGGCAATTTATTGATCTGGATGAACATGTTCCACACAGCCTCTCGTAGAGCTGAGATGAGCTTTCAATTGGAAAAGCTTACTCTGTCGCTGCTAAAGGTCAGAAGTTCCCTGTTGGCAAATCAAGTGTGGATTTGTTGACAAATCAAGTGTTCATCAGAAGTTTTTCTGCAGTGAATTTTCTACTTCCACTTGATTCTCAGTTAGATAGATATTAGGCACCAGTGAAATTTCATAATCATAACACAGTTTTACTTAGATACTATTTGATCTTGAAAATAAAACAAAAATTGCTTTAGATGTTTACAATTATCACTACTCAGTCTTTGAAGTAGAATGATGGAATTTTCTATTTTGAAGAGAATTTTGAACTAATTTAATACAGCCCTCAATTCTTTTTGAGAATTTGATGATATTAGGGTTTCTGTTTAATGAAGTTTCAAACATAAGCAAAAAGAGGAAAAATAGTGTAATGAATGCCATATATCTATCACCAGGTTGAACAACAATCAATATCAAGCCAGACTTGATTTACTTGATTTGTCTATTTCCCACTTTCTCTTTTTTTTTTTTTTGAAAGTATTTTGATGTAAAGTTTAGCCATCATGTGATTGCATCCTGACATCTTTCACTAAGCATGTCTAAAACATATGGACACCTGGGCGCCATGGCTCACACCTGTAATCACAGAACTTTGGGAGACCAAGATGGGCAGATCCCTTGAGACCAGGAGTTCAAGACCAGCGTGGCCAACATAGTGAAACCCCATCTCTACTAAAAATACAAAAAATTAGCTGAGTGTGGTGGTGCACGCCTGTAGTCCCTGCTACTTGGGAGACTGAGGCATCAGAATCACTTATACCTGGGAGATGAAGGTTGCAGTGAGCCGAGATAGGGCCACTGCACTCCAGCCTGGGCGACAGAGTGAGACAGTATCTTAATAAGTAATAAATAAATAAATAAACAAGCATATGGACATTTTCTTACACAACCATAATGCTATTATCACATCTAACAAAATTAATGATTCTTTGGTATCCTCTAATCCCCAGTTCAGATTCTAATAGCCTGAAGTTTCTCAGAAAAGTCTTTTGTCAAATCAGAATCCAGACAGTGACCACTTACTGCATTTATCTGTTTGGCCTTTTAGGTCTCTTTTAACTTTGAGATCAGTTAGTCCTCCCTATTCCCCTAACCCTACCCATATTTAGTGTTGTTGTTGATGATGATCATGATGGCAATGCTACTGACTTGATGAAACCAGGTCAGTGGACTCCACCTCCATTTTACTTTTTTTTTTTCAATTGCTGAAGAAATGGAGGCTTAAAATTTGAATTAATTCCTCCAAAAGAGGTAGTTACCCAATGCAGAGTAGAATTCAGGTTTTCTAATTCCATTCTATCATGCTGTTTTCTATAATATATCATATTGCCATGCCATAATTTTACAATATCTACGATTTTAGTGCTATGGTGGTTCAGAATATATTAAAAACATTTTAAACACTCCTTCTTCCATATTTGTTTACATTTACAATTCCTAGTATTTTCCAAAAGGTAGTCGGGATTTAGAATTTGCAGCTTGCTTTTCCCCAAAGCCTGACCCATTGAAGTTACTCTTTCAATGTTACTTTCTGAAAATAT
The DNA here is from genome assembly GCF_037993035.2 of Macaca fascicularis. NCBI lineage: Eukaryota > Metazoa > Chordata > Mammalia > Primates > Cercopithecidae > Macaca > Macaca fascicularis. Next base: position 53,369,673 of record NC_088386.1, read on the forward strand.
GCCAAAATTGATAGAAAACCTTAAGTTTTCCAAGAACCCAAATAAATAATCTCAGAGTAAATCAATAAAAAGTATTAGTGCTGTCACTCAGATTTTGTAGCAGGACTAATTAAAGAGTATGCACCAAAACTTAAGATTAAGCATTATCAACTTAGAAAAATTCAAAAACAAATGGGAGTTTTCATTGACTTACTGTATTCTATCTTAGTTAAGCAGGGCACATAGTTTTCTGTTGGTGATACAATTAGTACATGAAATAAAGTACGGTGTGTGAAATAAAGCCTTTCTGTGTGTCCAGGAAGCACAAAAGTGGAAAGGACACAGAGGCATTGAGGAGAGAGAGCAAATCCTTCCTCATCCGTTTCTTAAAGTCTCCAGAGAAGACAGGGAGAAGCACAAACTTAAATTCATTTAAATGGTTCCAGTTTTGCCCTTCCGGACTTTAAGAAAATCAACCAACAAATTATTTTTAAAAAAAACACTTTTAACAAACAACTTTTATTTGCATATGCTCTATTTTTTTTTAAGTCTGTATTCTAGAATTCTAATTGTTGCTTTCAAACACCATAACTTTCTTACGTAAAAATGAAAAATTATTGGCCACAGTCGTTATAAGGCTGTTAAACCAGGGATCACCTGTCACTCCCTGGTGTGTGTTTGTTTCAATCCCCAGATACATCTTAAGAGATTTCAAAATGTTATTTGCTATTGTGGAATAGCTAATAGATTCTGTATGGTTGCTGCTGAATCTTTTTATTTCTTTGAGAAAGAAGGAGAAAAACCACATTGTTTTGAAAAACATGTTTTAAAAATAATTTTATAGATTGCAGAGTTTGTAAATGATCATGTTAATTGTTGGGAGGGGGTTCCCAACCTTGTTAATGTCCTCTTAGCATTAGGCTTTTGTTCCCCGGTATTGAATATGTCATTTTCTCCCACAGACTGCATTTCTAGGGGTATAATTGCTGTCTCCATGTAAAAGACAACTCATGTGCATAAATTTCCACTCGCTGAAACAAGACTCTGCCTCCCCTCATTTTAATGCAGATGTGATCCAGGGGGTAGAGTTACACTTACTTCCCCAAGCAAATGAAACAGATTACACATTAAATATTGTCTTTGGAACCAGGTGCACAGAAACAACCAATTACCTAGACAGCTCATCAAGGCCTGATATGTTTACCACATTGTTTTTGTTTTCTCTTTAAACATTTGGCGAATTATTCTGAGGCTTTCATTTCTCTATAATGAACAGAATATGTTTATTAATAAAGGCCCCCTTTGTGTGATTCACTAACAGTTGACTCACAAAAGCCTTTAAAACCATGTTTGAAAGTTTCTGAACTGAACTTGAGTTCCTGTGAAGACAAAGCCTCATTACTACAAAGAAGATACTGCTTCTGGTTCTTCTTGGCTAAATAATTGATATCTAAAATGACTTAAAGGAGGGAAAGGGTCATTAATTTGTGAAGAAGAGAGAGAGAGTGGAGAATGCTTGTGTTCCCCCTTTAGATATGTTTTCATTGTTTGTAAAGGACAATATCTATATAAATTTATGAGATTTTGGCCACTGCCAATTATATAATCTTGAGTTTTTATGCATATCATTGTTTCTTTAGGGATTTTAATTGGCCTAAAATGCAGATGAACTCAAGAGCTCTTTCAAGACTTGTTTCTGTTATTCTAAGAGACTTTTACCACTTCCTGAGGAGGGGCTGTTTCAGATTTCCACAAAGTCATTAACCTCCCAAAGAATGAGAATACTAAGTGGAGTGGCAGGGCCCCAAAGATGGAGTTGGTACAAACTATCAGGAACGCTGGAGGCAGGGGTTTTGCCGTGGAGATGCCTGACAGTGAGCTGATGGAGGGAGGGTTGGCGATGGGGAACATGGAAATGGTATCAGAGACCCCCTTGGAAAGACTTCGTGGTAAATGGCTTGGAGATGCAGCATTGGCTCGTTGAGTGGTTAAGCAAGACTGACTTGCTGAAAGAATCCCAAGCCCTTAAACCATTTATCCTCATAGCTTCCTTTCAAAGTTGGGGGAGCTCTAAGCAAAGTAGGTAAAAATGTACAAGAGAAAAAAGTTCTGTATGTATGTGCGTGCCGGATGGAGCCAGGGGAGAAACTGGTTGTAAGACTTTTGGTTTTATGTTGTTATTTTTTAGAGTTTTTTTTTTTTTTTTTTTTGAGGCGGTGTTTCACTCTTGTTGCCCAGGCTGGAGTGCAATGGCACCATCTCGGCTCACCGCAACCTCCGCCTCCCAGGTTCAAGCAATTCTCCTGCCTCAGCCTCCCTAGTAGCTGGGATTATAGGCATGTGCCACCAGGCCCAGCTAATTTTGTATTTTTAGTAGAGACGGGGTTTCCCATGTTGGTCAGGCCGGTCTCGAACATCCGACCTCAGGTGATCCACCCGCCTCGGCCTCCCAAAGTGCTGGGATTACAGGCGTGAGCCACCGCGCCCGGCTAGAGTTTTTTATAGAGACAGTTGGAGAAGGGTATTGCTGTGTTGCCCAGGTTGGTCTTAACTCCTGGCCTCAAGTGATCCTCTCATCTCAGCCTCCCAAGTAACTGGGATTACAGGCACAAGCCACCATGCCCAGCTCTTCGTTTTTCTTTTTAGAAAAGCAATTTAAGACATTCTAGAGAGGACGAAACTTTTAAATGTGAGAGGAGAAGAAGACCTTGAAATCATCAAGAATACTACAAGTTACTCTTGTACATTGTGGTCAAAGTGGAAGTTGATACAAGGTCCATGGAAGGCATTTGACATTCTCTTGCAAAATTATAAATTCACATACACTTTGACCTTGGAATTTCATTCTAGGAATATTTCCTACACATATACTCACCCAATTCTGAAATGACAGATGTAGGAGGTTTTCTTTGCAGCACTATATATAAAAGCAAAAGATTGAAAACAACCTGCCTATCAATAGGATATTGAGTCAGTAAATTATGAAACATTCTTAAAATGGAACACTATGAAGCCGCTTTTTAAAAATAATAATAATAAAGATATTTTCAATGTATCGATAAGAACTGAGCTCCTCAATTAGCAGTAAGTAGGAAAAAAAATCCTGCAAGGTTCAGCAAAATAGATCGTATGCTACCATATGCTATCATTTAAATAAAAAAAGAGATACACGTCTATGTTGGGTAGTATAATTGGACACAAATTCTCAGAAGTAGATGGGGCTTTGAACAACGAGAAGGAAGGAAAGGACAGGGCAAGATGTTTCACTATTTTGAACAGAAAAAGAAAGACTATGTGAACGAATTACCTATTCAAAAATTGAAAAGAAGAAAAAGTTGTAGAGTCTGGAGCGAGGCAGTCCTGGTTCTGTATACTAGTTCTAGCACCTTTCTTTATATATAAAATTATTATTATTATTTAGAGATGGAGTCTCACCGTGTTTCCCAAGCAAAGCTTGAATTCCTAGGCTCAGCCAGGCCACCCACCTCAGCCTTGTGAGTAGCTGGGACTACAGGCACGTGCCACCATGCCCATCTGGTTCTAGCACTTTCTGACACCATAACCTCAGAGTCCTTTTCTGTAAAGTGGAGTAGATAATATTACCTGCCTCATGAGCGAGAAGGCGTGCATATAGCATGCAGTGGAGGTGGCACAGTGCCTGGGTCCAGTAGATGCCAGGCATTACCATGATCTTTCTGATTAATATTATCACCAACCTTCTCATAAATAACTGAGTACTTGAAGAACAGTGCGCACTATCGTGGTGGGAGTTATGGAAGTGATTACTTAAAAATTTTTCAGCTCTAAAGACATGCTGAAGGAATCAATATCATCAGAAGCATGTATAGAACCCCCTGTCTGTACCTAGTGCTCTTCTCTGCAGAATTAACAAACAAGCACTCCCACTGAGTTTCATGTCATGTACCTCTCTTTCCAAGTTCTGATGTGGAAAATGGAAAGGTGCTGATTGGTCTGGCTTGGGGTAGGTGCCTGTCTCTGGACAAGTGAAAGAAATAGCAGTGCTCAGAGGTGCAAGCTGTTGGAGTGAGGAGGAACAGATCTCAGTGGATGAGGAGGTGAACTGGGCAAACACAGCAACTGGTCCTGGCTACTGACATTTTTGTAGTATCTCTGTTTTTGAAAAGGCGAAAGTGGGGAGGTGGGTTGGGGGTGGATATTTTCTATACCATCTACATGATCCTAGGCAGCAGGCTGGGTGGTGCCTGCAGTGAGGGAAGATGCTGTTCCTTGCAGAAATGTAGTAGGTGTGACTTAAAGGCTCAGCTGCTGGCTGGCCTGTGAGCTTAAGAAAGCAAAGAAGCAAGTGGACACAACCTTGAATGCACCTGAAACTTCCAGAAGCTCACAGATGCACTCCAAATGGTCCTGAAAACCCAGAAATTCTATGTAAGTTTGTCTGTATATGGGAATATACATTTTTCCAGGGTAACCCATAACTTTCATCAGATTCTCAAAGAAGGCTGCTATCCATTAAGGATTCCAAGTCCCTGCTAAACCAACAATGATAGCATATGCCATGACCCAAGGATTGTGATTAATCCAACCCTGAGAACCAGAGGCCCATACCATACAGTAAAGCTTTCCACAAACAAAGAATGTAAGAACCACTGCCTTGATATAGTTGCTTTTTAAGCACCCATTCTTGTATTCTCTGTTTTGCCATATTCACTTTTATTATTTACTGAATATTCCTCTTTAAATTTGTTCACTTTTTAAACTTACATGCCCAGTTTAGCCTCTACTTAAGCAAAAATAATTGTGAAATCAGGGGTATATTTTGCTATTGCCAGTTTTCTTCCTAATGTATATTAGAAGAAATTTATTACTATCAAACTTTTAAAATGTTCCTATCATTTCCAAAATTATTTAGTGCATACAACAGAGATGGGCTTATGGCACCCGGGAAAACACTGTCTCTAAATATTCCTAAAATTCACTTCAGGCATCCCTTTCATAGAGAAGGAACCTGAGGCAGGAGACGATTCATGTAACTTATTAGAGATTCTAAGCAAACGTGGAAAAACTTTGTCAGGTATTGGGCAACATTATTCCTACTAATGACTCAGCCCTGCGCTTACTTTATTGCAGACAGTTTGAAGAGATTTTTTAATGGTCTCACGTTTCCCCACTACCCCATAAAGAGAACCAACTAGATGAGAGTAAAAACTTGATCGATTTAATGCTCTGGTAATGATCCCAGCAACTAAGGAAGGGGGCTGTGGTGGGGAGAGCCAGTGAGTTTCTTTCTACTCAAATTCCATCTCATTTTTATTTTCTCTTAATGTTTTTTTGAATCCCAAGTTCCAAAACCTGTCCCCTATTATGCAGTGCAAACGAGAACAGATGGGGAAAAGTTATGTTGGAAAGGGCTTTGGAGGGCCACAGAGAAGAGAAATATGACTACTCAATGTGTCACACACCAACTTGCAGCTGCCACCAGCCCTTCCACACAACGAGCTGCGTATGGAACCAGCCCGGGTGCTCAGGAGGAGCGGGTTTACTGCAGGAAGGGAGCGCAATTAGAGAACATTCGCTTTGCTTGTGTTTCCTTGAAAATATGAATAAAGAGCGTAGCAGCGGCACAGCCAACAAAAGAGAAATAAATCCAAAGGCTAGCCTGGCAAATGGTTAGCTGTACCCCAGAGTTTCCCAAATGTTAACCGATCATCGGCTTTCTTCAGCCTTTTATTTCAGAGAAATGCCTTTTCATGTCTCAAAGTCACCATTCAGTTGTTCTCTCTCTCTAGGAATTACTATTCTAGAAAGGTCATACTAGCTTACATACATGATGTAGCCTTCCAACCAGTATTTTTCAGTATTCACAGAGCGCTTATGAGTTCACTAAATATTTCAAGTGTGAGGCAGGTGATCTGGTTTTAAATGGCAACTCTGCCAGTTACTAGCTGTGAGGCTTCAGGCAAGTCACCTAGCTTCTCTGAGCCTGTAGTACCTCCTGTCCAAAACAGAGCTCGCTTGACTGACTTCTTTCAAGGCTTTTTGTTTTCAAGGTAATGTATATAAATGCCTGACACAAGAGCAGTGTTTAATATATAAAAACTATTATTACTGTGATTACCAGAAAGCACACAAAATGTTATTCTCTTTCCTTTGACTACAATGTAAAGATACGAAGAATATATATAACACCATATATGTAAAGATAAATTATATATATTTGGCTAGGTATCCCTAAGAATCTATGCTGAAAGTAATTGTAAGGTTAATGTGGTTTAAATTATTTGATTCAAATAGTGATTCAGGCCATATAGACAGTATCTCTGAACAAATATCAGTGTTGTAAACAGTTGTATTATTGAGTCCCGCAAGGCCTTCTTCTGAAATTTTGCCTGTCTTTGTAGAGTGAGTATGCAGGAATCTTTCTATCAAGGAATACTGTTTTTCTTCGCAGGGTAATGTATAAATTACCTAGATCAAAATCTTTACAGGAGCATGTTAAAATGCAGTTTCCAGGGCCCATCTCAGACTGTATTTTCAGCATCTCTAAGGCATATAGTTCAGGGATCTGCATTTTATTTAAAAACGACTGGTAATTCTTAAGCACACTGAAGTTTGAGCACCACTTCCTTAAGGAATGGAGATAGTGAGAATTCTAATTCTGAGTGATTTTCAGCTACCTTCCTCCTTTCACCACACACACTCAGGCCCAGAAATACAACAACTGCTAGTGAGACAAAAAGGTTGGAATCTGGTAGATTTAGCTTCTCTCCCCCACCACCTCTGTTCTCTGTCTAGTTAAGACTGGACTATTCTACTCATACCCTCCTTGTCCATAGGAGACATTAGGTTGACTATAGTTTTTTCTAAATGGGTGGCCATACATCCCAGTGTTCCCAGCATAATTATTAATAGCACTCTTTTTCATCTCAAAAGCGTTTGGATGATAGATTATATACCATTACCCTAGGCCTAGAAGACATTTGATTAACACATGTAGGACATGAATAAGGACTGGCAAAATTTCTAAGATACGTTATTCATGAGTTATTCATGAGTATGGGGAAATATACCCAGATACCATTGACAACAATGAGAAGATGCTTTGGGAAGTGACATAGGAATGATCAGAGAAAATTATACTCTCACGTTATCCCATAAATTAGCAGCAGGAAAGCAGGACATGGAAAAACTAGGAAGTCTAGACAGGCTAATATCTCCTCTCTCACCAAGCAACTGAGCCCCCCTCCCCCCGCCAAAAAAAGCGTGAATCTCAGCACCGTACAGTTAGTTATTTTCCTCCTTTCTGCTTAATGGCTATGATCTTGGCCAAGTTATTGAGTATCTCTGAACCTCACTTTACTCATGCGTAGAAAAGATAATAAGGCTTACTTCAGTTTGGGGGAGTTAATGAAATATGTATGTAAACCAGCTGGCACTGTGATTAGGTGCTCAATGATGGCGGTTCCACCATTATTCTTTCCATCGTGGCCACTCTGCACTATAGTTTCACCAGAGTCACATGACTTTTAAAATAAAGTGTTCTTGTGAGAGGAGCCATGGAGAGGCTGTGGAAATGGGAATTGATTCTTGGGTTTAAAGACTTCTTGTTCTTGTTTTTGTCTTTGTTTTTGAGAGGTCTTGCTCTGTTACCCAGGCTGGAGTGCAGTGGTATGATCATAGCCCACTGCAGCCTCAACCTCCCGGGCTCAAGCAATCCTCCCACCTCAGCCTTCTGAGTAGCTGGGACTACATGTGCACCACGCCCAGCTAATTTTTGTCTTTTTTGTAGAGATGGGGTTTCACCACATTGCCCAGACTGGTCTTGAGCTCCTGGACTCAACCAATCCACCTGCCTCAGCCTCTCAAAGGGTTGGGCTTGCAGGCATGAGCCTCCACGTCTGGTCTTTCCCTGTCTTTCTTGCTTGCTTGCTTGCTTGCTTGCTTCCTTTCTTCTGTTCTTCCTTTCACTGATTCTTTCTTTTTTTGACACACTCAGTCATAAAGTCTTTGGTGAATGAAAAAGAAAGTGAAAGACTAAAGGGAAGAGCAGTAACTGAAAAACAGAAGCCATGGTGCACCTGTGTAGTTCAAGCTACTTGGGAGGCTGAGATGGGAGGATTGCTTGGACCCAGGAATTCAAGCCTGCAGTGAACTATGAAAAAAAAAAAAGTCACTGAAGATGGATCAGAAATAGATTTATAGACCTATCTGAGGCAAAAAAAGAATGGAAAAGAAAAGGAAGGAAGGAGGCCAGGTGTGGTGGCTCGTGCCTGTAATCCCAGCACTTTGGGAGGCCGAGGTGGGTGGATCATGAGGTCAGGAGATTGAGACCATCCTGGCTAACACGGTGAAACCCCGTCTCTACTAAAAGTACAAAAAATTAGTCGGGTGTGGTGGTAGCGCCTGTAATACCAACTACTCGGGAGGCTGAGGCAGGACAATCACTTGAACCCCGGAGGCGGAGGTTGCGGTGAGCCAAGATTGCGCCGCTGCACTCCAGCCTGGGTGACAGAGTGAGACTCCATCTCAAAAAGGGAAAGGGAAAGGAGGGAAAGGAAGGGAAGGGAAAGGAAGAGAGAGAGGAAAGGACAGAGGGAGGGAGGGAAAGAAGGAGAAGGAAGGAAAGAAGAAAAAAAAAAGAGGTGATGAGCTGTAATCTCTAGTCAACAAAACCTGACTAGAATGTTGCCTGATAATTTCTATAAAGGGTCCTGCAGGTTTTTTGAGGGGTATGGGTTGGGTGGGGAGTAGCCCATCCTATGGAAATGATAGTACTGTTCATATAACTGTTGCCTCTCAGCCATCTAGACTGCTGTTTGGGTGGGCGGGATGGAGAAATACTATTCTGTTAAAACTAAGAGCTTTGAAGTGGAGACAAACACAATCTGGTAGTATTACAGAGGCATTATTCACCCTGGTGACTCACACTCTGGCTCCCACACAGCAGAGGCAAGAAGTAACATTAGTGACCTTGAAGATGTTGGCCAAGTATAGACCCAGCCTTAAAACTTGAGTTTTCAAATGAGCACGTGTGTGTGTGTGTGTGTGTGTGTAGAGAGAGAGAGAGAGAGAGAGAAAGAGAAACTAAGAGAATGCATATTAAAGAGAATGTATGGTGAACAATTCTAAAAACCAGTATAAAAACTTCATATTTAAACAGCTAACTCAACTAAATAATAAGTACTTACAAGGAAATAATCATTATGTGAGTGGGTCTCAGCTCAAAGCATTAGTTGTTCAGAGCGAGAACATTTAAAATCATCATTGCTAGTGAGGAGGTAAATAGGAAATCCAGTCCCTATTCCTGGGCTCAAATCTCCCTCATCATTTCCATTCATCATGACTCTTTATGAATCCAGTTTGCTGAAAGTAATGTTTTCTGAGTTCCCAACCACACACTGCTCTATGTTCGGAGCCCTACAGACAAAATTCAAACAGATGCAGTCCCCAGGCCTTTGACAACATGCAATAGAAAGACCGTAATAAAAGAATGCATCGGAACCTACAGATGTGCAGGCAGCTGCACAAATGGCAAACAGAGTCATGACCTTAGACCAGATGGTCCCTGTGGCTTAGTAAAAAATTATCAACATAGAACCCAGTCTCAGTTTCAGGTTGATAGAGATAGCTAGTTCCTGGAACTGTACGTTGAAACCTCAGAGAAAAATAAAAGCAAAACCAACCATGAAGTCATTTAAAGCTGACGAGAAGAGAGAACTTTAGGAGTTAGGTACTAAAAAGCTAGAATAGAAAGGGTTTCCAGTTATTGAGTTTGCCACATGGAAAAACCAGGGGATGACAGAGGAGCACGCCATTGTAAACAGTGAAGAATCTCATGGGTCACCATGTTTGCATGGACAAAAGAAGAGGACTGGATTGCAAGGGTTGTAGAGGATGGCTTAAAGGCAGACTTGAGACAACTGTACTCAGAGTTTGTTTCTCATTTAAGTTTCCAAAGGTTTTATGGTTATGTTTTGGGTTATATTTGTCCCGCAGCATTTCTTTCTTTTTTTTTTTTTTTTCTTTTTTGAAATGGGGTCTCGCTCTATTATCAGGCTGGAGTGCAGTGGTGCGGTCCCGGCTCACTGCAACCTCCGCCTCCCAGGTTCAAGCAATTCTCCTGCCTCAGCCTCCCAAGTAGCTGGAGCTACAGGCACATGCCACCATGCCTAGCTAATTTTTGTGTTTTTAGTAGAGACAGGGTTTCACCATCTTGGCCAGGATGGTCTCAATCTCTTGACCTCGTGATCTGCCCACCTCGGCCTCCCAAAGTGCTGAAATTACAGGCATGGGCCACTGCACCCGGCCCTAATTTTTAAAAAGTGTTTACTTTTCATGGGTCATATAATAGTTACAGGAAGTAAGGTGTGGTTTGCTCAGAATTCATAGCTATAATTAAAACAACAACAAAAAAAAACCTCTTAGGATCTTCTCTCTGCAATTAACAGGAGCCCAACTCAAAATAGCCTAAGGAGAAAAGACTATCATAAGAAAATCCATGTGTTTCCCAGACTCCAAGAACTGGAATGTAGGTGGGTCACACTTAACCACACTTAAATACCACAAGCACTCTCTGTCCATCTTTTGTCTTTGTTTTGCCAGTCGGCTTCCTCCTTTGCTCACTGCCAGCTAACCTGCTGTAGTGCTCATGCGTGCACATGGGAAACGCAACTGCCAATAGGCCACATCTTTATGTTTCTTCCTTTTTGAACAGCAGCAAGACTGGCCTGAGTCTTAGTCTAATTCCAAACTCCTGGGAAAGGGTTAAGATTGATCCCTTTTGGGTCAGGTAGCCACCCCTGAATGAATTAATGGTAGCCACTGGGTCACAATGTATTAACTCAGCTCCCATCGCTGCCATATTTATAAACATGTGGAGGGGACAGTTCCTAGGAAAGAATGGTACTGACTAGACAAAGGGTATTTATGTATCAGGATGCTTCGTGGCTGGGCACGGTGGCTCACACCTGTAATCCCTGCACTTTGGGAGGCCGAGGTGGGTGGATCACGAGATCAGGAGTTCAAGACCAGCCTGGCCAAGATGGTGAAACCCTGTCTCTACTAAAAATACAAAAATTAGCTGGGCGCAGTGGCAGGCGCCTGTAATCCCAACAGCTTAGGAGGCTGAGGCAGGAGAATTGCTTGAACTGGGAGTGTGGAGGTTGCAGTGAGCCAAGATCATGCCACTGAACTCCAGCCTGGGCAGCAAAGTGAGACTCCATCAAAAAAAAAAAAAGTGCTTTGGGCTGGTTATTTATTATGTCACATAACAAAAAGTCTTACCTGAAATTTAGTGAGTCTGAGATTCAAGTCAATGCAATTTAACCAGTACTTATTGAGCACCTACTAAGTGCCAGGCACTGCTGGTGATGTATAAGGCAGGCAATAATCTCTGCCTTCAGGGAGCTTACATTCTATGGTTGGTCAATTCTGTGACTCAGCAGCATTAACAAATTCTCAGATTTTTTATTTGTTTGTTTTAATTCTGTCAACCCCAGCAAGTCAGGTACAACAATCCCTGACAACAGGAATTGAACCAAGACACATAAAGTTTTAGTAACTTACCTAAAGTCACACAAGAGCCTATGGAGGAACCATGAGACCAGACTCTTAACTGAAATACAGTGCTGGTCTTTTGGCTCTGGGGCTGGAGAAGGGCCCAGCCTTCCTGAAGCATGTGGCTACCTGATGCCCGAACAAAATCAGGGGTCTATGACCCAAGAATAGGTGGGGATGGCTTCTAGAGGGGAAACTACTGCGACTTCTATAGCCTGCTCATTGGGACCAATGTATCTTCAAATCTGAGAATTGACTGAGTTGGTAAAAACCACTGTATTTATAGTTAGAAGCTCTCCCTGAGGTCGTGGTTAGGAGATCAGGATAGAACTGGAGGTGGCTTACGCAGAATATAAGGGGCTTGTAAATCAAGGTTTCTATTTGCAAAGATGTTGATGAGCACAGAAGGGATAGAACTGATGGTTACAGCAGGGGGCAGTCTCCTAAACTGCAGAAAAGACACTTTGATGTAGCAGAAAGTATATGAAGTCTAGAATTTAGAGACTGTGGGTATCAATCCCTATAATGTAACAGCCAGAAAATTCTTAAGGTATGTTGGGGTATCATTTTAGCAGAGGTTGAGGAAAATTGTCTTCATTTGACTTTAACCAGGAAAGGTGCTTTTGGATCCCACGTGGGCAAACCTGCTATAGCTGATTGCCATTCAGTGTTGGAAACTAGGAACTTCTGGAAAGAAAAGGCATAAATTTAAACAGAATTTCTATAAATCTGAATAACGTAGAAAGAAGAAGAGGAGGAATCATAGATAATTACTCCTATGAAATACGAACTGGAGATATAACATCCTATATAAAGAGAATAATAATAAATCTTCATATTAAGAAACAAGGGAATTGCCGGGTGTGGTGGCTCATGCCTGTAATCCCAGCACTTTGAGAGGCTGAGGCAGGCGGATCACCTGAGGTCAGGAGGTGGAGACCAGCCTGGCCCACATGGTGAAACCCCGCCTCTACTAAAAATACAAAAATTAGCCAGGCATGGTGGCAGGCATCTGTAATCCCAGCTACTGGGGAGGCTGAGGCAGGAGAATCGCTTAAACTTGGGAGGCAGAGGTTGCAATGAGCCAAGATCATGCCATTGCACTCCAGCATGGGTGAAAGAACAAGACTCCATCTCAAAAAAAAAAAAAAAAAAGAAACAAGGAAATCATCAAGAATGCTGATAAATACACAGATAGGACTTTGATTGTATTGGCTTTCTTTTTTCTTTGAGACGAGCTCACGTGATCCTCCTGCCTCCGCCTCCCGAGTAGCTGGGATTACAGTACAGGCTCACACTGCCATGCTGGCTAATTTTTTTCATTTTTTAGTAGAGACAAGAGTTTCACCATGTTGCTCAGGCTGGTCTCAAATGCCTGTTTTCAAGGGATCCACCTGCCTTGGCCTCCCTAAGTGCTGGGAATACAGGTGTGAACCACTGCGCCTGGCCTATGTTTGCAATGTTTTCTTTCATAAACTGAGTGGTGGGCACATGAATGTGTGTTTTATTATTCTCTATGCTTTTTTTTCCTGGAATATGTCATTAAAAAAGAAAAGCTTGGTATCATTTTGCCTTTTTGGAATCTGTCATTTGTAATTTGATGCTTTGTCAGTAGTGAGTGGGGAGGTGCAGAAGAGGAACTGAGTTCCGATGTCTTCTTGCTTCCAGAAGGAAGGACCAGATCTGAGATCTTAGACCATCGAGAATATTCCTCATACCATATTTGCGGTCATGGTACTACCCTCCCCTCCCTTTCTCCTGCCCCCTCGCAGTTTTTGCCTTTACATTTGGGAACTCAGTTGCATCCTACAATTTGCCACTGCCCCAGTTGCACCAAGGAGTGGGTGTAGTAGAAATTCAATATCCACTGGTATGTGTCATTGTTCCTGAGTCAACTTTGCTTTTCAAAAACACAATATGTTATTAAACAAAATCTCCCCTCTGTTCTGAACAACAGACTAGCAGTTGGTTTTTTTAATACATACTTGAGAAAAGTATACATGCTTAGTCCACTCGAAGGCTAATCACCTGCCAGGGTTTATTGGGAGTTGCTAGGGTGGGTCCCACCCACCCCTCACCACCAATTCTTGAGTCACACAATGGCAACATTTTGCTATAAAAATGCTAACTTCTCTTCTGTTGTACTTCTGCTGTTATTCAAAAACAGCCAAATGGATGTTATTGAAATCCGGTCCCAAGAAAGGTTGAAATTGCTCCCCAGCTGGGCCTGAGACCCTGTGTGCCAAATTTCAGCCTAAAGAGAATTCTTATATTTGAGTCACTCCGAGCAGCTGAAAATATGAGGTTTGGGGTGGAAATGCTAACAGACTCTTAACTATCATTTTGCAAACCATGTGATTATAACACAATGCAACCCCCCTCTGGAGCAGCTCTCTGGCAAAAGCAACAGAAACAAGACGTCTGGGCCCGAAAGTTCTGCCTTTACAAGCTTCTGCTGGGCTAGCAGCAGGCAGGGGAAGCCTAGTGATGCCATTGTCGACATTGCTGTTCTAGCTGACGTTAAAAGATGGGCCTCATTGGTGAATTTCTGTTAAATAGCATGAGCGTATACAGCTCATTCCTTTACAGGGTGCCTTGGAACGCAAGTTTATGGTCACCCTTGCCTGTTCTGGAAGTGTTATCACCAACACAGTGCTTGATTCCAACCAGACACGAATTGTTTGCCACCTCTAGTCCCATTGGCTTAGTCACACTTGCTCCCATTCCAACTTGGCAAAAATGCCTGCACTGCTTGGCCACTTGCTTCTATCATCTGGCATTTAGATGTGGGCTGAATCTCTCCTCAGTAGCATTCGGGGCCACAGAGATGCTTTGGTTCCAGGCGCCAAACACATGTTCCAGACAGTGAGTGTCCAAATGTAGGTAGAGTTTCCATGGGCTGATTCATTCATGCAACCCTCACAGGATGGAGGGGCAATCAGAGCTTCTTGAAGGCAGCCCCCTAGAGCACTATTTCTAGAAGAGTCTCTCACCACACCTCCCAGAACATTCAGCCCTCTATAGGGCTGTGACAAAAGGTAAATTTCTCCCAAGGCCCAGTCAAACTGTGGCTTATCTGTTTCTGCCACTCACTAGCCAGTCTACTTTGGGCAAAAAAATTACATGCATTGATGGGTAAATCTCAGTTTCCTAAGGGGCAGAACCTGCCTTCTGTCTGTTTGTGAAGATCGTAGAATGTGAGAGTATTTTCTAAACTGCTATGCACCATATACATTTTTGGCCATGATATCTCCAAAATTGCATCATAGCTTCAAAATTCAAATTTCAGCTAAACTACAATTGAAGTCAATAGGAGTGGATTTTAAAGATCTGCTTCCATTAGAAATAGCAGGCCACAGGTTCTGAGAATTAGTATTTGTTGGGTGTTTGATACATACTCAGTTCTCTGTTAAGGACTGTGAAGATGGCTGGGCATGGTGGCTAACACCTGTAATCCCAGCACTTTGGGAGACCAAGGCAGGCGAATCACTTGAGGTCAAGAGTTCAAAACCAGCCTGGCAAACATGGCAAAACTCCGTCTCTACTAAAAAATAGCAAAAATTAGCTGGGCATGGTGGCAGGCGCCTGTAGTCCCAGCTGCTCAGGAGGCTGAGGCACAAGAATCGCTTGAACCTGGGAGGCAGAAGTTGCAGTGAGCTGAGATCATGCCACTGCACTCCAGCCTGGGCAACAAAGCAAGACTCTGTCTCAAAAAAAAAAAAAAAGTGGACTGTGAGAGATACATGGTAAGTGAAGACATGATTCCTAATATTAACAAGATTATGATTTAACGTAAAACAAAAGATACTTTGATAATTAAGTGAGAGATGCTCTAGATACAGTAACAATTCAAAAGTAAAGAGGAGCTGTGAGGGCTGGAGAAATGGGGTAGCTTCATGGATAATGCATGTGATAGATTCTGTCATTTGTGTCTGTCAAGGACCCTTTTTTAAGGGTATCTTAGTCCATTCTGCTATAACAAAACACTTTAGACAGGGCAATTAATAATCAACAGAAATTTATTTCTTACAGTTTTAGAGGCTGGGAAGTCTAAGGCAGCAGTAGATTTGGTGTCTGGCAAACACTTGCTCTCTGCTTGAGTGCCGTAGCACAATCACAGATCATGGTAGCCTTGACCTCCTGGGCTCAAACAATCTTCCTACTTCAGCCTCCCCAGTAGCTGGGGCTACAGGCACAAGCCACCATGCCCAGCTAATTTCTGTATTTTTTGTAGAAACAGGGTTCTGCGGCCAGGCGCGGTGGCTCACGCCTTAATCCCAGCACTTTGGGAGGCCAAGGCAGGTGGATCACTTGAGGCCAGGAGTTCAAGATTGGCCAACATAGCGAAACCCCATCTCTACTAAAAATACAAAAATTAGCCAGGCATAGTGGCACATGCCTGTAATCCCAACTACTCAGGAGGCTGAGACACGAAAATCACTTGAACCTGGGAAGTGGAGGTTGCAGTGAGCCTAGATGGTGCCACTGCACTCCAACCTGAGCGACAGAGTGAGACTCTTGTCTCAAAAATGAAAGAAAAGGAGAGAGAGAGAGAGAGACAGAGAGAAGAAAGAAAGAAAGAAAGAAAGAAAGAAAGAAAGAAAGAAAGAAAGAAAGAAAGAAAGAAAGAAAGAAAGAGAAAGGAAGGAAGGAAGGAAGGAAGGAAGGAAAGAAAGAAAGAAAGAAAGAAAGAAAGAAAGAAAGAAAGAAAGAAAGAAAGAAAGAAAGAAAGAAAGAAAGAAAGAAAGAAAGAAAGAAAGGAAGGAAGGAAGAAAGAAAGAAAGAAAAGAAAGAAAAAGAGAAAGAGGGAAAGGAAGGAAGGCAAGGAAGGAAGGAAGGAAGGAAGGAAGGAAGGAAGGAAGGAAGGAAGGAAGGAAGGAAGGAAGGAAGGAAGGAAGGAAGGAAAAGAGAAACGGGTTTACCGTGTTGGACTGATCTCAAACTCCAATGCTCAAGATGATTCACCTGCACCCTTTCTTAAGAGCCCCACCTCTTAATACTATCATGTTGGGCATGAGGTTTCCGTTTCTTTCTTTGTTTATTTGTTTGTTTGTTTCTTTAGTGTTGCTCTGTTGCCCAGGCTGGAGTGCAGTGGCAGGATCTCGGCTCACTGCAACCTCTGCCTCCTGGGTTCAAGCGATTCTACCACCTCAGCCTCCCGAGTAGCTGGGATTACAGGCACCCACCACCACACCTGGGAAATTTTTGTATTTTTAGTAGAAATGGGGGTTTCACCATGTTGGCCAGGCTGGTCTCTAACCCCTGACCTCAATTGATCCACCCACCTCGGCCTCCCAAAGCATTGGGATTACAGGTGTGAGCCACCATGCCCAGCCCTGGATTAGGTTTCAACGTAAGAGTTTTAAAAAGACACAAACATTCAGACCATAGCAAGGGGATTTGATCTTCCACACTCCATGTGGTTTTAATGGGTTTGACAGTCATAATGCTGTACCTCCCTGGCTACAGATGTGGGCATATACCCTGGGCTTAGCTATCATAGTACCCCACCATTCTAGATGAAACGATTGAACAAGAAGATGCCATTTGATCCAAATTAGGCCAATGAAAACTCCCCCACCCCCACCCCACAGCCAAGATACTACAAATGGAGGATGGGAGAGAGGAAGTCTTGTGGGTTATGCATAAGATGTTGTAAGTATGGAGCTTTCCGTGGCCCTGTGCTGGTCCTTCAGTATGGAGGCATGATGTCTATAGAAGGAGAGAATACATCCAGTGCAAGGTAAAGTGAGACTGGATATGAGAAGAGGGACCTAATTGCACTATCTAGGTCCCTGACATCTCTGAAGCAAGCTGTTCTGTTTTTCATAAAACCAAATTTCCTTTTTATGCCATAGAAGTTTGCTTTGGATGTTCTTTCATTTGACCAAGAAGGAGTCCTAACTCTTAGAGAATGGGATTTGACTTGTGTATTTTAAAAATGGGCAGGATTTTGATGTGTCCAGGGAAAATGGTAGGGTAGTCCAGGCAAGTAGAGCCGCTTTAATGAAGGTCCAGAGATAAGAATGAGCATGGTGCCGGGTGCGGTGGCTCACGCCTGTAATTCCAGCACTTTGGGAGGCCGAGGCGGGTGGATCACCTGAGGTCGGGAGTTCAAGACCAGCCTGACCAACATGGAGAAACCCAGTCTCTACTAAAAATACAAAAATTAGCCAGGCATGGTGTCGCATGCCTGTAATCCTAGCTACTCGAGAGGCTGAGGCAGGAGAATCGCTTGAACCCGGGCGGCGGAGGTTGCGGTGAGCTGAGATAGTGCCATTGCACTCTAGCCTGGGCAAAAAGAGCGAAACTCTGTCCCCCTCCAAAAAAAAAAAAAAAAAAAAAGAATGAGCATGCTATATTTGGGGAATCTGAGAAAATCAGCCTGAACAGAGCAATTTCAAATGAAGTAAATTGGAAATAAGTAAATTAGGTGGGTTATAAAGGAAGAGGTCAGTTTGAGAGTTTGTTTAAACTAGATAAGAGTTGAGGCTTGATTAGAAGGAAACAAAGAGTTTCTAAAATTAAAATAAAGAAAAACTACATCTGTTTAAAGGCAAAATTTTAAGTCTGTTGCATTAATCTGCTTAGGCTGCCATGACAAAAATCTCACAGACTGAGTGGCTGAAACAAGAGACTATTTTCTCACACTTCTGGAGGCTAGGAGTCCAAGATCAAGGTTCTGGCAAATTCGGGTTCTAGTAAGGGCTCCCTTCCTGGCTTATGGATGGCTGGCTTCTCACTGTGTCCTCATATGGCCTTTCCTTTATGCACACATAGTGGGGAGAGGGTGGGAGTTGGGTGGAGTTGTTGGGGGAGCTTTAGTGTCTCTTCCTCTTTTTATAAGGATACCAATTATATAGGATTAAAGCCCCCCCCTTATGGCCTCATTGATTTTAATTACCTCCATAAAGGCTGTATCTCCACATGCAGTCACATCGGGGGTTGGAACTTAATATATAAATTTTGGAAGGATACAATTCAGTTTATAACATCTGTCAAAACTAAGAACAGGAGAAAATGAAGGTAATGGAAACACTGATATACTAGTGGGAAAGTAAATCATCACAGCTACCTAAGAGGAAAATCTGGCAAAATCTATTCATGTTGGAACATGTATGTCCAAAACCTATGAATTCTACTCTGATTTTGGGAAATCTTTTACAGCTGTGCACCATGAAGTACATTCAAAACGATTTTTACAGCATTATTTTCAAGAGTCCCCAGATCGAAAGCAACCTAAATATCCATCAAAAAAAAAAAAAGGAAAAACAAATTATTTAATTATTTTTTTCTGAGACAGGGTCTTGCTGTGTTGCCCAGGCTGGAGTGCAGTGGTGTGATTATAGCTCACTGCAGCTTCAAACTTCCAGGCTCCAGTGATCCTCCCACCTCAGCCACCAGAGTAGCTAGGACTACAGGGTGTGCACCACCATACCCTGCTAATTGTTAAACATGTTTTGTAGAGAAGGGGTCTTGCTACATTGCCCAAGCCAGTCTTGTACTCCAGAGTGCAAGTGATCCTTCTACTGCAGCCTCCCAAAGCACTGGGATTACAGGCCTGAGCCTCTTGTGCCTGGCAGGGAAAATAAATTTTGGTGTGTTCATACATTCAACCCTACATAGCAGTAGAAGTGAAAGAAAAAAAAACAAAAACAAAAACAAAACAAAACTAGACCTACATGTATCAACATGAACAAATCTCAAATATAATAATGTTGAGGAAAAAAATCAAGTTAATGAAGAACATAGAGCATAATAAATCAGTGGGGTGCCAGAGCTGGCTCACATGTATTGGGGTTGTCTCTTCCTAACTTCTTCTTCACTGACACAATGTGGTCATTAGAATTTGGCCTTTGGCATTGGAATTAGCCTAACTCTGGCTTTGCAGCCATTCTTACTAACTGCTTATGGTGGGAGTATGTAAGCATGGAAATTGGCAGATGCTTTAAATTAAGTTGTCTTTTTTTCCCTAGAGAGCCTGTTGTTAAAACCAGGATATCACTGGATAACATTTTTTTAGATTATCTCATTTAATCCATATATCAACACTATGAGATATTATCACCATTTCACAGATGAAGAAACAGGCTGAGTGTTGTAACTTGCCCAATCCACACAGGTAATAAGGACAGACCAGGGATTATTACCTCATAGTTAGAGTTTACATGTATATACCAAATATACACATATTATATACCTGACTTTTTTTGTGTTTTGACCATACTTTCTGACTCTCACTATTACTCTGTTCCTATTATAGCTGCTACATACGTATGTTTTAGCATTTGCCATGCTGAATTGCAGTCATTCGATTATTAATACTCCCTATTCAATTATGAGCCTCCAAAGAGAATGGACCATACCTTATTCATCTCTATAGTTCCAGAACACAGGCTAGACATGGCACATCTACATAAATTCCTTGTTAGTAGCCTAACTCTGGCTTCACAGCCATTTTTTACTAACTGCTCATGGGTGATGAATATTACAGGACCTTTATTGAACGATTAGCCATTTATTTTGCTCCAAGATCTCCAAGATCCCCCATCACAAGGCAGCCTCAGCAGGAAGAATATTCAATACAATCAACCCCTGTTTGTAGAGCTGTTCCTCATACCTTGAACCCCAAAACTGTGATGTCTAGGACTTTGTAAGTTTAAGAACTGCACTCACATCAGTCTGTCCCCAGCAGTTCACACACATTACAATAACTAAATGACAGGATAGCACCATATTCATAGAATATGCAAGAATAAAGGAAAAATATGAGACAATGTAGATCAATAGCATAAGATAAAATCTTGCCAAAAGCTATCTTTTTATTATGATATAGCCATTGGGTCCAGAGGGGCAAGACCACACAATTCAGAAGCTTTCCCACACAGGAAACTAACAGAGTTGGTTGTTGATGGCATTTGAGGCATAACATTTTTATAAATTTTAAAATACTTAACACAATATACCATAGTATCATATAAATACAAGTATTTGGTATAATAAATACCACATTCAGGATAATGATTACTTCTTAAGAGGAAGGAAAGGAAGGTAATTAATGAGGGAAAGAGAAGAGCTTCAGTTGAATTTGAAATGTATTTCTTAAGCTGAGGAGCAGGTATGAATTAGCGATTGTATAGTCTGTGCTTTTTGTTTTGCTAAAACATTTAGTAGTAGATCAATGAAATATGGCAGCCAGTTCTCCCACAGAGTATAGAGTTGCATGGGTGAGGTGGGAGGAGGCACCAGACACAGTCTCTATCCTTATGCCATCCCACTAGCTCTGCAGTGAAGGGTAGCTCTATGGCTCCCAGATTTGGCCATGGAGGTGGTGGGGGAGCAGGGGAGTTTTTAGTATCTCTGGGGCCACACGCAGTTGCCACATTTGGTTCTGAGTTTCCGAAAAGAAAGAAGGAGTAAATACCCACACGATGGGGAGAGGAGAGAATCAGGGGAATCATTCAGGTGGTGAACACGACCATTTTAAGATGACCCTTCAGCTCCACCTGACCTCTCCAGGCTGCCTGGCAGGCAGGGGGTATATTTGGTTACAGACAACAGATAGAAGATATATTATACAGATGCCTATTTCTAGTCAATTGAGTCATAATAGAATTCAAGTTCTCCTAGAAAAGGGCACAAGTAGGAAATGTTAAGGGCAAATCTACAGCTAACTAACATTGGTCAAGAGATGCTAGGAGGGGAGACTTAACTCCTAAGGGAAAGATCCTTTAGCCCTGCTGCTGGGGTAGGTGCCATGTTTTCATTCCTAGGTAAGGTGGTCTAAAGTACTCTACTTTAGTTCCATTCCCTTGGTGCTTGAAAGCAAGTTAATTAGGCATTTATAGGCTGCTCTGGATTTTGTACCTCTCCCTGACCTCCCTCCTCCCCTTCACATTTGTGATACTTAACTGTACGCTAAGCACATCGTGCTGTTTCTACACATGCTGTTCTCTCTGCCCCACCACAATCCTTCTCTTTCTTTAAGTCCTTTCTCTTTCTTCAAGTCCTTTCCCTTTCTTCCTGTGAGAAAACTTCCCCTCTACCTCTCCACATCAACAGAGGCATCTCTGTCTCCTCTGGGTCCCCTTCCTAGGACATACGTTTATCGTTTCTTTCTATGCACAGTATGGTAGTTGCTGCTTATATGTTCATCTCCCCTGCTGCAGTGCTGAGCTCCTTTGAGACAAGAAGGCTGTGTTACTTTACCTTTGTATCTCCCAGGCCTACCACAGACCTGGCACAGACATTGAGTAGGTGCTTACTAGAGGAGAGAAGAAAGAGAAGGGAAGAGAGAGCAGAAAAAATGACCTGACTCTTCACTTCTTTTCTTTAGACATCCTCTCCTTCACTCTATCTTTCCTTTTTTAAACTATCTAACTATCTGCTAACACTCATGCAGAGTTCAGTTGTAGGCAGAGAAGCAAGGCAGGAAGTATGGGGTATGCCAAAGATAAGGAAACTGACACTAGTGGGCACAAGACGTCTAATTCCATTCTTTGGTGCAACTTCATTTTACATAGTGCTGTTTGTGGGAAATTAATGACCCTATATACAAAGGCTGGAGGTGCACAGAAGGCAGAGGTGAGGGATGATAACAAAGGTCCTGGTACCTTTTCTTCCCCCTTAACTGTCAACCTCTTCTGCTCTGTTTTTTTTTTTTTTTTTTTTTTTGGTCTCCTGACCTGGTCTGGGATCTCCTGATCCCAGCTATCAACAGCTAGCAATTTCATGTGTGTTATGCCATGAATTCTATTCTGAATACAGCCATAGTAGGTTTCACTAATTAATTAAATTGTACTTCATAGACTTGGAGTCAGGTCTCTTGAATACAAGATGCAAATTTATGCAACATATGCAAATCACTCATGTTCTCAAATTCCATGAACAAAATCTGGTAGCCTTGAGATAAAAAAGCCCCTGCCAAGCATCATCTCTCCTAATTATTGCTTAATTTCCTCCTCCCCCCACCCTTTAACATTGAACACTTTCAGGCTTGGCAGAAACTGGAAGAAAACACAATGAGAGCTGGTTAATAAACAGGAAGTTCCTCAGGGGCAAAGACCCTGCAATCTATTTATTTTATGCTCTCCAGTGGCTCCTAATATACTGCTGAGCACACAGTCTTGCATAGGGAACACCACCAGTCCTGACTATCAAATTATGGATATTTCAAGATGAACAAAAGTTGAGAGCCCTGAAGGCTTTGCAAAACATGCCATTTAAGACTAGAAACAGGAAATTGATGACCTGTACTATATAATGCACGTAGCTATTAATTTATTTAAATTAAATAGCATTTAAAAATTTTGTTCTTGGCTGGGTGTGGTGGCTCATGCCTGTAATCCTAGCCCTTTGGGAGACCAAGGCAGGAGGATCCCTTGAGCCCAGGAGTTTGAGACCAGCCTGGGCAACATAGGGAAAACCTGTCTCTATTAAATAATAATAATAAAAAAATGTAAGCCGGGCGCGGTGGCTCACGCCTGTAATCCCAGCACTTTGGGAGGCCGAGGCGGGCGGATCACAAGGTCAGGAGATCGAGACCACGGTGAAACCCCGTCTCTACAAAAAATACAAAAAAATTAGCCGGGCGCGGTGGCGGGTGCCTGTAGTCCCAGTTACTTGGGAGGCTGAGGCAGGAGAATGGCAGGAACCCGGGAGGCGGAGCTTGCAGTGAGCCGAGATCGCGCCACTGCACTCCAGCCGGGGGACAGAGCGAGACTCTGTCTCAAAAAAAAAAAAAAAAAAAAGTAAAAGGAAATAAAAATTTAAAATTTAGTTCTCAGTCAAGCCACATTTCAAGTGTTTAGTAGCTAGATGTGGCTAGTGACTTTCATATTGGGCAGTAGAAGTATAGAACATTTCCATTATCATGAAAAGTTCTACCAGACGGCACTGATTTAGACACTTGGTATTCAAAGTCCAGTCCTTGGAGAGCATATTGGGCGTGTATTGAGAGCATATTGGAAATGCAGAAACTCAGGTCCTACTCCAGATCCACTGAATCAGAATCTGCATTTTAACAAAATCCTCAATTCATTCACATGCACATAAATGTGAGAGAGGCATTGGTCTAGATCTAGAATAGAAAACAGTGGTTCTGTACTCGCTTCAGCAGTATATATACTAAGAAGATTAGCATGGCCCCTGTGCGAAGATGACATGCAAATTCATGAAGGATTTCATTTAAAAAACTTTAAAGAAAGTAGAAAGGAAACAGGGGTTCTCCCCAGAAATAAAGCCACACATCTACAGCCATCTGATCTTTGACAAGGTCAACACAAATAAGTAATGGGGAAAGGACTCCATATTCAATAAATGCTGCTGGAATAGCTGACTAGCTATATGCAGAAGAATAAAACTGAAGCCCTACCTTTTGCCATATACAAAAATTAACTCAGGGTGGATTAAAGATTTAAAAGTAACACCTCAACCTATAACAATCCTAGAAGAAAACTTAGTAAACACCATTCTGGACGTCGGCCTTGGGAAATAATTTATGATTAAGTCCTGAAAAGCAGTTGCAACAAAAACAAAAATTGACAAGTGGGACCAATTAACTAAAGAGGTTTTGTATAGGAAAAGAAACTATCAACAGAGTAAACAGACCTACAGAATGGGAGAAAATATTCACAAACTGTGCACCCAACAAAGCTCTAATATCCAGAATCTATAACAACCCCATGAAAAATGGACAAAAGTCATGAACAGACACTTCTCAAAAAAACACATACAAGCAGCCAACAAATTTATAAAAAATGCTTGATATCATTAATTATCAGATGAATGCAAATCAAAACCACAATGAGATACCATCTCACACCTATCAGAATAGCTATTACTAAAAAGTAAAAAAACAACAGATGATGGTGAGGCTGCAGAGAAAAGGGAATGTTTATACATTGTTGGTGGGAATGTAAATTAGTTAGCCACTGTAGAAAGCAGTTTGGAGACTTCTCAAAGAACCAAGAGCAAAACTACCATTTTACCGAGCAATCCTATCACTGGATATATATCCAAAAGAAGGATAGGGCGTCATGGCTCACATCCATAATCCCCAAACTTCGAGAGGCTGAGATGGGAGGATCGGTTGATTCCAGGAGTTTGAGACCAGCCTGGGCAATGTAGTGAGACCCCATCTTTTAAAAAAAATAGCCAGGCATGGTGGGCATGCCTGTAGTCCCATCTACTTGGGAGGCAGAGGTGGACGATTGCTTGAGCCTGGGAGGTTGAGGTTGCAGTGAGCCATGATCACGCCTCTGCATCGCAGCCTAGAAAACAGAATGAGACCTTGTCTCAAAAAACCAAATACAAAAACAAAAACAAACAGAAAACAAATCATTCTACCAAAAAGACACATGCACTCATCATAGCGCTGTTCACCACAGCAAAGACATGGAATCAACCTGGGTGCCCATCAATAGTGAATTGAATAAAGAAAAGGTACATATACATCATGGAATACTACACAGTCATAAACAACAAAATCATGTCCTTTGCAGCAACATGGACGCAGCTGGAGGTCATTATTCTAAGCAAATTAACCCAGGAACAGAAAACCAAATACCACATGTTCTCACTTGTAAGTGGGAGCTAAACATTAGGCACTCATGGACATAAAGGTGGCAACAACAGACACTGGGGACTACTAGAGCGGGGAGGGAGAGAGCAGGGGAAGGATTGGAAAACCCTTTGCTCACTACCTGCATGATGGGGTCATTTGTACCCCAAACCTCAGCATCATGCAATATACCCATGAAACACACCTGCCCATGTACCCCCTGAATCTGAAATAAAAGTTGAAATTACAAAAAGAAAGAAAGAAAGAAAAGAAAGAAGGAAGGAAGGAGGGAGGGAAAGAGAAAGAAAAGAAAGAAAGAAAGAGAGAAAGAAAGAAAAGAAAGAAGGAAGGAAGGAGGGAGGGAAAGAGAAAGAAAAGAAAGAAAGAGAGAAAGAAAGAAAGAAAGAAAGAAAGAAAGAAAGAAAGAAAGAAAGAAAGAAAGAAAGAAAGAAAGAAAGAAAGAAAGAAAGAAAAAGAAAGGAAAGAAAGACAGAAAGAAAGGAAGGAAAAAGAAAGAAAAGAAGGAAGGAAGGAAGGAATCAGTGATTTTCTAATTTTAGTATATTTCAGAATCATCTGGGGTACTTATAAACACAAATTGCTGGGCCACAATATATGAGTTCCTAATTCAGTAGGTGTGTTAGTTTCATAGGGTTGCCATAATGAATTACCACAAAATAGGTGGTTTAAAACAAGCTCCTATTTCTGGATGCTCAAAGTCTGAAATCAAAGCATCAGCAGGGCCCCACTTCCTCTGAAATTGGTAAGGAAGGTCCTTCCTTGCCTCTTCTTAGCTTCTAGTAGTTTGCTGGCAATCTTTGGTGTTCCTTGATTTACCGGTATATAACTTCAGTCTCTGCCTCTATCATCTATGGAGGTCTCCCCTTGTGTATCCGTGTCTCTCTCTCCATTAGTCATACTGGATTAAAGGCCCACACTAAGCGAGTACAGCCTCATCTTGGCTTATCTAATTACATCTACAATGACCCTATTTCCAAATAAGGTTACATTCTGAGGTACTGGGTGTTAGGACTTCAACCTATCCTTTTGGGGTCACAATTCCACCCATAACAGGAGGGCTAGGGTGTGGCCTGTTAATCTGCATTTCCAAGTTCCGCAGCTGGTGCTAATGCTGTTACAGGAACTACACTTTGAAAACCACAGGTCAAACAATTAGCAAAACAGGATTACTTGGAACAAAAGTTGGATTGTACCATGGAAGTAATTGTTCCACTTCCCAAATGTGCAGAATTCCATGTTTAGGCATACTTGGGAGGTGACAATCCAGCCATTGCATGAATACTTCCAAAGACAGAGTCCCCTTTACTAGCAGTGCAGCTTTCTTGATGGCTATGCTCTTGAAATTTGTGCCCTTTGAACTTTCCGAATATCTGATACATCTAGCTGATGTATGGCAGCAGAAAGTCTCGATATTTTTTTCTGATGGCTGCACAAAGTCTCAATATTGAATTTTACATTTCCTCTTTGTGACAGTTCTCCAAATCCTTTAGATCCTGGTTTGCTCTGAAAGGCACACTTGTTAAGGTTTTCAGGGATGATAATCATGTCCCCCCACCCCCGGTTATGAGTTAATTAGAAACAGATATAAGAATCCAACAGATGAAGATCAAAAGATCAATTATATTTCCAGTAAGCATAGATTGGAGGGTAGAAGTTGGACCTTGACCACAATCAGCCTTCCTATGAACCCCCACTTAATTGAATTTATGTAATAGAGTCATATACAAAGAAGCAGGACAGTTGACTCCACACCACTGTGCAAGGTTTTAAGGGTATGAGTTACAGCTATTGCCACGTAAAGAAATGTAACAGCACTAGGAGAGATCAGGTTTTCCTGGGAGAGAGAAAGGAAAGATCTCTACCTTCTCTTCCATCAAATCCACCCATCCCAAGAGGCTTCCTTCTCCCAGGGTTGCCTCCTTAGCATCCTTCCCACCATTTTCCTTTTTTCAAACAGAACCCTAATGTTATCTACAAAAGCCCCACCGCAACCCCTTTCATGGTGCCCTAGTGTCTCAGGAAGCCAGCACTATCCTCAACTGAAGCCAATCCTATTAAATCTAATCTCCTTGCAAGTGATTAGTTTCAGCATTTAGGCTTCAGCCAATCAGTGCATGGCATGACTCCTAGAGATTGCTATTGGATGAGAGATGGACTAGTGATACAGACTAGCCTAATCAGACTACTTTTGTTCAAAGGTGGGAGGAAAGATTTTTTTTTTTTTTGACAGGAGTCTCACTCTATTGTCCACGCTGGTGTGCAATGGCATGATCTCGGCTCACCGCAACCTCTACCTCCCAGGTTCAAGCGATTCTCCTGCCTCAGCCTCCCAAGTAGCTGGGGTTACAGACATGCACCACCACACCTGGCTAATTTTTTTGTGTTTTTTTTTTAAAGTAGAGACAGGGTTTCACCATGTTGGCCAGGCTGGTCTTGAACTCCTGACCTTAGGTGGTCCGCCTGCCTCAGCCTCCCAAAGTGCTGGGATTACAGGCATGAACCACCACACCTGGCCTGGAAAGAATTTTCTAATGAGGAAGCATGCTGTTCCAGGAGTTGATGGCAGTCACCAGGAGGAAGCAACCTGAAGAAAACGCCCCTATCTGGAGGACAAAGGAGCTCAAAGAACAGCAAAGCAATAAATCTCCAGCCCCAATTATGATACTTGCTCTACTTCTGGCTTTTGTTGTTGTTATTTAAAATAATACTAATTTTTTAAATTGTTTAAGCTGGTTATGTCAATGTCTCTGTTATTTCCGGCTTAAATAATTTCTACCAATAAAATACTCAAATATTTTTTCTATGATTTAGTAGAAATTGCCTCATGGGACTGGGCACGGTGGCTCACGCCTGTAATTCCAGCATTTTGGGAGGTCGAGGTGGGCGGATCACCTCAGGTAACGAGTTCAAGACCAGCCTGGCCAACATGGGGAAACCCCGTCTCTACTAAAAATACAAAAATTAGCCAGACGTGGTGGCACAAACTTGTAATCCCAGCTACTTGGGAGGCTGAGGCATGAGAATGGCTTGAACCAGGGAGGCGGAGGTTGCAGTGAGCGGAGATGCTCCACTGCACTCCAGCCTGGGCTAAAGAGCAAGACTCTGTCACACACACACACACACACACACACACACACACACACACACGCACAAAGGAAAAGAAATTGCCTCATGAAAAGCTGAAGAAATAGGACTAGGTTTCCACCCACCAATCCTCCAACTTAATTCATTAATGTTGCTCTTAAAGTATGTGCCCCTAAATGGGCAGATTACTCCAGACACTGTGGTACAATTAACTCCCACCCAGCACAGTGCCTGCCATGGAATACATGCTAAACAAGTATTTGTTGAACAAATGCAACTGGAGACTACACTAACATTTTTAGTGGATGCATAATAATTATATCAGTTCAGGTGAACTAAAAATCCCTAGAAAATTGTAACACAACTTTTTTTTTTTTTTGAGACGGAGTCTTGCTGTGTCGCCCAGGCTGGAGTGCGGTGGCGCGATCTCGGCTCACTGCAAGCTCCGCCTCCCGGGTTCACGCCAGTCTCCTGCCTCAGACTCCCCAGTAGCTGGGACTACAAGGCGCCTGCCACCACGCCGGCTAATTTTTCGTATTTGTAGTAGAGACGGGTTTCACCGTGTTAGCCAGGATGGTCTCGATCCGCTGACCTGGTGATCCACCCGCCTCGGTCTCCCAAAGTGCTGGGATTACAGGCCTGAGCCAGGCTGGAGTACAGTGGCGCGATCTCGGCTCACTGCAACCTCTACCCCTCAGGGGTCAAGCGATTCTTCTGCCTCAGCCTCCCAAGTAGCTGGGATTATAAGCAAGTGGCACCACGCCCAGCTAATTTTTGTATTTTTAGTAGAGATGGGGTTTCGCCATGTTGGCCAGGCTGATCTCGAACTCCTGAGCCCAAGGGATCTGCCTGCTTCGGCCTCTCAATGTGCTGGGATTACAGGCGTGAGCCACCGTGCCCGGCCATATTTTAATATAAACTGATGCCATCACTGTTGTTCTTCACTCTGTATCTGAGCAATTGCATAGTGTATGAAGTTTTCCTTTAAAATTTTTTTTAACCTAAATTAATTGAGTTTAGGAGACTCCAGCATAGGTTGCACTCAGCTGAGGTGATTTTTTTTTTCCACTTTTTTTTTTTTTTTGAGATGAGTTCTTGCTATGTTGTTCAGGCTGATCTCAAATGCCTAGGCTTAAGCAATCCACCCACCTCCTCCCAAAGTGCTAGGATTACAAGCATGAGCCACTGCGCCCGGGCAGGTGAGGTGATTTTTAATTTTCCATCATTTGTCATGTCAGTTATTCTTCCTATTCTGGTAAGAACTTCAAAAAAGCTACACATTCCTTCTGTGCCTTCATATGCATCAAATAGCAAAATGTTGACCGTAACAGCACAAGCGGAAAGAGCTCTAGGTTACCCTATTGTGTGCTAAAAGGAATCTCTCTGTTCCCCTCTATGCATTCCTAACTTGATCCATGAAATGAGACCTTCTGCCCTTGCAGAAATGTCAGGATCATAACTTCTACTGCTTCTAGTTCACTCCTTCTACCTCCAACCATGCTTGATGGTTGGTGAATTTTGGAGAAGGAACTGAAGCTGCCTCAACAATCCCTCTCCGAATTCTTTGAAGTTGCCTCTGTGCAGGACACCTACATTCTCCTCTTCCACCAATCACTGAGCTGCCCCTGAATGGGAGGCCAGAGGCAATTCAGCTGTGCCTATGACTGGAGAGGGATGTTTAACTGTGTCAGGCCTGGAATATTAGCAAGGATTAAGGGCCAGGTTGTGGACACACGACAAGCCACTTTCTCTTATCAGTTTAATCAAAAGCAGAGGTGAGGGGTTCCTTTTTCCCCATCTGGTTGACACCTGTGTTTACTTATTCATCGCTTCAGAACTTAGATGGGTAAGAGCAACTTGTTATTAATGGACTGTTCCCAAAGCTCAATCTTAACACTCAAGATTGATTGTTCAACAGCTTAAAATCTATCAAAACATACTATTATTGAGGCCTTCAACCAATTCCAGGAAAAGTAAGTCTGTCATAGTCCCCTAACCTGACAACTTAATACTCCAAACTAAAAAAGGAAAGGTAATGTTTGGTTCATTTTGGTTCAAAAGTATGACTTATTTTGAGCAAACTGATCATAATATGAAGTGATTATTATGTTCCTTTTAAAACTTTTTTTTTTTTTTTGACAGAGTCTCAGTCTGTCACCCAGGCTGGAGTGCAGTGGTATGATCTCGGCTCACTGCAAGATCCGCCTCCTGGGTTCACACCATTCTCCTGCCTCAGCCTCCCAAGTAGTTGGGACTTCAGGCCCCCGCCAGTACGCCCAGCTAATTTTTTGTATTTTTGGTAGAGATGGGGTTTCACCGTGTTAGCCAGGATGGTCTCAATCTCCTGACCTCGTGATCCACCCGCCTCGACCTCCCAAAGTGCTGGGATTACAGGCGTGAGCCACCGCTAAATAATTAGCCAGGCGTGGTTGCACACTTGTAGTCCCAGTTACTCAGAAGGCTGAGGTGGGAGGATCCCTTGAGCCCAGGAGGTTGAGGCTGCAGAGAGCTATAATTATACCACTGCACTCCAGCCTTGGCAACAGAGTGAGATCTTGTCTCCAAAAAATAAAAATAAAATAAAAAATAAAGAACTGGCCTCAAACCTCAAACTTACACATTTGTACTTTCTGTGATTCCCGCTTTTTCTCCTTTCTAAAAATCAGACTACTTACCCATTTCTTGTCTTTGGAAACTACTCCCATGAGCCACACTTCCTCTGAGATTGCCCATTGTAGTAGTTACATGGTACCTGAATTTCCTTCAGAACCATGGAATGTAATTCTCAAGGTCTAGACACTGGAACTCATAAAAACCACCAGGTGAAATCTTGTCTCTCTTGGGCAAACTAAAACAAACTATGGCAACTGTCATGCGTAGTTTTCAACTATGAATAGACTCAGAAATACATGGTAGGTAGTAATTTGTTATTTTGCTGAGGCATTGGACTCTGGCCCACTGTCATAATTGTAAGTGACATAAGCATGCCTAGCTGAGCCCAACCAACTGCCTAACATGCCCGTCTCAACTGTGTGCTTCATATTCTTACTCTTTTCTCTTCACAGTGATTATGTCTTTTCTGTCTGTATGAAAATGATGCTGAACAGCCGGGTGCAGTGGCTCATGCCTGTAATCCCAGCACTTTGGAAGGCCAAGGCAGGTAGATCACCTGAGGTAAGGAGTTTGAGACCAGCCTGGCCAACATGGTGAAACCCCGTCTCTACTAAAAGTACAAAAATTAGCCGGGTGTGGTGGCGCGTGCCTGTAATCTCAGCTACTCAGGAGGCTGAGGCAGGAGAATCACTTGAACTCGGGAGGTGGAGGTTGCTGTGAGCCGAGATCGTGCCACTGCACTCCAGCCTGGGCGGCAGAGCAAGACTTTGTCTCAAAAAAGAAAAAAAAGAAAAAGTTATACTAGAAATCCTAGGAGAATAGAAAAGGATGCTTTAGAGGAAAGAGAAAAAGAAGAGTTAGAATTTGATGGGTCCATGACACCCCTCTGCAGAAGCAGCAGCAGGACTGTAGCAGGTGTGGTTTCCAGCCTCACTGAATCCTTCTGACAAAGAGAGAGCATCAAGCTACTATGGACCATGTGGAATGAACGAGAAGAATAACAGAAAAAGCCATATGACCCAAAGATTAGATACATTGGTACAGAATGCTAAATTTTATCAATAGATATTTCTCTTCACTGGGCACACAGTTAAATTCTATTTCTCTGCCAGCCTCCTTGTATCAACTTACAGCTAAGTGGTTGAGTCTGACTGATTGAATGTGGGCTAAAGTAATATACCACTTTAGGGCCTGATTCGTAAATATATCCTCATGATCTCTCTATCTCTACCTCTAATTCCTTTCCAGTCAGAGTGGCAGGAAGCAAATGATTTCAAAGCCCAGATGATGACAGAGCCCCATCATGGAAGGGGCTTGGATCCCTGAGTCACTGCTTGGAGAAGAGCTGCCTGGGATGACTTCCTGATCATGAACATCCACATTGGACTTTGAGCAAGGAATAAACATCCTATCTTAAGACAATGTGATTTGGAGTTTTTGGCATATGACCAGCTTCAATTACCCTGCGTAATGTACACATCTTTTCCCTCTTTCCCAGGTAACTCATATGCCTCCCAGATGTTTATATTTGGAAGGAGGGAAGAAGACCCAAATAATAACTGAGATTAAATTTCTCACCAACTCATTGGGACTCTGAGAGATGCATTTCATTTGATTTAAAGAAAATAAATTACTTTGAAACTAGATTTGACATTATTCCTCCATCTGTATTACTTTTGATTTATGGGCAAGACATAAATTGAGTAATCCTGGTCTGACAGACAAGGTTCCCCAACACGTACCTAATGGTGGTCCCTCCCACCCAGATAAGTATTGGCTTCTTGACCTTTCACTCCCATCCTGTTACTGTCAGACCTGCTCAGCCCTTCCTCAGTGTGGTCAGGTGTCTTGAAGGCCTGGAGAGCAAAGAGTTAAGTCCTTCTTTCAGGTCTTTTTCTCCTTCAGTCGATTAATTAGATTGAAATTTCAACTTCAAACTGCTCTGCTGGTCTCTAGCTAATGCTGTCACCTGAAATACTGCCCACCACACATGAGCTTTTGACAGCAAGAGCCGCTCAAAAGCCTCTTCATGCCTCTATTCCAGGAATAACCCAAGGAAAGGGTAGATATCTGTGAAAGCTGAGTACTGAAGCCCTCTCTGTCCACCGCTTCAAAAGAATAACTACCATGGGTCTGCCTTTATTTTGTATTTTAGTTCCTCTTTGTCAATGAAAAGTTCCTGCTCTCTATTCATTATAAAGAATAAAGAGCTTTTCAAGTGTGAGTTGCTAAACCCAGAAGGGAACAGAGCTATTTTTGAGAGGGTTTCAACTCTGAGCTGTTACATCGACCAGCCTGCCGGCAGCGGAGGTCTTCCAGGGAGGCTGAAGGCAAGAGCGGCTTCTCTTCAGGTGGGCATCTCAGGGAGGAAGCTCCTGGGGCTGAAATGGTCTAGCTCTTTGGCCCGCAGGCAGCCCTGGTGCCTTCGAACCTGGCTCCTCAAGACAGAGCTTGCAAGGGGGTCAGGGGAGTCACTGTGATTCTCACCCATTTGAGGTCTGCCTGCTGCCTTGGGTTTCTCACATCCACTTCCTCCACGCAGGAAACAATCTGCTTGATTCTCCTCCGGGGGCACAGGGAGGAGGGGGGTGTCTTTATGTCCTCTCCTATCTTCGTCAAGCCATATGCAACTGGCAGCTAGCACGCTTCTCTCTGTGGGAAGAGGATCATCAGAGCTGGATTCCTGACTGAAAGGAGGAACATGCAGAGTTGCCTGCCTCCTGGCCAACAGGAGTGAAATCCTCTTGGCTTGGGTCTGTCCAGAGCTCTTCTGAAGTCCATACACTGTAGGGGCATGGATGGGCTCTCAGATTCGGAGTTAGAGGACCTGGATTCAAGTCTCACCTCTCTGAGCCTCTGTTCTCCGAGGCTACAATGAGGATAATGGTACTTTGCTATCAGAGGTGCTGCGGGGAGGATGACCCATCCTCACATGTGTATGGATAGTCTGTGGACCCTGCAGTGTCATGCGTGGTGATCATTGCTCTGAGGGTCAGTGAGATACGTGTTATAGTGTCTTTTAAGGACAGAAAATGATGCCATTGGATGACAGAGGAGATACTGAAAATTTGATAGAAACAACTAATGATTTGGAGGAATGAGCGTCTGTTTTCTATCCTCCCATTCCATTCAGTTCCCCCACCAGAGAAAA
This sequence comes from Macaca fascicularis, assembly GCF_037993035.2. Taxonomy (NCBI): domain Eukaryota; kingdom Metazoa; phylum Chordata; class Mammalia; order Primates; family Cercopithecidae; genus Macaca; species Macaca fascicularis. Next base: position 53,403,617 of record NC_088386.1, read on the forward strand.
GGGGCAGGGAATTAAAACGATTGCTTTGCTCTGATAGCTTTTGGAAGTTAAAGATGGGCATATGTACTAAAATACTAAGAGAGAACCAAAAGGATCAACTAATTTTTTACAGAGTGGCTAAAGATAATAGAGAAACCTACATGATTATATTTCATCTTGTACTACAGAGGATTTATGAGAGCTTACAGTAAATTTTAAAATTGTTATTATTTATTTATTTTTATGTTTTTAATTGATATATAATAGATGCACATATTTCAGGGGTACATGTGATCATTTGATGCATTCCTATAATCACATCAGGATAATTAGAGTATCCATCACCTTAACTATTTTTCTTTATGCTAGGAACATCCTAATTATTCTCTTCTATCTGTTTTGAAATATACAAGAGATTAATGTTAACTATAGTCACCCTACTGATCTACAAAATACCAAGTCTTATTTCTTGTATTGTACTGTGTATTTGTATCCTTTAATTACCCTGTCTTTATCACCCCACCCCTCTACCTTTCCTGGCCTCTGGTAATCACCAATCTACTTTGTATCTTCACGAGATCTACCAGTAAGTATTTTTTTGTTTTGTTTTGTTTTGTTTTTTGTTTTTTGAGACGGAGTCTCGCTCTGTCGCCCAGGCTGGAGTGCAGTGGCGCGATCTCGGCTCACTGCAAGCTCCGCCTCCCGGGTTCCCGCCATTCTCCTGCCTCAGCCTCCTGAGTAGCTGGGACTACAGGCGCCCGCCACCGCGCCCGGCTAATTTTTTGTATTTTTAGTAGAGACGGGTTTCACCGTGGTCTCGATCTCCTGACCTTGTGATCTGCCCGCCTCGGCCTCCCAAAGTGCTGGGATTACAGGCGTGAGCCACTGCGCCTGGCCTTATTTTTTTTTTTTTTTAAAGAAAACTTATAGACATAAAAATGTAGGCAAAATAGAATGATTAGGTCCAAGAGAAAAGATACTGCACATATAAACAGGTGACAAGGATCTACTGTTACAAAAACAGGGCAGCCAAGTAGGCTCTGAGCTTCCAGGAGGCCAAAGCAAAAAGGGAAATATGATCTGTCACCGAATTTATATCTTTCTTGAGGAACCCCTTCACCACAACCAATTTCTCATCCTTTTTTATCATAAGACTTATAAACGTGGATATTTATCTTCAAGAAGAGAATACTTAGGGAGTTTCATTATGGCCTTCCTCAAGTATTTGATGGGCTTCCAAGTACAAAAAAAAAAAAAAAAAAAAAAAAAAAAAAAAAAGATTGCTTTGGGTAATTCCAGACCACAAAACTAGAATCAATGAGTGTAAGTTAAGGGGAACAGATTTGGGTTAAAAATAAAGAACTTTCTAACAATTAGAGTTGTCCATAAATGGAATGAGCTGTCTGGCAAAGAAGTGAGCTCCCTGTTACTGGAAGTGATCAAACAGAGGCTGGCTAACCATCTGTTAAGGATAAGAAGGATTTGTGCATAATGAGAGAATTATGCAACAACATAATACAAGGCTCTTCATGACAGTTTTATTTATAATAGTAAGGGAAAAAATAGAATCAACCTAAATGTCCAACAAAAGGGGATTAGTTATTTATGGTACTTTCCTATGATTTTTTTTTATAGATTTTTCAAATATTAAAAGTCAGTACAACAATGACATAGAAAAACGCTGATGATCTATTGCTAAGTGAAAAAGCAGCCTACTAAAATAGCATGCGTACTGTGATACAACTTTGTAAAGAAAATTTTTGTAAACAAATATACATTTTTTTCATTTTGCTATTTTTTTCATTTTATAAAGAAAGATCAAATTAAAGAAAGTACACACATGAAAACATTAATAGTGATTATCAGTATTATTTGAATTATGGGTGATTTTTCTCCTCAGGGCTTGTCAGAGTTTTCCGAGTTTTCTACTTTAAGCACTTACCATTATGTAATTAGAAAAAAAAATTAACAAAAATCCCTTCATTAGTCATTAGTCTATAGTTTTAACTGGTTGATCCCTGAAGTTTTTCAAACCTAGTATTATATGATTCTCATTTTATACTTAGGTCATTTTTTTTCTCTTATAATATAACTTGTTTTTCAAACAGAACTCAACCAAATATATATACCTCCCAAACAAATAAATAGTGGCTTAAATTATGAGGCTTAGGTACAATCTAATGCATTTCTGACTGCTAGAGTCATTTTCATCTGAAATCTCTTTTGGAAATATGTTGAATATAAATCTAAAAGTCTGTACAATAGAGTAGAAAGAGCTGAGACTTGGAGTCAGACACACTTAGGTCTCAAATTTTGGCTCTGCTACATACCAGCCTTAGTTTCCTCAACTTTAATATGTGATAATAATAACAGCTAAGATTTGTAGAAAATTCAGTGTGTGTCAGGCACTGTTTAAGTGCTTTACATGCAATGGGATCCTCAAAATAATTCTTCGAGGTGAATTCTATTGTTATTTTTAGATGAAAAAATTAAACACAGAGAATTTCAATGTTTTGCCAATTTCATGCAGCTAAAAAGTAATGGAGTAAAAATTCAACCTCAGACATGTTAACCTTAGGATCCCTGGCATTAACCACTATACTATACTGCCTTATAGAATGGTGGAGGGATTCATTAAATTAACATACATGAAGTGCCTGCTTAACAGAAATGTGGGCAGTCAGTACATTAGTTTTCTCCCTAAACTTTTCCATGGCTATTTGGCCCCAGGAAGACTTTTGATTACCTTCCCTAAGACTGTGTATTCCACCAATACACTGGGGGAAGTCTGGCTCTGTGGTAGGTAGTTTTACGACAAATTTATTGTCAATGGTATTCATGTCAAACTCAGGGATATTAGAAATCATGTCCTACAGGCCTCCATTCTGGGGCTGATTCTTTAATATTTCATCAATGATTTATATGGATAGAACAGAAAATAAGCTCCTAGAGCTGACAGATGATAGCATGCTGTTAGCAGATGACACCCATCGTCAGTTAGGAAGGCGAGCATCCAGGACAGGATTAGAATTCCAAATGGTCTGGCAAGATGGGGAAGAGGTGGAGGCAGAAAGAATGAACTTCATTAGCAACTATCACAGAGTAATACGTTTATTAAGAGGGAAAAACAGATTATACCAACATAGCAAGAACAGTGACTGGCAATGAATGATTACTGCTTGAAGGAGTTAATGGTGGAAGTTACTCATAACTGGAAATGAGACAGAAAGTCAAATATGATTCTAGAAAAAGGACCAACAAATAGGAGTATATCGGAGTAAATCAATTTTCCCAATATATACTGTATTTTTAAAAATCCCTTTTTGAGTGCTGTTTTTTTCCTCAGTGTTGTTCTGGACATCTTGGAAAAGGCACACAGAAAGCAAAAGAAGTCTTTACAAGTGCAGAATGTAATCTGGGAGGATGGTGAAGTCACCAACATCCTTTAATTGAAGATGAGTCAGTTGCTGGCAATTCATTTGAGAATCATTTACTGAGCACTATCTATGTGCCAGCCTTTGTGCTGGGCGCTGGAGACAAAAAAAAAAAAAAAAAAAGACTTGATTTCTACCCTTGAGGCGCTCCAAGGGAAGAGGATAATCACTTTTAAGTTTATAAAGACTGGTTATTTAGAAAGGGATGAGAACTCTGATGTGTGTCGTTTATGGCCAACTCCTATACATCTCTTTCTTTGATCTCCTCTTTATTCCTTTCTTCCCTACTTTCTCTTGTTTTTTCTTTCCCTTCTTTTATGTAGTCTTTAGATCTGTGATTGGAGCCCCTGGCATGGCAAGTTGGCCAGATGTGTTCAATGGAGTCCCATCTGAGACTATGCCAAGACACCAACACCTTTCTTTTGCGTTTCAAGGTGTTTTTAAAAAAGTAGTTTTTGCCCTCCATATACTCTGATTAAAATGCAGACAATGAAGCAAAACCTGGGGAGAGTAGAGTAGTTTCCTAGGATGCTAAGCAGATCAGTTTGGCTGGAGAAAATGCTAGACTATACATATCATGAAATGAATCATATTAAGGAATTTGAACTTTATCTTATTAATAATAGAAAGTCTATGAAATTTTGTGAGAAAGGGTTTGTGTTGTTTTGTTTACATTTTTCTGTAGAGACAGCACCTCCTATGTTGTCCAGGCTTTTCCATTTAAGGAGAATATCTTTCAAGTTCTGAGTCACATGCTAGACCCATTGTGAGTGCTTCTTTGACCTCCTATTTCTTGTTTCTCTTCACTTGTGTTGCTTGCTTTGGAATGAAGGTTTGTGAGAAAGGGAGTGACAAGATCAATATAGGGTTTTAGGAAGGGTAACCTTATTGTGGGAGATAGAATGGGTTGTTAGAGGGCAGCCTGGCAGCAAGGGTCCTGTTAGGAAGTGATTACTAAGCTATAAAAAAATAAGGGCCAGAGTTAGGCAACAGCAGTTAGATGAGGCAGAAGATTTGTGGATGTGAGAAACGCTGTAAAGGAAAAAATTAATAAGATTTGGTGCCTAAGTAAAGATAAGCATTAAAGGAGAAAGGAATTGAAAACAACCTATAGGTACTAGACAAGGACTTTGGAAAATGAAAATGTCATTATCCAAAATAGAGCAGTGGGAATGTGAAGATGGTTTGTGGCAAATAAATCATGATAGGTTCAGGGCTAGACAGGTTGTCTTTGTTTTGATGGGATATATAAATAAAAGGCATATATCCAACAGGGATCTAGGAATAGATTTCCTAGGAGATCATTCTCACAGAGGTAATAGTGTGTTTTGGGCCTCTCCACCTGTATATCCCACTGACACATCACAGTCTACATGCCTAAAACTGAGCTTTACTGTCATTCAGAAATGCAAAGCTCAATTTGCATTGCTCTTCAAGGTGAATCATGCTTTTAAGTACCCAGGCTACCAAACTCAGAGTTACCTCTTCATCTCCCACCTGCCCCTCTCCCACAAGCAACTAGTCACCAAAACAGTGGATTCTAAGAGTCAAATATGTTGTGTGTCAATTCCTATTGCCATAATTAGTACTTCCATGGTTTGTTCCCTTGGCTATCACAACAGTTTTTGTGTTATTTTGTTTAAATTTTCTGTAGAGACAGGGTCTCACTTTGTTGCCCGGGCTGGTCTCAAACTCCTGGGTTCAAGTGATCCTTCTGCCTCAGTGTCCCTAAATGCTGGGATAAAAGGTGTGAGCCACTGCACCTGGCCCACACCAGTTTTATAACAGATTTTCTTGCCACATAAGTTTATTTTTCCACTGCTTAGAGAATGTAATTCAAAGTCTTTCTGGAATGAACCTACCTGTCCAACCTAATCCCTGAGAATCTTTATACAGCCCCAACACAAAAGCCCCACCAGCTTCTTCCTTTTCTTTCATGATGCCTGGCATATCTGTGCCTGGGGTGCCTCTATTGATGCTGTTTTATTATTTTGGAATACCTATTTCACTTAAGGAGAATATCTTTCAAGTTCTCGGTCACATGCTAGACCCTTTGTGAGTGCTTCTCTCACCTCCTATTGCTTGTTTCTCTTCACTTGTGTTGCTTGCTTTGAAAGCAAGAGCCTGAACCAGGGAGGTGGGAATAGACATGGGAAGAAGCAAAGGGCATAATAAAAATCTAAGCAAAGAATTGTGGGGCATAGAGAAGGAAGAAGTCAAAGAAAAAACATGTCAGTCTTGGCTGGTCTTGGTTGACTGGGAAGAATTATGGTGTACCAAAACAAACAAAACAAAACAAAAAGAAGGAAAGATTAATTTGGCTCTGAGCAAGTTTGGGATGAGATATTAGCAATGAATGTAAATTGGGCTAACTGATAAGTGAAAAGTTTTACAGAAATGAAAAGGGTGTTTCAAGCCAGAAAATAATATTTGGAAATTATATGCAAAGAGGTGGTACCAGATGTGTGATCTCCAAAGAAGAGCCTATTAGAAGACCAGGTCTGAGGAGAGAGCTATAAGCATGTTATCAATCTCAAAGGTGAGAGAAGGAAGTCCTATCAGCAAAAGAGCCTGTTGTAGACTGGCCATGGAGGTGAAATGATGAATGTTTTAGTTTTCTTAAAAAGTGAACCCGGGAGGCGGAGCTTGCTGTGAGCCGAGATTACGCCACTGTACTCCAGCCTGGGCAACGGAGCGAGACTGTCTAAAAAAAAAAAAAAAAAAAAAGAGTAATTGTTTTGGTTTTTAAAATTGTATGAGAAATTTCCAATTTCTGAGATGTTGTGCCTTTCGTTTGAGGAAACTGCTGATTCTCTGCTCAAATTGAGATTCTTTTGATTGTAAATCTTAATAATTAGTGGTATGAAAATTCATTGTTTTTCTTTCAAAGAGGTACTCCCTTCTTAAGTGAAGATATCTAACTAAAGTTTTGTAAGAAAAAAACAAACCAAAACTAACAACCATCAAAAATTAGGCCATAGCCGGGCATGCTGGCTCACGACTGTGGTCCCAGCACTTTGGGAGGCCGAGGCGGGCGGATCACCTGAGGTCAGGAGTTCGAGACAAGCCTGGCCAACATGGCAAAACCCCGTCTCTACTAAAAGTATAAAAATTATTTGGGCATGGTGGTGGGCGCCTGTAATCCCAGTTACTCAGAAGGCTGAGGCAGGAAAATAGCTTGAACCCGGAAAGTGGAGGCTGCAGTGAGCTGAGATTACCCCACTGCACTCTAGCCTAGGCAGCAAGAGCAAGACTCCATCAAAAAAAAAAATTAGGCCATAGAATTTAAAACAGAGTTGGTTAGTAGGGGCTGTTTTTTCACATGATCTGTAACCTACAGGGGCAGGGTGGTGGGCTGGAATAAGATGTGTTAAGAATTGATTCAATTTGGTCAAACCACAGTTTCTGGAAACTCTACTGTGTTTGTTTGTTTGTTTGTTTTAGATGGAGTCTTGCTCTGTCACCCAGGCTAAAGTGCAGTGGTATGATCTTGGTTCACTGCAAACTCCACCTCCCAGGTTCAAGCGATTCTCCTTCCTCAGCTCCCGAGTAGCTGGGATTACAGGCATGCGCCACCACACCTGGCTAATTTTTGTATTTTTAGTAGAGACAGGGTTGACCAGGCTGGTCTCAAACTCTTGACCTTAGGTGATCCACCCACCTCAGCCTCCCAAAGTGCTGGGATTACAGGCGCAAGTCACCGTGCCTGGCCTGGAAAGAACCTCTTTATAGCATGGGATTCTTTGTTGTTTTTATAGATTCATTGAAATAAAAAAAATATGTAGTTTACTATTATTAAAACTACATATTTTTATTGAATATTGACAAAGAAATGTTAAAAAAAAATAAAAAATAAAAAGAACAACTCAATCCACAAATATGGAAGTAAGCCCCACTACCATATACCATTTGGAACATACCCTTTTAGAATTTTCAGAATACATACACAATCATATATGCATATACCTTTTCTGTAAGTGATTTGCCCAACTCCCACCATCTTATTGCCTATTTTCTGCTAAAAGTAACAAGCTACAGCAATTAACAATGACATTAATAAAGGTTATATTTGTACAGCACATCCACACATATTATATTTCACAAGTGTTACAGGTTGAGTACCCCTTATCTGAAATGCTTGCAACCGAAATTTTTTGGGTTTGAGATTTTTTTCCAATTTTGGAATATTTGCATGTACATGATAAGATATCATGGGAATGAGACCCAAGTCTAAACACAAAATTCATTTATGTTTTATATACACCTTATACACATACCTGAAGGTAATTGTATACAACATGTTTGATCATTTTTGGGCATGAAACAGTTACATTGAACCATCAGAAAGCAAAGGTGTCACTATCTTACCCACCCATGTGGACGATATGTGGTTCTTTGGCATCACCATCATTCTTGACTTTGATTTTATATGCTACTGATAAGCAATTGTTTTCTTACACTTATTTAGACATACATACAGGAAAAAGTATGACATACAATTAATACAGGGAAAAAATGATGTGTTTGGGCTAACTGAGCAGCACGGTGACATCATCAGGATATTTGTATCAACTGTCAAACAACAGCAAAACAAACAACTGTGGACTTTCTGTCTCCACCTACAATTAAAAGGTTTGGATTAAAAGGTTACAGTACACTGTACTTTTTTTTTTTTCAGGTAAGAAGAAACATCAGAAGCAGTTGAGGGACCAGGAAGTGGGTCCTGTAGCAATGAGGAGACATTCTGCTGGATAGCTTTTTAAAATGTTTCCTCCAAAGTCATCTGCCTCATTAACAATGGTTTTTGTTTTAGAAGCCTCTGATTTTATTGACGGACATGACTTCTTGTTCTGTTATGAATACATGCAGCTTTCATCCTTCAATAAACCCATCACACATTTTCAGCACGCTGCCTATAGACACTTTTTCTGTAATGTTAAGATCAACTTCATTGTCACTATCATCTTTTTGTTGTTGTTGTTTCTTTAAATTTTCTTTGTAGAGACAGGGTCTCACTCTTTCATCCAGGCTGGAGTGCAATGGCTTCATCATAAATTATAGATCATAGCTCACTGCAGCCTTGAACTCATGGGCTCATGTGATTCTCCCATCTCAGCCTCCCAAGTAACTAGGACTACAGGTGTGCACCTCCATGCCCAGCAAATTCTTAATTTTTTGTAGAGATGGGAGTCTCCTATGTTGCCCAGGCCAGTCTTGAACTCATGGGCTTAAGTGACCCTCCACGTTGGCCTCCCAAAGCACTGGAATTATAGGTGTGAGCCACCAGGCCTGGACTATAACCATCATACTGATTCAGAGTCATTTCAGCTATTTCACCATTGGTTGATAAGTGAACAACTGGAGACTCATTATCCATGTTAAAAATGTCTTTAATATCTGCTTTTTCCAGCTTACTTACAACAGCCTCTGAAAATATATATTGTTTTGCATATGTAAGAAGGTCAGAGACTTTTTTTCTCACTCGACATATGGAATTCTTCAAAGTCACCACTTTGTTCATCATCAACTCTGAACATAGTGGCAGGCCAGAGGTTGTGTCAGGCATGTACACTGTGCCTTTAGTCATTGTGTTGCAAGTGTTGGCAACAGCATATATGTCATCTTTCATGCTAAACTTCTCTTGAAAATCTTCCACACCCACACCTCTGTTCACTGCTGCTAGCATATTGTTCAAGAAAATGTTTTTATATTTACTCTTCATTGACCTAAAGATACCTGAGTCACATGGCTAAATTACTGAAGTCACATTTGGGAGAAAGTACATAGTATAAACATTATTTCTGGTGAGAATTTCAACTGAGGATGAGCAGAACAGTTGTCAAGGAGCAGCAAAATCTTGCAGTCATCATCTAGTTCAGCACAAGCCATCTACAGTAAGCCATCCACAGTAAGCACAAGCCACTGGTACAAAGTGTTTGTGAACCCAATCAGAAAAAGATTCCGTGGTGATCCATCTCTTTTTGTTAATATGATAATGAACCAGTAAGAAATTCACTCCTTGAAAATAGGGAGGATGTAAGCTTTTGCCTGTCACGGTAAGTTTACACTTATGCACGCCTGCCGCATTAGCACATCCCAGTACAGTTATTCTGTCCTTGGCAGCCTTAATTCCTGTAAGTGCTGTCTCATCAGCTGTAGTCAATGTCTTTCTGGGACAATAATGCCAGAGCAGCGATGTCTCATCAGCATTATAGACTTGTTCTGGCATCCGATTTTCATAACCAATGACCTTGGCAAACTCATCAATGAGTTTCTTCACTGCTTTGTGATTAGCAGATGCTTTACCACCGTAATTTTTTTTTCTTTTTGAGACAGAGTCTCACTCTGTTGTGCAGGCTGGAGTGCAGTCACGTGATCTCGGCTCACTGCAACCTCTGCCTCCCAGGTTGAAGCGATTCTCCTGCCTCAGCCTCGCGAGTAGCTGGGATTACAGGCATGTGCCACCGTGCCCGGCTAATTTTTATATTTTCAGTAGAGACAGGGTTTCACCACGTTAGTCAGGCTGGTCTCAAACTCCTGACCTCAGGCAATCTGCCCGCCTCAGCCTCCCAAAGTTCTGGGATAATAGTCATGAGCCACTGTACCTGGTATATCACCACAGATTTTCAAAAATTTAATGCTATGTCTTTTCTTAAATTTCTGGAGTGAATTTCTTACCAGTCCATTATTATGCTAACAAAAAGACATGGATCCCCAGGGACATCATTGTTGATTGGTTTCATAAACATTTTGTACCAGTCTGTTGAATATTCACCAGTTCCTTTCAATTTTTAGTTTATCATGAAAGATCTTCACTTGTGTTATGATCAGCATATTGTTAAGTGGCATAAGTTCACTGTGACACTGACAGACCTACTCTTTCAATATATAATCAACATCTTCATTTTTAGCTTTATGCAGTGTTTTTCTATTTTTCATTAACTTCTGTTCATCACTTCAGCATAGAACTTAAACAGTTTATCCTTCTTTTCCTTCAGGTCACATATGGAGGTCATTCCAACACCATATTCTTGTATAAGACATTTCACACTTACACTGCTGTCCAGTTTCTCCAACAGCTTGACTTTCTGTGTGCTTTGGATAAACATAAATGCTTCCTCTTTTCCTTATCACTGTTACCCAAAGGAGTATCCGCAGGCACTTTTGACATGTTCAACAAATTTTTACACCACAGAGCAGAGAATAAGCAAAAACCCACAGTGAGTAATGCATGTAGGTTTTGGCCTTGTGTAGGTCATCATGGGGAACCTGCCATTGGCGTGTCTGGCCTGCACATGTGCCATTTTATGAATCTTGGTGGGTGTGCTTGTGTGGGGAAATCTGGGCATGTATGGAAAAGATGTCACAGTTAACGAAGGGCTGAGAGGGCCTTTTTTCCTTTGGGAATGCTGCAAAACTGTGTGTTATGTGCTTGTGTTTTCACCGTGACCAATCACATGAGGTCAGGTGTGGAGTTTCCATTCATGGTGTCATGCCAGTGCTCAAACAGTTTCTTATTTTGGAGCATTTCAGATTTCAGATTTTCAGATTAGGGATGCTCAACCCGCATATCATAGATCTTCACTCTGATGATCAGAAGTAAGTGGGGTGGGATTATTCCCGTCATTTTATAGACGATGTCCTTTCCCACAAGTCTCATAGTTACTTGTGTTGAAAAGGTTGTCACTCAACTCAGGTTCTTCACACCAAATTCTGAGTTTATTTTCTACATCACCCCATTTTCTACAGGGCAGTTTCCACAATCAGGTCTCCCCAGTCTCTACTAAGGTGCTCTGCAGAGAAAGTCAGCACAAAACTTGGATTAGGTTAGAAACTGAACATTACTATACAGTGGCCTAGTGGGTTTTTTTAGCTGGGAGCAGGATGACCTTCCCAGCTTGATCTGCCAAATATCTGGATCACATCTTGAAGTGATGACAATGGAAGGTACAATAAGTGCTACAGGACTCCAGACTGAGGTATCTGTACATGATCTAGCTAATAAATAATGCTGGCAATGGGCACATCTACCATTGGACAATGTGCTAATGAAGAAAAATTTGGGGGGAGATACATGATGTAGTATAGTGGAAAGAGCACTATTATCTTTTGTTTCTGAGACATATATTTTTTCTCAAGTTTTAATGCTTGAAAATAAGCATTACAAATCTTACAAATCCATTAGTCTTTGATTTGGTAAAAAGCAGTAAATGGAAACTCATTAAAAATAGCTTCTTTGTCTAAACTCTTACATTTCCCCATCTTGGGGAGGCCATTTAACCTCTCACTGCTGTGACACGAGGTGACATATATAAAGCTCACTATGGGCTACACAGGAGGTGCTGTTAATAATAACTAACATTTATTGAGGGTTTACCCTGTTCCACTGACTATTCTTAGCACTTTGAGAGGATTTTCTCATTTAATCCTCCCAGCAAAACTCTAAGGAAAGCTCTATAAATATCCCAGTGTTCTACATGAGCAAAGTGAGATTTAGAAAGTTCAAATGAATATAGCTATAGGTTAAAAGCTGGTAAGTGGCTAAAGTGGGAATTGAACCAGGTAGTACCAGGCCAGAGGCTCCCTCACAAACTCCAGTGCTATTTCCCTGCTTGCTGTGTATTAGTTCCCAGCAGTTTCCTTATTCCTTTCCTACTCCTCTGTGTGTTTGCTAGCTGATTTTAATTTATTACAAACTCAGATGCCCTCGGGATTATAAACATGGAGCTGGTAAGGGATGGTAAACATTAGGGATGGTAAACAATATGGACCTAATTCGGTATACACACACACACACACACACACACACACACACACTAGACTGACCTTTGGATTGCCTTTTGCACAGTAGCAAAAAATTAAACGAAAAATCAAATTAAACAAACCAAACAAGAAAAAACAAAACAAAACAAACAAATAACATTGCATTGGCTCTTTATGAAGTAAAACAAAGAAAAATATGAAAAAAGAAAGCTAAGAATAAAACAGTAAAAGTAAAGCAAATTAAATTTATTTAAAAAATCTTGTGATGTCCCAACAAATGTATTGACTTCAGCTGCCTGTTTGGGAGCTTTCCTTAAGTCTCCAGTAAGAATACTCATCCTAGATTCCTAGATTGATCACAGAAGTACCTGCAAAAACTTAAAGGCAAAGGAGATACTAAAGGGAAGGAGAAGGTAGCCCAGAAGGGATTTGTAAATTCCCAAAGAGGTCTCCACCACAACGTTTTTACTGAGTACTTCCTGTCAAATAATGGGTACTTTCTCTGCCGTTGTCTTACGTATCTTTACCTTATCTCTGTGGAGAAGGGATTGAGAGTTCCATTTTACAGATTACTGGATAAAGCCTTTAGGTAGTGAGACACTTGCCCAAGGGCTTTGAAGCCTAGCTCTTCCAGTATACTCAGCTGGGGGTAGACGTGGATATGTCACAAAGCCTGTCCTCAGTTGCACTAGATCTTTCTGAAGCCCGGAACCTGATTTTATTCATAACATTCTGTTTCTTAATTTGGGGAACCCTCCGAACTGTATAAATGTAATGCCCCAAAACCCAGATCCGCCCCTGTATGAGAGTCAAAGGCTGTGATAACATGCTCTCTTGAGCAAGTCAACCTCAACTATTCCTCCAGGTGTGGAGAATGGCAGGAATGCAAGGATCTCTGGCCAGCTTCAACGATGGCAGGACTTCCCTGCATTTCACCTGGATGTCCTTCCTGTAAACTTAGCATTTAATGATCCTACACTGGCTCAACTCACAGAGTTGCTTGGTGAGCAATGTTGATGATACTTTTATAGCTCTGGTTTTTCTATTAATTGCAAAGTTATCCTTAGTCTGCAGGAAATGAGATGCCAAAAGGAAGAGGAGTGGATCCCTTCCAGACCTCCACAACTCTTAGATTATACTAAACCAGGAGGAAAAACCCTCTTTAGCATATGAAAGGGAAGGCAATTGTATTACTAAGCCTCACTCCACCGCCTCCAGACTTTTCTCAGCCAGAGAACAAAGGGCAAAAAGCAAACACCACTTCATACCCCTATTCACTGGAGGTTAAAAGAGACCTCCCACAATACAAAAGTGCTTCTAAAGGTCAGTTTGGGAGCGTATTGAGGAGGAGGGCACTGGCTGGGGAACAAAATGTTTACCATCACCCTCAGGCGGGCTGCTTCTGTTTTCCTTTCAGCACGTGCATGGGGTCCATCAGTCAGAATTGGACATTTTCATCCCTGATTAGCTGCTGGTGGTCAATTTATACCTCCTTGGCCCTCTGAGGTCTTTTTCTGATTCTCAATTCCAGTTGAACTAAGAAAGTGGGGCCACCCTGAGCCAAGACAAATCCCAGGGAACGATTATTCATTCATATTCATTAAGTCAACAGGTACTGATTGAACAGCCTAATGTCCATCCAGCACTGTGCTAGGCGCTGAAAGGATATAACAATGCACAGAGCCGATACAGTTGTTTGTATAACTTCAGTTCAATTGGGAAGACTGACATTGAATGATGAAACACACACTTCATTATTTAAATACAACTGTGATAAATGTTTAAAGGAGCATGATGTGCAAAGAGAGCTTAACAGGAGAGTTGCTAATGTCAGTTGGGCTGTGAGAGAAGGGGCTTTTTTTGAGGAAGCAAAAGAGTAGGAGTTAGCTATGTGCCAGGGCAGTTGCGATCATGCTGGGTATAGGGGTGGGCAGCAGGCAAAAAGGCCCCAAGTTGGAAAAAATATAGCCTGGCACAGGAATTGGAAAGAGACTAATGTGGCTGGCATCCACAAGGGAAGGCAGAATGGGGCTGGAGACTAGGCAGCGGGGGAACTTCCACAGGGCTTTGTACTCTGTAGGCTTTTGCATTCTGTCTCTAAAGCAATGGGGAGCTAGTTATGGACTTTAATGACTTATGAGGTTTGCAGTGTAAAGGAAAAGTTTTAGGGGGCCAGAGATTTACTTTGACATAGTAAACTATGTCAAAAGACGAGAAGAGATGTTCTCAAATTTTAAAGAATTTTGCCTGGGGACCTTGTTAAAATGCAGATTTCTGATTTAGTGGATCTCAGGTAGAGCCTGGGATTCTGCATTTTTAACAAGCTTCCAGGTGCTGTGCTGCTGGTCCACACTACAAACACTTGAATCACAAAATTTTAGGTCAGGGTTGCAATGGAGATGAAGAAAAGCAGATAAATGTGAGAGTTATTATGTGGGAAGTGAGTGAAAATATCAAGATATCTTGCAGGTCTCTAACTTGGGTAACTGAGTGGAAGGGGGTGGTATTCACTGAGATAGGAGTCACCAAAGAAGAAAGAGCAAGTTTGGGTGGGAGGTGAAAAACTCAGTTTGGGATACGTTGACTTTGATGTGTCTTAGGAATATCCAAGTAGGCAATGGTACATATGGATCTGAAGCTCAAGGCAGAGGAGGAAGCTGGAGATACAAATTTAGGAGTCATCAATATGTAAATGGTAATTAAAACTATAAAAATGGATACTATCAGCCTAGGGAGCATACAGCAGGGGTTAAAAACTCAAATTTGGCCTGTTGGCCATCTGTTGGCCTTCTTTTAAATATCTTGGAAAGAGAAGAGGACCAGGACCAAGCAAGAATTTAACATCTCAGTGGGATGAGGATGTCAGCAAAGAAATCTAGGAAGATACCAAGTTGGAAGAAAAGCCATGTCAATATCCAAGAGTTGTTTCCTTTCTTTTTTGCTAACAGAACAGGTTTTAGTCTTGAAGATGACTTTAGATCCAGGAAAGCAGATCCTTCCTGTAGTCCCAGTAGCTGAGTCATGGTTATCTAAAGCATGCATGATATCTCACTTCACTTTACCTGAAATTCTTTCAGTAGTGGGATCTGACCAAATTCTAACCAATGAGACAAATAAAGGAAGTAGGCTTAGATGAGTAAAGATTCAAGGAAGGCATTTTTCTTTCCAATAAAAAGGAGAAGAACAAGCAAAGAGCTTCATGGTGCCACTGCTGCATGCACCACCACCCCCAACCCTTTTCTTTCTGCTTTGAACTCAAACACAATGTCAGAACAATGTCAGACATCCTAGGACTGAGAAGAGATAAGATAAGGGTGAAAACAGCTACAGGTTGGCAGAATAAAAAAACTGAAGAGTACCTGTGTTGCCATAGCTGAGCTACTGACTTGCTCTGGAACTACCTCACTTCAGTCCATGGTGTTAAGTGAGATAGTAAATGCCTATACTGCTTTAGCTACTGGTAGATGGTTCTGTCACTTGCAGCTGAATGTATTTCTTATGTTAATTAGGATATATCTTATCGTGACATTGAATAGTGTAGTTCTGGAGCTAGATAGACATGGTTCAGATAGATACAGTGTTTTACTTTGGACATTTTTTGTGTTTCCTCAGTTTCCTCACCTGCAAAATAGAGATACTAAATAGTATCTCTCTCAAGAACTCTCATACACTGTTGGTGGGAGTGTAAATTAGTAAAGCTACTTTGAAAAGTAATTTGGCAAGATTTCCTAAAACTGAAAATATATATAGCCTAAGGCAATTCTACTTCTAGGTAAATCTTAGAGAGACTCTTGCACAATGCCTGGAGGGATGTGTGCAAGATTATTCATTGAAGTATTTTTTTTTTTTTTGTATTAGGAAAGAATTAGAAACAGTCTAGATATCTGTCAGGAGAAAATACCTAAGTAAGGTACAGTATATTGATATGATCATATACAATGGAGCAGTTTAAACAGATGAACTAGCTCTCTCTATATATATCAACGTGGATGAATCTCAGAAACATAATGCTGAATAAAAAAAGCAAATTGCAGAGTGAGACATACAGTATGATTCATTTATATACAGTTTAAAAGCAGACACTATACTACATATTTTTACGGATCTGTAAGTCTATGGAAAGTAGATTGGAAGGACACACATTAGATACACTTGGGGATGAAGGATAAAGAAGATAAGAAAAAATGGGGGTCATGTCTAGACAGATGATTATATCATGCCCATAACGGAAAAGAATGACTGATTGAATCAATTCAGCTCTGAGCCTCTGCAGCTCAACCTTAGATACAAAATAAAACAAAACATAATAGTATTGCTCTTCCAGGATTAAGTGACATAATAGTCCAATGTCTGGCACACAGTAAGGGTTTAACAAATGGTGGTCATCATTATTATTATGCTCGCCTGCTGTGCTCTACCTTTTTGCTTTCCATAAGCTCTTTCTAATACAATAATCTTAGAAGGGGAGTGTGGCTGGGTACTTCTTCTCTATGCACCTAAATTTCCAGTTCTCATTTATTAGTTTGAGGGTTATAAAAGCCAAAGGCTTGGTTTGGGGCCAGGTATTGATGTGCATTGAGGCTACTCTAATGGGTTAAAAAAAGTGCTACCAGGCAGATACACAATGGCAGCCCACATCAATTCACCAAATAACCACAAGAAGAGAAACACCTTACTAGCATAAGTCCTTGTATTTTGCATAAGTAGCTTATATTAATCAGGACTAGATTGGGCAAAAATGGAAATTTATTGGCGAATATATGAATTGGGAAGTTCAATAAAAATAACTGGCTTCAGCTTTCTAAACTAAATTGGAGAATTCTCATTGCCTTGCACCTAATTCTGCTATTTCCACAGCAAAGTTCTGTTGCTTGCAGTGCTCACTCCCAGGTACCATTTCTGAATCAGTTCTGCAAGAAACTGAAAGAAGCTCTGACTCACCTAGATGGAAAAAGGAATTTATTGGAAGGACGCTTTATAGCTCACAGAATTGAAGTAAACACTGATGAGCCAGGTCTTGGGAAGAAAGAGGAACAGGAAGCTACCGAATCTTAGTCAGAAATACACATTAAGTCTTTCCTTAGGTCATGTCATGGAAATAACCCCATTTCACCCACCCAGAGTCTCTCTGTCATTCTCCCTGGAGAGTCTAATTGACTTGGTTTGGTAGAGGGCCCTGTGCCTGACTTTTTTTTTTTTTTTTTTTTTGAGACAAAGTCTCGTTCTGTCACCCAGGCTGGAGTGCAGTGGTGCGACCTCGGCTCACTGCAAGCTCCGCCTCCTGGGTTCACACCATTCTCCTGCCTCAGCCTCCTGAGTAGCTGGGATTACAGGTGCACACCACCATGCCCGGCTAATTTTTGTATTTTTAGTAGAGACAGGGTTTCACTATATTGGCCAGGTTGGTCTCGAATTCCTGACCTCGTGATCTGCCTGCCTCGGCCTCCCAAAGTGCTGGTATTACAGGCGTGAGCCACCACACCCGGCCTTGACTTTCTTATTAAGACTGCCTAGATGGGGGGATCATCTGAGATCAGGAGTTCCAGACCAGCCTGCCCAAAATGGTCAAACCTCGTCTTTACTAAGAATACAGAAATTAGCTGGGCACGGTGGTGGGCACCTGTAATCTCAGCTACTGGAGAGGCTGAGGCAGGAGAATCACTTGAACCTGGGAGGCGAAGGTTCCAATGAGCTGAGATCGTTCCACTGTGCACTCCAGCCTGGGTGACAGAGCGAGACTCTGTCTCAAAAAAAAAAAAAAAAAAAAAAAAAAGACTTCCTAGAATTGGAAAGCTGCTTCCAAAATAAGGGATAAGAATGCTGGTTGTCTTAGTTGGCTTGGGCACCAACTATAACAAAATACTATAGACTGGTGGTTTAAACAACAGAGACCCTTTTCACAGTTCTGGAGGTTGGAAGACCAAGATCAGGGCGCTGGCATGGATGAGTTCTGGTGGGGACGCACTCTTGACTTATAGAAAACTGTCATCTCGCTGTGTCCTCACGTGGCAGAGAAAGCACTCCGGTAACTTTTTCTTCTTTTTATAAGGGCATTAATCCCATCAAGAAGACTCTACTCTGATGACCTTATCTAAACCTAATTATCTCCCAAGGGCCTTATCTCCATATACCATTACATTGGGGGGTTAGAGTTTCAACAAGTGAATTTTGGGAGGACACAATTTAATCCACAGTACTGGCCTAGCAAAAACATTAGCTGTCTACTACATAGCTAAAGTAGTCTGCATCTTATCAGAGAGTTCCAAAGGTCACAGACTGAAAGATATATTATAGTTTCACTATCAGCTTGCTTAGTGACTTGGGGAACTTAACATCACAATTCTATCTCTTCCTTCTTTCACGCTTGCAAAATAGTGTTTGAGACACATACTTTTTTTTTTGAGTCAGAGTCTCGCTCTGTCACCCAGGCTGGAGTGCAGTGGCATGATCTAGGCTCACTACAACCTCTGCCTCCCAGGTTGCAGTGATTCTCCTGTCTCAGCCTCCCAAATAGCTGGGATTACAGGCATGTGCCACCACATCGGGCTAATTTTTGTGTTTTTAGTAAAGATGGGGTTTCGCCATGTTGGCCAGGCTGTTCTCGAACCCTTGACCTCAGGTGATCCGCTCGCCTTGGCCTCCCAAAGTGCTAGGACTATAGGCTTGAGCCACTGCACCCAACTCCTCACTCTTTTTTCATGTCTGAACCTGTTCTGCTGGCCCAGGGTGGGCATTTGTCCCAGGCAAAGCCAATGATTGTGGCTTTGTCCCACCAGGGTGAGATTACCTCTGCTTGGAATTCAAACTCTGAGTGGAAACCCACAGAGGGGAAAGGTCATTTAGATAGTTATCAATGATAGTGCCATGAACTGAGAAAATCACCAAGAGCTGTGACTGAGTTCTTCACACTTGAACTGCTGTTATTTCTGTCCTTACCAACTCTGTTTTTGCAGCTCTACTGATTTGTGAGCCAGCCTAGAAGCCTTTCAATTAATCTTGTTTGATTGTGGTGGATATAATCAAAGAGCCTAGTGAGTCAAGCTACCTCAAAAGTTTGCTTTGAAATTAAATAAGACAATACATGAGAGGCAATTAGCACATTACAAGGGATATAATAAATGCTCAGTAAACGGTAGCTAGTATTATTACTACAATTTGACTTCCTACTTGGATTCTACATGCTTACACAAATAAATCCCTACTTATTACTGAGAAGTCAGCTATAGGGAGTTGCTCATGTGAGAAGCAGCCTGCCTGTGAACTGAAGCCTATACATCAGTGTCGACTCTTATGCCTTTAGTCAGGGTAAGAATCATATGTAGAAATTCTACTCACTAGGTTGAGTTGGGGAGGCAGAGCTCGACTTTGAAGCCACCAGTTATCTTCTCTAATTGGTGTCTTAATACATACCATAGCTCTCTTCTGATTGACAGATACATGAAACTGCTATTGTTTCTCAATTTTGGGTTCTCTAGAAGCAGACTGCTCTTTGAAAAACCAGAATTCCCAACGTTAACTTCATGTGTGTTGCATGTTTTAAATCAGTCCATCTGCAGTAGGCTGAATGGCTCCCAAGCATGTCAGGTTGTAGCCTCTGGAACCTGTAAGTGTTAATTTATAAGGATAAAGAGTTTCTGTAGATTTGATTAAGTTAAGGATCTTGGGATGGGGAGATTATTCAAATTACATTTAGGGTAGACCTTAAATGGAATCTCACGGGCCTTTATAGGAGGGAGGGAGGGGGAGAGAAGTTTTATCCACACAGAGAGATGATGTGAAGTCAGAGGAGAATTGGGGTGACATGGCCACAAGTCAAGGAATACTGCCAGCCACCAGAAACTGGAAGAGTCAAGGCCCCTAGAGCCTTCAGGGGAGCATGGTCCTGCCAACACCCTGATTTCTGCCTTGTGAATCTGATTTTGGAGTTCTGACCTCCAGAACTGTGAGAGAATAAATTCCTGTTGTTTGAAACCACCAGGTTTGTGGTAATTTGTTATTATAGTAGCTACAGAAAACCAATATGTGATTCTAAGTACCTTTGTCAAATGTATTGAGAATCTGTCTAATCAATTGTTTTAACAGACAGAAACTTAATTTTATTTATATAGATTATTTTGCGCTTTCCTACCATGCCAATGTTCCAAAAAGCTGTGAAGAGCTGTTTCTGCCCAGATACACCTCCTCCTGTGGTGCGGCTCACAACTGTCCCTAGTTGAATCATCCTTCTGTAATGCACCCAGGTTCATATGCCTCTCATGTGGTTCTCATGGTCCCTGGATCAGAGTTGCAATCCCTAAGCCCTTGGGCCCCTTCTGAAGGAGGAATGAAAGAGTATAGCTGACTAGGGACAGTAAGCCCCTTTCTCCTCATTCCCACCTTCTCCAGGGGCAAGGAAATGACTCATCATACAAGCTCTCAATGCCTATCACCCATTCATTCTCTTCTCTTGGGTTGGGTGAAGTAAGGTCAAACTTCTTAGGAGAGAATAAAGAACATTGCTAAAGTTTTCTTCCCTCTTCCAGTTCTCTTCCCCTACATTGATTGATCCTTTTACTTTTCCTAATACTTTAAAATGTTAAACAAATATTTGCAAAAATATTTAGACATGGAAGAATGTATAGAAAATTGTGCAAATTTCTTTCTCCAGAGCTTTTCATTGTACTCCCCTCCATGTATTTAACCAGTATTAAAAGTTTGATATTTTCTTCTAGAGACTTCTTTAAATTCACATGCACTTCATTGGATGTACATGCATGTGTGTACACTTGTTCACATACAGACAGAGAGGGCTTTTTTCTTAATTAGTAATAATAATGGGAAGAGAGTAAATGCAGAATTAAAGCAATTCTGTTATGCCAAGATTAGGGCCAAGATTAGGAAAAACAGGACACTGTCCCTTAAACTGGGGAAATTTGGGTGAATGTCATTTAAGATTTTGAACCCCTAGGCTTCTTTGAATTCTCCTGGTCTGCAGAAGTGACCATCCCTCTCCAAGAGTTAGCACATCCTTCTTGCTTGAAGACAATGGAGAGGCCTTTTCCTGTAGCCACATGTGCCTGCCTCCTGATTTGCTCCCACTTCCCTTCCTGGCCACTAGATCTATAACTAGGGTTAAGTTCCAACATAACGCAGCTTCAGATTTGCTGGGTTTGATAAGGATGGAAAGAAGCTCTACCCAAAGGAATTGCAAGACCTAAACAGAATGTATTGGTTGGCATTATTGGCACTGGATTCTGAGGGTGCACCATTAAGCAATCTGGAACAATATATTGGATAGGAGAGACTTTATTTATTTGGGGCACTCTCCAAAAATGTAAGATTCAATACTCTGTCAAGGATCTGAGGAGACGGTAGCAATTCACTACTAGTATAGATCCTAGAAGCATGCAGAAAATGATAACCCCTACTAAAGCTGAAATGCCAGAATTGCTATGGTAGGCAGTGGAGGAAAGGATTAAAAGCTCAGGGGAATGGGCATACTGAAATGGGCATTACATATCTATGTAATGCTGAAAGACTCACCAGATGATTATGTACCATGAGAAGGACTATTGAGCACACCGTTGTCAAGGCCACAATAATGCACTGGTGAGAGGGGTACCAGCATCACTAAAATGTTTAGTGCTGGGACTTCTTTATTAGACAGGGTTAATAGTAGGAGAGGCCATTACAGAGTAGGCTCAATAAAAGCAATGGGATGTTAGGATTCCAAAACAATAGAGGGTGTGTAATGGTAGGAACTGCCAGAAGCCAGGTTGACATAATTATCTAAATGAGTAGCAGAATCACAGGGTTATAACCAAGAGGGCCTGACCTGCAGAGAGTAAAGGAGATGGCTGTAATACAGTATTCATAGGGGCAAAATATATAGGCTATAAGAGTATAACTCAGCTTGTACTATCAGAGGAAATTGAATATGGGTGACCACTAAATTGAGAGCAATTTAGCTCCTGGATCTAAGTTCGTTTTCAGCTACAGAACCCATTGACTGAAGAAAGAGCCAGGTTTCCAGGAAGATAGACCCTAACCTCATGCCAAATATACATTTTTGTTTGTTTGTTTCTTTGTTTTTTGAGATGGAGTTTTTCTCTTGTTGCCAAGGCTGGAGTGCAATGGCACCATCTCGGCCAACCTCCACCTCCCAGGTTCAAGTGATTCTCCTGCCTCAGCCTCCTGAGTAGCTGGGATTACAGGCATGCACCACCACGCCCGGCTAATTTTGTATTTTTAGTAGAGACAGGGGTTCTCCATGTTGGTCAGGCTGGTCTCGAACTCCTGACCTCAGGTGATCTGCCCGCCTCGGCCTCCCAAAGTGCTGGGATTACAAGCGTGAGCTACCACACCCAGCCAAATATCCATGTTAATAATACCTGCTAATCTTTCTCTAAAGGGACAAATGCCTACTTACTTAGGTATCCCAAATATTTTGGACACTGTGGGATGCAAAGGTCTGAGGTTATACCAGATCCAGAGACCCAAGGTAACATCATGGTCTCCCTGTTAGAATGAGGCCTTACAGTGTTATGACCGAAGTCTTGCTTATAGTGGGCCTATTGGGTTTGTTTTCCCAACTAGCTGTCATTCCTCTGGTTCACAAAAGTATAACTGGGATTGCCCTATGTAGTACTTGGGACAACCCTAACTTTGGGTCTTTGGCCTGTAGATTAAGGGATCTCATAGCGGGAAATGCCAAGTGGAAGCCTCTAAAAATACCCCATCATCTACTCAATCCCATCTGAGATGGTCTAAATGTGCCCCCCGGAATTCATGTGTTGAAACTTTATGGTTAATGTGATAGTACTAAGGGGAGGTATTTTGTTTTGTTTTGATTTTTGAGACAGAGACTTGCTCTGTTGCCCAGCCTGGAGTGCAGTGGTGTGATCTCGGCTCACTACAACCTCTACCTTCTGGGTTCAAGCAATTCTCCTGCCTCAGCCTCCTGAGTAGTTGGGATTACAGGCACGTGCCACCATGCCTGGCTAATTTTTATATTTTTAGTAAAGATGAGTTTTCGACATGTTGTCCAGGCTGGTCTTGAACTCCTGACCTCAAGTGATCTGCCAGATGGAGGGCCTTTTGGAGGTGATTAAATTATGAGGGCAGAGCCATCCTGGATAAGATTAGGACCTTATAAAAGGACTTGGGGGAGCAGGTTTATTCCCTTCCATCTCCTCCACCATATGAGGATGCAACAACAAAGTGCTAGCCTGGAAACAGGGACCAGGCCCTGGACAACATCAAACTTTCCGGCACCTTAATCCTAGGCTTCCCAGCCTCTGGAGCTGCTAGAAAATAAATTTCTGTTCTTTAAAAATTAGCCAATCTGTGGTATTTTGTTGTAGTAGCACAAATGAACTAAGATATCATCAAAGGACCAAAAACAACATTACCACCCCAGGTTGGTAGAGGGCAGAAATTAGTACTGCTTTTAAGGATGCAGAGATGATAGATGCTCTCATATTTCCATTTAATTCGCCAATTTGGCCCCAGAAGAAACCAGATTGCTCCTGGAAAATGTCAGTTTACTGCAAACTTAAATAAGTTGTTTCTCTAATTTCAGCCACAGGACTAGATATAATTAATATCTTTGCTAGAGGAGATGAACATGGTTTCAGGTACATGGTACATAGCTACTAACTTGGCAAAAACTTTCTTCTATATTCTGATCAGAACGAGTTTGCATTCTCATGGGATGGGTAACAAGACATATTTATGGTTTTGTCCCAAAGCTATGCTAATTCTTCTGCTTTCTGTAATAATACAGTCCAAAGAGATCTGTACCATCTGGACACCCCATAAAACTTCACAATGACCTACTACATCAGTGATATTATGTTAATTGGAGCTAATGAATAAAAAAATGGCTGGTGCATTAGAGGACTTAGTAAGACACATGTGCTCCATAGGATATGAGATAAAGCCTGTAGAGAACCAGGGGCTGACATGTAAGCAAATTTTAAGAGTCCCATAGTCAGAAGTATTAATATATATGGGCACATATTTCAAAGTAAAAGACAAATCATTACATCTTGTACCTCCCACTACAAAGAAGGAAACTTTATGCATAATACATTGCCCTCAATTCTGGAGATAGCCTATTCCACACTAGGGAATACTTCTTTAGCCCCTGCACCAACTGATAAGAAATATTGCCACCTTTAGCCTGAGCAACACTGCAAAACCTTGGTTGTACAAAAAATAAAAAAGATCAGCTGGTGTGATGGCATGAGCCTGTAGTCCCAGCTACTCAGGAGGCTGAGGTAGGAGGATCACTTGAGCCTGGATGGTTGAGGCTGCACTGAGCTGTGATCCCACCATTGCACTCCAGCCTGGGCAACAGAGCAAGACCCTGTCAAAAAAAAAAAAAAAAAAAAAAAAAGAAAAGAAAGAAATATTGCCATCTTTAAGAAGGTCCTAGTGCAGAAAAGAGTTATGTACCAAATCTAAGGTGTAGGACTAGCAGCTCTACTACTTGGACCACAAGACCCTGCAGATACTATGCTATTAGAAATACCAGTAACAAGAAAAGATACAAAGTGGCAATGGGGCTACAGTAAGCCCCAACAGGAGAATAACAGTGCCAGATTCTGAGATTCTGAAGCAAAAAGAATTATGTACTTGAAAAAACCAAAACAAAACTCCTGGGATACTGCCAGGCATTCACAGAATTCACAAAAATGCCTGACCAGGAGACACCAATGGCCATACCTCCAAGAAATGCCCATCATGAGCTTGATTCACACAGAACCTCCAAATCATAAGGTTGCTTAAGCGCCACAGCAGTTGTCTAAAGATAAGCATGAGCTCCAAGCATAAGAAGGACTAGCAAAAAACAAGCAGCATAAGCACGTAGGCCAGACCCCCATGAATTTCACCACTGCATACTAGGACCAGTCTCTCATCTCGCTATGGTCATGTTGGGAATCTCTCATGACCAGCTAATGGAAGAACCAAAATCCAAAGCTTGATTTAGAAACGGAAGAGTTGTTAGTATGTGGTTCTTAAAAATGGAAACAACTGAACTGTAGTCTCACTCCGAAGAGGTTTTAAAAGACTATAAAGAGGGACAGGGACAATCCTCCTAACAGGTAGTTTGGAGTGATTCACCTGTTGATCCACTTTGTGTAAAAGGAGTAGTGGCTTGATGTAACAATAAATCCAGACTCACGGGCAGGAGCGCATGAAAGAGTAAGATTGAAGGAATGAGATAAGCAAGTGGTTGAACAAATGGAAGTAGGAATGAAGTGAGAAAGTCTTTGTGTCACATATTGATGCCCACCAAAGAGCATTAACCGTGGAGATCGATCTAAACAGCCAAGTAAACAGCATTACTCCACCAGTTTCTGTCATCAGCTACCCCAGTGCGGGCACAATGGGTTGATGAATGAAATAGGCATGGTAGGAGAGACAGATGTTATGTATGGGCCAGAGAGCATGGGTTCCCACTTACCAAGGTGAATTTAGCTGTTGCCAGCATCAAATGTCCAACTTGCCAGGGGCAGACACTGATGCTGAGCACCTGATTTATAGTTTCTCAAGGAGACAATTTAGTGGTAAGTTAACTACTACAAGCCCCTTCGAACTTGGAAAGGCCAGAGGCTTGTTCTAATAAGAATAAACACACGTTTTGGGAGTGGGTTTACTTTTCCTGCATGCACAGCCTCAGCTACCATCACCATCCAAGAACGTGTGAAACGTTTTCTCCTTAGGAAAGGATCCTTTCCTGACACTGTCAGAGCAGAGAGTTCACTTTACTGCAAAGGAGGTATAGGAGTGAGCCTGTGACAATTGGATCCACTGGTCACATCACTTACCACACCACTCAGAAGCTGGCAGCCTGGGAGAGCATTGAAATGTCATGCCCAAGACACAGTTGAAATGCTAGCTTAGAGACAATACTTTACCAAAAAAGGGTTTCATTCTCCAGAAAGAGCTCCAGCTACTGGGCATCAGGAGAGATTGGCTTCCATCTCCCAGGAGACTGAATCAAAACAATTTTACATGATACTGTATCTCCAGTAAGAAAAATCAGGGGTCCGAGAACTAAAGGATAGAAGCAGGAGTGACCCCACTTACCATCTCTCCTAAAGACTTAGTGGAGACTTGAACTTTCTCTCCCCACAACTCTAGGTTCTGAAAGGTTAGAGGTTCTGGTTACCAAAGGAGGTATGGTTTTGCTAGGGGATCCAGCAAATGTAGACAACAACTGCCACCATGCTCCTTGTGTCCAGGGACTGGCAGGCAAGAAGAGAAGTTATCGTCTTGGCAGGGATCATGGACCCTGTTCTTTAGGAGGCAGTAGGGCTGCTTTTACACAATGGGGGCAGGTATAAATATGCATGCATCCAGCTAATACACTTGAGTGGTGAGTGGTTTTTTTTTTTTTTTTGTATTCCTTTGCTCAACTGTGATTTTATTTGTACATTCAAAAATTTTTATTTAAAAAAAGATTTATTTTTCAATTTAATAGAGATGAAGTCTCACTGTGTTGCCCAAACTGGTCTCAAATTCCTGGCCTCAAGCTATCCTCCTGCCTCAGCCTTCCAAAGTGCTGGGATTATAGGTGTCCACCACCGCACCCAGCCCTAACTACCCAATCTTGTCCAAAGTATTCTTTGTTCAATAGAAAGCCTCAATTTAGATGTAATCAAATTACTTTACTTTTTTTCCTTTTGTTATGGCTTGTGCTTCTGAAGTTTTGTATAAGTAACGCTTCTCTACTCCTAAGTCACAAAAATGTTCTATATTTTATTTTGTTTTATTAATTTATAGTTATAACATTCATATTTATTTATTTATTTATTTATTTATTTATTTGAGACGCAGTTTTGCTCTGTCGCCCATGCTGGAGTGCAGTGGTGCGATCTCAGCTCACTGCAACCTCTGCCTCCCAGGTTCAAGCAATTCTCTGCCTCAGCCTCCTGAGTAGCTGGGATTACAGGCACCCACCACCACACCAGGCTAATTTTTTGTATTTTTAGTAGAGATGGGGTTTCACCTTCTTGGCTAGGCTGATATTGAACTCCTGACCTTGTGATCCACCCACCTCAGCCTCCCAAAGTGCTGGAATTACAGCATATTTCTTCTTAAATCTATCTGGAGTCCATTTTTTTATTATGTTATATAAAGATCCAGTCTTTGTGTGAATATAGCTAGTTTTCCTTTAGTGTCTATTAAGTTCCTGTATAAACATGTCCCTGGCACTCACTTCTGTTCTTTTTTGTCTATGTTTGTTCTTGAACCAAACCAACAATATAATATTGTGATAGTTTGCACTGTGTCAGATTAGTTTTACTGGAATCACATTTCCTATAATTATTTTTTCCATATGGTCCTCAGTTTGTGTTGGCCACAGGAGGCATTTTGTGTGATACTTGAAAAGTGGTAAGTGAAGGGGCAGCTATCTATCTATCTATCTATCTATCTATCTATCTATCTATCTATCTATCTATCATCTATCATCTCTCTGCTCTAAAGGTCCTTGAAAAGTGGCAGGTACAGCAACATCTTGCATGCATTGTTACTGATCTGCTGGCTTATCTTATTGAATCAACTGAGACATCCAGCTCCTCCAGCTCCTGTCAAATCTCTGCCAGATTCTCCAGTTTCTGCCCCAAGTGTGTGGACAGTTCCATGGTGAAAGGTCCCAGCTTCTCCTACTGATCACTCATAGCACTGATGTTGGAAATGGCAAGAGACACACACTGGTTCTGCTTTGTCTTGTGGGTTCCAGTTCCAGCTCCAGTTTGTCTTCACTGGTTCCAGTTTGCCCATCCTCTCAGCCACAGCTAGCTTTCCTTCCCATCTGCTAGTCTGTCTGAACTATAAACACTTGAGGTCAACACTAGATGCAGATGCAAAAGCTTATATAGACTCTTCTGCCAGCTCCCATAATTGCCTAAAGCCTAACACTATAGTAAATCCATTATTCTATGAATAGAAGTTCTGCTTCTCTTTTCAATTCCTTATTCATATAAACACCATCCTGCTCCTTATTACTACTGTTTATGTTTTAATGTTACAATGTAGGAGTCTACATTTAAAATGGCAACTTAGTCTACAAAATTAGTTGGCATATAAATTCTAGAGTGTAAATTTCCTCACGAAATCTAGCTGGAACTTTAATCAATTGCTTTAAATATACTAATTAATAGATTTTTATGTTAGTGTAATCAGATGTTTAAAATATTGTGTTTGAGAGTATGGTCTTTTCATGTACTAAATTCATATCTATGCCCTTTATAAAAGTCTTAAAATTTCCTCCATAGATGTCTTGTGTATTCTTGGTCAATTGGCTAATGTTAACAAAATATCTGGGTTAATTTAAGATACTTTATTTTTGTTGCAAAAATGAATGGCATAATTTATAAAATGCTCTTATTTGGTTATTGAGGCTAAAGGCAATCAGTTTTTTAATATAGTCTTGTGTCTGTCAACCTTGCCCAAATCCCTTATTAATTCTGATAGTTCATTGTTTCTGTGTGTGTGTGTGTGTGTGTGTGTGTGTGTGTGTGTATTTGTGTGACTGACTCTGATACTTGCCTACCCATTGGCCAGTCTACCTTCTCTCGTAGTAGTATGTCTAATTCTCAGACGTGAATTAGGATTGGTTTACAACATTGCAATCCCATTTCTCTTTGTAATTAGTCTAGGGGCATGCTACCAAGTTCTGTTCTGTTGAGTAGTTTAGAAAAAGACTGTCCTCTCAGTTAAGAGAAAGGCATAGAAAAAGAAAAGTCTCTCTTTACCCATATCCACTTCCTTCCTACTTAGGTATTGATAGGAGCTGATGTGTGAGAAATTTATGCTGGGAGCTCCAGGAGCCACCTTATGATCAAAATGGGAAACTTGGTTGACATGCAGAGGATGGTCCACTAAACAGGTGGGAAAAGTGTGGGCCCTTGCTATGTCACGAGCTCCCCAGCAAACTGGGGTCACCTACCTCCAGATTGCTGTCCGTTGAGGAAGAACTTTCCTAATGGTTAAGTCACCATTGATTAAGATCTCTGTCATTTACAGCTAAAATTACTCTGTTTGATATAGTAACGGTGTAGTTCATAGCAATATCACCTGAGCATTCTCCTTCACATTCTTTCTTTTTCTTTTTTGTAGAGATGGGGTCTCACTATGTTGCCCAGGCTGACCTCAAACTGCTGGTCTCAAGCAATCCTCCCACCTCAGCCTCCCAAGTAGCTGAGATTACAGATGTGTGTCACGTTGCCTGGCTCCCCTTTACATTCTTTAATTTAATTTAGAGACAAGGTCCTACTCTGCTGCCCAGGCTAAAGCACAGTGGCATAATCACAGTTCACTGCAGTCTCCATCTCTTGGGCTTATAAGTAATTCTCCCACCTCAGCCTGCCAAGTAGCTAAGGCTACAGTCCCACACCACTATATCCAGCTAATCCTTTACACTCTTAATTACAAAATGTGTAATACATATATTATTTTCCTTTTGTCTATTTTCTACCTTTTGTCTCATATTTTATCTCCATATTCTCCACGTTTTCTTACTTTAGCTCTGGACAATCTTCACAGGCAAAACAGGAAGCAGTCCATATCATCAGAGCTCTGTTGGATCCCCGGTAAAATCAGCTCTGTCTCTTCCCCTTAATCCTCCACCTAAAATCACAGGCAGTTTTACAGGCTTAGTTAATACCTGGGATATTATAACTCTGTTGTGAGTATTTATAAAGAGCAAACAATCAGATATGAAGTTAAAATGAACTGGAGTATAGAGAGTTTCAGACATTTGCCCAAGTCTTAGGCAAAAAGTGTCACATTGCCTTTAAAATTTCTCATCTGATTCTAATAATTTGCTTAAATGAAATTTGTCTGGTAGAGCCAAATGGAAAGATCCCAGTATAAGAGGGAAGAAACCATCAGGTATCCAGTAAGAGAGCATGATGTTGCATGAGTAGGGAGTGGTAACAAAATCATAGGAGACCAAGTATAATTAGATAATGAAAACATTTTAAACCCATAATATTAATAAGAGGTGAACATTGACTCCTTTATAAATACTTTACTATATCAAAGAAGCTTGGCTAGAAGTTCAGGAAACTGAGCTTCTACCTTGTCAATTAATTATTCTGTGACCTTTGAAATTTTCTTCCCTTCATTCTCCTCACTTATAAATGAAATAATGGGATTTTTGTGAAGCTCGAAGGAACTTATACAAGTGAAATTCTAGTTGGTTCTTTGTTGTATCTGTGGTTCACCATCCATGGATTTAACCAGTCTCAGTTATAAAATATTTGGAAAAAAAAATTAAAAATAACAAGACAACAATAAAAAGAATACGAATTTAAAAGAGTGCAATATAACAGTGCTTCACATAGCATTCATGTTGTGTTGGTATTATAAGTAATCTAGAGATGATTTAAAGTGTATAGGAGGATGTGCTCAGATAATAAGCAAATACTACATCACTTCATATCAGGGACTTGAGCATCCATGGATTTTGGTATCCTCGGGGGTACTGGAACAAATCCCCTGAGGATACCAAGGGATGACTGTACTTAGAAAAAAAGAAGATTCAATGGGAGAAATGTGAGCTACATTTTCTTTCCTTTTTTAAATTGATGACTAAAAATTGTATATATGTATGGTGTACAACATGATGCTTTGATATATGCATACATTGTGGAATGGCTAAATCAAGCTAATTAACCTATGCATTACTTCACTTATTTTTTTTGTGCTGAGAACACTTAAAACCAACACTCTTAGCTATTTTCAAATATTCAATATGTTATTAACAATAGTCACTGTGACATACAATAGATCTCCTGAATGTATTTCTGAGGTTTAACTCAAAATTTGTATTTCTTGAGTAGCATCTGTATCTCCAATCCACCTGTCTTATGTCATGACCTTTCCCAACCAACTGGGAACCATGAGCCCCTGATAACTACCATTCTAATTCTACTCTCTGCTTCTGTGAGTTTGACTTTTTCAGATGGTCTTTCCATGTCTGGCATATTTCACTTGACATAATGTCCTCCACGTTTATCCATGTTGTCACATGACAAGATTTCTTTCTTTTTTAAGACTGAATAGCATTCCATTGTATACATACCACATTTTCTTTATTCATCCATTGATGGGCACTTAGGTTGATTCTATATCTTGGTTATTGTTTATAATGCTGCAATAAACACGGGCATGCTGATATCTTTCTGAGATACTAATTTCATATCCTTTGGATATATACCCAGAAGTGGGATTGCTGGATCATATGCTAGTTCTATTTTTAATTTTTTTGAGGAACCTCCATACTCTTTTCTATAATGGCCGTACTAATTTACATTTCCACCAACACTGTACAAGTGTTCTCTTTTCTCCACATCCTCACCAACACTTGTGTTTTCTATTATAGCCATTCTAACAGGCATGAGGTGATATATCATTGTGATTTTAATTTGCATTTTTCTAATGATTAGTGACATTAAGCATTTTTTCATATACCTGTTGGACATTTGTATATCTTTTTTGGAAAAGTGCTTATTCGAGCTTTTTGTCCATTTTAAAATTGCGGCTGACTCTGGGCCCCCTGCCTAAAAATTAGCTCTGCTCTGCGAGGAACAGCAAAAAATAAAAATAAAATAAAATAAAATTGGGTTATTTGTTTTCTTACTATTGAGTTGTACAAGTTCCTTATATATTTTGGACATTAACCTCTTTGTATGATTTGCAAATATTTCCTCCCGTTCTGTAGGTTGTTTCTTCACCCTTTTGATTGTTTCCTTTGTTATACAGAAGCTTTTTAGTTTGATGGAATCCCATTTATCCATTTATCTATTTTTCCTTTTGTTGCCTGTGGTAAGCCACTTTTTTAAAGTTATTATTTTTATTTTTTTGAGACGGAGTCTCGCTCTGTCGCCCAGGCTGGAGTGCAGTGGCCGGATCTCAGCTCACTGCAAGCTCCGCCTCCCGGGTTCATGCCATTCTCCAGCCTCAGCCTCCCGAGTAGCTGGGACTACAGGTGCCTGCCACCTCGCCCGGCTAATTTTTTTTTTTATTTTTAGTAGAGACGAGGTTTCACCGGGTTAGCCAGGATGGTCTCGATCTCCTGACCTCGTGATCCGCCCGTCTCGCCTCCCAAAGTGCTGGGATTACAGGCTTGAGCCACCGCGCCCGGCTTTTTAAAAGTTATTAAGCTTCAAGAGGAAAGAGGTCTTTCTGACCACACACAGATATTCCCATGTCTTTTTTTTTTTTTTTTTTTTTCCTCAAAATAGAAAACAGGCTGGGCACAGTGGCTCATGCCTGTAATCTCAGCACTTTGGGAGGCCAAGGCATGTGGATCACCCCAGGTCAGGGGTTCCAATCAGCCTGGCCAATATGGTGAAACCCCGTCTCTACTAATAATACAAAAAAATTCAAAATACAAAAAGGCTGAAGCAAGAGAATTGCTTGAACCCAGGAGGCAGAGGTTGCAGTGAGCCGAGATTGTGGCACTGCACTCCAGCCTGGGCAATAGATTGAGACTCTGTCTCAAAAATAAATAAATAAATATAAAGCATACACTAATGGGTTAAGCCTAATTTAGCTCCAGGAATTGGAAAATTAGATTTGGGTCCTACCTCTGAACATTCACTGCTTTTTGCATAATCTTAGACACGTTGCATTTCTTCTTTCACTCATTCTCCATCCGTAAGTCAGTAAGTCCTCCTTAATTGTGTTCTCCTCTTCAGAGGAATGGTGTCAAACTTAGGAGAAATACATCCAAGTTCTTAGGTTTTTAGAGTGGTAGTTAGGCAGACAGGAGCAGGGCAGGAGAGGGCTCTCTCCAGGAATGTCAGGTGACCATCAGGTGATGTTCAGGTGGTTGTTAAACTGCCTTTCCAACATAATTGGTCGCAGCTGGTGCCAGGAAAAGACAGCCTCCCAATAGACAGAAAATACCCAAAGCTGGTGATCAGTAGCTTTCTGATAAAATCTCAGGAGTTGGGCGAATGGGCTCAAACATGCACACTAAGAGGCAAAATGGCAGTGTTTAACCGGTATATGACCTTCCTCTAGGAACGCTCAACTGGTAAGGAAAAAAATGCCTCAGGTGAGCATGCACACAACTTCAGTAAACACACTGCACATGGGGCCCCTCCCAAGTGCTGGCAGGCCATCACGCATATGGACAGCCCATTCCAAGGGAAAAATCAAGGAAGAAGAAATGCCAACCCCAGAACCATGCCAATGTAGAAAACCCCAAGTCAAAGGTCAGACACTTGGATCTCTCAAGTGGTCTGCTGGGCCCTCTTCCAAGTATACTTTGCTTCCTTTCATTCCTGTACTAAAACTTCAAATAAACTTTCACTCTTGCTCTAAAACTTACCTCGGTCTCTCACTCTGCCTTATGCCCCTCAGTCAAATTTTTTCCTCTGAGGAAGCAAGAATCAAATTGCTGCAGACCCATATGGATTCACTGGAGGTGACTTCACAACCCTCCCCAGTAGTCACCAGGATCTGGGAGAGTGGCAGGAACTTCTGCTGCCCAGCGGAGTAAAATGCAATCTGAGTCAAAGAGCCATAAAGTGTAAACTCAGATATTAAAAATCTATAGGCAGGGAATTCTAGCTGGGGATCAGGTTTTCCAAGCAACCATGGATTTTCTTTGCTTTTAGGCATTTTCTTGTCATCTTGAATGAAAAGTATTAAATACTATGTAACAATTTTTTTTTTTCTTTGAGACAAGGTCTCACTCTCACCCAGACTGGAGTGCAGTGGCATGATCACAGCTCACTGTGGCCTCAACCTCCCAGGCTTAGTTGATCCTCTCACCTCATCCTCCTGGGTACTACAGGGGTGCGCCAATATGCCTGGCTAATTTTTTGTATCTTTAGTAGAGATGGAGTTTTGCCATGTTGTCCAGGCTGGTCTTGAACTCAGGCTCAAGTGGTCTGGCCATCTTGGCCTCCCAAACTGCTGGGATTACAGGCATGAGTTACTGTGCCTGGCCAACAATTTCTTAAAAATAAGGAATCACTATTAAAACCAATGATTCTTAACTCTATCCAAATGCAACTCCCTTCTTATTATAGATATTTTGTAAGACCTGCTTACAATTCTGTCATTAACTAAATAGACTATATTACTTACAAGTGAACATAATTTTTAAAAGCAACATAATGCCTAATTATGTAAGGGAGTAATAAAAGCAAAGTTGTTTATAATACAGTAGTATGTATTTCAATAGGTAAATATCTAAGTTTGACTTCTAGACTTAATAACATAGTCAGATGCTTACACTAATATATAGAATAAATGTAAATGAGACAGCTATAAATGTAGTATGATATAGCTGTGTTATACTGGAAACTTTAAAACCATATGCGGCATTACTAGTGATTATGTGATTTTCCTAAATGTTGAATACCTTATGGTGTATTTCTAACAAAATATTCCTGGAGGCTGGGCATGGTGGCTCGTGTCTGTAATCCCAGCACTTTAGGAGGCCAAGGAAGGAGGATCTCCTGAAGCCAAAGTTCAAGACCAGCCTGGGCAACATAGGGAGAACCCCATCTCTAAAACAAACAAAAAACATCTGGGCATGGTAGTTACTACTACCATGTTACATGGTAGGACTACCCCTGTAGTCCTAGCTACTCAGGAGGCTGAGGTTGAGGTCAGAGGACTGCTTGAATCTAGGAGTTTGAGGATGCAGTGAGCTATGATCGTGCCACTGCACTCCAGCCTGAGCAATAGAGCAAGGCCTTGTTTCTTTAAAAAAAATTTCTGGAAAATTTAAATCTATTAAACATGTGAAGAAACTACTTGGTATTTATTTGCAAAATGAATTAAGTTCTAATTTCAGATCATTAAAAACACCTTTTTCAGCTGGATATATGTCTTTGGTGGACATTGAAAAGCATGCAAGATATAGGGCAATTCTTACTGCATGGGACAGTCTTATGCATTTTAAGAAATATTGTATTGGCCGGGCACAGTGGCTCACGCCTGTAATCCTAGCACTTTGGGAGGCTGAGGTGGTTAGATCCCCCGAGGTCGGGAGTTCAGGACCAGCCTGACCAACATGGAGAAACCCTATCTCTACTAAAAATACAAAATTAGCCAGGCGTGGTGGTGCATGCCTCTAATCTCAGCTACTCGAGAGGCTGAGGCAGGATAATTGCTTGAACCTGGGAAGCAGAGGTTGTGGTGAGCCAAGATTGCGCCATTGCGCTTCAGCTTGGGCAACAAGAGCGAAACTCTGTCTCAAAAAAAGAAAAAAAAAGATATAAAAAAAGAAATATTGTATTCCCAGTACCAATCCACTAAATATTAGTTGCTTCCAGTTGTAACACTACAAAAACTTTCTCACAAATGTTTAAAATGCTAATTAATAATAATAATACCACCCCTACTGAGAAACCCTGCTAACAATGTCTGGCACTTGGTATGTATTTAATATATGCTTATTGATTAGATGGACGAATGATTATATAAATATTAAATCTCGGCCGGGCGCGGTGGCTCAAGCCTGTAATCCCAGCACTTTGGGAGGCCGAGACGGGCGGATCACGAGGCCAGGAGAGCGAGAGACGATCCCGGCTAACACGGTGAAACCCCGTCTCTACTAAAAAATACAAAAAAAACTAGCCGGGCGAGGTGGCGGGCGCCTGTAGTCCCAGCTACTCGGGAGGCTGAGGCAGGAGAACAGCGTAAGCCCGGGAGGCGGAGCTTGCAGTGAGCTGAGATCCGGCCACTGCACTCCAGCCTGGGTGACAGGGCAAGACTCCGTCTCAAAAAAAAAAAAAAAAAAAAAAAAAAAAAAAAAAAAAAAAATTAAATCTCCAAAAATAACTTTAATATCTGACTGTAAGTATCAGAAAACCCAACCAACAGTAGTTTAGACAAATTAGAGTATATAACTTTTCACTAAGAAGTTCGAAGTTAGGCAACCCAGGATTGGTCTTACACCTCATGATGTCGTCATTGTTCATGGTTTCTGTTTTCTTTCTATTTAGCCATTCTTAGCAAATGTGTTATTTCCTAATGAATTAAAGATGGGTGCTTCATCTCTGGTTCTCACATCTATATTCAAAGCAGAAAAGTGGAAGGAAGAGGAAACGATCATTGCCAGCAGACTTCCTCTTCTCTTATTGGCCAGAACTATGTCACATGATCAATGCTAGCTGCAAGGGAAGCTATCATCCTCTCCCTCAAAGTAATACTGCTGCCATATAAAATATAAACAAACAAACTTTCAAACACATTACTGAACTGCCAAGAAAGTAAAGCCTCCCAGAAGTTAAAAATAAAGTGAACATTGAACCTCCTAAGAGGTGAGAAATGTGCTAAGGCCTTTGTCTTAAGAACATATGCTAAACTCTGGTGATCTTGACATTGCATTTATAATGGTTTCACAGGAAGTGGGGTGGAGAACAGAAGACAAAGCTTTCGGCCTGCCCAGTGTTTGGAGTCTAATAGTAGACCTTGACTCAAAGTTGGAAAATGAAATGGCAAGCCACAGACTACAGAAAATATTCATGAAGATGTGTGTTCAGAATATATAAAAACTTCTACAAACAGGTATCAAAATGAAAACCCAATTTTAAACAGGAATGAAAGTCTTGGCAAGACACTTTAAAAAAGAAGATACGCTAACAGCCAATAAGTCCATGAAAAGACCCTCAACATCATTAATCATCAGGCAAATGCAAATTAAAACACAATGAGATACTATGACACATCCATTAGAAGGGTTAAAATTTAAAAGACTAATCAAACCAAATATTGGAGAAGATATAGAGCAACTAGGACTTTCATACATACATTTCATATATTGCTGATAGAAATATAAAATATGCAATCATTTTGGAAACTGCTTGGCAATTTCTTAAGATGCTAAACATATACCTACTATATATACAGGATAAATGAAAATATATGTCTACATAAAAGCTTGTACATGAATGATCATAGCACCATTAATAATAATAGTCAAGAAGTAGAAACAACACAAATGTCCATCAACTGATAAAAACATACACAAAATGTAGTATATCCATACAATGGGATATTGTTTAGCTGTAAAAAGGAATAAAGTACTGATACATGCTACAATATGGATGGACCTTGAAAACATTATTATACATGAAAGAAGCCAGACACACAAAAAAGTACATATTATATGATATGATTTACATAGCATGTATCCAGAATGAGTAAACTCATACAAACAGAGAGATGGTTAGTGGTTGCTGGGGGCTGGAAGGGAAGGAAGTGAGGAGTGACTTCTAATGAGTAGAAGGTTTCTTTTTAGAGTGATAAAAATATTCTGGAATTAGATAGTGGTTATGCTTGCATAATTGTGCTAAAAACCATTGGATTGTATACTTTAAATATGAGTGGACTGTATGGCATCTGAGTTACATCTCAATAAAGTTGTTGTTAAAAAAAAAAAACAAATATAAACTATATACATCATCAACACTGCCACCATCCCAATCACCACTGACAACATCTTGGTATACAGCCTTCCAAACTCATTTCTGTGCATCATATATACGTGTTAAAGAATGAAAATTGGATTATACCATGCATATCCTTTAAGAAGTGTTGTTGTTTTTTAGATACAAGATTTCACTCTATTACCTAGGCTGGATGTAGTGGTGCAGTCATAGCTCACTGCAGCCTCAAATTCCTGAGCTCGATTGATCCTCTCAATCCTCCTGCCTCAGCCTCTTAAGTAGGTAGGACTACAGGTACATGCCACAACACTCAGCTAATATTGTAATTTTTTGTAAAGGCAGAGTCTCACTATGTTGCCCAAACTGGTCTCAAACTCTGGCCTCAATCAATCCTCCCACTTCAGTCTCCCAAAGTGCTGGGATAACAGGCATGTGCCACCACATCCAGACTTTATAGAATATATTTTAAATTATAACACACATGGCTTTATAATTATAAAGTAATATCAGACTGGAAAACCATTGTCTTTTTTCTGATTTTAAGAGTAAAACTGTCAGTCTTTGATCTTTAAATATGATATTAGTTCTGGGGTTTTCATAGATTCTCTTTATCAGGTTAAGTTCCCTTTTACTCCTCATTTGCCAAGTGTGTGTGTGTGTGTGTGTTTTTAAATCATAACATGTTGCATTTTGTCAAATGCACTTTTTGCATTAATTGAGATGATCATATGGGTTTTTCTGGTTATTAATATGGTATATCCTAATGATTGATTTCCTTATGTTGAGCCAACCTTGCATTCCTGTGATAAATCTCATTTGGTTATGGTGTAAAATCCTTAAGTGTAAATTGGCAAAATTAATTAATTAATTTATTAATTTATTTATTTATTTATGACAGGGTCTTGCTCTGTCACCCAGGCTGGAGTACAGTAGTGCAATCTTGGCCCACTGCAACCTCCACCTCTTAGGCTCAAGCAATTCTCATGTCTCAGCCTTCCAAGGAGCTGAGACTATAGGCACATGCCACCACACTTGGCTAATTTTTGTATTTTTTGGTAGAGGTGGGGTTTCACTGTGTTAGCCAGGCTGGGTGAATTTTATTTAGACCTAAATAATCTACATATGAATGGACCTCACTGTCTCAATTATGGAGTTTCATTATAACACCATTGTACTATTCCGTTCTCACACTGCTAATAAAGGCATACTTGAGACTGGGCAATTTATAAAGGAAAGAGGTTTAATTGACTCACAGTTCTCCAGTGCTGGGGAGGCCTAAGGAAACTTACAATCATGATGGAAAGGGAAACAAACATGTCTTTCTTCACATGGCAGCAGCAAGGATAAGTGCAGAGCAAAGGTGGGAAAAGCCCCATATAAAACCATCAGATCCATGAGAACTCACTCACTATCATGAGAATAGCATGGAGGCAACCACCCCATGATTCAATTACCTCCAACTGGGTCCCTCCCATGACACATGGGGATTATGGTAACTACAATTCAAAATGAGATTTGGGTGGGGACACAGCCAAACCACAGAATTATGCCCTGGCCCCTTCCAAATCTCATGTTCTCACATTTCAAAACACAGTCATGCCTTCCCAACAGTCCTCCAAAGTCTTAATTCATTCCAGCATTAACTCAAAAGTCCAAGTTCAAAGTTTTATCTGAGACAAGGCAAGTCCCTTCTGCCTATGAGCCTGTAAAATCAAAAGCAAGTTAGTTACTTTCTAGTTACACTGGGGGGTACAGGCATTGGGCAAATACACTCATTCCAATGGGAGAAAAATTGGCCAAAACACAGGAGTTAAAGGCTCCACCCAAGTCCAAAACCCAATAGGGCAATCATTAAACCTTTAAGTTACAAAATGATCTCCTTTGACTTCACGTCTCACATCCAGGCCATGCTGATACAAGAGGTGGGCTCCTATGGCCTTGAGCAGCCCCACCTTTGTGGCTTTGCAGGGTACAGTCTCCCTC
Source organism: Macaca fascicularis (assembly GCF_037993035.2). Classification (NCBI taxonomy): domain Eukaryota; kingdom Metazoa; phylum Chordata; class Mammalia; order Primates; family Cercopithecidae; genus Macaca; species Macaca fascicularis. The sequence goes on from NC_088386.1 coordinate 53,443,191, forward strand.
CTAGCTGCTTTCATGGGCTGGCATTGGATGTCCGTGGCTTTTCCAGGTACATGGGGTAAGCTGTTGGTGGATCTACCATTCTGGGGTCTGGAGGACAGTGGCCCTCTTCTCACAGCTCTACTAGGCAGTGCCTCAGTGGGAGCTCTGTGTTGTGGCTCTGAGCCCACATTTCCCTTCCACACTGTCCTAGCAGAGATTCTCCATTAGGGTTCCAGCCCTGCAGCAAACTTCTGCCAGGACATCCAGATGTTTCTAATTGTGCTTATTTGGATTTTCTCTCTTCTTTTCTTGGTTAATCTTTCTAATGGTCTATCAAGTTTATTTATCTTTTCAAAGAAGCAGTTTTTTGCTTTGTTTATCTTTTGTATTTTTTTGTTTGTTTCAATTTCATTTAGTTCTGCTCTTGGTGATTTCCTTTCTTCTGCTGGGTTTGGGTTTAGTTTGTTCTTGCTTCTCTAGTTCCTTGAGGTGTGACTTTAGATTATCTGTTTGTGTTCTTCTAGCCTTTTTGATGTAGGCATATTACATATTCTTTCATGCTATGGATACACTGTATAGACACAGCTATGATTTGAGCAGTGCAATTAGTGTCTCAGTACCACTTGAAGAAGCTGTTTTATGCAGAGATAAAATGGAAGAATGGTCAGCCTCTTAATCTAGCTTATTTGAAAAGGCGCTGGAAAAAATATGGCAGACTTCAACAACGTGTGCCAAAACTTTTTCCCTTGGAAGTCATTGACTAGTATCGCTGAATGTTATTTCTTGTGGAGAACTACTGACAGATATGTGCAACAGAAATGGTTAAAGCAGCAGAAACTGAGAATAAGCTGAAACAAGTATATATCCCAATTCACAGCAAACCAAGTCCCAACCAAATATCTACCAGCAATGGCAAGCCTGGTGCTGTGAGTGGAACCATGAGGACCACGTTCCTGCCTCAGAATCTCCTTGTAGTGTAAGCCTGGGAGGGCTGCTGTGCTACATAGTCTAACCAGTAGTATTCTAGCAGCCCACCCAATATGCACTTGATGTAGGTATTTAGGGCTATGAACTTTCCTGTTAGCACTGCCTTTACTGTATTCCAGAGGTTTTGATAGGTTTTGTTGCTATTGTCATTCAGTTAGAAGAATTTTTAAATTTTCATCTTGATTTCATTTTTGACCCAATGATCATTCAGGAGCAGGTTAATTTCCATGTATTTGCATGGTTTTGAAGGTTCCTTTTGGAGTTGATTTCCAGTTGTATTCCATTGTGGTCTGAGAGGGTACTTGATATAATTTCAATTTTCTTACATTTGTTGAGGCTCGTTTTGTGGCCTATCATATGGTCTTTTGGAGAAAGTTCCATTTACTGTTGAATAGAATGTATATTCTGTGGTTGTCGGGTAGAATGTTCTGTGTATATCTGTTAAGTCCATTTGTTCCAGGGTACTGTTTAAATTTATTGTTTTTTGTTGACTTTCTGTCTTCATGACCTGTCTAGTGATATTAGTGGAGTATTAAAGGCCCCCACTATTATTGTGTTTCTGTCTATCTTATTTCTTATGTCTATTAATAATTGTTTTACAAATTTGGGAACTCCAGTTTTAGGTGCATATATATTTAGGATTGTGATATTTTCCCATTGGACAAGACCTTTTATCACTATATAATGACTCTCTTTGTTTTTTCAACCGCTGTTGCTTTAACATTTGTTTTGTCTGATATACGAATAGCTTCCCCTGCTTACTTTTGGTATCCATTTGCATGCAATGTCTTTTTCCATTCCTTTCCTTAAGTTTATATGAGTCCTTTTGTGTTAGGTGTGTCTCTTGAAGGCAGCAGATAGTTGGTTGGTGAATTCTTATCCATTCTGCAATTCTGTATCTTTTCAGTGGAGCATTTAGGGCATTTACATTGAATGTTTTACTGAGATGTGAGGTATCATTTCATTCATCATGCTATTTGTTTCCTGTATATCTTGGGGTTTTTTTTTTAACTGTATTTTTGTCTTGTAGGTCTTGTGAGATTTATGCTTTAAAGAGGTTCTGTTTTGATGTGTTGCCAGGATTTGTTTAAAAATTTAGAGCTCTTTTTAGCAGTTCTTGTAGTGCTGGCTTGGTAGTGGTGAATTCTCTCACCATTTGTTTGTCTGAAAAAGACTGTATTTTTCCTTAATTTACAAAGCTTAGTTTCACTGGGTATAGAATTCTTCACTGATAATTGTTTGTTTGTGAAGGCTGAAGATAGGGCCCCAATCCCTTCTAGCTTGTAGAGTTTCTCTGAGAAATATGTTATTAATCTGACAGGTTTTCCTTTATAGGTTACCTGATGTTTTTGCCTCACAGTTTTTAATATTTTTTCCTTCATCTTAACTTCAGATAACTTGATGACAATGTGCCTAGGCAATGATCTTTTTTGTGACGAGTTTCCCAGATGTTCTTTGAGCTTCTTGTATTTAGATGTCTAGTTCTCTAGCAAGACCAGAAAAGTTTTCCTTGATTTTTCCCCCAAATATACTTTCCAAACTTTCAGATTTCTCTTCTTCCTCAGGAACACTGATTATTCTTAGATTTGGTTGTTTAACATAATCCCAGACTTCTTTTTTTTTTTTTTTTTTGAGGCAGAGTCTTGCTCTATCACCCAGGCTGGAGTGCAGTGACCCAATCTCTACTCACTGCAAGCTCCGCCTCCTGGGTTCACGCCATTCTCCTGCCTCAGCCTCCCAAGTAGCTGGGATTACAGGCGCCCACCACCACGCCGGCTAATTTTTTTGTATTTTTAACAGAGATGGGGTTTCACCATGTTGGCCAGGATGGTCTTGATCTTCTGACCTCGTGATCCTCCCACCTCGGCCTCCCAAAGTGCTGGGATTACAGGCGTGAGCCACCATGCCCAGCTAATCCTAGACTTCTTGGAGGCTTTGTTCATTTTCTTATTCTTTTTTCTTTGTCTTTGCTGGGTTGGGTTAATTCGAAAACCTTGTCTTTAAGCTCTGAAGTTCTTTATTCTGCTTGTTCGATTCTATTGCTGAGACTTTCCAGAGCATTTTGCATTTGCATAGTGTGTCCATTGTTTCCTGAAGTTTTGATTATTTTTAATTTATGCTACCTTTTTCATTGAGTATTTCTCCCTTCACTTGTATCATTTTTTGGATTTCCTTACATTGGGCTTCACCTTTCTCTGGTGCCTCCCTGATTAGCTTAATAACTAACCTTCTGAATTCTTTTTCAGGTAGATCAGGGATTTTTTTTCTTGGTTTGGATCCATTGCTGGAAAGCTAGTATGATTTTTGGGGGGTGTTAAAAAGCTTTTTTATGTTACAAGAGTTGGTTTTCTGGTTCCTTCTCATTTGGGTAGCTTCTGTCAGCAGGAACATCTCAGGCTCAAGACTGTTGTTCAGTTCCTTTTGTCCACGGGGTGGTTTCTTGTAGTACTGTCACCCTTTTCCTAGGGATGTGGCTTCCTGAGAGCTGAGCTATAGTGATTGTTATCTCTTCTAGCCATCCAGCAAGTCTATCAGGCTCTGGGCTAGTAGTGGAGGTTGTCTGCACAGAGTCCTATGATGTGAACAATCTGTGGGTTTCTCGGCCATGGATATTGGCATCTGCTCTGGTGGAAGTAGCAGGGTTATCAAATGGACCCTGTGAGGGTCCTTAGCTTCAGTTGATTATTGCACTATTTTTGTATTGGTTGGCCTTCTGCTGGGAGGTGGTGCTTTCAAGAGAGCATCAGCTGTGGTAGTATGTGGAGGAACAGGTGGTGGGAGAGGCCTTAGAACTCCCAAGAGTTTTTGTCCTTTGTCTTCAGTTACCAGGGTGGGTAGGGAAGGACCATTAGGTGGGGGCAAGACTAGGTGTGTCTGAGCTCAGACTCTACTTGGGCGAGTCTTGTTGTGGCTCCTGTTGGGGGTGGGGGTGAGGTTCCCAGGTCAATGGAGTTTTGTTCCCAGGAGGATTATGGCTGCCTCTGCTGTGTCATGCTGGTTGTCAGGGAAGTGCGGGAAAGCTGTCAGTCACAGGCCTCACCCAGCTCCCACCCAACCCAAAGGGCCAATCTCACTTCCACCATGCCCCCACCCCCAACAGCAACAAGTCAGTTTTCAGTCAGTGGGCCAGCAGGACTGAGAATTTGCCCCAGGCTACCCACCTCCCAGCTGTGAAAATAACTAGGGCTTTCCTTCCTCTCCCACCTATGGAGTCTGCACACCAGATTCACACCCTACCCCAGGTTCTGTCCAGGAGGCTTCTCAATTGGTTCAAATTGTTACAAAGTTCAGCTGGAGCTTTTCTTCTCCCTGTGGCCTTTTCCCAGTGACTCTGGTAGCTCTCCTCAAGGATCCCTGTGAGGTGAGGCAGAAATGGCTTGCTAAGGGACCCAGCAAGCCCACAGAGATTTTCCTGCTACTTCCTCTACTCCTGTATTTCGCTCAGCTCTCTAAATTGACTCAGCTCCAGGTAAGGTCAGAATCTTCTACCATAATCTAGACCTTCAGGTTCCCCTGTGGGGGTGAATGTTCATGGATGAACAATCTTCCTTTCCCACTTCCACAGTTTGGGCACTCACAGTATTTGGGGTGTCTCTGGAGTCTTGCAGGAACAACCCACTTCCTTCAGAAGATATATGGGTTCTCTTGACTTTCTGAATATATTTCTGCAGTCATACTGCAGCAAAAGTTCACAGTGCAAGCCTCCACAGGCTGTTCTGTCCATTCAAGTGGGAGCTTCAATCTAGTCCTGCCTCCTGTCTGCCATGATCTCATCTCTCCCTCTTTTTCGAAGTCCACTAATTCCAGGATGAGGGCCCAAGCTCATGACCTAATCTAACCCTATTTACTTTACTCTAACCCCTTCTTTAAGTATCATCACATTGAGAGCTAGGGCTTCATCATGTGGATTTAGAAACAGTGAGGGGGAACATTCAGTCAAAAACACCTTATAATCTTTTTTGTTTTGTAAGGTTATTAATAATGTCCCATTTTTCATTTCTGATGTTACTAATTTTAGTCTGTTTTTTCTTTTCCTTTCTTTTCTTTCTCTCTCCCTCCCTTCCTTCCTTCCTTCCTTCCTTCCTTCCTTCCTTCCTTCCTTCCTTCCTTCCTTCCTTCCTTTCCTTCCTTCCTTCCTTCCTTCCTTCCTTCCTTCCTTCCTTCCTTCCTTCCTTCCTTCCTTCCTTTCCTTCCTTCCTTCCTTCCTTCCTTTGAAACAGAGTCTTGCTCTGTCACCCAGGCTGGAGTGCAGTGGTGCAATCTTGGTTCTCTGCAACCTTGCCTCCTGGGTTCAAGTGATTCTCCTGGCTCAGCCTCCCAAGTAGCTAGGATTATAGGTGTGTGCCATCACACCCAGCTAATTTTTGCATTTTTAGTAGAGATGAGGTTTCACCATGTTGGACCAGGCTGGTCTCGAACTTCTGACCTCAGGTAATCCACCAGCCTCAGCCTTCCAAAGTGCTGGGATTTCAGACATGAGCCACTGTGCCCAGCTGAGCTTTTTTTTTTTTTTTTTTTTTTTTTTCCTGGTAAGATTAGCTAAAGTTTTGTTGGTCTTTTCAAAGAACCAACATTTGGTTTTACAGATTTTCTCTATGGTTTTTCTATTTTCTATTTCCTTTATTTTCTCTGTAATATTATTTGTTTCCTTCTGATTGCTTTGGATTTGCTTTTTTTTTTTCTCTCTTTAAGATAAAGTTTTGGTTTTGATTTGAGATCTACCTTTTTTAAAAAAAAATAGGCATTAATTATACATTTCCGTCTAGGCACTATTTTTACTGCATCTCATAAGATCTGGTATACTGTGTTTTTATTTTCATTTACCTCAAGGCATTTTCTAATTTCTTTTGTGATTTACTTTTTGAGCTTTGTTATTTACAACTGTGCTCAATTTTCATATACTTGTGAAATTTCCAAATTTTCATGTTATTAATTTCTAATTTCATTTCACTGTGGTCACATAGCATAATTTGTATCATTGCAGTCTTTTACACTTTATTAAGGCTTGCTTTATGGTGTAACATAGGTTTTCTCTTGGTAAATGTTACTCGTGTGCTTGAGAAGAATGTATATTCTTTTATCAATAAATGGAGGTTCTTTAGATCTCTGGAAACTGGATTATACCTTGTTCAAGACTTCCATTTTTTTGAAGACATTCTGTCTATCTATTCTATCCACCATTGAAAGTGGGTTAATTAATCTCCAATTACTATTGAATTGACTATTTTCTTCTTCAATTCTGAATTTGGGGTTGTTTGGTGCATATATGTTGTTAATTCTGATATATTTTGGATCAATTAACTCTTTTGTTTTTTTTAAGACAGAGTCTCACTCTGTTGTTCAAGCTGTAGTATAGTGGTGTGATCTCAGCTCACTGCAACCTCCACCTCCCGGGTTCAAGTGATTCTCTTGCCTCAGCCTCCCAAGTAGCTGGGATTACAGGTGCATGCCACCATGCCTGGCTAATTTTGGTATTTTTAGTAGAGACAGGGTTTCTCCATGTTGGCCAGGCTGGTCTCAAACTCCTGACCTCAAGTGATACACCTGCCTTGGCCTCCCAAAGTGCTGGGATTACAGGCCTGAGACACTGTGCCTAGCCAATTAACTCTTTTTTAAAAAATTATTATTTATATTATTTTACTTTAAGTTCTAGGGTACATGTGCACAATATGCAGGTTTGTTACATATGTATACATGTGCCATGTTGGTGTGCTGCACCCATTAACTTGTCATTTACATTAGGTATATCTCCTAATGCTATCCCTCCCCCCTCCCCCAACCCCCCAGCAGGCCCCAGTGTGTGATGTTCCCCTCCCTGTGTCCATATGTTCTCACTGTTCAACTCCCACTTATGAGTGAGAATATGCAGTGTTTGGTTTTCTGTCTTTGTGATATTTTGCTGAGAATGATGGTTTCCAGCTTCATCCATGCCCCTGTAAAGGACATGAACTCATCCTTTTTTATGGCTGCATAGTATTTCACAGTGTATATCTGCCACATTTTCTTCATCCAGTCTATCACTGATGAACATTTGTGTTGGTTCCAAGTTTTTGCTCTTGTGAATAGTGCCACAATAAACATATGTGTGCATGTGTCTTTATAGCAGCATGATTTATAATCCTTTGGGTATATGCCCAGTAATGGGATGGCTGGGTCAAATGGTATTTCTAGTTCTAGATCCTTGAAGAATCACCACACTGTCTTCCACAATGATTGAACTAGTTTACAGTCCCCCCAACAGTGTAAAAGCGTTCCTATTTCTCCACGTCCTCTCCAGCACCTGTTGTTTCCTGACTTTTTAATGATTGCCATTCTAACTGGTGTGAGATGGTATCTCACTGTGGTTTTGTTTTGAATTTCTCTGATGGTGAGTGATGATGAGCATTTTTTCATGTATCTGTTGGCTGCATAAATGTCTTCTTTTGAGAAGTGTCTGTTATCCTTCGCCCCACTTTTTGATGGGGTTGTTTGATTTTTTCTTGTAAATTTGTTTAAGTTCTTCGTAGATTCTGGATATTAGCCCTTTGTCAGATGGGTAGATTGTAAAAATTTTCTCCCATTTTGTAGGTTGCCTGTTCACTCTGATGGTACTTTCTTTTGCTGTGCAGAAGCTGTTTAGTTTAATTAGATCCCATTTGTCAATTTTGGCTTTTGTTGCCATTGCTTTTGGTGTTTTAGTCATGAAGTCCTTGCCCATGCCTATGGCCTGAATGGTATTGCCTAGGTTTTCTTCTATGGTTTTTATGGTTTTAGATCTAACATTTAAGTCTTTAATCCATCTTGAATTGATTTTTGTACAAGGTGTAAGGAAGGGATCCAGTTTCAGCTTTCTATATATGGCTAGCCAGTTTTCCCAGCACCATTTATTAAGTAGGGAATCCTTTCCCCATTTCTTGTTTTTGTCAGGTTTGTCAAAGATAAGATGGTTGTAGATGTATGGTATTATTTTTGAGGGCTCTATTCTGTTCCATTGGTCTATATCTCTGTTTTGGTACCAGTACCATGCTGTTTTGGTTACTGTAGCCTTGTAGTATAGTCTCAAGTCAGGTGGCATGAGGCCTCCAGCTTTGTTCTTTTGGCTTAGGATTGTCTTGGCAATACAGGCTTTGTTTTGGTTCCATATGGACTTTAAAGTAGGTTTTTCCGATTCTGTGAAGAAAGTCATTGGTAGCTTGATGGGGATGGCATTGAATCTATAAATTACCTTGGGCAGTATGGCCATTTTCACTATATTGATTCTTCCTATCCATGAGCATGGAATGTTCTTCCATTTGTTTGTGTCCTCTTTAATTTCGTTGAGCAGTGGTTTGTAGTTCTCCTTGAAGAGGTCCTTCACATCTCTGGTAAGTTGGATTCCTAGGTGTTTTGTTCTATTTGAAGCAATTGTGAATGGGAGTTCACTCATGATTTGGCTCTCTGTTTGTCTGTTACTGGTGTATAGGAATGTTTGTGATTTTTGCACATTGATTTTGTATCCTGAGACTTTGCTGAAGTTGCTTATCAGCTTAAGGAGATTTGGGGCTGAGACGATGGGGTTTTCTAAATATACAATCATGTCATCTGCAAACAGGGACAATTGGACTTCCTGTTTTCCTGATTGAATACCCTTTATTTCTTTCTCTTGTATAATTGCCCTGGCCAGAACTTCCAACACTGTGTTGAATATGAGTGGTGAGAGAGGACATCCCTGTCTTATGCCAGTTTTCAAAGGGGACGCTTCCAGTTTTTGCCCGTTCAGTATGATATTGGCTGTGGGTTTGTCATAAATAGCTCCTATTATTTTGAGATACGTGCCATCAATACCTAGTTTATTGAGAGGTTTTAGCATGAAGGGGTGTTGAATTTTGTCAAAGGCCTTTTCTGCATCTATTGAGATAATCATGTGGTTTTTGTCTTTGGTTCTGTTTATATGATGGATTACGTTTATTGATTTGCGTATGTTGAACCAGCCTTGCATCTCAGGGATGAAGCAAACTTGATCGTGGTGGATAAGCTTTTTGATGTGCTGCTGGATTCAGTTTGCCAGTATTTTATTGAGGATTTTCGCATCGATGTTCATCAGGGATGTTGGTCTAAAATTTCCTTTTTAGTTGTGTCTCTGCCAGGCTTTGGTATCAGGATGATGTTGACCTCATAAAATGAATTAGGGAGGATTCCCTCTTTTTCTATTGATTGGAGTAATTTCAGTAGGAATGGAACCAGCTCCTCTTTGTACCTCTGGTAGAATTCAGCTGTGAATCCGTCTGGTCCTGGATTTTTTTGGTTGGTAGACTATTAATTATTGCCTCAATTTCAGAACCTGTTATCAGTCTATTCAGGGATTCAACTTCTTCCTGGTTTAGCCTTGGGAGGGTGTATGTGTCTAGGAATTTATCAATTTCTTCTAGATTTTCTAGTTTATTTGCGTAGAGGTGTTTATAGTATTCTCTGATGGTAGTTTGTATTTCTGTGGGATTGGTGGTGATATCCGCTTTATCATTTTTTATTGCGTCTATTTGATTCTTCTCTCTTTTCTTCTTTATTAGTCTTGCTAGTGGTCTATCAATTTTGTTGATCTTTTCAAAAAACCAGCTCCTGGATTCATTGATTTTTTGCAGGGTTTTTTGTGTCTCTATCTCCTTCAGTTCTGCTCTGATCTTAGTTATTTCTTGCCTTCTGCTAGCTTTTGAATGTGTTTGCTCTTGCTTCTCTAGTTCTTTTAATTGTGATGTTAGGGTGTCAATTTTAGATCTCTCCTGCTTTCTCTTGTGGGCATTTAGTGCTATAAATTTCCCTGTGCACACTGCTTTAAATGTGTCCGAGAGATTCTGGTATGTTGTGTCTTTGTTCTTATTGGTTTCAAAGAACATCTTTATTTCTGCCTTCATTTCGTTATGTACCCAGTAGTCATTCAGGAGCAGGCTGTTCAGTTTCCATGTACTTGAGCAGTTTTGAGTGAGTTTCTTGATCCTGAGTTCTAGTTTGATTGCCCTGTCATCTGAGAGACAATTTGTTATAATTTCTGTTCTTTTACACTTTCTGAGGAGTGCTTTACTTCCAACTATGTGGTAAATTTTGGAATAAGTGTGATGTGGTGCTGAGAAGAATGTATATTCTGTTGATTTGGGGTGGAGAGTTCTGTAGATGTATATTAGGTCTGCTTGGTGCAGAGCTGAGTTCAATTCCTGGATTTCCTTGTTAACTTTCTGTCTTGTTGATGTGTCTAATGTTGACAGTGGGGTGTTAAAGTCTCCCATTATTATTGCGTGGGAGTCTAAGTCTCTTTTTATGTCTCTCAGAACTTGCTTTATGAATCTAGGTGCCCCTGTATTGGGTGCATATATATTTAGGATAGTTGGCTCTTCTGGTTGAATTGATCCTTTTACCATTATGTAATGGCCTTCTTTGTCTCTTTTGATCTTTGTTGGTTTAAAGTCTGTTTTATCAGAGACTAGGATTGCAACCCCTGCTTTTTTTTTTGTTTTCCATTTGCTTGGTAGATCTTCCTCAATCCCTTTAATTTGAGACTGTGTGTGTCTCTGCACGTGAGATGGGTCTCCTGAATATAGCACACTGATGGGTCTTGCCTCTTTATCCAATTTGCCAGTCTGTGTCTTTTAATTGGAGTATTTAGCCCATTTACATTTAAGGTTAATATCGTTATGTGTGAATTTGATCCTGTCATTATGATGTTAGCTGGTTATTTTGCTCATTAGTTGATGCAGTTTCTTCCTAGTATCGATGGTCTTTACAATTTGGCATGTTTTTGCAGTGGCTGGTACTGGCTGTTCCTTTCCATGTTTAGTGCTTCCTTCAGGAGTACTTGTAAGGCAGGCCTGCTGGTGACAATATCTCTTAGCGTTTCCTTGTCTATAAAGGATTTTATTTCTCCCTCCCTTATGAAACTTAGTTTGACTGGATATGAAATTCTTGGTTGCGGTGTTTGTTTTTCTGTTCCTGCATCAGTTTGCTGAGGATAATGGCTTCCAACTCCATCCATGTCCCTGCAAAGGACATGATCTCATCCTTTTTGTGGCTGCATAGTATTACATGGTGTATATGTACCATATTTTCTTTAGCCAGTCTATCATTGATGGGTGTTTAGATTGTGTTCATGTCTTTGCTATTCTTAATAGAAAATGCACAATCAAATTATATTAATGGTAGCCACCCTGTTGTACAATCAAATACTAGGCCTTATTTATTCATTTTAACTTTTTGGTACTTATTAATGATCCCACCTCCCTCCTATCCGCCACTAACCTTCCCAACCTCTGGTAACCATCCTTCTACCCTCTATCTCAATGGGTTCAATTGTCTTTATTTTTAGATCCCACAAATAATGAGACCATGTGATGTTTGTATTTCTGTGCCTGGCTTACATAACATCACTTAACACAATGAATTCCAGTTCCATCCAGTTCGTGTTGTTGCCCAGGGGTCTTATTATTTTTTATGGCTGAATAGTACTCCATTGTGTATGAGAACCACATTTTCTTTATCCATTATTTGTTGATGGACACTTCAGTGCTTCCAAATCTTGACTATTGTTAACAGAGGTGCAACAAACATAGGAGTGTAGATATCCCTTCGACACACTCATCTCCTTTCTTTTGGGTATATACTCAGTGGTGGGATTGCTGAATCATATGGTAACTCTATTTTTCATTTCTTGAGGAACCGCCAAACTGTTCTCCATAGTGGCTGTACTAATTTACATTCCACCAACAGTGTACAAAAGGTCCCTTTTCTCCACATCCTAGCCAGCATTTGTTATTGCCTGTCTTTTAAGCCATTTTAACTGGGGTGAGATGACATCTCATTGTAGTTTTGATTTGCATTCCTCTGATGATCATGACATTGAGCATCTTTCATATGTCTGTTTGCCATTTGCATCTCTTCTTTTGAGAAATGTCTTTTCAAATCTTTTGCCCATTTAAAATTGGATTATTAGATTTTTTTTTTTTTTTTTTTTTTTACTTTTTGTTTTGTTTTGTTTTGAGACAGAGTTTCACTGTCTCACCCAGGCTGGAGTGCAATGGTGCAATCTTGGCTCACTGGTACCTCCACCTCCTGGGTTCAAGCGATTCTCCTGCCTCAGCCTCCCAAGTAGCTGGGATTACAGACATGTGCCACCATGCCCAGCTAATTTTTGTACTTTTAGTAGAGATGGGGTTTCACCATGTTGGCCAGGCTGGTCTCCAACTCCTGACCTCAGATGATCTACCTGCTTTAGTCTCCCAAAGTGCTGGGATTGCAGGTGTAAGCCAACGTGCCTGGCCAGTTTTTCTTTTTCTTTTTTTTCCGATAGAGTTCATTGAGCTCCTTATATATACTGGTTATCAATCCTCTGTTAGATAGGTAGTTTGCAAATAATTTTTCCCATTCTGTGGGTTGCCTCTTTCCTTTTTGGGTTGTTTCCTTTGCTATACAAAAGCTTTTTAACTTGATGTGATCCCATTTATGCATTTTTGCTTTGGTTGCCTGTGCTTGTGGGATATTACTCAAGAAATCTTAGTGCAGTCCAATGTCCTGGAAGTTTCCCCAATGTTTTCCTATAGTAGTTTCATAGTTTGAGGTCTTTAAGTCTTTAGTCCATTTGGATTTGATTTTCGTATATGTTGAGAGATAGGGGTCTAGTTTCTTTCTTCTGCACATGAATGTCCAGTTTTCCCAGCATCATTTATTAAAGACACTGTCTTTTCCCTAGTGTATCTTCTTGGTACCTCTGTCAAATGTGAGCTCACTGTAGATGTATAGTTTTGTTTCTGGGTTCTCTATTCTATCCCATTGGTCTGTGTGTCTGTTTTTATTCTAGTACCATGATGTTTTGGTTACTATAGTTGTGAAGTATAATTTGATGCCAGATATTGTGCTTCCTCTAGTTTTGTTATTTTTGTTTAGGATAGTTTTGGCTATTCTGGGTCTTTTGTGGTTCCATATAAATTTTAGGATTGTTTTTTTCTATTTCTGTGAAGAATGTCATTGGTGTTTTGATAGGGATTGCATTGAATCTATAGATTGCTTTGGGTAGTATGGATATTTTAACAATATTGATTCTTCCAATCCATGAATGTGAAATATCTTTCCAATTTGTGGTGTCCTCTTCAATTTTTTTCATCAGTGTTTTATAGTTTTTATTATAAAGATCTTTTACTTCTTTGATTAAGTGAATTCCTAGGCATTTAATTTTATTTGCAGCTGTAGTAAATGAGATTACTTTTTAAAATTTCTTTTTCAATTTGTTCACTGTTGGCATAGAAAAATGCTATTGATATTTGTATGTTGATATTGTATCCTGCAACTGTATTGAATTTGGTTATAATTTCTAATAGTTTTTTGGTGGAGCCTGTAGGTTTTTCCAAATATAAGATCATATAATCTGCAAACAAGGATAATTTGATTTCTTCCTTTCCAATTTGGATGCCCTTTTCTTTTTCTCTTGTCTAGCTGCTCTATCTAGGACTTCCAGTATTATGTTGAAAAACAGTGGTGATAGTGGGCATCCTTGTCGTGTTCCAGATATTAGAGGAAAGGCTTTCAGTACCCCCTGCTACCCCCTAGGTAGTATGACATCTGCTATGGATCTTTTGTATATGGCTTTTATTAGATTGACATATGTTCTTTCTGTACCCAGTTTTTTGAGGGTTTTCTTTCATGAAGGGATGCTGAATTTTGTCAAATGGATTTTTAGCATTGATGGAAATGATTGTATGGTTTTGGTACTTCATACTGTTGATATAATGTATCACGCTGATTAATTTGCATATGTTGGAACCATCATTGCATCCCTGGGATATATCCCACTTGGTCATGATGAATCGTCTTTTTAATGTGTTGTTAAATTTGTATTTAGTTGAAGATTTGTGCATCAGTATTCATCCGAGACATGGACCTGTACTTTTCTTTTCTTGATGTATCTTTGGTTTTGGTATTAGGGAAAATAATAGCCTTGTAGAATGAGTTTGGAAGTAGTCACTTCTCCTTGATTTTTCAGAATAGTTTGAGTAAGATTAGTATTAGTTCTTCCTTAAATGTTTGGTAGAATTCAGCAGTGAAGTCATCAGGTCCCGAGCTTTTCTTTACTGAAAGACTTTTGATTATGGCTTCCATCTCATTAATTGTTACTGATCTGTTAATGTTTTGGATTTCTTCATGGTTTAATCTTGGTAGGTTGTATGTGTCTAGAAATTTGTCCATGTCTTCTAGATTTTCCAATTTATTGGCTTATAGTTGTTCACAGTAGTGACTTATGACCCTTTGAATATCTGCAGAATCAGTTGTTGTGTCTCCTTTTTCATCTCTGATTTTATTTATTCATATCTTCTCTCTTTTTTTTGAGCTAATCTGGCTAAAGCCTTGTCCATTTTGTTTAACTTAAAAAAACCAACTTTTTGTTTCATTGATCTTTTGTATTGTTTTCTTCCTTGTAATTTTATTTATTTCTGCTCTGATCTTTTTTATTTCTTCTGTTAATTTTGGATTTGGTTTGCTCTTGATTTTCTAGTTCTTTAAGATGCATTGTTAGGTGGTTTATTTGATGTTTTTCTTTTTTTAGTGTGGGCATTTATAGCTATAAACTTTCCTCTTAGTACTGCTTTTGCTGTATCCCATAGGTTTTGGTATGTTGTGTTTCCATTAGCATGTGTTACAAGAAATTTTTAAATTTCCTTTGTAATTCCTTCATTGACCCACTGGTCATTCAGAAGCATATTGTTTAATTTTAACGTTGATCTTGTTTGGCTGTGTCCCCAACCAAATCTCATCTTGACTTCCCACATGTTGTCGGAGGGACCTCAAAGGAAGTAATTGAATCACGGGGTCAGGTCCATCTTGTGCTGTTCTCATGATAGTGAATAAGTCTCATGAGATCTGGTGGTTTTTATAAGGGGGAATTTCCCTGCACAAGCTTTCTCTCTTTGCCTGCTGCTATCCATGTAAGATGGGACTTGCTCCTCCTTGCCTTCCATGATGATTGTGAAGCCTCCCAAACCACATGGAACTGTAAGTCCAATAAATCTCTTTCTTTTGTAAATTGGCCAGTCTTGGGTATGTCTTTATCAGCAGCATGAAAACAAATGAACACAGTAAATTGGTACCAGCAGAGTAAGGTGCTGCTGAAATGATACCCAAAATTGTGGAAGCAACTTTGGAACTGGGTTACAGGCAGAGGTTGGAAAAGTTTGGAGAGCTCAGAGTAAAACAGGAAAATGTGGGAAAGTTTGGAACTCCTTAGAGACTTGTTGAATGGCTTTGTCCAAAATTCGGATAATGATATGAACAATGAAATCTAGGCTGAGGTGGTCTTAGATGGAGATGAGAAACTTGTTGGGAGCTGGAGCAAAGGTGACTCTTGTTATATTTTAGCAAAGAGACTGGTGGCATTTTGCCCCTGCCCTAGAGATTTGTGGAACTTTGAGCTTGAGAGAGATGATTTAAGGTATTTGGTAGAAGAAATTTCTAAGCAGCAAAGCATTCAAGAGGTGACTTGGGCACTGTCAAAGGCATTCAGTTTTAAAAGGGAAATAGAGCATAAAAGTTCAGAAAATTTGCAGCCTGACAATGCAGTAGAAAAGAAAAACTCATTTTCTAAGGAGAAATTAAAGATGCCTGTAGAAATTTGCATAAGTAACGAGAAGCCCAATGTTAATCCCCAAGACAATGGGGAAAATGTCTCCAGGGCATCTCAGAGAGCTTTGCAGTGGCCCCTTCCTTCACAGGCCTGGAGGCCTAGGAGGAAGAAATGGTTTTGTGGGCCAAGCCCAGGACCCCATGCTGTGTGCAGTCTACAGACTTGGTGCCCTGCATCCCAGGCATTCCAGCCATGGCTGAAAGGCGCCAACATAGAGATTGAGCCGTGGCTTCAGAGGGTGTAAGCCCCAAGCCTTGGCAGCTTCCACATAACATTGAGTCTATGTGTGCACAGAACTCAAGAATTGAGGTTTGGGAACCTCCACCTAGGTTTCAGAGGATGTATGGAAACACCTGGATGCCCAGGAAGAAGTTTGCTGAAGGGGTGAGGCCCTCATGGAGAACCTCTGCTAGGGCAGTACAGAAGGGAAATGTGGGCTCAGAGCTCCCACACAGAGTCCCTACCTGGGCACCACCTAGTGGAACTGTGAGAAGAGGGCCATCATCCTCTAGACTCCAGAATGGTAGATCCACTGACAGCTTGCACCATGTGCCTGGAAAACCCATGGACACTCAACACCAGTTCATGAAAGCAGCTGGGAGGGAGGTTGTACCCTGCAAAGCCACAGGAGCAGAGCTGCCCAAGACCATGGGAACCCACCTCTTGCATCAGCATGACCTGGATGAGAGACATGGATTCAAAGAAGATCATGTTGAAACTTTAAGATTTGACTGCCCCACTGGATTTCAGACTTGCGTGGGGCCTGTAGCCCCTTCGTGTTGGCCAGTTTCTTCCATTTGGAATGGGTGTGTTTACCCAATGCCTGTACCCCACTGTATCTAGGAAGTAACTCACTTGTTTTGATTTTACAGGCTCATAGGTGGAAGACCTTGCCTTGTCTCAGATGAGGCTTTAGACTATGGACTTTTGAGTTAATGCTGAAATGAGTTAAGACTTTGGGGGACTGTTGGGAAGGCATGACTGGTTTTGAAATGTGAGGATATGAGATTTGGGAGGGGCCAGGGGTGGAATGATATGGTTTGGCTGTGCCCCCACCCAAATCTCATCTTGAATTCCCATGTGTCATGAAAGGGACCCCATGGGAGGTAACTGAATCATTGGGCAGGTCTTTCCCATGCTGTTCTCATGATAGTGAATAAGTCTCATGAGATCTGATGGTTTTACAAGGGGGAGTTTCTGTACGCAACTTATCTCTTTTTGCCTGCTGCCATCCATGCAAGACATGACTTGGTCCTCCTTGCCCTCCGCCATGATGGCAAGGCCTCCCTAGCCATGTGGAACTTTTTTTTTTTTTTTTTTTGAGATGGAGTCTAGCTCTGTTGCCAGGCTGGAGTGCAGTGGCATGATCTCAGCTCACTGCAACCTCCGCCTCCTGGGTTGAAGAGATTCTCCTGCCTCAGCCTCCTGAGTAGCTGGGATTACAGGCACACACTGCCACGCCCAACTAATTTTTGAATTTTTAGTAAAGACAGAGTTTCACCATGTTGACCAGGATGATCTTGATCTCCTGACCTTGTGATCTGCCCACCTCAGCCTCCCAAAGTTCTGGGATTATAGGTGTGAGCCACTGTGCCTGGCCCATTAAATTTCTTTCTTTTGTAAATTGACCAGTCTTGGGTCTGTCTTGACTGACCCAAGTCCATTAGTCCATGAAAATGGACTAATACACATACAAATACTAAACATGTATTTGTATAGTTTCCAAAATTCCTCTTTTTATTGAGTTCTAGTATGATTCTGTTGTGATCAGAGAGGATGCTTGATATTATTTCAATTATTTTGACTATTTTAAGACTTGTTTTGTGACCTAACATGTAGTGACCTAACATGTAGTCTATCCCTGAGAATAATCCATGTACTAAGGAAAAGAATGTGTATTCTGTAGCCGTTGGATGAAATGTTCTGTACATATCTACTACATTCATTTGTTATATAGTACAGTGTTTCTTTGGGCCATGGCCCAGTGTTTCTTTGTTGATTTTCTCTCTGGAAGATCTGTTCAATGCTGAAAGTGGGGTGGTGAAATCTCCAGTTACTATTGTATTAGAGTCTATCTCTCTCTTTAGCTCTGATAATATTTGCTTTATATTTCTGGGTGCTCCAGTGTTGGGTGCATACATATTTCAAATTGTTATATTCTCTTGCTGATTTCACCCCTTTATCATTATATAGTGACCTTCTTTGTCTCTTATAGTTTTTGTCTTGAAATATATTTTGTCTAATGTAAGTATAGCTACTTTTGCTCTTCTTTGGTTTTCATTGGCATGAAATATATTTTTTTCCAGCCCTTTATTTGCATTCTATGTGTGTGTTTGTAGGTGAAGTGCATTTCTTGTAGGCAACAGATTAATGGGCCTAGTTTTATTTATTTATTTTTAATCCATTCAGTTACTCTATGTCTTTTGATTGGAGAGTTTAATCCATTTACATTCAGTGTTGTTATTGATAAATAAGGACTTATTCCTACTATTTTGTTATTTGTTTTCAGGTTGTTTTGTGGTCTTCTCTCCCTTCTTTCTTTCTTGTCTTCCTTTTAGTGAAGATGATTTTATATGGTGATATTATTTCATTTCTTGCTTTTTCTTTTTTGTGTATTTACTGTATGTTTTTCAATTTGAGGTTACCATGAGGCTTGCAAATACTATCTTATAACCCATTATTTTAAACTGATAAAAACTTAACACTATTTGCATAAACAAACAAGCCAAAAGAAAATTAATAGACTATGTCTTAACTTCATCCCCCTGCTTTGTAACTTTTTGTTGTTGCTATTTATATCTTACTCTACTGTCTATGTCTTAAAACATTGTAGTTATTATTTTTGATTGGTTCACTGTTTATCTTTCTACTTAAGATAAAAGTAGTTTACACACCACAGTTACAGTCTTATAATAATCTGTGTTTTTCTGTGTACTGACTATCACCAGTGAGTTTTGTATTTTAGATGATTTCTTCTTGCTCATTAACATCTTTTTCTTTCTGAATGAAGTAATCCCTTTAGCATTTCTTGTAGGACAGGTCTGGTGTTGACGAAATCACTTGGCTTTTCTTTGTCTGGGAAAGTCTTTATTTCTCCTTCATGTTTGAAGGGTAATTTTGCGGGATTTACTATTCTAGGTTAAGAGTTTGTTCTCATCAGCACTTTAAATATGTCATGCCACTCTCTTCTAGCCCATAAGGTTTTACACTGAAAAGTCTCCTGTCAGATGTACTAGAGCTTCATTGTATGTTATTTGTTTCTTTTCTCTGCTTTTAGGATCCTTTCTTCATCTCTGACCTTTGGGAGTTTGATTATTAAATGCATTGAGGTAGTCTTCTTTGCGTTAAATCTGCTCGGTGTTCTATAATTTTCTTGTACTTGGATATTGATATGTTTCTAGGTTTTGTAAGTTCTGTTATTATCCCTTTGACTAAACTTTCTATCCCTATCTCTTTCTTTACCTCCTCTTTAAGACCAATAACTCTCAGCTTTTCCTTTTGAAGCTATTTTCTAGATTCCATAGGTATGCTTCATTGTTCTTTATTGTTTTTTCTTTTGTCTCTTCTATGTGTTTTCAAATAGCTTATTTTCAGCCTCACTAATTATTTATTCTGCTTGATGAATTCTACATTAAAAGACTCTGATGCATTCTTCAGTATGTCAATTGCATTTTTCACTCCAGGATTTCTACTTATTCTTTTTAATTATTTCAATCTTTTTGTTAGATTGATCTGATAGAATTCTAAATTCCTTCTCTTTGCTATCTTGAATTTCTCTGAGTTTCTTCAATATATCTATTTGGAATTCTGTCTGAACAGTCACATATCTCTTTCTCCAGGATTGGTCCCACATGCCTTATTTACTTCTTTTGGTGAGATAATGTTTTCCTGGATCATCTTAATACTTGTAGATCTTCTGAGTCTGGGTATTGAAGAGATAGTATTTATCATAGTCTTCACAGTCTGGGCTTGTTCGTACCCATCTTTCTTGGGGAGGCTTTCCAGCTATTTGAAAGGACTAGGGTTTTGTGATCTAAGCTGTATCTGCTTTAGGAGGCAGTAACGCTCTGGTTCTTGTAAACTCACAGAGGTACTACCTTGATGTTCTTGGACAAGATCCAGAAGAATTCTCTGTATTACTAGGCAGAGACTCTTCTTCTCTTCCTTTACTTTCTTCCAAACAGAGTCTCTTTTTCTTTGTTCTGAGCCACCTGGAGCTAGGGATGGAGTGACACAAGCACCCCTGTGGCCACCACCTTTTGGACAGAGATGGGTAGGACATAAAGCGAGAATAGCACTGGGTCTGGCCCAAGGCCTGCTATAACGACTCCCTGGCTACCACCTATGTTCACTCAATGCTCTAGGGCTCTACAATCATCAGCTGGCAAAACCAGCCAGGCCTATGTCCTTCTCTTCAGGGCAGCAAATTCCCCCAGGTCTTGTGTGGGTTGGGGGGCCATCCAGGCACCAAGAACTAGAGTAAAAAACCGTAGAAGTCTACCTGGTGTTCTGTTGTGCTATTTTTGAATTGTTTTCTTAGTGGGTGTATGTTAGCCAGGGTTTTCCAGAGAAAGAGAAACAATGGGGTATATAGAGATATGTAGGAGGAGATTTATTATAGGGATTGACTCACAGAATTATGGAGGCCAAGAAGTCCAATGATATACTGTCTGCATATTTCCTGGGAAACCAGGAAAACCAGTGGTATAATTTAAGTTCAAAGGCCTGAGAACAAGAGTACCTAATGACATAAGTCTCCGTCCAGAAAAGTTTAATCCTGGTGTGGGGTGTACACTGGTGTAACTCCATTTCCTGAGAACTTGAGTTGGGGAGGGTTTGGAAGTCCTGGAGTCCAAAGGCCCGAGAACCAGTAGTTTCAATATCTGAGGGCAGGAGAAGCCGAATGTCCCAATTCAAGAAGAGAGAAAAAAATAACCCTTCCTCTGCCTTTTCATTTGATTCATACCTTCAACAGATTAGATTATGTCCACCCACACTGATGAGGGTTGATCTTCTTTGCTCAGTCTGTTGATTCAAATACTAACCTTGTCAAGAAACACCTTCACAGACACACCCACAAATAATCTTTACCAGCTATCTGGGCATTCCTTAGGCCAGTCAAGTTGACATATAAAATTAATCATCACAGGTTGCTGTTAGAATTATGACAACATCATAATTTATAACAATCTATTTCAAGTTAATGCCAACTTAATTACAATAATATACACAACTTTGTTCCTATGTAGCCCATCCCCTTCCCCCTCATTTTTTGTTGTTATTGTCATGCAAGTTATAATATATAATTCCAAATCTAGATATCCTACTCATTACTGATCATCTCCAGTACATTGTGTACCCTTGAATACAGAAAAAAATATGAAATGCTTTGCAAATCTTAAGTCATCTTTGCACAAGGGCCATACTAGTCTTCTCTGAATTGTTCTAATTTTGGTATATGTGTTACTGAATTGAGCACAATGTGATCTGATTTTACCATTAAAAACTTCACTCTGACAGCATGAAAAATGGATTAAAGAGGAGGCCAGTGAGGAGGTGAGAAGACTGATAACAAGATGCTGGAATAAACAGATAAAAGAAGATGGTAGTCTAAACTAGAGTTCAGTACTGACGTGCTAGAGAATAGAGGCTGACAACAAATCTGAAAAATGTTAAAGAGATAATATTAACTCGCTATGGTGACTGAATGTAGGGTTGAGGAAAATAGAAGAGGAAAAATGTTTAGCTTTCTGCATCATGTAACTGAAGGGATATGGTGCATTTCATAGAAATAGATAACGTTGAAATAGGAGCTTTGGGAGAAAATGCAACAAGCTCAGTTTTAGACCTTTTGAATTTGTGATAGTTGTTGGATATTCAAATAGAGACCCGGAGATGATCAATAAAGAGTGCGATATCTAGATTTGAAACTAAAGTGAGCAATATGAGCTGTGAGTATAGATTTGAGTGATTAGTATGTAGATAGTAATGGAAGCCTACTAAGTTTATTAGAATGCCCAGTAAGAGTGAATACAGTGATAATAGAAGAAGATGAAGGATGGAATTCCAAGGAACAGTAATATTTGAGTTGGAGGAAAAGATTCTTCCCAAAAAAGAGAAGGAGAAGCCCTAGAAATACCTGGACAAGCAGAAGAATGTGTTGTCATGAAAGTTGAAGGAAGAAAGTATTTCCAGAATCAAGATGCCACAGAAAATAAGGACTAAAATGTTTTGATTGGATTTAACAATAAGGAAATTAATTAACAACTGTGGTACATTAAAGATAGCTGTAAATTATTTGCTGTTCTCCCTATCAAGAAATGAAGTCTATTTGCCTTCTGTTGAATCTGGACTGGATTGGACTTGTATTGACCAATGTGGCAGAAGTGAGGTTCTTTAATTTCTGAGGCTGAGCAGCTTCTATTTTCACAAGGTTGAAATTGTTCCTCTTGAAACTCAGCCTTCATGTTGAGAGAAGCCCACATGTAGAAAGGCCAGGAGGAGAAGGACTAACTTCTAGCTGAGTTCCCAACCAAAAGCCAACACCATCTGCCAGCCATGTCAATGAGCCATAGTGGATGTTCCAGCTCAGTCAAGCCTCCAGGTGACTGCAGTTCCGTGCAGAACAGAGAAATTGTCTAGCTGAGCCTTGTCAACCCGCAGAATCATGACAGATAACCAATGGTGTCTATTGTTTTAAATGACTAAGTTCTGAGGTACCGTGTTACTCAGCAATTGACATGTTTTCTTACTATTTTGTAATGTCCGTAAGAGCAGCTGTCCTATTGGGGAACTGCAGGTGTAAATTGCAATGGGTTGAAGAGTGACTTAAAGGATAGAAACTGTAGACATCTATTTTAAGAAGTGGAGTGTGAAAGAGAGGAGCTATTTAGAGTGGTAGTGGAAGAAGTTCTGTATTTGACAAAGGATGTTTTGTTTGTTTTTAATAGGAAAAACTTAAACAGTATTTAAGAAGGGGTTAGGTGGTGCCTCACACTTATAATCCCAGCACTTTGAGAGGCTGAGGCAGGAGGACAGCTTGAGGCCAGGGGTTCAAGACCAGCCTCGGAAACACAGTGAGACCTCATCTCTACAAAAAAAAAAGTCAAAAACTTAGCCAGGCGTGGTGGTACATGCCTGTAGTTCCAGTTATTTAGGAGATTAAGGTGGAAGGATCATGTGAGCCCGAGAGGAGGTTGAGACTGCAGTGGGCCATGATTGTACCATTGCACTCCAGCCTGGGTGACAAAGTGAGACCCTGTCTCAAGAAAAGAAAAGAAAAAGTGTTAGTTTAAGGAAAAAACATTGAAGACACAGGAGAGACAAGTTAATTGATGGAGCAAGGTTCCTGAGGAGACAGGGAAAATGCTGTCTTATTCAGATGCCCCTAGAAAGGATCTGATTGGTTTCATTAGATATTATCCAATATGGATGCCTGGATGAGTGAACTCTCATATCTTACCTCCTCAGCAGTCATCCTGTGGATGGCTGCCTATGGCTCAGGCACTAATATATTTTCTAGTCATCTATGGCTAGAGTGTTTAAGTAGTATTGTTTAGGGTATTTCAGGCTACGAGTAATAGAAGACATATCTCAAAGTGGCTAAAACACATCTGAAGTTTGAAGGTTGATTAAATCAGCAGCTCAAAAGGTATCATCAAAGTTCCAGGTTCTTTCTATCATTCTGCTCTGCTGTCTTCAGACTTTTATCTCGTTCTCTTAGGTGTGCTTCCATAATAATCTCAAGATGACTGCTGCAGTTCCAGGGGTCATATTCAGAAGATAATGTCAAGGGACAGAAATAAGTTTCTCCATGCAAGTCCCTTTCCAGAAGTATTGTAGCAAACTACTCAAAAGTTTAGAATCTCATTATATGCCCAGTCAATATCGAGGATGATTTTAGGTAGATTATTTAAACTTTCTGAACTTCCATTTTGCTCATCTGTAAGATGGGTAGCAAAGTATCTATCTCAAGGTTATCATAAGGAATAAAAGAGTTTTATATTAAATGCATCACCTAGTGTTTGGCCCACATGTACTCCATCTTCCATCCTGTGTCTACAGTTCATTTTCTATGAAACATACTTGAGGTTCTCTCCTCCCATTTAAAAGACTACATATGGCTTAAAATAAAATTGATTCATGAGAACGCATGCACACAGGGAGGGGAACATCATATACTGGGGCCTGTTGGGGGGTGGGGAGCTGGGGGAGGGATAGCATTAGGAGAAATACCTAATGTAGATGACGGGTTGATGGGTGCAGCAAACCACCATGGCATGTGTATACCTATGTAACAAACCTGCATGCTCTGCACATGTATCCCAGACTTGAAGTATTATTAAAAAAATAAATAAAATTGATTCATCTTCTGGTACTAGAGTTTACTTTCCTGAAAATACTCAGAAGAGAGAAAAAAATAACTGGATATCTATTAGAAAAGAAAAAGGATGGATGGACAAATGAGAATGTCTACTCCATGGGACCACCAGTCTGCAAGAAACTGTTCCGGTTGTCTCATTCTTGGGGTGTGAAAACTCCTGGGTTCCAGGCAGGAACTGAAGTGTCAGAGTTTCCTGTCTGGAAAAAAGGGAGACAGCCAGTGTATGGGATGGGGATCCAGGGCACAGATGGAGTATAGGTGCTGCTGTATGTGTTGGGTAACAGAGGTAAACATTCAGAATGATTTATTCTTATTCCAAGTATATACTGTATAGGATGGCCCTATGCTTCGCCACAGACCTGAGATGGAGCCAGAATAATAAATCATAAAGTTTCCTAGGCTCCAAAGAGAATATAACCTGAATACTGAATACTATTTGCATTATCATGTAACTAAGGCAAAAAAAAAAAAAAAAAAAAATACCATGCATTCTCACATGCCCTGTGCTTTCTCTAGAAACAATTAAATTTCCCATCTAGAAGCTCCCTTTGCTTATCTCAACAGACACAGTGCCATCTACTGAAAATAAAGCACCAATAGCCATGGTATCCTGAGGGATTCCCAGGAGAGCCCCCCTCTCTGTGGGCTCCCTGTCTCACCCACCTCCCAGATGGACTGAAGGGAGTAGGCGGAATCCACAGGCTGTTCTCCTGTCACAAACTGTAATGCATCTGTTCCCTGGTGCTTTCCGTGAGCAGCGAGAGTAAGACGTTCCTGAAGGGACCTAGGGAGCCTGGCAAGGCACTTACAGTGTAAGTGAAAGCTCTTTTAGGCTGCCCTCTTGCCTTCAACCAAGTATAAACTGAAGCTATTTTATATAGCAGAGGCATACTTTTTATATTCAATCATAATAAGGATGAATGACATGTCTTCCTTTGAGTAATTAGGAGATGTTTCTTTCCACACAATAGTGTAGCAATGTGTTTAAGTACGTTTATCCTTCTGTGAAATTTTTAATGGGTACAATGGATAAGAGATTAATAACAGAATCCTGGACCATTATCAAGACAGGTACGTCTTTGGGAAATGTGGGTAACCTAGGTTGCTGTGAAATTCACTTAGGCGAAAGTCCACATTTTAATTCATTATGTCCTCTCCAGGTGGCAATGTCTCTTGGTCTCATACATGGAGAAATGGAGAAACAAAAGAAGACTGTTTCTGATTTAGCCACTACAGTTAATGATAAAATAGAAAATGGAAGCTTTAAAATGGATGCAGCTGGAAACCATCATTCTTAGCAAACTATCACAAGAACAGAAAACCAAACACCGCATGTTCTCACTCATAGGTGGGAACTGAACAATGAGATCACTTGGACTCAGGAAGGGGAACATCACACACCGGGGCCTATCATGGGGAGGGGGGAGGGGGGAGGGATTGCATTGGGAGTTATACCTGATGTAAATGACGAGTTGATGGGTGCAGCACACCAACATGGCACAAGTATACATATGTAACAAACCTGCACGTTATGCACATGTACCCTACAACTTAAAGTATAATAATAATAAATAAATTTAAAAAAAAAAAAAAAAGAACAGAAAATGCATGAGCCTCACTAAACAAACGGGTAGGGATAGTGACAGATAAAATAAAATGACTTTCGGATTTTGTTCCATGAAAAAAAAAAAAAAAAATACAAAGCCTTCTGCAGGACATACTCAACTCTTGCCCTCACCGCCTCTCACTTTACCATTCCTCCTCCCAAGGAATCTTGGCTCAGCATGTCAGGAAGCCCTTCAGGGACCATTTGTAATTTAAAGCTCTGGTTTGAATTGATTCTGACTTGGCTTTTGGTAGTCAGATCTGGCATCTCTTCCATTTGCCCCTCCAAATCTGGCCCCATTTTCTCTATTGCATTTACTGCTCATTCTTTCTGCTATCCTTTTATTAGATTTTCCAAAGCAAAACTCCCTGCAGTTAAGTCTGTGGTCTGGTAATTTATCACAAATATTCTTGAAATTGCCTCATTAAAAGGGGCATTTGAAGCTGAAACCTAAGCGTCCGTTGCCACGGTAACCACCGACAACTATTTAGAACAGCCTGCTTAAACCAGAGGGGTAGAGGATTGCTGTTGGCAGAGATTGAAGGTAGGTAACTAAACTCTACTGGGCAGGGGAAAAGGCCTATAGATTCTGATGTGGAATTCTCAATCTCAAGTCAGATATCCTTCTACATAATAAGACAAAATAAGTTGATGCCGTGCTCCTGAGTTATCTGCTGCATGTAGTCTAGGAAATTTGAAAATTGAAAGTTCTTTTCACAGTCTGATTAGCAAGGGAGCTTGGATTAAAAATGAATACCTCAAAATTACTTGATCATGCTTTGCATGTTCTTGAGCCAGTCATTTGCCTCTCAGTGCTTCAAGTTCTTTGTACATTTTTTTAAAAATGGCCAACATAAACTCCATATGTCTTACTCTGTTTATGCTGCCATAACAAAATGCCTTAGGCTGGGTAACTTAAAAAGAAAAGAAATTGATTTATTACAGTGATGGAAGCTGAGAAGCCTAAGATCAAGGTGCTAGCATTGATGTTTGGAGAGGTGCTCTCTGCTCCCAAGATGGTGCCTTGTTGTGAAATCTGCAATATCATGGGGTGGGAGGTGGAAGAACAAGAGAACCAAACTCACTTACTCAAGACCTTTTAAGAGGGTACCTAACATCATTCTTGAGGGCAGAGTCCTCATGATTTAATCACCTCCCAAAGGCCCCACCTCTTAACACCATCACCTTGAGAACTAAGTTTCAATATATAAATTTTGGGGGTATACACACATTCAGATCATAGCACTATGTCAGCAGGTTATGTGAATATCAGTGACACAATAAAAGTGAAGCCTTTTTGTTAACAAGGTGCTACATCCAAGTAGACTAAAACTCATGTTTTGAATCTATAACTGTTCTCCAGAATGTCTTATGGATTGCCATTAGGCAAACTTCTTCTCTCAAAACAGAAACAAAAACGAAAACAATCACAATTCCTCCAATAGAGAGTAGTGTCAAAATAACCTTATTTATTGCCTTTCCAAGACAGGATTCTCCATACTTTCCGTTATCCACAGGCCTGTAAAAGAGCTAACAGTGCCTGTTAGGCATATCTTGAAGTGCTACAAAGGTGGTTATAAGAAAAATATATTTGGCAAATAATGAAGATTATTATAAAAAGTACAAATGACATTCCTTCATCCTGTTTTCTTGGTTTTCCAGTGCAAATTTGGATAAAATATTAAAGAGACAGTTATCAGGAGTGCTGAGCACTGTATGAAAATAGAGGGAGATGTCAGGTCAGGCAATATATATGGGTAATGTAGAAAGATCTACATTTTTAAAAGTAGTTATATGCTTGGGAGTGTTTTGTATGTACTGTTTTCTTGGTAGAAATATAGTGCATTAAATCAACAGGATTAGACAAATATGACAGATGGAAAAACACATCTTGGTAAGCAAAGTATGGAGGGATAAAGACATGATAAAGAAGAAAAGACTGCAGAGTGTTGATGTTCTTGTGACAAGAAGAAGGGGGTATGCACTGGAATGGAGTCGTGGTAGGAATAGTTATGGAACACAATAACAACAACAACTCGTGTCATATGAAAAGGGATTGAGTTATGGATGTCAGTGGATGCATTAAATTGGCAAGATCTAGAATTTCTTCAGCACTGCACTCCTTTTGTTGTTTTTCATACTAGCACAACTGCATTACTCAAGTATTAGTGAATTTTTGATGACTCATTCATGTACCTACGAAGGAACGGGGTAAGCAGAGCTTACTCATGACTACTTCGGGTAGTCATAAGTAGGCAGCCTGTGACCTCAAATGTTCTAAATTTCCTTCTTTTCACCAAGTGTGTAGGGAGGTCAGAGCTTCCCAGAGATAGGTGGGGTGTGGAGGAGTTCACAGAACATCGAAAATATTGAGATGTTCAAATCAGAATGGATTCAACATCAAAGAGAGATCTTGCACATATTTGAGAAAAGGTGAACAAAGCAATTCCACACAAAATTGCTTGTTTTGTGGCTGTTAATGAGAAAATTCCCTGAAACATACCTTTTACTGTTTATGTCTCAGACCTTGTAAATCATGAAATGCAATTTCAGATTGTAGTGTAAGACCTATAGAGAAACGTGGGTATTGCTGTTAGCTGTAAATACAGTTCTTTATTATGATTGCAGCTTGTTCTCCCTAAAATAAAATTCAGCATGTGCTGAATTTAAGTTTAGCTTGGCTAACTTTTCTGCCAGATAGAATGTAAGTACACTGCATATAATACTGTGTTAGCTTTTTTCTTTTCAACATGAACTCAAATTTTGAATGTTCTTATCAGTTTATTATTAAACCTTCATGCAAAAACAAAATGGGAAAATGTAAGGGCATAATCTGTGGCATCAGATAGAACTGTTTAGATCTTGATTATGCCACTTACTTGATTGCTAATCCTTACTTTCCTTATCTATAAAAATTGGATGATAGACATGCTTACCTCATATGGTAGCTCTGAGGTATAAAGGAGACAATGAATGTAGACTTTGTTGGGATACTTACTCAGTAAATAATACCCATTTTCCCCTCCCAAGTTCTGAACCAATTTAGAAACAGACAAGAGTAATGCAGGCAGGAGACTGTTATCATTGATACAGTTGACACTGGAGAGCTTAGGCTTCCTGATGCTGAATACCAGAAATAGACAGGTTCACCAACTGGTGTCAGGTAGTCCTGGACAATGGGTCATTCCACTGGGAAAAGGTCTTTGCCACTATGCTTACAGTATGCCTAAAATCATGCTCCCTGTGAGATTTGCTACTAAAAGAGAAAGAGGCTGGAATACAAATACCCAGATTCTCTCAAACTTATCCTTGCCAGGGGAGGATAAATGAGGAGGTGGAAGTCTCCAGGAATGTTACAGCTCATGCGGCTCCCTCTCATGGGAGGAAACAGCAGGAGTGGAGAATGAGTATTGCCTCCCACAGAATGATTAGCACAGTGCCTGGCACAAAGAAGCATTTATTATTTGTCATCTATGCCTATTATAATTACTGATTCTTAAGGAAAAGTGAAAATAAATACAAATTATACTTTGAACATATGGGAGAGTAGTAGGTGGCAAGTTTTAGAAAGACTGATAAAACCTGAATAGTTAAGGTCCTTATATGTCATGATGTGCATTTTCATTTTGTTTTGTAGATAATGGATAACCAAAAATAAATCAGGGAGAAACTCTGTATTAAGTCTGTTGTCACACCGTTATGAAGAACTACCTGAGACTGGCTAATTTATGAAGAAAAGAGGTTTAATATACTTATAGTTCTGCAGGCTGTATAGGCAGCATGGCTGAGGGGCCTCAGGAAACTTAACATTACGGCAGAAGGCAAAGGAGAAGCAAGCATATCTTGACCATGGCGGAGTACTAGATGGAGAGAGAACAAAGGGGGAAGTGCTACACACTTTCAAACAACCAGATCTCGTGAGAACTCTATCGTGAGACAGCACTAGGGGGATGGTGCTAAACCATCAGAAACCACTCCTATGATCCAATCACCTTCCACCAGGCCCCACCTCCAACACATAGGGTCACAATTCAACATGAGATTTGGGTAGGGACCAGAGCCAAACCATATCAAACTTTCAAGTTTGCATTTTAGAATATGAACTATTTCTTAGACTGTTTCGTGTTGCTATAAAAGAATATCTGAGTCTGGGTAATTTGTAAAAGTAAGAGGTTTATTTGGCTCATGGCTCTACAGGCTGTATTACCATGACACCAGCATCTGCTTCTGGTGAGGGCTTCATGGAGCTTCCACTCATGGTGGAAGGCAGAGGAGAGTAGGTATCACGTGGTAAAGGGAAAGGAGAGAGAGAGAGAATGAGAGAGAGGGGAAGAGGGGTGGGGAGGGAGGTGTCAAACTCTTTAACCGATCTAACAGGAACTAAGAGTGACAACTCACTCAATCCCGTGAGAATGGCACCAAGCCATTTGTGAGGGATTCGTCCTCATGACCCCAACACCTCTCTCTAGGACCCACCTCCAACATTGGGGATCAAATTTCAGCATGAGATTTGGAGGGGATGAATATTCAAAGTACATCAAACTCTAAGTGCAGTATACAACATAGAGAAGATGAACAAATTCTCCCTGAGCCAGGCACTCTGCTATGCACCTAATAGAATGCTCTCTCTTTTAATCCTCACGGCAATCTTGAGAATAATGCCACACTCACATCGCTCCCATTTTAAGATGGCAGAACTGAAACTTTGAAAGTTTAAATAAGTTACCCAAGATACTCAGCTTATAAATGAAAAATCTAGAATTTGATCCCATATCTACCTGACTCTGAAACTCAGGACTGGCTTCATGGGCCTATGACCAGTACAGTCACACAGAGACCTGAATTTAGAAGGGCTCTGTGCTTGGTTTTATGCTCAGCTGTCTCAGTATTAAAATTCTTAATCATTTTAGAACAAGGGGCCTGCATTTTCATTTTGCATTGGGTCCCTTAAATGATGCAGCCAGTTCTGCCAAGACATCTTTTCTTACTATTATTCCCGTCACCACTATCACCAAATCTGAAAGATTCTACACAAATAAATCTCCCCTTTTCATCAGAGTTATGGAAAATTAATGAGTCTAGGTGGAAAATTAATATGTGGATGATTGTATATGGGTGTTTCTGCATTTACACGTGTAAATGTTCACAATTCAGAGCCCAGTCATTGTCACCACTTTTTTCTCAAACATTTTTTTGTTCCTAGGGACTTAACCAGTGCTGCCATGCTGGCCCCAGGCTGTGAGTTGGACCCAGACCAAGAAGTGGTGAGGACAAGGCCTGAAGATTAGTGAGGGAAGAGGAGAAACACATTCATGTCTAAGCACATGTGTCTGGTCATATTCCAAGTCTCAGTACAAATTAATTTTGAATTATCTGGTTGATGTTTTCCACATTTCAGCTTCCATCAATTGGCACAAATAATTAAGGGATGATGCAACACATATTAGTACAATTTCTCAACTTTTTTAGAGCTAGGCCCACTGAAATTCAGGTAGCTACTACAGACGATGGAAAAGGGTATTTTAGAAAAACATGCTATGTGAATAGCCCTACATTGGTGCCTTATTTTCAACCACTTTTTTAAACCATTAATTCATACCACTCTTTAAGGTAGTTGACCACTCTATCCCTTTAACAAATACTTTTTTTAAAAAATTAGAAAAATAATTGAAAATACAAAAAGAAAGACCCTAGAAAAATTATTCTAAATCTTTCCATATTTTTTTCACATGCACATACACACACATACACAGACTTACAAAATAGAAAATGGTGGGCATACTTTCTTGTAATCTGAATTTTTCCTACTTATACTGAACATTAGTTCAGTATAAGTTTTGAAAAAAACTTTAATAGTTTTTTTGGTCATTTAAATGATTTCCTGTTTTTTTTTTTCATGAAGTTCATTGTTGTAAAAAAATCTGATTATTTTCTTAAGCTAAAGTGAAATATCCTATTCAAAGGACATATACACTTACAAGAACCTTGATATATATTGCTAAATTGTCTTCAAGATTGGTTTTACCAATATACAGTCCCAGCTCAATGTGGGAATGCCTTTTCCATAAACCTATTTTTAAAAGTTCAGATCTAAATCTATTTGGTTTTCTCCTTCTAGCTGCTTATTAACCAAGGTGCATACTTTGGACTAAAGGGAACAGAAGATGCCTTGCCACTCTACCATACACACTGTGACCACATGATTGTAGAGGCAACATTGCCTCTCTCCACTGGAGAGAAGAGCTTTTCTTGGTTTACTATAGCTTCGGTTATATCTTAGTTTACCATACCTTTAGTGAGGATATATGACTATTGCCTAAACACACTTTTTCTTTCTTTTTTAAACTAGGCTATAATATTTATTGAGCTATTTTTTCCTTGCTAAATGATATTATTAATTTATTCTCTCACATATTTCCCTAGAACTTATTTACTCCCTATCGAATAAATGTATGGCTTTTTTTTTTTTCCAATCTGAAGTAATGTTGCAATGTTGTTGCCTAATTTGAGGTCTCTAAAATGACTTGTAAATAGATCCCAAAGAAAATTATTCCAGCTAATTATAAATCTTTGAAAGTTATTTTTTTGCTTTAGTTGTATTCTGTGAGGATTTATTATGGCCTTCTAGAGCTTTCTAGAATTAGAGAAGAAACAGCCTGAAAACCAACCTTTTGAGTAAGCTCAGATATTACTCATAGAAGCCCACATACTTAGATCCTCTTCTAAATCCTAGGATTGCTTTAGGGGACACATATCGATGAATCATATTGATTAAACTTCAATGAGAAGTTTAATAGGAAACTCTCATAAAGAAATCATCTCTGGCCAGAAATTGAATAAGTAATTTTAGGGCAATATGACATGTTTTTGAGTGATAAGTTGGATTCTGAAAAGACACTTATTAAGTAATGCTAATAATCATAATTATTTTCACTAATTGCTTTCATCTCAAGTAATATTGCTTAATCAACTGCAGGAGGACCAAGAGAATAACACCAACTTGACCTTTGACTTTTAACCTCAACAGTGCGTCTTCACATCACTGCAGTAGCAGACTGCTGCAGTTCTTCCCTATTGTCTTTTCAAATGTTTCTTTGGAATAGTGCCCTAAACTCTAAGGGTAATTCATTTGCCTATAATGTCAGGGAACTGCTTGTCTGATTATTAGATCAAATAAGAAGATGAACTAGAGAGCTTATCAAAAAATCAGGAAAACATATTTGGGACACTATATAATATTTTGTGTTTGAATCTCCTTCTTTTTTTTTTAAATTTTACTACCAGTCACTCTACTGCTCATTTTGGGAACCTTGCTCATTTCTTTTATTATAAGTTTACCATTTTATAATATACCATTGAACATCTGTAAAGGTCCTCACATTTTTAGGTAGCTAAAATTGGATATTAATATTTTTTGGAAACCTGTTGCCTGGTAGTAATAAGGGGAAAGTGGGACTAGAAACTGGAAATAGTTATTTTGAAATTGTTAGCAAATTCTTCTGTCTCTAGAGGTAAAATTTTGAATTTGCTTTTGAGGACAGATTGCTCCTTTACTTCCATGCCTTGATTCCTAGACATATATATTTTGATTGTGGGGAAGATGCCACCATGGTCTCTAATTCAAAGGTGTACCACATCCTGTGAGACAGAATATCATCCTTTTAAGCTGTTGTCTCCCAGTTGGCACCATAACAGAGTCTTCAGTGAACTATTCCAGCTTTGAAATAGCCCAGCCATTTCTGAGAGACTGGGTGTGTGATGAGGCATTTAGACCATTGCTGGGAAAACCTTCATCTGGGGAAGATGCTTTGAAAGGGGATGTTCATTTTCCTTAAGACGCACCACAATCACCCCCTCTTACCACTAAATGTTTGGACAGGGCCAAATCTCAGTATGTTGTAGGTGGATACGTACACACAATGACCTGGGATAAAATAACTTACATGCTCCAAGCATTTCAAGACTTTGCTAATAAATATATAGCAACCGAAACCCGGGGAACATGTGTAAGAGTACGTTCTAAGGGTCTTTTTCATAAGAAGATACAATATTAGATTGGGTTAAATTCATGGATATGGGTGTACTTAGTAGAGATTCTGGATTTAATGTATTAGCTCATGCAACTGGAGGTGGATTGACTAAAACTTGGACTCAGTGGTGCTCCACATTTAATGGGGATGCCATGCCAGAGCTTCCTTGGCATGCTATGGAGAAGGGAATCCACAGGCTTAAGACATAAAGTTGAAATGGATTTATCATGTGCAACCTGGTGCCCATCCTCCCACCTAATGCTCCACCAGAAGGCCTTGAAGACCTTCCCTTCACTAAGATATTGAGAAATACTTCAGTGGAGGGCACTTCTGAATCCTTGAAATGCTCTGTGATTATTCTACTTTGAAGGTCAGAAATGACTGTGGGGGATGCTGCCCATTGAGATGGGCTCTCTGATTGATTACAACGTGCCTTGATGCATGTCTTCATCTTTCTTTTCATTAACATTTATTGAGGCCAGGCACGGTGGCTCACAACCAGGCACGGTGGCTCACGCCTGTAATCCCAGCATTTTGAGAGGCCCAGGTGGGTGGATCACTTGAGGTTAGGAGTTCGATATCAGCTTGGACAACATGGTAAAATCCCATCTCTACTAAAAATACAAAAATTAGCTGGGTGTGGTGGCGCACGCCTGTAATCCCAGCTACTCAGGAAAGCCTAGGCAGGAGAATCGCTTGAACCCAGGAGGTAGAGGTTGCAGTGAGCCAAGATTGCACCACTGCACTGCCTGGGTGACAGAGCAAGACTCTGTCTCAAAAATAAAATAAAATAAAAATAAATAAAGTTTATTGAGTTTCTTAGATCTATATGTTTATGTTCTTCAACAAATCTGGGAAAATTTCAGCCATATTTCTTCAAACTTTCTGTCCGCTCTTCTCTCTCATCTTGGAGACCACATTTACATTTAGAGTAGGCTGCATGAGGTTGTCCCACATTTCACTGAAATTCTGTTGATCTTTATCAGTCATTTTTAATCTGTGTGTTTCATTTTGAGTAGTTTCTATTGACATGTCCTCATTTGTAGTGTCTAATCTACTTTCAATCCCATCTAGTTTATTTTTCATCTCACATATTGTATTTTTCAACTCTAGAAGTTTGATTTGGGTCTTTGTTGTTGTTGTTGAGATGGAGTCTCACTCTGTTGCCCAGGCTGGAGTGTGATAGTGTGATCTTAGCTCACCGCAACCTCTGCCTCCTGGGTTCAAGTGATTCTTCTGCCTCAGCCTCCCAAGTAGCTGGGATTACAGGCGCCTACCACCACACCCAGCTAATTTTTGTATTTTAGTAGAGAGAAGGTTTTACCATGTTGGCCAGGCTGGTCCTGAACTCCTGACCTCAAGTGATCCGCCTGCCTTGGCTTCCCAAAGTGCTGGGATTACAGGTATGAGCCACCACACCCAGCCTACTTGGGTCTCTTTTATGTCATCATCTATGTCTTTTCTTAACACACTTATGGTTTCCTCTACTTTCTTAAACATATAGACTATAGTTATAAACCTGTTTTAATAACCATGACTACTATAGTCATTCACCACATAACAACGTTTTGGCCAATGATGAATTACGTATATGACAGTAGTTCCATAAAATTTTAATAAAGCTGACAAATTTCTATTGCCTAGTGACATCTTGATAATCCTGACTCTATGTAGGCCTGCATGTTTGTCTTAGTTTTTAACAAAAAAGTCTAAAAAGTAAATGGAATAAAATTTAAGAAAAATTTTATATCTCTTTCATTTTGGGATGCTATTCAAATCACACATACACTTACCCAAAAAGAATCAGTGAGTGTGAGAGAGAATAAGAGAAGTACACTAAAAACATCAAAAGAGATGGAGATTGAACTAGAGGGATTAGGATAAAAAGGGAAGGAGGAAAGGAGAGAGAGGGAGAAATGATGTCAAAAAAGTTATTAAAACTTTTAAAAATAAGTATTAATGTAATAATGGTAGAAAAGATAATGTGTCTTTCTCTTCATTTTGCACCTTTCAAAATTTTTTTTTTTTTTGAGACGGAGTCTTGCTCTTGTCCCCCAGGCTAGAGTGCAATGGCGTGATCTCGGCTCACTGCAACCTCCGTCTCCTGGGTTCAAGTGATTCTCCTGCCTCAGCTTCCTGAGTAGCTGGGATTACAGGCGCCGGCCACCACGTCCATCTACTTTTTTGTGTTTTTAGTGGAGATGGGATTTCACCATGTTGGCCAGGCTGGTCTCAAACTCTGTCAGATGCATAGTTTGCAAATATTTTATCCCATTCTATAGGTTTTCTGTTACTCTATTGATAGTTTCTTTTGCTGTGCAGAAGCTCTTTAGTTTAATTAGATCCCATTTGTCAATTTTTGCTTTCATTGTGATTGTTTTTGGCATCTTTGTCATGAAATCTTTGCCCATGCCTCTGTCCAGGATGGTATTGCCTAGGTTGTCTTCTATGGTTTTAATGGTTTGGGGTTTTACATTTAAGTCTTTAAGTTATTGTGAGTTAAGTTTTGTATACGATGTAAGGAAGGGGTCCAGTTTTAATCTTCTGCATATGCTTAGCCAGTTATCCCAGCACCATTTGTTGCATAGAGAATCATTTCCCCATTTCTTGGTTTTATTAGGTTTGTCAAAGATCAGATAGTTGTAGTTGTGTGGTCTTATTTCCGGGTTCAGTATTCTGTTTTATTGGCCTATGTATCTGTTTTTGTACCAGTACCATGCTGTTTTGGTTTAAAGCCAGGCAGTGTGATGCCTCCAGTTTTGTTCTTTTTGCTTAGGATTGCTTTGGCTATTCGGGCTTTTTTTTTTTTTTTTTTTTTTTTGGTCCCTATGAATTTTCAAATAGATTTTTCTAATTCTGTGAGGAATCTCAATGGTAGTTTAATAGGAATAGTGTTGAATCTATAAATTGCTTTGGGCAGTATGGCCATTTTAATGTTATTGATTCTTCCCATCCATGAGCATGAAATGTTTTTCCATTTGTTTGTGTCATTTCTGATTTCTTTCTTTCTTTTTTTTTTTTTTTGAGACAGAGTCTCACTCTGCTGCCTAGGCTGGAGTGCAGTGGTACAATCTGAGCTCACTGCAACCTCCACCTCCCGGGTTCAAGCAATTCTCCTGCCTCAACCTCCTGAGTAGCTGGGATTATAGGCACCTGCCTCCACACCTGGCTAGAGATGGGGTTTTACCATGTTGGTCAGGCTGGTCTTGAACTCCTGACCTCAAGTGATCTGCCCACCTTGGCCTCCCAAAGTACTGGGATTACAGTTGTGAGCCACCATGCCCAGCCTGTTATCTCTGATTTTTTTTAGCAGTGGTTTGTAGTTCTCCTTGTAGAGATTCTTCACCTCCATTGTTAGCTGTATTCCTAGGTTTTTTTGTTTGTTTGTTTTTTGTTTTGAGATGGAGTCTTGCTCTGTCGCCCAGGCTGGAGTGCAGTGGTGTGATCTTGGCTCGCTGCAACCTCTGTGTCCTGGGTCAACGCCATTCTCCTGCCTCAGCCTCCCGAGTAGCTGGGACTACAGGCACATGCCACCATGCCTGGCTAATTTTTTGTATTTTTAGTAGAGACAGGGTTTCATTGTGTTAGCCAGGATGGTCTTGATTTCCTGACCTTGTGATTCGCCCGCCTTGGCCTCCCAAAGTGATGGGATTACAGGCATGAGCCACTGCTCTGGCTCAGGTACTTTATTCTTTTTGTGGCAATTGTGAATGGGAATTTATTCCTGATTTGGCCCTCAGCTTGACTGTTGGTGTACAGAAATACTAGTTATTTTGCCCATTGATTTTGTATCCTGAGACTTTGCTGACGTTGTTTATCAGTTTAAGAAGCTCTGGGCTGAGACTGTGGGGTTTTCTAGACATAGGATCATATAGTCTGCAAACAGGGATAGGGTGACTGCCTCTCTTCCTATTTGGATGCACTTTACTTCTTTCTCTTGCCTGATTGCCTTGGCCAGGACTTCCAATACAATTTTGAATAGGGATAGTGAGAGAGAGCATCTTTGTCTTTTGCCAATTTCAAGGGGAATGCTTCCAGTTTTTGCCCATTTAGTATGATGTTGGCTGTGGGTTTGTCATATATGGCTCTTATTATTTTGAAGTACATTCCTTCAATACCTAGGAGAGTTTTTAACAAGAAATTAATTTTATTGAGAGTTTTTAACATGAAGGCATGTTGAATTTTATTGAAAACCTTTCTGCATCTATTGAAATGATCATGTGGTTTTTGTCTTTAGTTCTGTTTATGTGATGAATCACATTTATTGATTTGCATATGGTGAACTAACCTTGCATCCCAGGGATAAAGCCTACTTGATTGTGGTAGATAAGCTTTTTGATGTGCTCTGGATTCTGTTTGCCGGTATTTTGCTGAGAATTTTTGCATCAATGTTCATCAAGAATGAACATAGTAAATAAAATAGAATGAAGCTTAAAAAAAGAAATAAAAAATAGAAAAGAGAAAAAATAAAATAGGAAACAGCTTACAGAATAAGGATATAAAGTATGAAAATATTTTTATACAGCTTCACAATGTGTTTGTGTTTTAAGCTAAGTGTTATTACAAAAGAGTCAAAAGGTTTTAAAGAAATTAAAAAGTCTATGAAGTAAAAGTTACAATAAGCTCAGGTTAATTTATTGTGAAGAAAGGGAAATTCTAAAATAAATTTAGCAAGTCCTAAATGTACAGTGTTTATATAAGCGATAGTAGTGGATAGTAATGTCCTAGACCTTCATGTTCACTCCCCAGTCACTCACTCACCACAGCAACTTCCAGTCCTGCAAGCTCCATTCGTGGTGAGTGCCCTACACAGATATGCCTTTTTTTTTTTTTTTTTTTTTTTGAAACGGAGTCTTGCTCTGTTGCCCAGACCGGAGTGCAGTGGTGCAATCTCGGCTCACTGCAACCTCCACCTCCTGGATTCAAGCAATTCTCCTGCCTCAGCCTCCTGAGTAGCTGGGATTCACAGGCATGTGCCACCACGCCTGGTTAATTTTTTTGTATTTTCAGTAGAGATGGAGTTTCACCACATTGGCCAGGCTGGTCTCAAACTCCTGACCTTGTGATCTGCCCACCTCGGCCCCCCAAAGTGCTGGGATTACAGGCGTGAGCCACTGCGCCCGGCCAGCAGGTATGCCATTTAAAAAAAATCTTTTATATCATATTTTCACTGTATCTTTTCTGTTGAGATAAGTTAAGATATACAAATACCATTGTGTTCCAATTGCCTACAATATTCAGCACAGTAACATGCTGTGCAGGTTGTAGCCAAGGGGCAATAGACTACACCAAGTAGCTGTGCGTATAGTAGGCTGTGCCTTCTAGGCTTCTTTAAGTACACCATGATGTTTGCACAACAACAAAGTCTCCTAATGACAATATATCCATGTTTTTAAGCGACCCATGACTTTTGTTAAGCAACCCATGACTTTTCTCAGAATACATCCATGTTGTTAAGTGATCCATGTAACATTCTGGGTCTATTTTAATTGATTTTTCTTCATCATTACAGGTCCTATTTTTCTACCTCTTCATATACCTAGTAACTTTTGAATGGGTGGCAATAGTTGTGAAGTTTACATTTTTAGGAGCTGAATATGCTTGTATTTCTCCACACATACTTGAGCTTTTTTTCTAGGACACAGTTAATTTGCTTGGAAACAGTTTATCCTTTCAAGGCTTACTTTTATGGTTTGTAATGCAGACTAACAAAGTCTAGGACCGATGGTTTTTGCCTCCTACCAATGTAATATACTTCTGAGTATTCTACCTGGTGTCCCATGCATTACAATGTTTTTCCTCTCTGGCTGATGAGATGACCAACCATTTCTGGATCTCTGTCAGCTCTGGAGATTGCTCTACCTGCTCCTTTTGAGTGGCCCTTTATCCAGCTTTGGGTAGTTTTCTCATACACATGGGCTGATCACTGCCCAGCTGAAGAGTCTCTGCAAGGCAGCCTTAATCTACTTACAGGATTTTTTGGAAATATAAATGAGAGATCCAACTTAAATTATATTAAGTAAAAACAAAGTATTCATTGTCTCATAATACTGGAAAACTGAAGGATAAAACTCACTCGAGAGACTTGCTGCAGTAGCAAATGAGGTCATCTCTTCTGTGCTCACTGTTGCTCTTCCTCCATTTATCCCTTGTCTCTCTCTCCTGTTCTCTTTGCTGACGCTAAATGATTTCTTACTGGAGACGGGTTACTCCAAGCAGAGGGAAAGGTGGTCTGAAGCAGTGGTGGCTATTATCATCATCCTTCTAGTCTTTCCCTAGGTCCAAGTATCAAATCTTGGAGAAACTTATTGGCCTGTTAGAGTCA
Organism: Macaca fascicularis; assembly: GCF_037993035.2. Classification (NCBI taxonomy): domain Eukaryota; kingdom Metazoa; phylum Chordata; class Mammalia; order Primates; family Cercopithecidae; genus Macaca; species Macaca fascicularis. The sequence goes on from NC_088386.1 coordinate 53,483,112, forward strand.
CATGTCCATTATTGAGCCAAGCATTGTGCATGGGAGGAGGTGTGTTCTGACAGGCAAGGCTGGGGTTAGCACTAGTTAAAACCTGTGAAATGAGCTCCTTGCAGGAGAGAATAGTTTTATTACTAGAAGATGCTGAAGGAGGGAGTTTGGGTCTACAAAACAGCAATGATCAATTCACCCAGTTTCGTCATCAGTAAAGGGGATAAAAAATTCTAGAATGTGACAGGGTATTTATTAGGTACTTGGCCTATTGTAAGGGCACAGTAAATGTTGTGTTATTATTAATAATCTGAGCTTAGTACCTCCAGTTTTCAGTAACTGCATTCACTTCTCTGTATCGCTAATTCTCAGTAAAGAAGTTTCTCCTTATCTGTCTGTGCCAAGAGTTGCTTGAATTCCTACCATGGGCCTCAGTTTCCAGGTAACTGGGTTCCCGATCATTTGCCATTGCCGTTTCACAAATGCACCTGTTTCTGCCTTGCTTAAGCAGAGATCTTTTGTGATCATCAAACCAGCAGCAGGAAACAAATGGTCCACTCAAATTGGGTAATTTGAGTAGAATTTTAAGGAGATTTATTAAGGAGATTACTTATAAAGATATTAGCAGGTTATAGGGAAATCACAAGGGGTAGTGCAGTGCCCTGGGCTAGTAGAAGGCCTGATGGGACAAAGGACAGAATGGTGACTGGTGCTGGAGAGAGAGGGTCACCTGACAGGAGTGGGGATATTCAGCCAGCCTGTAGTGGCCCACGGAGAGGGAGCCAGTGAATAAATACCCTGACCTTCTGCTCTCACTATTCTACCCTCTTTCTGATCTCCACTGCTCCCCATGGGGTGAATCCAATAGGAAGCTATAGTGCAAAAGAGCCTGTTTATACAGCCTAATAGGTCAGCCTCCTACTTGGGGCACAAAGAGTGATGAAGGGAATAGGGTGGACTGGAAGAACAAGTGGGAAACATCAAGCACGCCCTAGATCTTGGCCTTATTTTTTTCCCAAGATGAAATAACTTATTCCTGGTAATATTCACACAACCTGTGTCTGCTCTGGAGTTTCCTGGTCTTGAGATAGGGAGCTCTGAATTTCTATAACCTAAAGTGGGGGAAGACTGCTAGCCACAGTCTGGTATTTAAGAAAGCAAAATACTGTTTGCAAATACCTGGCCATTTTCAACCTGATAACAGGAGGTTTTTATCTTTAGTTGTGCCCCATGAGATCAACCCATTGATCTTAGATCAACCCATTCCTTGAAGGGGACAGCTTTCCTGGTTGCCTGGAGAGAATGAGCACCAAAAAAAAAAAAAAAAAAAAAAAAAAAAAGAGCTATTAGCTTACATGGAAAGAAGGTACTCACATGGAAGGAGGCTACTGGGGTGAATCACAGATTCACCTTTCAGCATCTTTTACCAATATAACATTCACCTCATTTTTCAAAGTGCTTAGAGGGGAAGCCAAGGATGTAGGGCAGGGGAATGAAAATGGTAATAATAAAAGAGGGAGATGAGGTAAAAACAGGTTGCTGGGAAATACACAGACAGATAAAAGAGAAGACAAAGGGGAGGGTGAAGTAATAACAAAATCAAAGTGATGAGTACTAAAGATAAACGTGCAACTCGAAGCCAGAGGCAATCCTACCATTACAGAGAAAAAGCAGGCCTTGGTCCAGCTTTTGCTGTGGAAGATGAACCAGGGGCCGAGCCATTATCACCGTTAGAGGACACACCCATTATCACAGTTAGAGGCCAATGCAGGCCTGGCCCAACTCTCTGCTCCTTATTTTGAATCTTACATTTTCCTTTCCGAAACACCTGGGAAGCCACTTAGCCAAGGCAAGAGGAAAAGAAAAAGGCAGCTATCTGGCAGGCCTGCCTGCACAGAGCAAGAACTTTGCTGGGCCATTTGAGACTGGTGGGTGATTCAGACTGTACTTCAAGGGAAGATCCCTGTGGTGGTTTGAGGATTTGGGAATATGTCACCAAATATCTCAAAAGAAAAATCACAACGCAAGTGCCCCCTGCCTTAAGTGCATGTTTATTTTCACAGCCTTTGTCTTTCAGAAATCAGCACTCTATTGCTGTGTTGCTATTGTAAGGATGGAAAAAAATAGAACCATTTTAATGTTGTGCTGTTTGCATTTCCCGACAGTTAAGAAGCAGCCCCATTATTAGCTGGCAACACCATTGTGACATTAGTAGTGACTTTGCTGCTTGGGATTCAGCTTATGAAATATCTCCCTTCCTGGTACAATTTTTTTCTTTTTTCTTTTTCTTTTCTTGTCTTTTCTCTCTCATGTTTAATTCTCATGCAAAAGACTAGCTAAATGGCCATCTATGCTTTAGGTCTAACTGCTGGTCCTCGTTAAGAATGGGCTACCAAAGATGCTGACATATTAAGTTTGATGCAGTCTCAAAATACTAGAAGCCTTGGAGCCACTTTCTCATGGCTATCCCTGTTGGGCAAGGGAGCTGTCTTTGTCAGGTATGGGGAGGTGGTGTGTCACAACCCAGGGGGCTCAGGGAGGTCCTGATACAGAGGAAGAAGGACTTTTGTGTTTGTGGGAGGCGTCGGAGCATGATGGCGCACGAGGTCTTGGAGGTTGTAGGGGGTGAGAGGGTCTGATGCGGAGTGATGGAGACTAGTGAGAGGAGAGAGATTCCTGCTAGGGATAGGGACAAGCGGAGGCAACAAGAGAGTGATTCAATGAATAAATCAATTGAAGACAATTGAAGCCAGCCTTCGCATTATTTGGGAGACTAATTATACATATAAAAAGAGAGCCGGCTGGGCAGGGTGGCTCATGCTTGTAATCCCAGCACTTTGGAAGGCCAAGGTTGGTGGACCACCTGAGGTCAAGAGTTTGAGACCAACCTGGCCAAAATGGTGAAACTCCGTCTTTACTAAAAATACAAAAATTAGCCGGGTGTGGTGATGTGTGCTTGTCATGCCAGCTACGTGGGAGGCTGAGGCAGGAGAATCACTTGAACTCAGGAGGCAGAGGTTGTAGTGAGCTGATATCACACCACTGCACTCCAGCCTGGGCAACAGAGTGAGACTCTGTCTCAAAAAATAAAAATTAAAAAAAAAAAAAAGAGAGAGAGAGAGAAAACTACAACTCTGGGGCATAGGAAGGGAATTATAGATATTAGTCGAACCTCATGGCTTTTAATATATGGGTATATAGAAGTAAATACAGATGTAAAATGTACACATGTATACGCTTGTGTGTGTATGTGTGTATTTTGCATGTTGCAACGTTTCTCTAAGTGCTGGACTGTTTCAAAATAAAAACAAGAAAAATAATATGAGGGCAATAGTACTATTTAAAATGGAGTATAGTACTAATAATGTTATAGTACCAACAACATGGTGTTATTAAAGGATTAAATGAGATAATTAATGCAGTGGATATAATATCATGCCTGGCACCCAGTAAGCTCTCAATGACTATTATTATTATCCCATGGGAGAAAAGCTTACCATGAACACTATTCTTCACCGTGTTCTTTTCACTAAAAATATATCTTAGAAATATTTTCATAGCAGTACACACTTTACTTTTTAAAATTAATAAATTTTGCTAGTGTTCTTTACTATAATACTTTTATAATTAGAAAAACAAACAACAATCATTGTGGGGGGATAATCTGCCTTAGTATGTCATCTGCTGGTGACTCATAATTTAATTAATTCTTGTTGCTAATGGAAACCTCTGGGTGAATAAGGCTTAGTTGTATTTTAATAGCAGTACTTTAGTGGAGAGAATAAGAAAAAAAAAATCCAACACCAAATCTATGGAAAAATGGATATTCACACTAATTTTTCCTACTTTTGTAAAGCTCTGAATCAAAATCACTGAGTAATGAAAGCAGCTGTCAAACTTCATTGCTTCAGTCTGTGAACAAACCCCTACAGGTCTGCTGCGACCAGACACTATTCAATGTGCTCGGGAGACAGCTGTGAACAAAACAGGCCCTCCCCTCATGAAGCTCTCTCCTCCTAGTCGGGGGAGATGGATAACAAACAAATAAACACCCAACTTTCTGTGCTGCCTCAGTTAATGACAAATTAACATTAGATCTGTCCCTTTCCTTCATAAAGAAAGGCAATTTGGTAATTTCTTTAAAGTTTGTGAGTTATTATTCATTTGACTTCTAGTAACCTTTTGAGCCTCGGTTCCCATATATCAAAAATGGAGATAATAATTATCTTATAAGGCTTTTGTAATCAAATATGTAAAATGCCTGGCATAAAGCCAGCCCCTTCGCAGATGCTTGATAAATAGAAGCCATTATTACATGTTAAATTGTACAATTTTTGGTTCTTGTTCTTAAGACTAAAACAAGATTGTTTCGATTTATAGTTACAGTACCCTAGGTTGGGTGTGTCACTGATATATCCCTAAATCTTATCAACCAGTGCCTACACCACTAGTCATGTTTCCTTTACTGCCCTATCACCACCTCTCACCAACAGGAATGCAGAGCCTGTTCTTCCACTGGGTTCCCTTCTAGAAGGAATCTCAAGAAATCTGTTATGGTCTCTTGTCACCTACCCTGCAGCCTACACTTTGAGTGATCACTTTGCACTGACTATAACTGTGTTTTCCAGGCAGCTCTTCCCAGAGGCCAGGGCTCTCACTGAGTTTCCAAAGCTCACCAGGCCCAGACTGGACCTTGCAAAGCCATGCTAAGCATTTGGATCTTTATCCTGAGAATACTGGGAAACGGAAATGTTTAAGCCGGAGAATGACTTAACTTCATTCATATCGTAAAGGGAATCCTCAGGTTGCTGGTAAAGAATGGGATAGAAGGTGAAGAGAAAGCCAGGAGAGGAAGAGGATCCTGTTGTCACCCAGGTGGGAAACAACAGAATCGGAATCAGTGTGGGAGACAGGAGAGGTAAACAAAGCACGAACTTGAGCTTAAGTCTCTTTGGAGGCAGAACTGATAGTACTTGTTGATGGATTCAGTGGAGGAGTGGGAAGGAACAGGGAAGTTTTCAATTTGAACATTTTGGTGAATTTATATGGCTCTGCCATTTACTAAAAATGAAAAGTAACATGATACTTAATAAAAACTTTACTCAGTGCCAATGGAATCAAGTTAAGTGCTTGACACTGCAGGGACCAGTGGGTGCTCTTCCGGCTTACAGCTGACCCTAAACAAACTTCAGGGTCCTGGCCCAGTCCCCGAAGGCCTCTCCATGGCCAGGAGCAGCTCACACTCCACACATAGGACTTCTAGGCATCCGCAAGCCTCAGCCCTGTGCCCAACCATCAGTCCCTTGAAGCAAATAAGCTTCTCTCCTTCTCTAGGCGTGTTCAGCCCCTCCTCACACTCACCCAGGGAATGGTCTCATTACACTGCACAGTTAAAGTGATCAGCAAAACGCCCCCAAGCACATTTCCGTTTCCCCAAGTCTGGGCTCTTAGTCCTAAAGGGCAGTAAGTAGGGGAGAGTTCAGCTTATAAACACCGTTTTATGGCCAATAAAGAGTTCTTGAATTCTTCAAGAGCACAGTGTAGTTAAGAATGTCCATAATGGCCAGGCACGGTGGCTCACGCCTGTAATCCCAGCACTTTGGGAGGCTGAGGTGGGCAGATCATGAGGTCAGGAGATCGAGACCATCCTGGCTAAGATGGTGAAACCCCGTCCCTACTAAAAATACAAAAAATTAGCCGGGCGTGGTGGTGGGCGCCTGTAGTCCCAGCTAATGGGGAGGCTGAGGCAGGGGAATGGTGTGAACCTGGGAGGCGGAGGCTACAGTGAGCCAAGATCACGCCATTGCACTCCAGCCTGGGTGACAGAGCGAGACTCTGTCTCAAAAAAAAAAAACAAAAAACAAAAAACAAAAACAAACAATGTCCATAATTCCCAATATGAAGCAGAACACTCAGCATCTTCCAGACTGCAGTGTCTGCACTCAGACACATGGAAACTTCACCATCTTCTCCAGAAACAAGGGAGAGATACTTCCTTCCCATTTTAAAAAATAAAGGACGATTCAAATGAATTAAAAAGATAAAAGCAACTTCCAAGAATCACTTGCTTTGGCAAAGAAGCTAACAAACCATCTCCAGTGGGTGCCTTCCTAGGCATACTCGAGGAAGCCTTTCAATGGGATGAGCTTCTCCTTCCTGCTCTTACTCAAAGGCACTTGTTAGATCTGAAATGACACTAGATTTGCTTTCCAGAGCAGCTGTTACAAATGACTGGATTTAGAGCAAGGTATCTTTAAGACAGGGTGGGGAAAGGTGAACATTCCAAGGGACATATTTAAGTGTACAAGATTCTGTGTACAAGAAGACCCTTGGTTCAATGCAAAGCCTAGTGAGGAGACTCCACACCATCGTGGCTCCCTTTGCCTTGTTTCCTTTGCCTCCTTGACTTTGACTCTGTGAGGTACCTATTTGTTTCCTTCTCTGAGACTGGCATTCAGCTTCACTTTGCCAGCCTCTCTGGCAGCAGCAGTCAGTAGTAATACTCCTATCCTTTGCTCAGCCCTTTCTGTGTACTCGTAGGCAGTGTGCTAAGTGCTTGACATGCATCATCTTATAACCCTATAATAATTCCACGAGGCGATGCTATCATTATACTCAGTTGACACGTGAAAAACACCAAGTCGGAGAGACGAAGTCCTTTCCCGGAGGTGGCACATTTGATAAGCATCAGAAGTCAGGTTTTCATGACTTCCAAGCCCAAGCTCTTTCCACTTTGACTTCAGTCTTTTCTTGTTCCCTCTGGCTTGCACTTTCTCTTTTCAGCTCTGCATTCAGCTGACTTCCCCATAACAAATTGATCTTGCCCACTTCTCAGGTGCCCTGAGTGTTCCCTGGCAACCAGCTGGTCTTGAGGGCCTCATCTAACCATGTCATCGGGAAGTTCTCTCTGCTGCCCTGCCTGGCAACCTTTAACACCGGCCAGGTCCTTGTTACATGCACATTTGCTAAGAGGAGCATGGGTTTTTCACGTATTTCTCTCTCTCTCTCTCTTTTTTTTTTTTTTTTTTTTTGAGACGGAGTCTTGCTCTGTCGCCCAGGCTGGAGTGCAGTGGAACAATCACTGCAACCTCTGTTTCCTGGGTTCAAGCAATTCTCCTGCCTCAGCCTCCTGAGTAGCTGGGATTACAGGTGTGCACCACCACACCCGGCTAGAGACAGGGTTTCAACATGTTGGTCAGCTGGTCTCGAACTCCTGACCTCGTGATCCACCCGCCTCAGACTCCCAAAGTGCTGGGATTACAGACCTCCCAAAGTGCTGGAATTACAGGCATGAGTCACCGTACCTGGCTTTTCATGTATCTCTATTTTCATTAACCAGATGCTCCTGTGTTATCATTTAAATTAAAGTAACAGCAATCAATTTTCAAGCTCAGGATCTAAGAATACATTTAAGATCTCAAAAATGGATTGAAAAGAATGTAAATTTAACTTGTAATTGGATACAGGAAAGTTAATGGTAAGTAAAGATATTTCAAATTCAGAATCCTTTGAGGCTTTTCCTAGAGATGAGAAATTATGACTTTTAAAAAGACTCTGTGTCTTTTTAATGTATATTTGCTTATAAATATGTTCATTCATGAAACTGCCAAAGTGTCTCAGGAATGTCAGTCTAAAATGTAAATTTACTATTTTGAGAAGGTTATTACTTCTTCAGCTTATTAGAAATAAGCCAGTGTGAGATCAACAATTACCTTTTGGAATGCTGAATTATTTACTGTATTTGATTATCTCGTGTTGCAGGAATACAGTAGGTGTTTAGCTGGATGAATTAGAATGAGTACCTAAATTGCTTTTACCAGTTACAGAGCAGAGTGGAGAGGAATGTTATGTGACTTAGGCTACCCTTGGAATTTTTCTTAAACACACAGTTGTTTGAGGCTTTACTCAATAAAATACTGTACTGGTACAATAAAATGGGTATCCTGTTTCCCCAAAGCTAATGACTTTCTAAAGCACTTGACTTTCTTACTGTAAGATTAGCACTATTATTTCCAGGCCAATCAATAGGCACAACTCCAAGATTAAGAGCAATTTGGATCATTATTCTCTTTTCATTACATATTCATTATTTTCTGTTTGAATAAGACCCGTAATCAGTGTTATTTACCAATCTTTATGGTGAAACTTTAAACTACTGATTGTTTCTGTCTTTGCAGGTATTAAATGCCATTTCAAATATCCTTTCAATAATTTTGTAGTTGCTAATGAAGTCCATTTTCCCAGATTTTTCAGTCCACTGAAAGAACATTGAACCCCCAAGAGTCTTTAAAAGGTATTTGTTGTTTAATTGGTGGCAGCTGTTCCTTAGAAAGTTACCTAAGTATATAAAAGTGCTTTTTCTCCCCTCTTTAATAGCTTTTTATCACTGTTTAAGGGTTATCCTTGAAATACATGCAGACTACATATGAAGGTCTCCTGAAATGCTTTGATATTACAGATTTTAAATATTATAATTCTAACACATGCAAGAAATTATAGGACAGTACCCTTTAATTTTGGATTTAATTACTAAAGCTTTAACAAAATATTCTCTTGGCTTTCTGGCTAGATTTCTTCAGGAAAAGTTATTAGTTTATTGTAGTTAATTCTAAAGCATGTACATTCTGAATTACTTGAATACAACAATTTTTCTGCTTTGTCCTTGAATTCTTTCCAAAAATCATAAAGTATTGGATATATACAGTAATAGCAGATTTGCTTAAATGTCACTATTAATCCAGTTTATAACCCCTAACATTTTGTACAAGGAATTTCAGAAAGAAACCCTTACATAGACATCTAATGTCCAGAATAACCAGAGCCAAACATAATGATTCTACAGTTGAAGGATAGCCAAGATGCACATTTTCTGAGTGTGGTTTTACTGGGAGTCTGTGTGCAGATGAAATATGGCTTTTAAGAACATAATCTTCATGGAAAAGGCTTTTCTTGTCATAGCACTGGGCTGACTTTCAAGCCAAGGTCAAAGTACTTTCTGCGGGTCTATTTTTAGGTTTCCCATTTCTCAACAGGAGGCTCCCAGTTTTGAGTTAGCGCAATGCAGATTGGACTGTGCCCTAGAAGGAACAGGAATGCTTCCTCTTTGTGGCTTCCCCTGCATCTACCTGCAGACTTCCTGCTTTACACAGCTCCAGGGTGAATGGGCATTCTCCAGCTGGCTGCCTTCTGTGGTCATCTTGCCCCAGCAAATGCTGTAGTCTCTTTTAAGGCAAAGGGATATGCAGGGCTCACTTTCCTCTTGCCTCTTTTGGATTTCCTAAAAACGTGGCTACCTTACATTATTGCTATTAATCAAGAATTTTCCAGATCTTCAAACTGCAAACCCAAGGGGGGAAAAATGAGGTCAAAGTGATTTAATTTAGATTGAGATGGAAGACACCAGGAAAAAGAGTATGTTAATCAAATATATCAAATGCTATTTCTTTGTCTTTGAAACTGAATACAGAGGACATACAAGTCTGTAAATAAATTAATAAATTAATGCGTGTATTTTAGTTTTATGTTATGGCTTTTCATTGAAAGGGGCAGAAGAATGAGGATGAAGAAAACCCGGAAGAAAGACAAGCAATCAACCTTGACATAGGCAGAAAATATCTGCTGTAATAATTATGTATCACTTTCCCAAAAGGAACACTAGATTGTTAAAAAGAGTAATCCCTGAATTTGTTATAAGTAGTGCTTTGATTTTATGAATATATGTTCTTAAAATATTTTCCTTTCCTTATTTTCTAGTGAGGAAAGATTTAAATATCCTACCCTGGATGCTGGAAACTGTTGCAGCCTCTTCCCACCAACCATTAACTTTTACTTCCTTGCATAACAGCCCCATCTTGTGGTTATTTGTAAATTTTCCACTAAAGATATGTTGCATTTTCACAGTCACGGGCATAAGTGGAATCCTCCCTTTTATCTTTCCTAGTAGGCTGAATGAAATTAAGCAGGAAAGAAGAACGGGCATGCATGAATTCCGTTTAAAAGGCCAAAACTGGTGAGGGAAATACAGGGCAGGTATTCAGCAAGGATTGTTTGCATTAATGTTAAGTGAAGGCACAGTTATATTAATAGGTAAAAGGTAATACAATGAGGTCCCTCAAATGAGAACATCATTAGCTTCCTCATTAACGTTTTTTTTTTTTTTTTTTTTTTTAGACAGAGTCTTGCTCTGTTGCCCAGTCTGGAGTGCAGTGGCACAATCTGGGCTCACTGCAATCTCTGCCTTCTGGGTTCAAGTGATTCTGGCGCCTTAGCCTCCCTAGTAGCTGGGACTACAGGTACGAGCCTCCACGCCCAGCTAATTTTTGTATTTTTAGTAGAGTCGGGGTTTCTCCATGTTGGCCAGGCTCGTCTCGAACTCCTGACCTCAAGTGATCCACCCACCTCGACCTCCCAAAGTGTTGGGATTACAAGCGTGAGCCACCGTGCCAGGCCTCCTCCCTCATTATCTTAATAAATCTTCTGATCTGGCGCCTGTCTGCTTCACTAGGCCCAGGAGGCTTACCAGAGCTCCTACAGAGCTCTGCAATTCCAAACCCCTGTACTGGGGAACACCCTTTGGTTTCACATGGCAGAAATACAATAGGAAATAGCATCAGAAGAACGTGAAGGTAATGGCTCAGGTAACGAGAAAACCAGAAGGGCAGAGGAAATGGGTGATTCAGAAAGACCTGACACAGGATTCTGAATGCTAGCAGGACTCTTTCTCCCTCCTGCGTCTCTGAGTGTTTTGCTCATTGTCTCATTTTCCCCTCTGCTTCTTTTCTGGCTCTTTGCAGTTTCCACGCTCACACCTGGGCTCATGGCTCTCTAACTGGAGGGAAGAAGCCCTCCTTTCCCATAAAGTTTTGAAAAAAAAGCTAGGGAATAAGTCTGATTGGCTTGTTTTGGGCCACATGACCACCCTTTGATCAGTTGCAATGGTCAAGGGAGTGAGGCACACTGATTGGCTCAGCTTGGGTAAGTAGTCCACTGCTGAAGGGAACCAATCACTGTGGACAAGGATGTAGGGTCATGTGAAAATATATTTCACACAGAACATTTGCCTGGAGGGAGGGAGGGAAGGAGCGGTTTGTTTAAAGAAGGAAGAGATGAAGAGACCAACTTGGCTAATTGAAACAAACAGATTTCCTCCTTTCCTCTCCTGTGGTTGAGAGATGCCTGGCACATCTCTCAACAAATATTTGCTCGATAAATGAAAGATTTTCTAATTGAATAGAAGATCCCAGGGTAGGTGCAAATGGTAGCGGGGTGGGGATAAGGGTGTGTTTGCTATTTCCTGGAGCTGAAGAAATCACAAGGTTCCTTTCCTTCTAAAATTCTGAGGTTTTTCCACTCCCTGGCTATGGCCGTATATGGTCTTCCCTCTTGCTTAGAGTTTACACCAAGAAGGCTGGTTTTCATCTGCTTGACTCAGTGAGCATCTTTTTCATCCTTTGGGTATCTTCTCCTCTGCAGTCCTGGCTTTAGTGTTTGCATGCTCACTCTCTGAGCCTCCCTGTACTCTCTGCCCATATAGACCAGTACATACAGGCCTTTTAAAAAAGAGTTTGATTGCTAATCACTCTGAGGAAAATAGAAAATTATAAGAACAGAATAGACACGAGGGAGTTTCAAAGGTTCAACAATCTTACTGAATTGTTTCTACTTTTTTTTTTTTTTTGAGAGGGAGTCTGCAGTTGCCCAGGCCGGAGTGCAGTGGCACGATCTTGGCTCACTGCAACCTCCGCCTACCGGATTCAAGCGTTTCTCCTGCCTCAGCCTCCTGAGTAGCTGCAATTACAGGCACGTGCCACCACACCTGGCTGATGTTTGTATTTTTAGTAGAGACGGGGTTTCACCATGTTGGCCAGGCTGGTCTCAAACTCCTGACCTCAGGTGATCCACCCACCTCAGCCTCCCAAAGTGCTGGGATTACAGGCATGAGCCACCATGCCCAGCCGATATAATTTTTAAATTATGAATAACATTGTTATGAATTATCTTGTGATATTTAACCATATCTTTGATCATTAAAAGAGATTCCTGGAAACAGAATTATTAAAGCATACAAATATTTTTATTGTAAATTTATTTCTTTTCCCTCATTATATCAATTTTTAGAAAATACTAAAAATACATAGAAGAAAATATAATTTGTGAAGTCACTACAAGGAGATAGTAACTTACTATTTTGTTGGATCATCTTTTTATGTGTACATATACTTTAAACAAAACAATAATTACAAAGACACTTTAATAATCTTTATTCACTAATAAACTCAAAATAACTTATAAATATTACTAAAAATTTTAAACAATGGTATCATACCCTTCTATATGGAGAAATACTGCAATCAAATTAATCGATGCCCCATTGTCGAATATTTACATTGTTTCCAATTTACGCTATTATAATCAATTCTTTTTTTTTTTCTGAGATAGATTCTTGCTGTTGCCCAGGCTGCAGTGCAGTGGCGCGATCGTAACCCACTGCAGCCTTGAACTCCTGGCCTCAAGCAATCCTCCCATCTCAGTCTCCCGAGTTGCTAAAACGACAGGCATTGCCAGCAAAACTGGCTATTTTTTTTTTTTTAAGTTTTATTTTTTGTAGAGATGGGGTCTCACTATGTTGCACAGGCTGGTCTCAAACTTCTGGCTTTAAGCGATCCTCTAACTTCGGCCTCCCAAAGTGCTGGGATTACAGGCATGAGCCACCACACCTGGCCGATAATTATTTTTTATGAATTTTAATGCACATATCTGACATGGACATGAGGAAGCATTAAAGTGGCATTATAAATCTTACAGCTTTAGGCATATGGGCATCCATTTTTGCTCTTGCCTGGGCTTTACTGATGTTAGGGGTTGGCCTGGCTGCCAAGGCCCAGATACTTAATTCCAGAAGTGGAAAGGCCTGGGGAAGAGGGATTAGTAGGATGAGAAGACAGCACATCATTTGTGACTTTTTCTCTCTTGCTCTGGTAAAATGTAAACAGAAGCAAAACCTCAGGTTGGGAAGCCAGCAGTGTAATTTGGCAACTCACTCGGAAGAGATGTGTTTGATGAGGAAGAGGTGAGATGATGGATACAGAGTTCCTGCATGGCGACAGGCACTCAATAAATAGTTACTTTTCCTGAGAAGGAGAAGGGCGAGGCACCTTTACATATCTGGACAAAAATACTTTTAAGCAGCAGTAAAAACTAAAGGAAGAACAGCTACTAGCACATGCAGATGAAGGAAAGAAAGCTTTGTGCAGCTTGTTTGTGTGAACGGCAAGCCCAGGGGTTTTGTTTTCTTGTGTTTACGTAGGAAAATCACAGACAGGGACTTCCCAAGAGACTGTTTCTGTTAGCCACTGTCTGCTCCTAACAGTTACAAGAACTGCTCTTCCTCCCACAGCTGCGGCAGAAGCATGCTTCTGCAGGGTCTCTGATGGGGAAGAACTGAGCTGTTTAGGATTGAACTGCCCACCTACTGTTAAGTAATGTTCTGTCTGTAACACAGGATTTCCACTTAGGAAAATGTGCTGTGCACTTGTCTGCAGCATTTACTATGCATCTGCTTTACAAGCCTGTTCTGCAGCTCCAAGGCCCAGCTCCAAACTGGCAAATGGTCCCTGAAGACTTTGCCATCAGAAGGAGCCAGGCCAGAGTTGGGAAGGGGTAGGGTTAGCAACTAGTCTACTAGGAGGTCTGGTAGAATCAATTAGGAAAGTTAAGCAGGAGAGCTCATCAGCGGTTGATTGCCTTTCCTAGAACAACCCCAGCTCACAAATACTCCCCAGAATCATTCAGGCAGCAGTGGGTCTGTAGAACGGGCCCTACTGCAGTATTAAGCTGGAAGGTAGTAAAGTTTTCTTATGGGCTTCCTTGAATCTGAGCTCAAGCCACAGTTTCCTTAATAGTTTTCCAATAGCACTCCATCTCTTATTAAAAAGTACAGTTAATCTGGACCTTCCCTCTCACCGCCCCCGCCCCCCCGTAATGTCAGAAAAGAAATGTGTTTCTGATAATAAATGCTCCTTTTGCTGCACGGCTATATTTCATTAGGACTGTGGTTAGCAAATTGCTGCTGCACAACATAAAACTAAGCAATGAAACATAAGACATATGCCTTCTATAATACACTACTGATTAATACTGCTATTCTCGATCAAAAACACAAAAAGAGCCCCACCCAAATAGAGATCATGCCAACTTCCACCACATCTTCTTCCCCTCCACCCCATAGCAAAACACCCAAACCATTACGTTTTCTAGGGAAATTTGGTTCTAAGCAACTCTTCAATAACAAGTTACTTTTGAAAATGATACTTACATTCCAAAAGAATTCTTAGATTCTATGGTGATAGATTATCTTGGAATGCCTAGCCATGCTGGTTTGTAGGAAGCAGAAAACTTGGTCCAGCAACAGTAAAGAGAATAAAATTACCTGTATTCCTATCCCATAAGACATCTTTTGAGCACAATTTAATTAATCTTCATTATGATCATTAGACAGATTTTTTAAAATTATAATTAAACAAAAACATACAACGTAAAATTTACCCTCTTAACCATTTTAAAGTATACAGTTTAGTAGTGTTAAGTATATTCACATTCTTGTTAAACAGATCTCCAGAACTTTTCATCTTGCACAACTAAAACTCTATACCCATTAAACAACAACTTCCCACTCCCCCTTTCCCAACTCTTGGCAGCCAACACTCTAGTTTCTGTTTCTATGAATTTAACTACTTTAGATACCTCATATAAGTGGAATCATATAGTATTGATCTTTTTTGTGACTGGTTTATTTCACCTAACATAATATCCTCAAGGTTCAACCATGTTATCGCATGTGACATAATTTCCTTCCTTTTTTAGGCTGAATAATACTCCACTGAGTATTATTATTTTTAGGCTGAATAATATACATGTGGTATGTATATACCACATTTTGTTTATCCATTCATCTGTTGTTGGATATCTAGATTGCTTCCATTTCCTAGCTATTGGGAATAGTGCTGCTGTGAACATGGATGTGCAAATATCTCTTTGAGACTTTGGTTATATACGGATGTGGTTTTGCTCTGTGTCCCCACCAAATCTCATCTTGAATTGTAATCTCCGCATGTTAGGGGAGGGGCCTGGTGGGAGGTGATTGAATCATGGGGCAGACTTCCCTCTTGCTGTTCTTGTGACAGTGAGCTCTCACAAGACTTGGTTGTTTGAAAATGTGTGACACTTACCCTTTTGCTCTCCATCTCTCTTTCCTGCTTCACCATGGTAAAATGTGCCTGCTTCCCCTTCACCTTCCGCCATGATTGTAAGTTTCTTGAGGCCTCCCAGCCATGCTCCCTGTACAGCCTGTGGAACTGTGAGTCAGTTAAACCTCTTTTGTTCATAAATTACCCAGTCTCAGGTAGTTCTTTATACTGGCATGAAAAAGGACTAATACATATACCCAGAAGTGAAATTGCTGAGTCATATGGTAATTCTATTTTTAATTTTTTGGAGAACCACCATACTATTTTCCATGGCAGTAGCACCATTTTGCAATGCCACCAACAGTGCACAAGGGTTCCAATTTCTCCACATCCTCACTAACACTATTTTTTTTTTAACTAACAGATTTTTTTTTTTAAAAATTACCTTTTTTCCTTGATGTCAATTAAGAAAATATTTTTAAATTGTCTCTTTTCATTAAGACTTTCTTTTAGTGCCCTTTGTATTTATTGAATACTTTGTAGGCATCAAGTTGTCTCATAAAGGGCTCACTTTACATAGAGTTTTATGGATGACTTATGTTAGCAAAAAATATTCTTGTGAATTAGATGACTTTTTTTTTTTTTTTTTTTTTTTTTTGAGATGGAGTTTCGCTCTTGTTGCCCAGGCTAGAGTGCAATGGTGTGATCTCAGCTCACTGCAACCTCCGCCTCCTGGGTTCAAGCAATTCTCCTGCCTCAGCCTCCCAAGTGGCTGGGATTACAGGCACCTGCTACCACACCCAGCTAATTT
This sequence comes from Macaca fascicularis, assembly GCF_037993035.2. Lineage (NCBI taxonomy): Eukaryota > Metazoa > Chordata > Mammalia > Primates > Cercopithecidae > Macaca > Macaca fascicularis. The sequence goes on from NC_088386.1 coordinate 53,499,087, forward strand.
TTGTATTTTTAGTAGAGATGGGGTCTCACCATGTTGACCAGGCTGGTCTTGAACTCCTGACCTCAAGTGATCCGCCTGCCTCGGCCTCTAAAGTGCTATATTACAGGTGTCGGCTGGGTCTTGATCACCCTAGACCATCCCGTCTTCCTCTGGAATTTGAACTTGAGATTTGTTCAAGCAACTTTGATGATTGTTAATCCTTTTCTCTAATCCTGGAGAGAGATGGAGGATTTCTCAATAATTAAGTGTTGAGATGGCCCTTTTCTGTCCCCATCCCACAAGCAGAATCAGGTGGTTAATGTTTCAGGCACAGGTCCAATCCTTTTCAATTTTTCCCTTTGAACAAAAAAGAGAGCCAATGAAGAATGGGTGACTAGATTTTGTAACTGCTCATTACGGGGCCATCTATTAGGCTTTTTAGTATGCAGTATCTTAATAAGCCAAGATATTATGGCAGAGGGTCCATAACTAATCTACTGTAATAAATAAAAGGAATGGCAGTAGTACTAGTATATTCTATGGATATAATGTGCAGCTCGCACAGTGTGACATTTTAAATAAACTTTATTCTTGAGGTGTTTAAAAAAACATAAAGGCAGTAATGAAATATAGTACACAACATTAGTTGACACAGCAATTCCTGCCTCTTAAGACCCTGTTAAATAACCAGAGCTTAAATCTTCATCTTGAAATGTACAGCCCTTCTATGATTTTAAGTGAGTTGTAAAACTTTTATGGAGTGTGTCCTAACTTTTTTTAAAAAATATTCTCCACTTTTATAGCAAAGGTGACCCAGAAGTACATTGTGAATAATAGAACAACATATTTAAGCCATAAATTCACCTTTCTGGACAATACAGAAGTCGTCTTAGTACTTATATCTCTGCTGGAAGGAAGCAGGAGCAGGGATGCATCTTGAAATGACTATTTACCCAAAACTTACTGATTTTAACTCTAGAAATAACTAAGTTTTATCTCAAATGGGCACACTTAACATGTCTGCTACCAAATTGAAACAAGGATTCAAAAGTTAAAGCTAGCTATTATAGAAACATAAAGTCAAATCTTTGCACAGCTGAGTGTTGAAACTGGGAGAAGTTCATTCTCTCAATATCTGGTTTATGTAATTATTAGTGTTTGGACATACAACTCTGTAAGCTGATGTGGGCCTGTGAGATGAGTTCATTCCCATATAGGGGGAACCAAATTTGACTCCAAATCTAATTAAGATACTCAAGTGCTTTCTAATTATGGCCAAAATTTCACTGGGTTGCAATTCTTCGATTATATCAAACTCTTGTACATTTTTCAATGAAGTACAAACAATTCATTTTCTATCATTCTTTGTTTCTTCTTTTTAAGCTTATATACTTTGAAAATAGTTGTATAGTTGTAGTCTATTAAATATATATGTCATATATAAATGCATACACACCGAATACAGAGTTTGGTCTTTACCTTGACACTGTATGTGGAGCCTCATTTGGAGGTAATGATAATTAACGTTTTAAAAATGAGAAAACCACTGACTTAGGTATTTCTTTTCTTTCCCACTGAAGTCACATAGAATAACTAGATGATATCATAACCAATGAAAATCATTTAGTAAACACCCTCTCGTAAGTGGTGTCATAGTAAGCATTATCCAAAGGATACTAGTTTTAGTGACTAAATAAAAGCTCCACTTCCTGTGAAATCCCAAGAAATAGCTACTTCCAAAAATATCTAGTAAGGGTGTACTTGTTTACCGAATTCAGAAGTCTTATTAAGATGGTTTGGATTATGCTAATATTCTCTGTTCCAATATTTATAGAGGGCAGTGAACCTGGCGGTGTGTCTTTTTTTCTTATTAGGAATTCACTGAATGCAAGTGAGCATCAGCTTCCTTTTTACCTGTACTCATTGTTCCTCCCCTCTCTTCTCTCTCTCCTTCTCCCTTTTCTCTCAGCTCCCAGCCTTCTTCTAAGGGAGGGGCCCAAGGGCAGGGTCGACCAAGTGGGTGCAGAAGAGCAGGCTGCAAGGCTGGAAGGCAGGTGCATGACTGTTTCCCATGTGTGGGTGGGGGAAGGGGGCTGCGTAATCTCTCTAGTTGGACAGCAGGTGGGGAGAGAGGACAGCTACCTGTTACTTTAGGCCATGTTAGGTGAACAGGAAGAGTCCAAACTAGGTAAAATTTTGGTGGGACAGGAAAAGGACATCTTTTCCCTTTTGTCAATACACTCTTACATTCCTGTCTCTCAGAACACCTTCTCTTTCCCACTCTTCTCGAATCTTTGTATCTCCTTTTCCTAGGAGTTCTGTGAAATGGCTGTATATGCTTAACAGCCCCCAGATGTCGCAGGAGCCAGGAAACTAAAGGAGGTGGTAGACAAATCTACTTTGTATTGGGTAATTTATTGAGGGAACTTATAGACAGAAGCATGGTCTTGGGTGGCCCCAAGATAGGTAGATCTTCACATGTTACTCCGCAAACCCAAGGCTTATCCACCATAAGGAAAGGGTATACGTGCTCTAGAAAGACAATTAAACCATCCAGAACAAGCAAGAATGCTACATGTGTCATAGCCTATAATTTGTGTGAAAACATCAAGATTGCTTTGATCTAAAATCATGAGCACATGTTCTTACACTAGGAACAGTAAATAAAGGAGGAATCAGGAGGCCTTCACAGAACTGGGGCTGATAAAAAGTCAAGATGGTGGATTAGCATCCAAGATGGAGTCACTTTTGTCTCCACAGAAGGTAAAAAAGAGGCAAGTTGGTGGGATATGAAAGGAGGCAGAAGAGAGAAGAGAGAACAAACCTGGAGAGATATCCAGATCCATTGCTGAAGGAGGGAGCAGGGAGTAGTATAGGCACAGAAGATCTTGTGAGTTGGGGTGGGAAAAGTGTTCAGAAGCCTCACTCCCAGGGCCACTATGTTTAGGCACCACCCCAGTGGTTCACCTTGCTTCCTCTTATGCCTTCCATCATAATCTAAAATGGTCAAACCATCATATTGCTTTACAGAATTATTGAAAATTCTCTTCAATGATAGCCTGTATAGATTATTTCTCAAGAATTTATATCCTCCAAAGTGGAAGGAAATACAATCCTTTCACACACACACACACACACACACACACACGAGAGAGAGAGAGAGAGAGAGAGAAAGAAAGAGAAATTCTATCTTGATTTCATATGGATAAAATGTATACTTTATTTTACAAATATCCTTGTAGCTTTCATTTTACATGTACATCAGTGTAATTTTTTTTAAGACAAACAGCTAGCATGAAGGAGTTTTTTAGCGTAATAGATCTGTATCCTGAAGGTGGTTACATAAATGTGTATGTGGGTTAAAATTGTATACACCAAAAGAAAAAGTCGATTTTATTGTATTATAATTTGTAAAAATAAATAAAACATTTTACTGCCACGAAAAGCCCGTCTTCCATATAAAACCCAAAATCTGTCTTTGTGCCTAGCATAAAGGCTAAGGTGACTGTTGAGTAGTGACTAGATTTGCTTGAAAGGCGCCGACTTGCTCTGTTAAAATATTAATGCATTAAACAACGCTTGTTTTTTTGGTTTGTTTTGTTTTGTTTTTTAACACTTATTAAGCACTTGCTGTGGAAATCCCAAAAAGTCACTTCCTTTGAGGAGCGAGTGTTTTCGAAGTGTTCGAATGGACTGAAATGCAGGTCTGGGTCTGTGTTCTCCTTCTGACTTCGCTGCTCCTGTTCTTTGACTGTCCGTGGTCCTCCTTTGCAAAGTGGGGTTAGTTCCCACTCTTTCCTCAGAAGGTTTGGTATGAGGATCCCTCAGCTGAGGGCCCAGGGAGACAGCTCTGTCAACTGCACTATGCAGGACAAGCGTGGACATGATGATCGGTTCCATTTCCCCTCAAGGACGGCAGGGTGGAGCTGGCATCTCCACTCCTTTGCCAAAAAGGAGAAATTGATCTTCTCCTAGTTCCCCAGGATGCTCCCAAGCACACTCCAAATAGCCCACTGCTCACACTCCCTGATATTTCAGGAAGGACAGATGCAACATGGAATGACACCCAGAGAGCTAGAGAAACCTGCTGAAGCAGGGATGAAAATCCCCCAGGCACAGGGCTGAGGTTCACAGGGCATGCACCGGCATTGTTTGTGCACAGATGGCAACCATTCTGACTGGTTGGTGGCTGTGCTTCACTGGTGTTCAAGGATGTTCAACGCAATCAATGTGGACCAGAGGCCAGTGAGCTGGCATAAAAAAGTGGAGCAGCTTAGTGTAAGGATTCCAAAGTCCTCAATTCATTTCTCTTTTTCCAATTTTTGATAGAGACATAATTACAGGAAAATATTTCTTGACTCCACGAAAATTGTTAGTGCAATGGAAAATGAAAACAGATGCGTGGCCTCAGAGAAAGTAAAGAATGATGAGAACAGGGATCAAGGGGACAGCTGCTGCCTGGCTCTACACTAGGGTGGTCTCAGCCTTTATTGGGCCACGAACCCCTCTGGCAGTCTAGCGAAGCCCATGGATCCCTTCTCAAGATGATGCTTTTAAATAAAGAAAATAAAATACATAGGATTACAGAGGAAACTGTATCAAAACACAGGGGTTCCCTGGACCTAGGTTAAGAGCAATAGTCTCTGTGCAGGAATATGGATCTTACACTTCTAAATATTTTGACCTTTCCAAGAGAAGTCAAGAACCCTAATTTTTAAAAGAAATTTTCTGACTTTTAACTGTTAACATGAAGTCTTTTTAAACACCAAGCCAGTCTAAGTATGTATTTGGATTGGTCTGATACTGAAACTTAATTTTAAGATTCCAGGAGACTCTTCGTAAACAAAGAAGCGTGACAATCCCATATGGTGTCAACAGACGAGACTGGGGACAGTGTTATGGCCGAACCAGGGAAAGCCTAACACATAGCTGTCTGTTCATCGGAAGAGAACAAAACGCAGGAGAGAAGAAATTGTGTCCTATGTGCTTGGATTCGTGTTCTTAACAGAGCTAGTTGATATTTGCCTTCCTTTGTGATTTTAATTTTAATATCTCACCTATCACTGTGATTTCCCATGGAGATATTTAGATAGATTTATTATAAAGTTTGATATTGGAATTTAAGATTTTTAATTTGCTTTTATCACTTCTTTTCTACTAACTCTTAGAAAATGGCTTTTTCACCTTGGTGGGAAAGAGAGAGAGCTAGTATTATACTATCAGCATAGATAGGCTCTACATGGGAAAACATAAAAGACAAAACAGAGGGAAGGTCCCTATTTTAAGAAAATTTTCTTAAATTATTTATCTCTGTGAAAGATACTGAACATAACTAAAATTAGATGAGATCAGATCATCATCATTTCAAGTAATTAGAAAATATATAGCTCTCTCAAAAACAGCACAGGATCTATATACATTTCCTGACAAATGGATCTCCACATTCCAATAAATGGAAGTCATACCATAAAGTCAGTAGGTTTTTTTTTTTTTTTTTAAATTGAGTCAATGAAGTATTTAGTGAAGTATTAGGAAGTATTTCCTAGATGAGTGACTTCTACATTTTTTGACCACTGGGTGTAATAAAGAAGTATATTTTGTACCATGACTATATAATAAAAGTTTCGGCCAGGTGCAGTGGCTCATGCCTGTAATCCCAGCACTTTGGGAGGCGGAGGCGGGCGAATCATGAGGTCAGGAGTTCAAGACCAGCCTGACCAACATGATGAAACCCCGTCTCTACTAAAACTACAAAAAATCAGCTGGGCGTAGTGGTGGGTGCCTGTAATCCCAGCTACTGGGGAAACTGAGGCAGGAGACTCTCTTGAACCCGGGAGGTGGAGGTTGCACTGAGTCGAGATCATACCACTGTACTCCAGCCCAGGCAACAGAGTGAGACTTGTCTCAAAAAAAAAAAAAGTTCCATGAAACTGTACTTGAATTTACTAAGAGACATGTTTTAAATTTATTCTATTATGTTATACTTCATTTAAAAATGTTGGTCTGAACCCACTAAATTGACACAACCCAATAGTTGATTTCACTGGCCTGTGCTTTGATGAGCAAATGCTTTGATAACCCACCATGCTGCTTCTACTGCAGGCGCAGCCCTCCATTCCCAGCTTCTCCCCAAAATGCTCCAGAGTCAAGAGAGTCTGGACCAGGTTCTTCTTTCCTCATCCAGACTTGTGCAAAGAATAGGTACAGAGGTTCTGTACAACAGTCAGCTTGCATCTTCTTAATTCCTTATTTATCCACTCATTCTTTCATTCCTACTGTCATTCATTCAAGGAAATATTTATTGAATATTCAGTATGTGGCAGCCACAGATCTTCCATTTAGGGATACAGGCATAAAAGCAGATGATTGTAATGTCACAGGTTAAGAACTGAGCTGAGTGTGCATAGGGAATGGTGGATTCTCAGAGGAGTGGCACCTGGGGCAATGACTTTGAAAGGATAAGAAGTATGATGTGGGTGAAGTCTCCACCTAGACATTCTTACAGGTATCTCAGCACTCTACAAAATGAATGCTAGAGCAGGAAGTGGGTTCAGAGACAGGAGGCCTGGTTGGGAGGTGGGGGTGGGTGTGGGAACAGCATGTATAAGGATGGGGTGTGTTAAAGTTTTTGAAGAATAGTGGGTGAGAAGGGGAGGACGTGATGAGGTCACGGGGTTGCTGTCGGTTGGGGGGGGGTGCATTTGGAGGGCTTTCAGTCCAGTGCTGCTTTACCCCCTATATAGAGAGCTGACATTGCCAAAGTTTGTTGTTTGTGTATTGGCAGAGGATCTCATCTCTCATTGTGACACTCCATAAGAATTAATTGCTACAAACAGCAAAGCCTTAATGCTAAGCTTGGAATCTGGACTCCCAAGATCACTTCTCCTAAAGAGCCTCTTCTCCCTCTGAAAGCTCAAAATGAGATCACAGAATGTTAGAATGGGAAAGAAACTAAGTGATGGTTATCCAACTGCTTCCATTTACAGCAATAACACCTGAAGCCAGTGACCTGTCCAAGTTCACATGACTGGTCAGCAGGAGACCCTGGCCTGGAAGCTGGTCTCTTGCCTTTCACATAGAGTTGGGACATGGAACTTTGGGGTGGGGTGGACACGGTGGAGTTGGGTGGGGGTGATGGAGTAGCCTGCAAAGGTGCCTCTCTTTCTCTTTAATTGCCTTTTGCTGCTTCCTATGGAGTCCAGAGGGAGACACCCTACACAAGCAAGGCACTCTTCTGGTGGCTTGGTTTCTTGTTAGAGGGTTTGACCGAAGTTGCCAGGTCACTGTGGCGGAGCCTCCCGTGTTCAAGCAGCGAACGTTTGGGCTGGCAGGGGCTTTTGAGAACTCCTGCACTGGTCTCTTGAGCTCTCTTCAGCTCTGGATCCCCTCCCTCCCAGGGCCAGAGGGAGATTGCCTAGGGTCCAAAGCATTTAATGTGTTAGGCCTCTAGTTTCTTTCCTTAGTTGACTAAAATGTAGAAGAACTTGAATGTGCATTACAAATTCACCTGGGAAATTTGTTAAAAATGCAAATCCCAGGACTTAGACATTCCAATTCTTAGGTCTTAAGACCCAGCAACCTGCATTTTAAAGATCTTACCTAGGAATGCTGATATAGGGATCCCCTGGAGCATATGTTTTAAAATAAATAAAATATTTTAAAATAAAAATTTAGAGCATATAGGCTTTGAGGAAGACAAAGACCTGGGCTTCCTGGGAGGTTATCTCTTCTCCTTAGTTTAAGGACCAATGGGCTTCCTTCAGCTAACCCACTGAGGCCATTTAGAATAGCTTTCTTGCCCCCAAACTGCCAGGATATCACTACAAGTTGACCTGTAGAGGAGCAGGATTGGGATGTAAACTGCATGGGAAAGATATTCTTAAGAGTCATTTAATTTAATTAGCAGTAGGGCCCCAACGCCTGGGAAAAATCAGGTCTAAGTGGCAGTTCCCACAGTAGCCACAAGGTGGCCACCTTCGGCATCAATTTGAAGAGCTCAGAGCGTTACCATCAGGTTTAGCTTATTTTCAACATTAATTGTCATCAGTTTTTAACGTGAGCGTTAATTTTAAAAGGATGCAAGAAGAAATGGCTTCACAAGAGAGCCTTCAAACTCACATTTTAATGAAATGTTGACATGCTCTAGATGGAGGAATTTAGTGAGGTTTCCACATCAGAACTCAGAAAAAAGATAAAAATCTGTTTGAGAAAAAGCCATAGTGTTTGCAAAATGAAAAATGTCACTCAAAGGAAGTGTTTTTTAAAGCATTCTGAAAACTTGGCTTTCTGGAAAAGTAGCAGGTGCAATCTGGTCATAAAAAATAAAAAAGCATCATCTGGTAAATTTTTCTTTTTATTGATGTATAATCAAGATCAGAAAATAGGGCCAGGTGCAGTGGCTCATGCCTGTAATCCCAGCACTTTGGGAGGCCAAGGCGGGTGAATCACCTGAGGTCAGGAATTCAAGACCAGCCTGGACAACATGGTGAAACCCCGTCTCTACAAAAATATAAAAATTAGCCAGGCATGATGGCAGGGTGCCTGTAATCCCAGCTACTCGGGAGGCTGAGGCAAGAGAATCGCTTGAACCCGGGAGGTGGAGGTTGCAGTGAGCCAAGATCGTGCCTTTGCACTCCAGCCTGGGTGACAGAGTGAGACTGTCTCAAAAAAAAAAAAAAAAAAAAAAGGATCAGAAAATATAAAAAGGTGGGGGTGGAGGGGCGGGTGTGGGCATGGAAATGCTCTGGATAAATGCAATAACCTCAGAGCCATTGTGGACCAAAAATGACAGCAGAGCTATGGCTTGGCTGATGCAGACCTGAGCCTTTCTTCCCAGCAACTCCACGTGCTTTAGATGTTATCCTAGCTGTCCTGGACTGTGGAGGAGAGCAGGCATGCAGGGAGGAGCAGCTACAGTGGAGGGAAGCCAAATGGGCTAAAAGCAGGATACAGGAGGTCTTGAGGACTCACCACAGTGCAACTGCAAGCCAAGAAGCCCTGCCTCAAGCCTCTGGGAGGCCAAGCCACTGGCAAGGTCACTGCCGGCCTGTGACCTCAAGGACAGAGCAGCCAGTAGTTGGGGTTTATGGTAAGGCCAGAGTCACCATTCCACAGGGATAGGTTGGAAAATATAGCAATGGCATCAGACCAGCAGAGAATGCTGGAGACAAGGTTGCTGGTCACTTAGTGGGCTTTGGGCCATATGTGTACACATCTGTGTAAAATTAGTGCAGAGAGCAACTCCTGGCCAGAGCCTCACATGGAAGACATCCTCTGACTCATCTGAATTCAAGAACAATGTGCCTAGAGAGATCAGTAGAAGGGGGTCTGGAGGGATAAACATCACATCCTCATGTTCCAAGAGCACATGGGAAAAGTTGGCCTCACATCCTACCCTCTCATTTCAGCTTCATCTGGAAGAAACAGCCCTGGAAAGCAAGAGAACATAATTGAGGGAGGCAAAAGGTCACCAGGACATAAGGTGGTGATGAAGTACAACAGCTTCCATAGCTGAGGCCTTCCTCTCTCCATCCTTCTTCATTGTATTTCCTGTTGTGCCCTTTGTGAGGTTAGGAAATGGTGGGAAGGGAAAGCTCTTGTTGATAAGAGACCTGAGGGGGCCTGGTTTCTTAGATATTTGGAGAGTTTGGGAGAGGATTCTGAGACGTTTCTCTTTCTGCCTCTTCTCTTATCCTCCCAGAGCAGTATCGGGGGCTGAAAATTCCCGGGGCATTGCCCTTGGTGCTTAGGCTGCCTTCTTTCTAGAAATATACCTTCCGCTCTCAAAGAGAAAGGACAGTGTGGGGCCCAAGTAAAGGCCTCAAAGTCCTGATTGTTCTGAGGGACAGCTGTCCTTTGGTTGTTCTCTGATCAGGCCAGCTCACTGCAGGCAAAATTGGATGACAGCATATACAGAGAGCAGGACTCATGTTCCCGATGTAAGAACGAGTGTCTCTCTAGGACCGTATCCCATGGGAACCCTCTCTGTGCTGCTTGGTAGTTGGAGGAGATGCTTATATGGTTGAGGAGAGGGGATACTTCATAAGTCACCCCCTTGGCAAGAATCTTTTTCCATGGCATTACCTGTGGCTCCAGGAGAGTGGCTTCCCAAAGTTGGCCACACAGAAAGAGTTCAAACCTGCTGACTGCCATGAGATCACCAGGTCATGTTTAATATAAAATATAACAGGCAAGCAGTCTGTATTAGTCCATTTTCATGCTGCTGATAAAGACATACCCAAAACTGGGAAGAAAAAGAGGTTTAATTGGACTTACATTTCCACATGGCTGGGGAGACCTCAGAATCATAGTAGGAGGGGAAAGGCACTTCTTACATAGCAACAGCAAGAAGTAAGGAAGATGCAAAAGTGGAAACCCCGGATAAAACTACCAGATCTCATGAGACTTATTCACTACTATGAGAACAGTACAGGGGAAACCGCCCACATGATTCAAATGATCTTGCACCGGGTCCCTCTCACAACACATAGGAATCATGGGAGTACAATTCAAGATGAGATTTGGGTGGGGACACAGCCAAACCATATCATTCTACCCCTGGCTCCTCCAAATCTCATGTCCTCACATTTCAAAACTAATCATGCCTTCCCAACAGTCCCCCAAAGTCTCAACTCATTTCAGCAATAACCCAAAAGTCCACAGTCCAAAGTCTCATCTGAGACAAGGCAAGTCCCTTCCGCCCAAGAGCCTGTAAAATAAAAAGCAAGCTGGTTACTTCCTAGGTACAGTGGGGGTACAGATATTGGGTAAATACAGCCATTCCAAATGGAAGCATTGGACAAAACAAAGAGGTTACAGGACCCATGCAAGTCCGAAATCCAGTGGGCAGTCAAATTTTAAAGCTCCAAAATGATCTCTTTTGACTCCAGGTCTCACATCCAGGTCACGCTGATGCAAGAGGCAAGTTTCTATGATCTTGGGCAGCTCCACCCCTATGACTTTGCAGGGTATAACCTCCCTCCCGACTGCTTTCATGGGCTGGCGTTGAGTGTCTGTGGCTTTTCTAGGCAAATGGTGCAAGCTGTTGGTGGATCTACCATTCTGGACTGGAGGATGGTGGCCCTCTTCTCATAGCTCCACCAGGCAGTGCCCCAGTCAGGGCTCTGTGTGGGGAATCTGACCCCACATTTCCCTTCTACACTGCCCTAGCAGTGGTTCTCCATGAGTGCCCCACCCCTGCAGCAAACTTCTGCCTGGGTATCCAGGCATTTCTATACATCTTCTGAAATCTAGGCGGAGGTTCCCAAACCCCAATTCTTGACTTCTGTGTACTTACAGGCTTAACACCATGCAGAAGCTCCCAAGGTTTGGGGCTTGCACCCTCTAAAGTCATGGCCTGAGCTCTACATTGGCTTCTTTCAGCCATGGCTGGAGTGACTGGGATGCAGGGCACCAAGTCCCTAGGCTGCACACAGCACTGGGATCCTGGGCCAGGCCCATGAAACCATTTTCTCCTAGGCCTCTGGGCCTGTGATGGGAGGGGCTGCTGTGAAGACCTCTGACACGCCCTGGAGACATTTTCTCCATTTTCTTGGAGATTAACATTTGGCTCCTCTTACTTCTGCAAATTTCTGCAACCTGCTTGAATATCTCCTTAGAAAATGGGTTTTTCTTTTTCTATCACATTGTCAGGCTGCAAATTTTCCAAACTTTTATGCTCTGCTTCTTATAAAACTGAATGCCTTTAACACTCAAGCCACCTCTTGAATGCTTTGCTGCTTAGAAATTTCTTCCACCAGAAACCCTAAATCATCTCTCTCAAGTTCAAAGTTCCGCAAATCTCTAAGGCAGGGGCAAAATGCTGCCAATCTCTTTGCTAAAACATAACAAGAGTTACCTTTGCTCCAGTTCCCAACAAGCTCCTCATCACCATCTGAGACCATCTCAGCCTGGACCTTATTGTCCGTATCACTAATAGGCTTTTGGTCAAAGCCATTCAACAAGTCTCTAGGAAGTTCCAAACTTTCCCACATTTTCCTGTCTTTTTCTGAGCCCCCCAATCTGTTCCAACCTCTGCCTGATACCCAGTTCCAAAGTTGCTTCCACATTTTCAGGTATCTTTTCAGCAGCACCCCATTTCTGGTACCAGTTTACTGAATTAGTCTGTTTTCATGCTGCTGATAAAGACATACCCGAAACTGGGAAGAAAAAGAGGTTTAATTGGACTTATAGTTCCACATGGCTGGAGAGGCCTCAGAATCATGACAGGAGGCAAAAGTCACTTCTTACATGGCAGCAGCTAGAGAAAATGAGGAAGATGCAAAAGCAGAAACCCCTGATAAAACCATCAGATTTCATGAGACTTATTCACTACCATAAGAACAGTATGGGGGAAACCGCCCGTATGATTCAAATTATCTCCCACCAGGCCCCTCCCACAACACATGAGAAAGTGAGAAAGGCTGGCAGGCTTGCCCAGGGCTTGGAGTTCCGATCTGAGCTTCATCAGCCTAGAGCTCTTTGCAGCCAGTGTATCTGTTCACTCACCCCTCAATCCACGCAATGCACTCACTTGCAAGACAGTCCTTTGGAAATAAATTTTGCCTTAAATGAGACATCATTGTAAGTCTGAATGGTTCAATGGTAAAGTAAGTTAATAAGGACAATTTATCTCCAAATATTTAGAAATATTAAACGAAATATTTAGTGTAAACTAATAATAAACTAAATGCACAGTTCTAAGATCAAAGCAGCACTTCTTAACTGAGTTCCTCGTAATTAGAGTTCTGAAAAATAAAGCTTCGTTTAAAAAATGATTTCTTTGAAGCAGATGCTGTGTTGACTGGTAGTCAAATTTTCAGTAGCTTACACATTTTAATATCACTTTAGATAATTAGTTACATTGCTTTAATTTCCAAGCACCACGCCTTTAAGTTCCATCTGGCTGCCATGCAGATATTAACTTTACAAGAAGCTTACTGAATGACCAATATGGTGAATGCCTTGACAAGGCCACAGATTTATAATATATAGCACATTCCTTGCCATCAGTAGAGTGGTAACTGAATATATTGTCCAAACTGGGACACTTTTGAGCATAAAAGAATGCACTATTAATAATTACTGCAGAAAACAGGTATAAACTGGGCACTCCTTACCTATTAGGCAAGGTTTTTCCTTCAAAGTTACTTCACAAAGGGAGGGAGACATAGATATAAAAATAGACACAGATATAAATATAGGTATTATTCAAGACTTCTTGAAGTTTCTCATATTCTAGGTCATCTCATTTCCTTTTTTTTTCTAAAAAAAAAACACTGTTTAGGAAAGATACAGTCCCTGAAATGACTCAATCACTGCTAGTTTTACAGTTTTATAGAGAACAGCTTACAAAAACGCGTTTTAGAAAGCAGGCACAGAAATTTGACACAGATTTTGTAATTATTCCTTAGGGTAGTCCTTCAAACTTCCAAATTTGGGTTTTGAAAACACTTAAAATAGCAAAAAGGGAAGTGGTTGTATTGTCAACTTAGAATGAATGGGAACCCCTACTGTTAGGAAAGTTTATGGTTTGAAAGAAATTTTACAGACATCATCTCACATGACTTCAAAAAGTGCTGTATGTCAAACAATGTGCTCTGCACAAGTTGGTGAAAGATAAAAAAAAACCTGGCGATTATGATGAAAGAGACAATGAACATGGAAAATGTATTTTGAGAATGTACAAAACTATTCTGAAACATGAGGGTGGCAAGAAATTCTAAATTAAGTATATTTTAGGTAGTACATGATTTTCAATATCAATAAGTAATTTAATTAACAAATTATTATGAGTAGACAATTGAATATTTCATCCATATCCCTAAAAGTTTATATATTCAAATTGGCTAAAAACTTTTCCTTTGGCTGTTCTTATGGGAAATCACTTTGTATTTGTGGCCATCTTATATTTCAGCATATGTTATAATCACCATATAGATTTCTGTTCTGTGTAAGTTTGTGGCAACAGACTCCTGAAGTTAAGGCTTGGAGAATAAAGGGTGCCCCAGCTTTCTGTTCGGGCAGAAACTTCATCAGGACCCCAGGTCACAGGGTAGGGTACTGAGGCTGTGAACTATGTCTTGCTTGGGCTGATGTCTAAGCCCAGCTACTGTCTTTCAAAATACCACCACATGTAAGGTAAGAGATTATGAATATGAGAAGATCCTACAGCTTAGTAGATGACAGCCAGGATAACTAAATGTCTCAGGGGCAGTTCCTTTTCATCTCACTTCTCTAAGCAGCCTTCAGTCATAGACCCAAGGCCTAACCTAGTCTGCTATTAAGGTGACCTTAGGTACATTTATTAAAAGTAAGCTGCTGGTTGGATCTAAAAAGAAGGGTGTGTCAACCTGTTCTCTTCTGACCTCTTGGGAGCTTAGCATCTAGCTGGGGTGGTTATCTGTACTCTTGTACTAACCAGCTTTGCAACTTTAGGCCAGTCAGTTCCCTCAGCTTTCCGAGGGCATTAGATGAGTTGTGTGTGTTTGTGTGTGTGTGTGTGTTTCCCTAGAGCTTACTATCCTTTTATTTATGAAAATAAAAATAAAAAGGCAGCAAAATATTAAAATTAAATCAATGGTACAGAAAATAAATGCCTCAGAATTAAAAGGAAACAAAAGATCAGTGTGGGCTGGAGTGGTTAGGGGATCCTTTGATTTCTTATCAGGCTTTCCTCCTTCATTAGTTGTAGGCTTTAGGTTCATAGATTTTGGAGTAGGAAGTAAAGTGAGGGCCAGGGAGGAGAATTCACTCGCATAAAGTCCTGTGGCTACATAAAAGGCCCTCAAGAACTAAAGCATAATCTGGCCTCCCAAGCCCTAAATCTATGTAAGGCATTTCTTGGTATGTTGAGCGGCTTGGAGAAAAGTAAATTGTTTCTTCCTGGTGGTTTTATTCTTACATGTGATGATTTCGTTCTCTTAATTTGGCTCTTTCAAGGGACTTTGGAGATTTTGAGGCCCTGGAGCAGGCTTACGGATGCGTGAGGAGTGCAGAGATCTGGGAAACCTGAGCTGCTGGAACATCTCCAGCACCGCTGAGGTTCCGAGTCAGCTCTGTTTTAACAAGGATCTGCAGAGGCAGAGCCAGTGTCGGTTTGGAAGGCCGTAGTTATCTTTCCAGTGGGTAACACATAAAACTGGTTAATCAGATACATGAACTTCTTCGTATAACTCACTCAAACCACAAC
The DNA here is from genome assembly GCF_037993035.2 of Macaca fascicularis. Classification (NCBI taxonomy): domain Eukaryota; kingdom Metazoa; phylum Chordata; class Mammalia; order Primates; family Cercopithecidae; genus Macaca; species Macaca fascicularis. The sequence goes on from NC_088386.1 coordinate 53,514,256, forward strand.
TCCACCATCAGAAGGCTACGAAATAACATTGAGAAGGTAGATTCAATGTCTGCCACAATCCAGATGATTGCATTTCCTACATTTTTGGTTTTCTTGAAAACTGGAATCCCTTGGATGGGTAAAATACTAGCTTTCTTCCTTTAGCAATTTCCTTGTGTTTTAAACAAAGATGGTTAGAATTTGATTGTGATCATGATCATCACAGTTATCACCAAGATACCTCCCTCGAGTATGTTCATCATTTAGAGCAAGCATCTTCACACAGCCGAAAACGGTGTTCCCTTCTGGGCGGCACCTCTCATGAGAGATACTGGAAACGAGAAAGTTCCCAGGAGAGAGCTGCTGGGACGGCACAGGGTCTGGAAACTATGATAGATGAAGATCAAAAGAACGGGGGAATCTCTGCTCTGGGGAAGAGAATCCTGACAAAAATTAAGAGCTAGCAGCTGCTTGTCATGCAGAATTGGGAGCAGATACTGCTGATTTTGGCTTAGTAGAAATAAGAACTTAATACAACTTACAGCTATTCAATATTGGAGCGGGTTGGGAAGAAGTCATGCACGTCCTGTCACCAGAAATGTTCATGGCGAGACTGGGCAAACATCTTTCAGGGATGCCCTGTAGGGGACCCCCTCCATGGGCTAACTTGTGGTGAAACGTTCTGGGTTTGAACTGAGGAGTCAAATAGGTGTATGACAAAGAGCTTACCTCTGAGGGGCCTGTGGTCTTCCAGAACAAAGGCTGCCTACATGAAAATATAAGCAACAACCTAAGGAAGTGTATGACACAGGACAGGGGAAATATTAAGAGCTGTGGGTGGTGAGGGCAGTGGCAGGGGAGGGCTTCATTAGGAGGTGGGATATGGGGGAGGTGCTGAAACATGGCTGGGAATGGAATCACTGGAGAGGGAGACTCAGGGCTGCATTTGGGGCTACGGGGAACATTGTGAACAAAAGATTGCGCTGGAACACAGTATGTCTGGGACACAGGAGGATTTGTGAGGATACAGATCATAAAATTAGAGAGCACTACAAAGGCTGTATTCTGGAAATCCATGAGTTCTAGGTTATTGAAGTAAATCCTCTAATGGTTTTTGAGTTGCTAAATAGCAATGCTTTTCATATCTGACAGGCAGCACAGGTTTCTTTGTGCAGGGCCACAGAGAGGCCGAACGTTAGGGCAGGAAGCAAGTAATATCATGGCATTTTAAATCCTGACCTCTTTCATCTCTGCAGGCTCTGGCCCTAACAGGCTTTTAGGGGGAAATTGTACATTCCTTCTGGTATTTACCAGTACTGGCCTACCCATCCTTAAACTCTCAAATCCCGCTGTATAATTACCCCTAGGAGGCCAGGGGTCATTTAGAACACCAAGTGTAGGCAACACCCAGCTATTAGAACTCAAACTTCAGAGCTCTACCTAAATTCTGCCCTGAAGCATATTGAAGATGAGAGGGGTGCCCCAAAGGTGGGAGACCTTTGAGAGTGGCATTTCTTGCTTGAAATGAAGGTGTTTAGTTTCTGAGGTTGGCCTGGGCAGGCTGTGTCCCTATATAGGGAAGGGTATAGCTCTACTCCCAGGGAGGCCTCTCTGCCACACTAGAGCCCTGGTGGCAAGAAGGCTCACAGATGCTCTCACACTCACCTACTCTCCTGCTTTCTGCATTTAGCTGGGCTCTCAGGGAGGAAAACTGAGATGAGACTCGAGGATGCTCTTATGACTACAGGTGGGATGGGTGGTTCCCGCAGCGAATGCTGAAGAATAGCTTCTACAGAAGGGATCTTCCAGGGAGCTTGAGGGGAGCCAGCCAGCCAGCCAGTGAGTACTCCTCCTCTTTCATGGGAAGAAGGAGAAGAGGCTGGGGAATGGGCAGTCCAGTAGTTGGTCTCCACGTAGGGCAGTTCCTTGGCAAGATGGCAGCAATAACTAACTAGTTCTATGCAAGATCTACCTGCAGGCAGTTGTCCCACACGTTATAATTAAAGGGGTCCCACAAGCCCACTTTTCCAAGTAGTTTCTGTTATTAGCCTATCCTCAGGTTTAAAATGCTGCCATTAGGAGAGATTCACTGGACTTCAGCACAAATCTCACCCCAAGGTTCTCTTAAAACATGCAGTTTCACAAGGGTGCAATGAATTAGTTTATTGGCTTATTCCAACCTGTTGAAAAGAGTGCACTGCCCTGAAAGCATGAGGAGTTAGAGAAAGCAGCCAAAGACAACCAGATGTTTTGAGAGTGGACAGTACCAAGGGTCACCTTTACTTCCTTCAGGATTTGCTCTGGGCCAACACAGACCCAGTTAAGCAGCATCCCCTAGCTCTGGCAACCCAGAGCCCAGGGTAAGGCTCCACACTTGGAAGTGGATACTTTTCAAGCTAGCTGTTTGTTCAGTCTCTCCAGGAGGAAAAGCCATACGTATCTAGGAGATTGACCATGATCGTGAATTCCATACTTCCACCTCTGAACTGCTCTTCCTGGTGTTCCTTCCTGCCTGCATTTTCACCATCAGGGCGTTTGTTCTTGAAGCTGCCTGGGGATTCTCAAGTCTGTTCTCTGTGGGGAGGAGGCACGTTTTCACTGAGCAGACACAGCACCCGCAGGGCGGGGAAAGTTCTCCGTTCCTCTTCCAGTGCAGAAGCCAATGTCTTGGCTCCTTCGACCTCACATGCAGGGCAAAGGCTTCTGCTCAGATGCTTTTCAGAGAGAAGGAAACCGTCCAGCAGGTGTCAGTAAGTTCCAAGACGTGTAAGGAGCCTGGCTTGAGGCTGTGCGATGGAGTGTGCTCTTTTCCAAACCAGCTCAGCCTTCGAGGATCTCAGAGGAGATGTGACTGACAGGAGGGCCTTGAGTGACGCAGCTTCCAAGAAGGCAGCTGTTGAAGGGGAAATGGAAGTCCATTTCCTTCCAGAGAAGGACTGAAATTTGTCGTGTGTGTGTGCCTGAGGATTCTGGGAAGTCTGTCCTATAAATCTGGACTAATTACGCATAGTGAATGAAAAGAAAGAGATTGCTTGGCACCAGTCAGCAGTTCATTATGTCTGTTCCTGTGCGGCAGAGCACGAACCATTTCTGGCCTTCTCTCAGGGGCAGCTTGTTCAAACTAGCCTTAAGATTCTCCTTCAAATTGAATGAGGCCTTCAACTGAGGTCACTGTGGAAAGGTCACTGTCAGTCCAGCCTGGAGAACTCTATTCTGCATTAAGGTGGCCCTCCACCAAATAAAGTGCACATCAGAAGCCCCAGAGCCACTGTAGCTTGGATTAGAGCCCCATTTCTGGCCTGGCATCAAATGGGGTTCTGGAAGATGTGAAGCAGAGGTGTGGAAAAGAGTTCTTTACCTTGCTACATCCTCTTCTTTTGATCAGAATTTATTAAAAGACTGCATTTTCAGGTACAGTGCTAGAAACTACAGAGGATACGTAGAGATATAAGACAGGGTGCCTGAGTTTAAGAGGATCAGAATCTTGTTTTTTTTTTTTTGTTTTTTTTTTTTTTTGAGATGGAGTCTCACTCTGTTGCCCAGGCTGCAGTACAGTGGTGTGATTTCTGCTCACTGCAACCTCCGCCTCCTGGGTTCAAGCAATTCTCCTGCCTCAGCCTCCCGAATAGCTGGAATTACAAGCTTGTGCCACCATGCCCGGCTAATTTTTGTATTTTTAGTGGATACAGGGTTTCACCATGTTGGTCAGGCTGGTCTCAAACTCCTGACCTCATGATCCACCTGCTTGGCCTCCCAAAGTGCTGGGATTACAGGCGTGAGCGACCGCACCCAGCCAAGGATCAGAATCTTGAAGTGGGCTCTGATATTCTGTCATTGATCAGCGTATTATCCCATTCCTATTGTGCTGGATACAATCAAAAGAACTCCTCCTCCATTTTACAGCATCTTGATGGGTTACTAATTGGGCACCATACCCTACTACTGTAGCATGGGCTTGTAACCTGGGCTGGCCAATGAGAGTCTACCCAGGAATTGCTTTATGGGTGTTATTAGTTTCTTACAGCAAGAGATGTGAAACTAATTCATACATTGATGACACTAGAGCTGCCAAACTGTTTAACACTGTAGAAAAACCAGCATGTAATTCTGCAGGGACGGGATTGACTGGTCCAGAGATGTTCTTATTTTACCTTGTAAGCAGTTGTTCAAATACACAAGGGTTGAAACCAGTCTTCCTCTGTTAAACAGCTGTCATCCTTATAAGCTACTTGAATAGGGGATTTCTAGGAAGTTGATTTTCACCTTAAACGTACATTAATGTTTTCCAAGGGATAAGGATTGTGTCAAATAGTTGGCCAAAGGTTACCAAGCTCCTGGAGATGTTGTCGCTCCTCTGACATGTAAGTCACTTGGGCAGTAGAAGGGTCGTGAACGTAGATCCTAAAAGAACTCAAGCTCACAAGCTTGCAAAGGAGCGGTGATGATTTAAAAAGCAAAATACGCCGGGCGCGGTGGCTCAAGCCTGTAATCCCAGCACTTTGGGAGGCCGAGACGGGCGGATCACGAGGTCAGGAGATCGAGACCATCCTGGCTAACACGGTGAAACTCCGTCTCTACTAAAAACATACAAAAAACTAGCCGGGCGAGGTGGCGGGCGCCTGTAGTCCCAGCTACTCGGGAGGCTGAGGCTGGAGAATGGCGGGAACGCGGGAGGCGGAGCTTGCAGTGAGCTGAGATCCGGCCACTGCACTCCAGCTTGGGCGACAGAGCGAGACTCCATCTCAAAAAAATAAAAAAATAAAAAAATAAAAAATAAAAAAAATAAATAAGCAAAATACTCAACTTTGCTTCTTTAGTCTGTAAAATTAGATACATTATCATTAGAGAAGGGCTAGAAAAAATGCTTGCTGAGTTTCTTAAGCCATTCTCCAAGATTCACAGTGCCACACATTCTGTTATTAAAGTTATATTTTATGTTTCACAGTTTTCTTTTTTTTAAGGTATAATTTTAAAGTCCTTTCACTTGAGCCTGAAGAGCAGGGTGGACAAATACCCAGCTCCTTCACTGTGACTGTACCGCTGAGCGCTTGGTGGAGACATCACTGACGCATCTCAGCACAGCTCCTGCCCAGTCCAGGTGTGGTCTCGTAATTGACCTCAATACAGAGCTCTCGGCATCAGCATTCATCACCAGGCCATTAGTGTGGGCGTATTGTGTGCCATGAAAGATGAAAGCTATTTTCCAGCATAAACTATAGCCAGTGGTGCCATTTTATGTACAGACTCTGAGCAGAAATTTTGCTAGCTCTTAATCTGTTCATAAGCTGGTGTAAGTAAGGCTCCGAGAAACACACAACTTTAAAATCAATCAACGATAGATTGTGACACTGATGCTATGAATATAAATGTTTATGGAAAGGCAGGTGAAGATAAGACTGGTTACTTTTAAGTTCTCAACATGTCAGTTTTCTGTCCCTGTGGGCAGAAGATAAATATTCATTGAATAAATCAAAGAATGGTGAACAGTTGAAAGGGGGAGCAGTCAAAATTTCACATTTCCAAATGTGTTTTGCTTCACGCGGAAGGGTACCAGACACACAGTCAAGGAGACCCCAAGGTCTTCTGTATGTTCCTTAAAAGAAAGTGACACATCTCCAACAGAACACAGACTCACTAGAAAGTCTGCATGGGGCTGGGAAAGTTTCCTCTCTTCAGGTTCATTTATTTTTTGGAATCTCAGTTTCATTCCTATCTCAGAGGGCTAACCAGGCTCTCACTTGACATAAAGGATAGAAATGTAACAATCCTTAGCCGGGTGTGGTGACTCACGCCTGTAATTCCAGCACTTTGGGAGGCTGAGGCGGGCGAAAAATGAGGTCAGGAGTTTGAGAACAGTCTGGCCAACATAGTGAAACCCCATCTCTACTAAAAATACAAAAAAATTAGCTGGGTGTGGTGGCGGGCATCTGTAATCCCAGGTACTCGGGAGGCTGAGGCAGGAGAATCACATGAACCTGGGAGGCAGAGGTTGCAGTGGGCCAAGATTGTGCCACTGTACTCCAGCCTGGGCAACAGTGTGAGACTCCGTCTCAAAAAGAAAAAAATCCTTTTGGGGGATACGTTAGTTTCCTAGGGCTATTGTAATAAAGTAGCACAAAATGGATAGCTTAAAACAACAGAAATGTATTCTCTGATTGTTCTAAAGGCTAGAAGTCCAAAATCCAAGTGTCAGCAGGGTCAATTCCTTCTGAGGGCTTCGAGGGAGAGTCTATTCCATGCCTCTCTTTAGCTTCTGGTGATGGCCAGCAGTCACCGGGGCTCCTTGGCTTGTAGAGGCATCAGTCTAATCTCTATCTTCCATGGTGTTCTGTGTGCATGCCTGTCTTCACATGACCATCTCTTTTGTAAGGACACAAGTCACATAGAATAAAGGATCCAATCTTCTCTAGTATGACCTCATCTTAATTTAATTAATTACATCTGCAACGACCCTATTTCTAAATAAGTTCAATTCTGAGTTGCTGGGGGTTAATATTTTGGCATTTTTTTTGGAGGGGGTGGAGATACAATTTAATCCATAACAGGGAATGAGGAAATATCTGATCCCATCAAACAGTGAATGTTGCCAAAGCGTGTAAAGTAACATCTTAGATGGTTTTGATTTATGGTGGCAGGTTCATGGGCCCTTAGAAAGAAACTAAGGCAGTGTGTATCTGCAATGAGTGGAAGCATTTCTGCTGCGTTTTCCCATTTCTGCTCTGGTTAGAATGTCAACAGTCACCGAAAAGACAAAGGCTCTATATTCCATCATCAGTCTCCAGAACCATCTTATTTTCAGTTTGCCAAGTTTAAGAATGGTAGAACACTTAATTTAGTATTTGTATCAATAACACAGCTTTTTGTATTTTATTCAGGTGGCTTCTCTTTCCTGGGCTTTCAGTCTACCAGATGTTTTAAATGGCTTTATTTTTTTTTATTTTTTATTTTTTTTTTTTTTGAGACAGAGTCTCGCTCTGTCGCCCAGGCTGGAGTGCAGTGGCCGGATCTCAGCTCGCTGCAAGCTCCGCCTCCCGGGTTTATGCCATTCTCCCGCCTCAGCCTCCCGAGTAGACTACAGGCACCCACCACCACGCCCGGCTAGTTTTTTGTATTTTTTTAGTAGAGACGGGGTTTCACCGTGTTAGCCAGGATGGTCTCGATCTCCTGACCTCGTGATCCGCCCGTCTCGGCCTCCCAAAGTGGTGGGATTACAGGCTTGAGCCACCGCGCCCGGCCAAAATCCATGAAGAAACAGAAAATATTCCACAGAGGTTAAAGTGATACGAGGCTGATTTGTTAAAAGTGTGTGTCTTTAGAATAAATGGATACTAAAATAGCTGATTTCAAAGAACCAGATTGATAAACTCATTTTGATTGCACCAATAATGAAGCCAAGCCAAGCAAAGATACTTTGTAGCACATGTTTGCTAGTGTTCTTGTAATTTTTCACTGGGCAGATGCTGGAATGATATATATTTTGTATTATGCAGCAACAGTAGACAGACAGCTAATATTTTTTTCCAGTTCAGTTATTCATATCTTAGCACTGCTGTAGAAAGAAGTAATTTCATTCTTTTTACTGCAGAGAAAGAAAAGAGTTTGTGCTACTCTTCACCCTTGAGCTGGAATAGCCTGTGGCTAATGCCCATTTGCAAAATAATATTGGAGAGAAATTTTTTTACTCTCTCTGCTTCCTGACCTCCCAAAAGACATCATTGTCAAGTGTGGGCATTAGAACTCTATTGAGGGTTTCTATAAAGATGGCAGGGAAGAAGAAAGGGTTGTATGTGCCCAGCACTAATTTTAATTTTATCCCCAGGGACCAGGTCACCAAGGCTAGTGTTATGCACAGAGTAGACAATAGGTTCCATCGGGGCATCCATAATTTTCCCCATGAAGGAAATGCTTTCCCCTTGAGAGCTGCAGGGATCTGCACACCGCACTGAGAAGATCTAATCCACTTTGGCTGGTTGCACTGAGATACTCTCTGTTCCCAATTAAATCAATTATCTGGGTAATCTTCATAATTAACGGCAGGCAGAAGGCTTGTGCTGTCAGGACTGGCTATAGCAAAAATATTTGGGTGTGTGACATAAGCCATAGTTGCTCTGTGGGTTTCTGAGGCTGGGGCAGTGAAGGGGGTCCGGGTGTACCCTGGGGTCAGCTTTCTCAATTAGTAATGGGCTCTAACGAAGCAGCAGACCCACAGGTGGTAGAAAGGGCTTTCAACTAAAAGTCAGGAGATTGTGTTCCTGTGCAACCACTGGCACTAGCAAGCTGTGTCACATTGAGCAAGATTCTTCTCCTCAGAATGACTTTTCTGTACATCTGTAAAATGAAGCAGTGAAACCAGTTGTATTTACAAAGCAAATGCTAAATATCAGGCACTGCAGTAAGCATTATTTCATTTAATCCTTATAACCAAACTTTTATGAAAATCAAGGTACAGAAAAGTTAAGCAACTTGCTCAAGGTTACACAGCTAGTAATTGCCAAAGGCCAGAGGGTCTTTAATATCCCTGTTGAATATAATTTTAATGGCCATTGCTGAGAGTCAGGCATAAGACTCAGTGTCCCAACTAAGGCTTAGGTTAGTTTTGATTCTTGCTCCTCAAGGTTCATGGACTAATAGCATGGGAATCACCTGCCATCTTTCTAGAAATGTAGAATCTTAGATCCCACTCCAAATCTGTTAATCAGAATCTGCATTTTAACCCAGATACTAACTTGGTCCACGCACCTATTAAAGCTTGAGAGGCACTAATCTAAGGCCGACCAAAGTCTAGTCAAATTGGAACAAAGGTAAGGAACTTCCATTTTCTCTCATTTCCAGTAAGCTCTGAAGGCCCTAGACTGAGGCCCCAGGGGAGGGGTACTGTGCCTTCCATTTGGAACTCAGTTTTAAGCCATTTGTTTGTGTGCAGGGCTGTGTGTTTCATCTTGCAGTTTTTTTTTTTTTTTTGCCCAAGTTGTCAGCTCCTGGTTTGCTGCTCTGTGTCCAAAAGGAAGCCTCCAGTAACCAGAAGTGAAACAGAAGTTAAAAATGATCTTTGTGGGCTGACTGCAGTGGGGAGGCCATTATGAATGGATTAATGTATGTGCAGGATGAAATTCTCCAATGTCCTTTTGTAGGGAGGAGAGATTGCTGTTCCAATTTTCCCATTGGCTTCCCTCCTTTATTTAACAATGACCCCACACAAAAGCTTTCTATGGAAAGATAATTGGATTTCTAACTCTATTTGTTGAAAATTCACTTAACATTATAATGGCCCTAGTTATATTGTTTGTATCAACTCATGAGTACTAAAGTGCCAATTTCTGGATAGATATCTAGATTTTTGTACATACATCTAGCATTACCAAAGCTGAAAGGGAAAAAGAAGCCAGAAATAAAAATCCATTAATAAAAACAGATACCACATATGCTTTGCTATACTAGGCTTAAGTGTGCTGGATAAATTTAGGTTTTCAACATCTGAGTGCTGTTTTTATCTTACCTATGTATGTATTTGCTTAGTGTTTAATTGCTGTGGTACTTTTGGCAAATGGGTCACTGAAGAAGAATATAGCCTGCTGTACTCATGACTGAAGTGCCAATTTAACTCAATCTAAAATGAATTAAACATACACTTTAAGAGGGATTACCCCTCCCTTTCTCTCAATGGAGGTTGCAACAGAACCCTGCTTTCTGAATACACTAGAGGTTCCCTTTAACATCTTTAGCTCTTAAAACTTTGGTTACATCATGCTTGGCTATTTTTATTTATAAATAAATTTGGTGGCTATAATAGAATAAGCCTTGATCTGGGGACAGAAGATCTGGGTTGGAATGTGACTAATATTACTAGCCATGTGCCCAAGGGTTAGTCATTGAACCTGCTGGAGACAGAATTTTCTCCTTTACAAAATAAGAATAATTGCATTGCCTATCTAATTGAAGCTAATATTTACTAACTTTGTAATACTGTTCAAATCACCTCCCAAGGCCTCAATTTTCTTACCTGTAAAAATGGTGCTAATAGTTGCTCAGCCTAACAGCGTGGCTGTGAGCAATAAATGAAATAATATATGTGAAATAATAACCACAGATTGTCCTCATTATCCAAGGATAGTTGATATTTTCAAAATTCATAATCACTTGAAACAAGAAGTATTTTTCTTACAATAAATGGTGTTTTGAAAATATTGATTGAATTTTATTTTTAAAAATTAAAGGTATAAAATAATTTAGTATTTATTTTATATTTACCAGAATGTTAGCATTATAATCAATTGCTAATTTTAGAATCAGGAAGTGAATTAAATGTTGATTTTTTTGACTTAAGTTTGCTGGCAAAATTTTGAGATCTCCTTTACTTTACACTGATTTTTGCTACAGTCATGAGAGGGTCATTTTTGCAAAAATATTAAAGGACTTCACTCATTTCCCCAAGAGTCTCTTTTAATTCTCTGATATTCAAATCACTCTCTTTTGAAGCTCAAATTATGTCCTCATCCAAGTTGGATGAAAGCCTACATCTTTTGTAGGATATGCAATTTCACTTTGTTGCCATCCATTTGCATTTGATTTGCATTGTATGAATGACCTCATGGGAGTGACCAACAAAGATCTTGGTGCCACGTGTGAGAGTAGACAACAGCATAAGTGGAAACTTATGATTAAACGAGAACTAATTACATAAGTGGTCAATTAATTAGTGAATCTTTTTCTGTCCCGAGAATTTTTGCTTTCCCATCTGATATTGGAATTGCATAGATGTAGTTAATGAGTAAATGAGTTCCCTCTCCCACTTCCCCCGCACTGAATATGATGCTATTGCCAGGAATTTGATTGAGGATCAAATTCTTAAAAATCAGACCGTATTTCAAATGCCCTTGGTTGGGAGACACCATTTTAAGGCATCCTTTCATGTTTCCCAAGGAAAACAAAAAGCCTATCTAATCCCTGACTTAATCTTACCTTTATAAATCTGGACTTCCAGGAATCACATTTCCTTGGGTAGGCATACATTTCTTCAGTGATTTAGGGGTCAAGTGATGTTGCCTCACTTCATTCTTTGCAGACCAGGGGCCAGGTCCAGGACCATTTTGAAGGAGGCACAGGTGGGCCAGGCATAGAACAAAGTTCCCCACTTGCAGGAAGAGACTTAAATCCTGAGTGTGGAGCATCTCACGCCTTCCCTGCTACTCTGACTGATTTAGGCCTGTGCAGTGTTTTCTTTTCAATCCTCTGCAGGCCAGGAGTGTTGACAATTAAAGATAAAAGCCGGCCAGGGAAGAACAACCCCCTCCCTTTTATTCCAGAGCACCTCCCATAAGCCATCACATCCCCTGACATGTCTAGAAGGGGAAGCGTCTGATGTGTCATGATCACAGACGCTGCCCTTCCCCCGTCTTAAAACAAGCTCCACCTTCCTATCCTCTGGGATTACCATTGATTAAAGGTTGAGAACAAACAGGATTTCATGGTGTCTTTGTGAGGTTTCTTAAACAGACAGCTGTGGGCAGAAATTTAGACAAACAACAGGGCTTTTAAGGGGATCCTTAAATGATCTTGTCATGTCGTCACTGATGGAATTACTTCTAGTGTCTGCAGCCAACCCTTGGTATAACAAGAAACCTGCACTCCATTGGGGAGACTTTTTTGGGGTAACCTTACGGGAAGAGAGAGGGAGGCCTTTTCGAATGTACTTTGTTCTCTTCTTCCTCCCAAGGAGGACACTGGGCGGGAGAGGGAAAGCAGAGAGACTGGAGAGGCCAGCGAGGATGCTGGAGAGGAAGGGAGGAGCCACACTGTTGGTGGGGAGGAGGCCTTTGGAGGAAACGAGTGATTTCCACCCCAAGTCCTCTCACAACAAAGAGGCCCCTGCCGAGCCTTTTCCTGCCAGGCCTGGGCCTGTGAAGCTCCCCAACACCCTCTGCAAAGAGCAAAGCCAAATGTTGACAGTCTCAAAGCCTCATTTCACCACATCTTAAGGCAGCCCTAAATGCTTGTAGCTTTTCATTTAGGAACAGGAAGAGAGATCCCCTTGGGAAACTACCCTTTGAAGGCATAAGCTCTAATGTTTAAAATCTGGTCACAAACTATCCATTTCTCTGCTCTCACTGGGGCAGCTGGTTTCTCTCTAAATAAATCACAGGGTTGGGGAGCATTTAAATGAGAAATCTTAGGGATCTCCTTTCAACACTGTACAAAAAGCCCAGCCTCAGGGGAGCTGGTCGGGGAACACCTTCTGCAGGCTATAATCCTACTCATGAACGCCTTTGGGATTGGTTTGTCTGGAAGGTGGATTTAGGAACACTGTGCAACCCTGACATTGCAAAAGGGCATGTCATCGTGATGATGAGTCCCATGACATCAGAAGTCAACCTGGCAGATGGGCAGAGAGAGAGAAGTAGAGTCTCTGGGAGAGCATCCAGATGCCTCCTACCTTTGGCGGTCAGCACCTTGGTCATCCGGGGGCTCACAGAGTATTCATGGGAGGAAAGATAAGAAGTGCAGCATTCAAACTTAACAGAATCTGAATAAGCCTCAAATGTAAAGACCATGTTGCTCTATATTGGAGATAATGGTGATTCAATGGGAGAGACCAGTCAGGGGGAGATAACCATTCAAGGGTCTTGTATGTGCTTGCTTAGGAGGATGCAGAAAACAGATAATTCATGATCCTGCCCATATTATTGCCAGCATAGTTACCATCTAGTTGGGGAGATAAGATGAAGACACTTGAAATTGGAAGCAGTGATTCTCTGGGGGCAGTATGCCAACATTAACAAGTTTAGCCTCTGCAATCTAATTTCATGGTGTGAATTTTAGTTCCATCCACTTACCACCTGTATGACTTCAGGAAAGTTACTTAGTCACCAGGAGGCTCCATTTCCCCATTTCCAGTATGTGCATCATTGTGCCCACCTCACAGGGGTGGAGTGCAGCTCAAATGAGCTATCCTGGGAAGGCACTTGGCCCATAAAAGGCGCTCAATAAAAATTAGCTTTAGATACCTATTATCCAAAGATGAAATATAATTAAGCTCGACACTAGTATGGCCTAGAGTAACTAACAGCTCAGAGTAAAGAAAATAAATAGGATTTGAGGAAGCTTGGAAAAATGGGTTAGATTTAGACTAGCAGTAGACAGGGGCAAAAACCATCGAGGAATTGGAGAAAATGAGAGAGCAAGCACAGACAGGTGTTCCTCTTGCAGGCCAGTTTTGATTTTGGCCTGCCTAAGGTGCAGGCAGGTTGAGCCTAGTGGGAAATTGGATTCTTTTAAATGGGCAGAGCCTGGAAACTGCACTGAGGCAAATCCAACTTGCAATGACTGGGAGGAGGGTGAAGAGCAATGTGTAAGTCTCAGAGCAGGAGAGGATGTAGTGACAGTGGAGTTTCAGGGAGACTGAAGGGGCAAGGATGGCAGGATAACCGCAGAGAGAGCCTGGAGTCAGGTCAGCCAGCTAGGGCGACCTGGGGGTGTGGCAGCCAGAATCTGAGGCTATTAGGACATTTACAGGGAACAGGAAATGGGATTTAGTGACACTCGTGTGCACAATGTATACATTGTGGAATATAAAAGTCTTAAATGAATGCTTATGTTCGTTCAGTTATTTTGGTTTTAAGGAACAGAAATGCACTTAAGTAATTAAAGATTTGTACACAAGCATGGGAACACAGGAAAAGCCAAATAAACTAACAAAAGGAGGCTCCAGAGAGACGGTAACCAGAGAGTCCTCTGTAACCTAAATGGCTCTAGTAAGATGTTTGCTGTTTCATTTTAGTCCGTACCAATCACAGCCTTAACTCCGCTCAATGTGTCTGAATGGCAGTCCTCTCCCTTCTGACAAATTCCCTACCCTTTACAAATATAGTTTCTATTCTTGATAGGTAATGAGCGAATACTTTGCAAATATTAAAAGAATGTATTTTCTTGTCCCCCTCAAATCCTATTCTTTGCAATTTTCTACCTTTCCACCTTTTTCTTGAATGTATTTTCTTTTCCCTCTCAAATTATATTCTTTGCAGGTTAAGCCATGAAACCCCCTTGTCCTGCAAGAAAATAATGGGCTTGAAAACCAGGCTTGGATGACAGGAAGAATTTTCAAAATCCCTTTTAGAATTTCAGGAACTAACTTGGATGAATCAGACCATAGAATTTCTCCTGGGGTGTAGAGATGATACTCTTTCTATCTAATACGGCTTAGTCACAAGGCTTAACTAGTGATGGTGAAAGGATGGTAAGATGCAGGCGAAGACAAGGAAAACCCCGCCCTTTCTAGCCTGAAGCACTGTGGGAAAAAGGAGAGAGGCAGAGATGGAAAGACTAACTTCCTCTTATCTCCCAACACCACCTCAAGGCCAAACTTCAAGGGCAGTGGGCAGCTTTAGGAACATCCAGGTAATTTGGGGTACTGGAGTGGCATGAGCATTTTGCTCCAATCCATGCCGGGGACTCTAGGAGGCAGTCACTTCCCATGTCGCCCTCTGCACCTCTGGGACAACTTCATCAAGTTGTCCACCTGGAGGTGCCATGGGGTGAGATCAACTTCCTGATGTTTTAGTTTTTGGGTCAGCTTTTGGTGCTCCAGTGACGTGGATTCAATGTAGAGGAAACAGAATTTGAGGAGCTCTACTTCTCAGTAAGCGTGTTTTGATGCTGTGACAGACAAATGGGAGGCACATCCCTTTAGGAAGGGTTATTCACATCAGTAAAGTGCAGTGAGGCCACATGAGCCAGGGAAGGCCATCAGCCACCGCCCAAGCTACGAGAGGCTAGATCGCAAGTGGTACCAGCCGCCAATTGTAGCTGCGAGTACCGGGGGGCCAGCCATGAGCAGCTGTTCAAGGTCATGGCTGTGGAGACTAGAGGAGATGAAGAATATTAAATGGCATTTGGGCCTCTGTCCCCTCAAAGCCACAAGATCATATAGACTCTAATCTGTCCTACTCAGACATCACATTGACACAGAGAAGGAAAAGAAAAAAGATTCTAAAAAACTGAGTAATACCTAAGAATGTCAAAATTATTGCTTCAAGCTAAGAACTAGACTAAAGCATTTTGCTTTGTTTTGTTCTTTTTGTTACCCAGTGGGTGGGGCTCATTAACAAGATTAAGGCTGTTCTAAATCAAATAAAGAAGTTATATTTTGTCTGCATAGTGGAATTGTAGTTTAAATAAACGTATAACCTCATCACCAGAGTGTATGTTTGCTCATAGTTTCCACTCCCTCATACCCTCACTTGAATATGATCCATCATGACATCCCCGCCAACTTCTCAATTGCTCTTTAAATCATAACCTACAACTTCATTTTTCACTCTTAAGCATCTGGCTTGCTCATTATTTATTATTTCAAGGAATCCCCTAGCCAGAGAATCTGCTTGCCCCAAGTTATTTTTCTGTCCCAGGTTGTATGGATTGAGATTTTAATTTTGGGTTAGAAAATAGGGAGACGGAGCTACACACAAAAGAATTTCCAAGAAAGCATCTAAAGGTAGATAAATTAATAGTCAATTCTTCATTAGTTTGCCTATGGTTAACGTCATGACCAAAGGAGAACTGGGAAGAGTGCCTTGTCAAGATATTAAAAATGTTCTGTCTTGACAACATGTTGCTTCCCTTTAAACCTCTCCACTTATGTAATTCTTATAAACCTCTCCACTTATGTAATTGTGATTGAGTTTTCCTACTACCAGAAATAAGCTTAGGGAGTTCTGTAAGTTTCATCTCTTTTCCTTATATAGGGAACCAGGGAATCAGTCCGTTCTTTCTTATGCAGAATTTTATTTTTATATTATAACTACCCAGATATTATAGTTAATAAGACATTGCCATTATAGAATAGAATGATTTTCCAAAGAATTTAAATATATTAAAAGAGATGAACTAAAACCACACCATGCTTGAAGGTTCAGAAGATAGTTCAGAATTTTGCAGACTCTCTGGGTTATAATTATAGAAATCAGCTATCATTGTTCTTTCTGTGTGCATCTAAGAGAGTTTTTGGTTAATAGTCTAAGTCAGCCTATAATGTGTATCTCATGTTGCATTTGTTCTAAGTTTCATTCTATCCAAAAGCAAATTCAGAGTGTCCTGTGGTGCATTTCCTATCTCATAAACATCTTTGTCAGGAACTCCACATGTTCACACAGCGGGGGTATTGAGGTTCATTTAAGGGGAACCAATTGGAAAGCCGATTTTAGGTGATGTACACGTCAGCTTGAGCACAGTCTGGTGAGCTGATGGCAAAGCCACATGATGCCCCCAAGGGTGCTGGGAAAAAGAGGTGGCTACTGGTTTACTTGCACGTCTACCATCAGCTGAGTTTAAACCTACCTTTTTCCCAGTTCCTGTGTCAGTGGCAAGAGGAGCACGCTGATATGAGGATTTTATAGCTGGCATTCAGTTTAAACCTGGGCATCGTTCTCTACTCAGAAATATCACATGGGTTTACCCAAGGCCAAACCAAGAGACCAGTGGAAATGAGAAGGCACAGAAAGTCTTTTGTTTTCCAGCACCACTCCTTAGTGTCATATGTCAAAAAAATGCACTTCAACATCAGTAATTGTTAAAAAACAGATCATGATAGAGCCAAATTATAAAGGAATGTAGCTTCAGTTACAGTTGTAGATAGACAGCATATCATCCTTTACCCTCTTGCCACAGTGGCTCATTCATTCGTTAATTTTCTTTCAACAAGTACTTGGTGAACATATACTATATGCCAGGCTCTTTGTAAATTGCTGGATTACAAGTCTTCCAAACTGGTTTTTCTGAATTCTAGAAGGACCCTCTCTTACCTCAGACTTATTAGTATATTTGCTTGTTTGTAGAATTTTTGCTCCCAACACAGCTCAAAATCTGAGGACAGGAGTATGTACAGTGAGCAGTCTTGGGCAGAGTTCAGTGAGGGTTAATGAAGGCTGGGGGCATCTGAGATTACATAGCCAGACGTTCAACCAGAGAAGGATTAAGGGGTGAGGTTTCTGGGCATTTCCCCAAGCACCTAATCTATAAGGGGCACTAAACAGTACTAGACATAGAAAAGAAAGGACACGGGTTTTTGCAAGAACTCTCCTCATGGATTGCATTCTCTGTGGCTGGAAGGAACACTTGGACAAGAGACTTGGATTGGGGCAAGGGCAGATGAATGTTTTGATTTCCTGAGTGGAGTCCCCATGCTTAGTTGAAAGAACCGAGTTGCTGAGGAAAATAAAAGAAACTGAGGGTGGACATGGTGGCTCATGCCTGTAATCCCAGCACTTTGGGAGGCCAAGGTGGGAGGATCACTTGAGCCCTGGAGTTTGAGACCAGCCTTAGCAAAATAGTGACACCCCATCTCTACCAAAATATAAAATTACCCAGGCATGGTGGCATGCACCTGTGGTCCCAGCTACTCGGGAGGCTAAGGTAGGAGGATTGAACGAGCCCAAGAAGTGGAGGCTGCAGTGAGCTGTGATTGCACCACTGCACTCCAGCCTGGATGACAGAATGAGACCATGTCTCAAACACCACCACCACAACCACAACAAAAGAAACTGAGGACTCCCTACATATCTTCCTTCTCAGCTTTTCCCCTTTGTAGTGCACAGTCTCTCTTCCAAGTTAAACAAGTGTTTAAAGAGTATTAAAAAATTGTCAATTAGCTATACAAGGTGCCTGATTCCATGTTTAACTATCTTCTTGCTTCTCTGGGATCTACAATCTGTGTGGCTTGAAAAGGAGGAAGGCAGAAAGCCACGTGAGAGCTAGAGGGGAGTTTAGAGTTAGAGGAGAACTCCAGCCCAATTTCTACCCCTGCCCTTCTGCCTGCAAAGCAGAGCAGGCTTTTGAAAAATGTGATGTGAGTCAATGTGTCTTTGGCCATCTCTCCTTTCTCCACTATGGCATCTCCCTTGCTCCAGGCACCAAGTGCTGTGGGTGTGAGCCCTGACAATTTAGAGTTCGCCAGGGTGGTTCCAGACATTCCGCTTGCCCACCCTTCATCACAATTTAATTGTTACCTGTTTGGTCCCCTTATGGCCTTACTAGCTGATTCTTACTAAAGTACTGTGTTCTAAAATAATGGTTGACTTTGGATCCATGTCTAACTTCTCCAGATAGAGGCATAGAGTTCAAAAGCAAAACATGAGAGATGGGTAGTCTTTTTCAAAGGCATGCATCTGTCATGGTGGGCTCTGTGACAGATGGAGAGAGATTTAGGGGCATGTGCATCTGTCAGTGACACACTCAAAACCACAGCACCTGCGTGGCAAAAGAAGTTCCCATTCATGCCACAGGCCTCTTCCTTTAACCTCACTGGTTAAGTTCCAAGTGATTTTCAGGTGCAGTACAAACCAGAGGACATCAGGTTTTGTTAAATGTTCTTTCCCTGTTTTCCTTTTTAAACTTCTTCATCTGCTTATTGTAGCCTAGCATTTATTAGCAGGAGAGAATGGTTTTTCATTTTAGGGGTAATACATTAGTGAGCTTTTTCTCTACTGTGAACAACGGGTGCATGGAAATCATAGGCGGGAAGAACAGACAGCAGCAATCAGACTAATACACTCTGCGGGGAGGAGGAGCGCCAAGCACTTTAATTGACTCATGCATTAGGGATCTGAGACCATTTTAAAAGATCTCAGTCTGCAGTAGAACAGTCTGTCAGCTTTCATTTGGGACTTTAAAGTGAACTGGGGAATATTACCTAGGGAGAAGAATTTTGTAAATGTTTTACACTAGTTTCTTATGAGCATCTATTAGAATTCAAATATATTTCTTTAATCCTGTTGACAACTTTTCACTTGGAAAAGACTTGAGCAAAATAGCTCTTATGTGATTTCACTTGAACCAACAGGCCCCATTACCATTTGAAATAAAAATCCCCTTGAATTTAAGCTTTTTTTCTTCAGTGTGGTGATTCATTTTTAATTTCTAATGGTTAATCTCCTTGATTCCTTCCATTTTATTTACCTTTTGTTTTTTCTCAAAATATTAAGAGTCATAGGCAACAACAGAAAGTGGAGTGTTTTATGCTTAATTTCTGATACAGAAATTTGGCAGAGTGTTTGACTAAAGAGTTTTATGAGAAATAAACAGACATCTTTATGAACTGAGGGTTTCCATGAGCACATTCCCACATTGACCATCTCCTGGAGACAGGTAACATATCATTCTCTTCTGCATTTTTAAGAAAGTGTGAGAGGCATTAGCAACTATTTGCTAAAATCACAGAAGCAAAGACTCTAAGTGAAGACTGAGAAGTAAACAGCTTGGTTCCAATTTGTTTACATGGATTATTTAGTTTCTCTCTCTCTCTCTCTCTGTCTCTCTCTCTCTCTCTCTCTACAGGTTCTTGCTCTTTTGCCCAGGCTGGAGTACCGTGGCAAGATCTCGGCTCACTGCAAGCTCTGCCTCCCAGGTTCATGCCATTCTCCTGCCTTAGCCTCCCGAGTAGCTGGGAATACAGGCACCTGCCACCACACCCAGCTAATTTTTTGTATTTTTAGTAGACATGGGGTTTCACCATGTTAGCCAGGATGTAGTTTCTTTCTTCTTTTTTTTTTTTTTTTTAATGTACTACTCTATCGTATTCTTATTCTCTAATAATGTAAGAGAAGAAAAATTGCATTAATTATAACCATCAAATTTTAGTTTCTAAAAGAGACCTTAGAATAAGAAGGATCTAACTAGGTGTGATGATATACACCTGTAGTCCAAGCTACTTAGGAGGCTGAGGTGGGAAGATCCCTTGAGCCTGGGAGTTCTAGGCCAGTGTGGACAGCATAGCAAGACCCTGTCTCAAAAAAAGAAGAAAGAGTAAGGTGGATCTGGCATTTACTGAATGGACAAAGAAAATAAAAATTCTATTATTCCAGGAATTTTTAAAAAATGAGTTTTTATTTGCTGCTGTCAAATGTGAGTATGGAATTTGAAACAGGGTGGAACTCGAAAGCAGATAATGTAACTGAATATGAACTGAGGTAATTGAAAAGCACTGAGGTAGTTAGGAAGGATGAAAAAGACCTACTGTTTGATAGCATAACAGGGTGACAATAGTCAATAATAATTAGACATTTAAAAATAACTAAAAGAGTATAATTGGAGTATTTGTAATACAAAGGATAAATGCTTGAGGGCATGGATACTCCACTCTCCATGATGTGACTAATTCACAGGGCATGCCTGTATTAAAACATCTCTGTACCCCATAAATTATCTACTATGTACCCACAAAAATTAAAAATTAAAAAAATAATTGAGACCACTCTAGGAATGTGTGTGTGTATAATATCTTTCATTTTATAACAACCCAGTCTGTCAAACTTCCTTTTCTTCCCCCCATGGAATTTATAAATTGGGAGGAGCATTTTGTATACTTCATAAATTAACTTAACTTTGATGGTCATTTAAATCTTTCAGTGAGATCCTGGAAAACGAAGAGGCTAGAGGGACACAATATGACAGTGCTGTGCTGAGGGTATATTGAGGAATATCTGTTTTTTAGAATCTGAACTACCGGAGGAAATAACTAAAATGAATGAACAAATATAACTTGGAGTGAAGATAAATAACAATTACATGGTCGGGGTGGTGGCTCACATCTGTAATCCCAGCACTTTGGGAGGCTGAGGCAGGCAGATCACAAGGTCAGGAGTTCAAGACCAGCCTGACCAACATGGCGAAACCCCGTCTCTACTAAAAGTACAAAAATTAGCTGGGAGTGGTGGTGGGTACCTGTAATCCCAGCTACTCAGGAGGCTGAGACAGGAGAATCGCTTGAACCTGGGAGGTAGAGGTTGCAGTGAGCTGAGTTCATGCCACTGCACTCCAGCCCGGGCAATAGGGAAAGACTCCACTTCAACAACAAAACAAAACAAAACAAAGCAACACAACTACACTTCGCCAAACACAATGCTATTCATGTACAACATTTCACTGAGTCTTTACCAGACCTTGAGAGTAGGGGCTCTCATTCCCATTCTGTGGAGGGGTGCTGCCCAGCTGGCCTGGCACACGTATCCTCTTGCTGGGAAATCCAATGCTGTCTGTCCTAACCCTTGAGGCCTTCCCAGTAAATACCCTGCTACCCACAGTGGATAATTCTTCTACCTACAAAAATATTTACGTAGGGGTAAGGTTGCCAGAATTAGCAAATAAAAATAGAGAACACCCTTCATATGTCCCAAATATTATATGGGACATACTTAGACTAAAATAATTTGTTGTTTATCTGACAATCAAATTCAACTGGTGTCCTGTAATTTATCTGGCAACTCTAGGTAAGAGAACAATGGGAACAAGTCACCTAAAGGAAAAAGTAGGTAAGAAATTGGAACCCAACAATGAGCCTAAGGTCCAATAAACAGTGAGGAATGTTCCTAAGGAACAAAAGATGTATCTGACTTACTCTTCTATCAAATGAAGCTGTAGTAGAAAGTGGTGGCAATATCAAGATGAGGGTAAACTGGAAAGAAGTATACTTGGGGTAAGCTTTCAATAACAGGGACAGTTATCAAGAGTTACTTTTATCTAGAAAGGACTCAGTTATTATTCCCTGGAGTAAGGCCTACCATTCTATCCCTAATGGCTAATGCCCTGGACACCAACAGTAGCCACTCATTATATGGGCATTGAATAACTGAATTGGGAGAACAAACTTAGGAGTGATATTAGTTGCCATGCATTAGCTCTGTCACTTTGATAAGGTTACTTAACATCTTTGGGCTTCAATGTCTTTATTTGTAGAATAGAGTTAATATTATTGCCTTTTGCTCAATAAATGGCAGAGGTGGCTTGTCTTCTTCATTGTCATCATCATCATCATCATTATCTAGAGTAGGAACTGGTAAACGTTTTCTGTAAAGTCCCAGATAGTAAACATTTGAGGTTTGTTGGGTCATAATGTCTCAGTCCCAAGACTCAACTCTACCATTATAGTCTGAAAACAGCTACAAACAATACAAACAAGTATGAACATGGCTGTGTTCCAATAAAACTTTACTTACAAAAACAGGCATTGGGTCAGATTTGGCCTGAGAGTTGTGGTATGCCAATCCCTGATTTAAAGCAGGGCTCCTCAATCACCTTGCAAATCTCATCATTACAGGGAAAGGATGGGAAAAGAAGAAAGGAGGTGCCCCTGGAACTGGTAGATAAGCTGGAGCACATTTCTAGCAGGAGGTGTGTAGAAGCCCCACACCAAAGTGTAGAGAAAGGAAAGTAATAGAAGACTTGGGTGTCAACTGTGTGTGGTGAATAACAATAGCCTTTTGGGAAGCCCTGACTTAGAAGAATAAGTAAGAAAGATGTAGCCTCTCTAACAAAACCTGGAGGGCAAGGATTGGATTTTACATACTTCTATAATAATACCTAACATATACCAGGTGCTATATTATGTGCTGGCTGCTGTGCTAAGCACTTTATATGCATTATCTCATTTAGTACACCCCAAATTCTCAAGGAACAGGCATATTACTCCCCTCACATTCTAGATAAGGAAGCTGAGATTTGGAAAGACTCATGATCATAGTTACCCAGAGTTCAATTTCAAGCAGTCTGACTCCAATGTCTGAATGCCTAACTCCCGTACCATATTGCTTGTATATTGTACAGGCCTAGCTCAGTACCATGTACAGGGCTGGATTCAGGACCATTCTATAACCATTTGTAGAACAAGCAAATGGATGGATGGATGGACGGATGGATAGAGCTTTTATTTCTAGGTAAATCATTATCCATACAGTAGATGCTTAACTTTTGGCAGAATTGTTAGCATGTTTATAAATAATCTTACAAAGCTATAGATTAGGTTTTCCGGGGAATCTGAAGTATTTTAGCCACAGGATGTCTCACACATTACCATAATTTACTAGAAGTGTGAGGAATTTATCTTCCACAATTCAAATGTGGAAAATGGGGCATAGAGAGATTATAGGCCTTCTTAATTGCAAAAAGTAAATAGTGAAAAAACTAAAGCAGTGTTATTCCAAAGAAAGGGTTTTCTTTACCAGGTTTGATGGGACAATGTAACTATCTGTCACAAGCATTTTCACAATTTCTCAGTGACTTACAGCAAAATATTAGTAGCTGTGTTGAGTAAAAGTCTGCATTTTTGAAAAAGTGCAAAAGGAGACCGAGGCGGATGTATCACCTGAGGTCAGGAGTTCAAGACCAGCCTGCCCAACATGGTGAAACCCCATCTCTACTAAAAATACAAATATTAGATGGGCACGGTGGCACACGTCTATAGTTTCAGCTACTGAGGCATGAGAATGGATTGAACCTGGGAGAGGTTGCAATGAGCTTAGATGGCGCCACTGCACTCCAGCCTGGCTGACAGAGTGCGACCGTGTCTCCAGGAAAAGTAAATAAATAGAAAGAAAAAGTGCAAAAGGGAAAAATATAGCTTATAAATAATTAATAAGTGCCTGGTTTACTTTTTCATGTTTTTGTTTTGTTGGTTGAGTTTTTTTTTTTTTTAAAGAACAAAATCCTTGCAATATGCGGAGAAAGAAGGAAGTGAGAGAAACTAATTAATGTATTTCTCTATGTTCCCTTGGAGAATCATGGGCTTTGCATATTGAAAGTCATTTTCCTCTGATGATAGGAGATTGTGCTGAAATTTCTGTAGTGGGACATGGGAAAGAGTAAGAAAATGCATGAAAACCATCCCAAAGCCAGTGACTTGTGAGAATCTGGTGTGTACTAGGGGCTTGTTGGGAGATGGGCTTTGCAGCTTTTTCACTGCCTTTTCCAGAAACATCTGCCACTAGTATTTTAATTGGTTCTTCTCATCCCCGTAAATAGTCAATGACTTCTACATGATGTTGAGCTAACAAATTTTTTCCCACTGAAAATGTTTTAAACTACAATAAAATACACAAAACATAAAACTTGCTATTTTAACCATTTTTAAGTGTATATACAATTCGGTGGCACTAAGTAAATTCACAGTGTTGTGAATTATCACCACCATCCATCTCCACAACTTCTTTTAATCTTGCAAAACTGAAACTCTGTACCCATTAGACTAAACTTCCCATTTCCCTCTCTCCCTAGCCCCTGACAACCACCATTCTACTTCCTGTCTCTATTAGTTTGACTGCTCAGATACTGTCTTAGTTCATTATCTGTTGCTTATAACAGAATACCGGGTAATTTATAAAGAATAGGAATTTCTTACAATTCTGGAGGCGGGAAAGTGCAACATTGAAGGGGCACATCTGGCGACAGCCTTATTGTTGGTGGGGGCTCTCTCTGCTGAGTCCCAAGGTGGTGCAGGGTATCACATGTCGAGGGGGCTGAGCATGCTAAGGTGCTGGCTCGGGTCTCTTTTATAAAGCCACCAGTTTCCTTCCCAGGATAACACATTAGTCCATTAATCCATGAATGGATTAATCCATTCATAAGGGCAGAGCCCTCACCATCCAATCACCTCTTAAAAGCCCCGCCTCTCAATATTGTTACACTGGGGATTAAGTTTCAACATGAATTTTGCAAGGGACATTCAAATCATAGCAGGTACCTCACAGAAGTGAAATAATACAGTATTTTTTTGTAACTGGCTTGTTCACTTTGCATCATGTCCTAAAGGATATACATCCTCAGAGCTGTCTTTCTTGACACCCCCAAGTGATATCCCTCTAAAAGTTTCCCATAACACGATGAACTTCTCTTTTATATAATTTGTGAAAGTTGTGATTTTTAAGTTAAAAATGGGTATTTAGTAGGCCATGCAACTATGATGTCAAGGAAGGGTAGGGAATTCAGGCATAACCAACTCCAGCATTTCCAGCAATGTCCCCGGGCCTCTCTGTGTTGGTTTCTTTCTAAGCTAAGCATTCCACTCATGGTGGAGATTGTGTTGTCCTCACAGTCAGCCATTCAAGCTTAAAAGGTCACAGGGTGATTTGGCATTTCTATGTGTGATGATATTTCTAGTGTCTGTCTCCTTCCCTGGATGGCAAGGTCACTTTGTACCCTACATCCCTGGCACATTTCCTGGCATAGAGTGAATTAATGGAGGGTTAACGAGACCTAAAAGGTTCATGTGTGAAGAGAGGAGAGGAAGGAGACATGACTAAACTGGGAGGCATGATGCCTTTAGGATGATGGCTTTCTGTGGAGAAGTTCCTGATTCTTTAAAATTAGAATGCATTTGATATAAACTACACAAAGGCAGATGGTTTCAAAATGAAAGCTTTGAGAAATTGAGACCTTATTTCAACAATTGCTGAAATAAGAAAAACGGTTCTTTTAAAATATATCTTATTCTAAAAACAATTTTCCATTGTTAAACAATTGAGAACTGAGTGCAGAGTTCCCATCCACCCCACACCGAGTTTCTCCATTATTAATATCTTATATTACACTATGGTACACTTGTTACAATTAATGATCCAGTAGTGGAAACATTATTATTAATTACAGTCTATAGTTGATTCAGATGTCTTTATTTTGTTTACTTACTTTTTTCCGTTCCCGGATCCGGTATTCATTTCCTATGACCACTGTAAATATTTTTGACAAACTGGGTGGCTTAAAAATAACAGAAATGTATTGTCCTAGAGGATAGAAGCCTAAAACCAAGGTGCCAGGAAGATTATACTCCCTCTGAAACCTATAGGAGAGCCCTTCCTTTTCTCCTCCTAGCTTCTGGTGGCTGCTGGCAATCTCTGGTTCCCAGGGCTTACAGCTACATAATTCCAATCCCTGCCTTCACTGTCAAATGGCCTTCTCCATGTATCTTCACATGGCCATGAGATTCTTATAAGGACAGCTGTCGTACTGGATTCAGGACCTACCCTACTCTAGACTGCATCCCAACTTAACTAGTTACACTGCAATGACCTTATTTTCAATTAAGGTTGTATTCTGAAGTACTGGGGGTTAGAATGTCAACATATCTTTTTTGTGAGAGGAGATATGATTTAACCCATAACAGATCTCATTCAAGACACCACATTATGTCATGTCTCTTTAGACTTTGCTTGGCTGTGGCAGTTTTTCAGATTTTCCTAATTTTCTGATGACTCAACAAATTGAAGACTACTGGATATGTGTTTTGTAAGATGTCCCGTTTTTTGGAATGTGTCTGATGTTTTCTTATGATAACACTAGGGTTATGTGTTACTGGCAGGAAGGTCACAGAGGTAAAGTGATATTTTCATCACATCTTATCAAGGGTACACAGTGTCAACAAGATTTATCACTGTTGATGTTGACCTTGGTCACCTGGCCGAGGTAGTGTTTGTCAGGTTTCTCTACTGTAAAGTTACTCTTTTTTCTCCCTTTCCACATTGTGCATTTTGGAAAGTAGTCGCTATGCACAGCCCACACCTAAGGAGTGGGGAGTTAGGCTCCTGCTCTTCAGGGTGAAAGATCTACATAAATTATTTGCAATTCATCTGTGTGGGAGATTTGTCCCTTTCCCTGCATTTATTAATTTATTTAATCATGTATTTATATCAGTGTGACCTCATGGATATTTTATACATTGGATTATGTTCCATTACTACTCTATTTTGTTGCTCAGATTATTCTAGTGTTGCCAGTGGAAACTCTTACAGTTGGCACCTGTGTCCTTTTGAGAAGCTAGTGCAGAGTTCTCACCTACCCCACACCAAGTTTTTCCTTTATTAATATCTTATATTATACTATGGTACATTTGTTTCAATTAATGATCCAATAGTGATACATTATTATTAACTATAGTCTATAGTTGATTCGAGTTCTTTATGTTTTTTAACCTAATTTTTATTATTAAGTATAGTCTATAGATGATTCAGATTTTTTATTTTTTTAACTTCTTTTTTTGTTGTCCCAGGATGCTGTAGTAGTTTTCTATGGCTGCCATTAAAAATTTTTGTAAAAGTGGGTGGCTTATAACCTCATGCTATGAATTGAATAGTGTCCTCCAGAAATCCATATGTTGAAGCCCTAAACTTCAATGTGACTGTATTTGGAGACAGGGCCTATAAGTAGATAATAAAGGTTAAATGAGGTGATAGGGTAGGTCCTTAATCCAATAGGACTAGTGTGCTTCCGGGCGCGGTGGCTCATGCCTGTAATCCCAGCACTTTGGGAGGCCGAGGCAGGCGGATCACGAGGTCAGGAGATTGAGACCATCCTGGCTAACACGGTGAAACCCCAACTCTACTAAAAATACAAAAAATTAGCTGGGCATGGTGGTGGGTGCCTGTAGTCCCGGCTACTCGAGAGGCTGAGGCAGGAGAATGGCTTGAACCCAGGAGGCGGAGCTGGCAGTGAGCTGAGATGGCACCACTGCACGCCAGCCTGGGTGACAGAGCGAGACTCTGTTTCAAAAAAAAAAAAAAAAAAGAAAGAAAAGAAAAAGAATCAGAAGAGACACAAAGGAGCAAGGGAGCATACTCATACGCTTTCCCTCTTTTCTGTCTCTCTCTCTCCCCAGCCTCTGCGTGTGTGCGTGTGTGCACATGCATGGACAGAGGAAAGGACGTGTGAGGACACAATGAGAAGATGGTCTCCTACAAGCTAGGAAGAGAGGCCTCTCCGGAAACCAATCCCCTGACATTACCTTGATCCTGGACTTCTAGCCTCCTGAGTCATAAGAAAATAAAGTTCTATTATTCAAGCCATCCAGTCTGTGGTATTTTTTCTTAAGACAGCCCTAGCAGACTAATACATCCCATCAATTTCTTTTTCAAGCACTTCCATATTTTCTGGTACTATAAGATGCTCCAGACTTGTATATTTCCTACCCAGTCCTAAAATCAGCCATTTGTTTTGATGGAACCCTGGTTCCTTTTATCAGAGAAAGATATTAGACACCAATATTTGGGCAATAAAAAGCTTTTAAGTAAGGAAAATGAATGGTTCGGGAAGCTGAGAGGGAGAAGAGAGTTGTAGGCACAATGCCCATGAAAAAGGAAGGCAGGGAATTGCCCAAGTCAAGCAAAGATTTCCTGGTTAGAGATTCAAGTGGTTAAGGTGAAGAGAGATGAGTGCAGGGATATGAAGAGGACAAGCACAGAAGGTCCCAAAGTCAGCTGAGAGGTCAAAGCAAAGGGCTTTGTTATTAGCTAAGCTACTGATTCTCAGCCATTGAGGAGGTCTTCGAGAATTGACTAAAGATATCCATGTTCCATTGCCTGCCCCACTTTTGAAGAACAACTATCTAGTTGATTGTGACTTCGGAGTCTGAGATCATAGATATCTTCAAGAAGTCCAAGCATGATGCAGAAACATATGGTAGGGAATCTCTGCACTTACAGACCTTGCTGCCCAGCTTTAGCCATCTAGTGAACTTGAGCATTAGGTAACCAAGCTAGTGCCTCAGATAGCTTCATACTGAACACTAAAGACTGTCAGTCTTTCAAATTATGTGGCCATTTAAATTGATGGCTAGGATGACTGGTTGCACATCCATTCTGTCACTGAACTGGGCTCTTGTCTTTAAACTCAACCATTGAATTTTCTGAGCTTCCTCTGAATGTTGTTCCACATGCAGTCACATTTTAACATAAGTCATACGTCATATCTTGGCAGCCAGGAATGACCAAACTTAAGCATCTTGCTGGCACAAAAAGAGGTCTTAATGACTTGACTTTGGTCATCTTGGGCAAAAGGGTAAAAGTGATTTGTCCTAGGGAGGCTGTGTACAGACTACAGATTATTGCGGGGAGAATTTGTACAGTGTCTGGCACACAGAGCTCTGGAGTGGGAACACCTCACTTGCCGTAGTTCTCGCCCCAATGGGGCTTCCTCCTTTTTTCCATCCTTTTCCTCTTATCAAGCACTTGAGCCTTTGTCTCATACCCTAGCTGTTCATGGTTTCTAAGTTCAATGTTCTATCTAGACCTTTCATCCTTCAAGGGCCCCAGTTCAAAATATCTTCTTGGTCTTCACCACTCATCAAAATTCCCATTTTCTGGGATTCTGACCTCATCAAGATGTTGGGAGAATGCATTTTGCTTAGTTGGTTAAAGAAGTCCATCAAAGACTGTGAATAACTTCTAGGCATTAACACATTAATGAACACATATTATGAATACATTAAACGCATGCAACCTTTTTCAAGCACATCTGATTTATGTATATGTGTGTGCATGCACACAGGCACTCTTCCCATGACTTGTGTCCAACCTGAAGGCTGTAGATCATGGTGATTAGGAGGGCGGGCTCTGGAGTCAGTCTACTGAGTTTTCTATCTGGACTCAGTCTCATTATTTGTGACACTGTATGAAAGCTACTAAGGCTTTCCAAGTATTAGTGTGTCTTCATCTCTACAATAGGTCTAGTAATAAAGGCTATCACTTTAGGTTATTGTAGAGTTAAATGAGATGATACATGTAAAGCACTTCAAGGAGTGTCTGGTGCACAGTAAGTTGTCAAGTAAATGTTAGTTATTATGATAATGGGTAATTGAGACAGTCATCCTCCCATCCTGCCTCTGCTTTGAATATCAGAAAGGTGGGACACAATTTGACATTGCTTTCTCAAAAATTTCTTGCTGATGAGAAACACATCTTCTTTTGTTTTGTCCATGAGTAGACTGCAAAATTCCAAGAGGTCAGCATCTTACCTTAAAGTAATTTGAAGGTTTGTGCTATGGACTAAATTATGTTCCCTCAAAATTCATGTGTTGAAGACCTAACTTCCAATGAGATAGTATCTGGAGATGAAACCTTAGGGAAGTAATTAGATTTAGATGAAATCATGAGGGTAGGGCCCCATAATGAGATTAGTGCCCTTAAAGGAAGAGCCACCAGAGAGCTCAGTCTCTCCCTGCCATGTGAGGACACAGTGAGAAGGTGGCCATCTACAAGTCAGGAAGAGAGCCCTCACCAGAAACCAATTATGCTGGCACCCTGATCTTCGACTTCCAGCCTTTGGAAATGTGAGAAATAAATGTTTGTTCTTTAAGTCACCCAATCTATGGCATTTTAGTATGGCAGCCTGAGACTGATATAGTTTGAATGATAGCATGTCCTTACAACTATCCAAGTATTAAATATCAGAACTTTTCAGTGAACTCGAAGAAACTTAGCTTATTCAGTTTTATCTTAATAGTAAAGCTAAGACTTAATCCATTGACATGTGATCAGGCTAACTATGTTAATTATAACAACAGGGCACAACCCCAGCCAGATTTCTTTCAGATGAATCATAAAATATTATTTCTGAACTGAATAAGAACTTAGGAGTCATTTGATCTGTCTCCCTATATGGCAGATAAGGTCACTGAAGCCCAGAGTGGCTAGAGGTTTAGTATAAGTCACACAGCTAGAGCCCAGATTTTCTCCCTCCATGCTAGTGTTCCCCTCACACAAGGCCTTAGTGTATATCCTCAGTCACAAGGAGGCCCTGGAGGGGCTGTAGAGGATGAATTAGCCCAAATCAGTGCTCCTAGAAAGAGTGCAAAGATTTCCTTTCTAAAGTGTCTTTATATATATTTGAGAAAACACTGTGTAGCAGCACTGACTTTTTATTTTCACTGTAACTTAGAGAGTCAAGGAAACTGTAGTTTATTTTTTAAAAATAATAGATTTAAACTTCCTCCTGAGCTCCTACTCCCTCAGGGGGTTAGGGATATGGGGAGTGGTGGGACTGGCACAGTGGGCGGGGCCACCTACATCTGCCAACAGACAGTATCACTGTCTCTTCCATTTAAACAGTTTCTTCTAGATCATTTCGATTATTTGGGGTTGGTCTTTTGAATTTCTTTCCTCTCTTCCTGCTCCTTCTCAGGATGGCCTTGAATCTGGGTGCAGGTTTGTGGTCTGGCCTTTGGCCTATATGTCTGAGTTGTACCTGGACCCATATCGCCTCTGGGTGCACAATTTGGCCCTAGCCCAGGCCTCCAGTAGCTCACTGATTCTTTCACTGGCTTCTGTCCCTTTACTGAGGCATGTGGGAACTTTGGCTCCTCTCTCCCAGGGACAGGCACGTTGCATCCCTCAGACCAAAGCCTGTTTTTTAAAATGAAGTTTTATTGGAATATGGCCATACTTGTTTATGTACATACAGACTACAGCTGCTTTTATGCTAAAACAATAGTATTGAATAATTGTGACAGAGACTTTCTTGTCCACAAAGCCAAACATATTTACTGGTTAGCCCTTTACGGAAAGGTTTGCTGACTACTGCTCTCTAATAGAACTTTCTATGATGATGGAGACCTTCTTTCTTTGTGCTGTACAATGCAGTAGTCTTGAGCCATACATAGTTATTGAGCACTTGAAATGTGGCTAATGCAACTAAGAAAACACATTTTAAATTATATTTAATCTCGATTACTTTAAATTTAAGGAGCCTCTGTGGCCAGTGGCTACCATATTGGACAGTGTAGTTCTAGATACTGAATGAGCCTTGAGGAGCCAGGAATTCTACCTTTGGGTTTTCTCCCTAGCCATTTCTCTATTACTGCTCCTGGGACATGTATCCACGTGCAAGGTTTTTAACCAGGGGTTTGCATCTTTCCTCAGGCACAGTGAGGAAAACATGCTATTAAACCCTGATGTTCCAGATTCTCCCATATCTAGCAAAGGTTAAATGTGCAGCACTATCTACCCTACCCCAGTGTTTGACCCAAGGATAGGACACAAAGAGAGAACTTTGTAGTACTCTCCTTTTTACACTATCCTTTGGGTCTAGGAGGGCAGGAATTCCCTCCTTTCTCATGTGGCTAGGACTTCCCTTATAAGATGCTCTATCTTCCTCCATGATGACACTGGTTTTTTTTTCCCGTCAGAGGACTATCCGATGGATGAGGTGCAGAGATAGAAACCAGCTGAACTATAAGGGAGATCCATCATACTGGCATTCCAAAATACTGTTCTTGATAGGACTGCTGCATTACCTCGATTTATGAGAGGTGTGAAGCTTGACTATGCTCAGATTCATTGCACATTTGTTGGGTATGTGATACGTTTCAAGCACTTAATCCACTGTTAGGAAGAACACATTCTGCTCCCCCGCCCCCCTTTTCTGTTCTTCCCCTGCATCCCCAAGCTGACAAATACAGTTTCACAATCATCCCTTTGAGTCTGATTTCAGCAGTTGTAGAGGGAATACTTGCGATATAAGCATAGCTTTTTCTTGAATGATTTAACTTTTTTTTTTTTCTGAACAATTACCTTTTCTGGAGAGCCATTCTTGATTACCTCATTTAGGTCCACATCACTCACCTGTCCTCTTTCCCTGCTTTACTTTTCCCCAGAGCACTTCATCACCTGACAAACTCTGCGATTACCTGATGAGCTCATGTTCTGTCTCCCTCTTTACAATATAGACTACATGACAGCAGGAATTCTATTTGATTCATTGCTATATTCTTATTACACAGAGCAGTGCCTGACAGAAAGTAGGTACTCAAATATTTTTGAATAAGTAAAAGAATCAAGATTATACCTTGTAGTATAACTTTGATGTCTGAAGACAAACCAGGAGCCACTCACCGCATGGTAGAGTCTGGTGTACCCCCTGGCTGCTTGCAACATGGCCGCCGCTATCTGGCGACGACCATCTCTGCCTCCTGCCCTGCAGCCCCTGCCACCACTGCCTGGGGACCAGCTGTAGGATTAGGCCAGCTGTAGGATTATTATACTTTAAGTTCTGGGGTACATGTGCAGAATGTGCAGTTTTGTTACACAGGTATACATGTGCTGTGGTGGTTTGCTGCACCCATCAGCCCATCACCTACGTTAGGTATTTCTCCTAATGTTATCCCTCCCTTAGCCCCCCATCCCCCGACAGGTCTTGGTGTGTGATGTTCCCCTCCCTGTGTCCGTGTGTTCTCATTGTTCAACTGCCACGTATGAGTGAGAACATGTGGGGTTTTTTTGTTTAATTTTTTTTTTTGGTTTTCTGTTCTTGTGATAGTCTGCTGAGAATGATGGTTTCCAGTTTCATCTATGTCCCTGCAAAGGACATAAACTCATCCTTTTTATGGCTGCATAGTATTCCATGGTGTATATATGCCAATTTTCTTTATCCAGTCTATTATTGATGGACATTTGGGTTGGTTCCAAATCTTTGCTATTGTGAACAGTGCCACAATAAACCAAAGTAGAATGATTTGTAATCCTTTCAGTATATACAAAGTAATGGGGTTGCTGGGTCAAATGGTAGTTCTAGTTCTAGATCCTTGAGGAATCGCCACACTGTCTTCCACCATGGTTGAACTAATTTACACTCCCACCAACAGTGTAAAAGTGTTCCTATTTCTCCATATCCAGCATTTGTTGTTTGCTGACTTTTTAATGATCACCATTCTAACTGGTGTGAGATGGTATCTCACTGTGGTTTTGATTTGAATTTCTCTAATGACCAGTGATGATGAGCATTTTTTTCATATGTTTGTTAGCCACATAAATTATTCTTTTGAGAAGTGTCTATTCAGATCCTTTGCCCACTTTTTGATGGGGTTGTTTTTTCTTGTAAATTTATTTAAGTTCTTTGCAGATTGTGGATATTAACCCTTTGTCAGATGGATAGATTGCAAAAATTTTCTCCCATTCTGTAGGTTGCCTGTTTACTCTGATGATAGTTTCTTTTGCTGTGCAGAAGCTCTTTAGTTTAATTAGATCCCATTTGTCAATTTTGGCTTTTGTTGCCATTGATTTTGGTGTTTTAGTCATGGAGTCTTTGCCCATGCCTACAACCTGAGTGGTATTGCCCAAGTTTTCTTCTAGGATTTTTATGGTCCTAGGTCTTACGTTTAAGTCTTTGATACATCTTGAGTTGATTTTTGTATAAGGTGTAACGAAGGGGTCCAGTTTCAGTTTTCTGCATATGGCTAGCCAGTTTTTCCTCAACACCATTTATTAAATAGGGAATCTTTTCCCCATTGCTTTTTTGTGTCAGGTTTGTCAAAGATCAGATGGTTGTAGATGTGTGGTGTTACTTCTGAGGCCTCTTTTCTGTTCCATTGGTCTATATATTTGTTTTGGTACCAGTACCATGCTGTTTTGGTTACTGTATCCTTGTCGTATAGTTTGAAGTCAGGTAGTGCGATACTTCTGAATAGGAACAGCTCTGGTCTGCAGCTCCCAGTGAGATTGACGCAGTAGGCCACCATTTTCAATGCATAAACACATTCCTCAGTTCTGTGGTGTTCTTGGTCACACATTTATGGAGTTTCTGAAGGGCAGTGGAGATTACTGCCAGGCACAGCACGACCTCTATGCAAACAAGGAAACTGTAGAAATTCATTACTACTCCACCAAGAGGCACCCAAAAGAGTGGTTATCCTGGACACAGAAGTGTTGTATTGAAACTCACAGGGCATTTTATAAGAGTTCTGACCTGGATGGGGTAAACCTCAGTGCATTTCCTTTCTGTTGCCTCGGTATTTCTGGATTGAAGAATTGCCGCTTCTTGTTAGGAGGTTAGTTTCATTTATCATTACTTACAACTTCATACTCAAAGCACAGAGAATTTCAAGTGGAGTATATTGAAGTAGACTTCAGTTTCTTTGCATCATTTCTATATTCAACTTTTAAAATTCTTTCATAACCCTATTGAGTGTCCTTTAACTAAATTAACATGGCTAGAATGAACCACCCAGTTCCTGTGGAAGTCACATACAAGAACATGAGGATTTCTTACTACACACAATCCAACCAATGTGACCTTAAACAAATTTATAGAGGAACTTAAGAAGTATGGAGTTTTCACAATAGATAAGAGTATGTGAAGCAACTTATGACACTGCTCTTCTGGAGAAAGAAGGTATCCATGTTCTCGATTGGCCTTTTGATGATGGTGCACCACCATCCAACCAGATTGTTGATAACTGGTTAAGTCTTGTAAAATTTAAGTTTCATAAAGAACTTGGTTGTGGTACTGCTGTTCATTGCATTGCAGACCTTGGGAGAGCTCCAGTACTTGTTGCCCTAGCATTAATTGAAGGCAAAATGAAAGATGAAGATGCAGTACAATTCATAAGACAAAAGCAGTGTCGAGCTTTTAACAGCAAGTAACTTTTGTATTTGGAGAAGTATTGTCCTAAAGATGTGGCTTCGCTTCAAAGACTCCAGTGGTCATAGATACAACTGTTGCAGTCAATAAAACTGGGGTCCCTGATGCTACTGCCTTGGAAGTGGAACTTGAGATAGGACCTGATTTGTTAGACATATTAGCCAACATGTTGGCTTAGTGATCAAGTCTAATGTAGCTTCCATAGGAGTATTGAAAGGCAGTTTTACCAGGCCACAAGCTAGATAGATTTGGCAACCTCTGTGTTTGGGTTACAGTGAATCTATTTGGACACTTGTCAAAAGATTCTTGCTGTTAGCATTTAAAATAAGCTTGTCATTTGTACCAATTGACCTTTCCTGAAATCATGCCGTATTGAGTTATGTGTTGTTTAAATCTATTCCCACGCCAGAATCTTATCAATATATAAGAAAATTAGGAGGATTAGGTGCCACCTGGCACAATATTTGTATATTTTTAGTACCATACAGAACTAAAATCCTAGGAACTATGAACACTCTAGACCTTATGTAGTTTATTCCTTCAATCATTTCAAACATTGAAAGTAGGGCCTATATGGTGACTTGCCTGCTCTCTTTCATACTCGCATGTATCAGGTTTGCTTAACCATTGATTCTTTTTTTTTTTTTTTTTTTTTTTTTTTTTTTTTTTTTACCAAGTCTTACAGTGATTACTTAATGTGTTTCAATAAATCTTACTTTGTGCTGTTATGAAAAACCTCCATTTAAAAAAATCTACATTGTATAGAAGCACATGTCTTTAATGTCTTCAGACAGAAAGGCCTTACAGTTAATTTAATGTTTGCAATCTGAGGTGCAACTTCACAGGGAAGGCCTGAGAAAAGAATGGAAGGGGGCTATTCATTATTTTTAGCAAAATATTGCCATGGTCTTGTGCAGAGCATGTGGGATATGCCATTTAATTTAGTAAAATATTTTTTAAAGGTAGAGATGATTTGTTACTGTAGCTAAAACAATTCTTAATCATAAAATTTCTGAAATTCTTGTAATTTTTTCCATATTTATCAGAAGTTGTTTACCAACTTATTTTTGTTTGAAAGTGATTTTTTATTTCCTTCTCTTCCTAACCTTTCTTGTAAAAAAAGAAGTGGGTTTCTGCTAATGAACTGAGCAGACATCTAATATTTTATATGCCTTTCGAGCTGTGTAACTTAATATTTGGATACTTGATAATTTGTTTTATTATGTAATTGATAAAATAGTGATGTATATTAAGGTTAGTTCAACCATATATTTATACTGTCTGGGGATGTGTGGCTTTAGTTCTGTGGGAGAAATAATTTGTCAGTGTCCATCAGCTTGTAAAAACTTAATGTGAGAGCTTAAACATCTAAATAAATAGTGAAATGCATTTATCATTAAAAAACAAAAAACAAAAAAAAAAAAGAGAGAGAAAAAGAAAACAAACCGAACTCCTTCCCTATCAGGAGTAAAGACAAAGAAAGACAAATGAGGTGAAGGAGATAGGGAATTCCTCTTCACTGCCTTTGTGGGGAGAAGGAGAAACAAAAGTTGTAAAGGAATGTGGAATCCTACCTGCATCAGGGATTGAAAAACCAAAACTTTGAGAAGATGAACGTGACCCATTATGGGCAGAGAAGATTTACAAATCAATGTGTTCAGATTGCCAGATTCCAAGTTTTTACCATGCCCATTTTTTACTTGTTTACAAACACTGTGCCCCAGAATAATTTCTGAAACTTACTTATTTACCTAAAATTTCAGTAGTTGTCAATGTGTGGAGGTGTCTTTTATTTTTAAATAAAATGATTAGACTGTGTACACTACAATGAGTACCTAAATTTTCAATGCCCAGACACCGA
Organism: Macaca fascicularis; assembly: GCF_037993035.2. Lineage (NCBI taxonomy): Eukaryota > Metazoa > Chordata > Mammalia > Primates > Cercopithecidae > Macaca > Macaca fascicularis. The sequence continues at coordinate 53,551,034 of NC_088386.1, forward strand.
TGAACACCCCCAACTATCAAGACCATCCAGGAAAACTTGACTTCACCAAACTGAATAAGGTACCATGGACCAATCCTGGAAAAACAGATATGTGATCTTTCAGACAGAGAATTCAAAATAGCTGTTTTGAGGAAGCTCAAAGAAATTCAAGGTAACAAAGAGAAGGAATCAGAATTCCATCAGATAAATTTAACAAAGAGATTCAACTAATTAAAGAGAATTGAGCTGAAATTCTGGAGCTGAAAAATGCAATTGACATGCTAAAACAATGCATCAGAGTTCCTTAAGAGCATAATCAAGCAGAAGAAAGAATTAGTGAGCTTGAAGACAGCCTATTTGAAAATATATAGTCAAAAGAGACAAAAGAAAAAAGAATAAACAAAAATGAAACATCACTACAAGATCTAGAAAACAGCCTCAAAAGGGCAAATCTAACAATATTGATCTTAACGCGAAGGCAGAGAAAAAGATAGGAGTAGAAAGTTTATTCAAAGGGATAATATCAAAGAGCTTCCAAAATGTAGAGAAAGATATCAGCATTCAAATACAAAAAGGTGATAGAACACCAAGCAGATTTGACTCAAGGAAGACTACCTCCAAGCATTTAATAATCAAACTCCCAAAGACTAAGGATAAAGAAAGGATCCTAAAAACAGCAAAAGAAAAGAAACAACATACAAAGGAGCCCCAATACGTCCAGCAGCAGACTTTTCAGTAGAAACCTTATATGCCAGCAGAGAGTGGCATGACATATTTAAAGTACTGAAGGAAACAAACTTTTACCCTAGAATACGTTTGATGAAAATATCCTTCAAGCATGAAAGAGAAATAAAGACTTTCCTAGACAAACGAAAGCTGAGGGATTTTATCTACACCAGATCTTTCCTACAGGAAATGCTAAAGGGAGTTCTTCAACCTGGAAAGAAAGATACTAACAAGCAAGAAGAAATCCTTTGAGGGCCAGGTATAGTGGCTCATGTCTGTAATTCCAGCATTTTGGGAGACCAGTGAGGGAGGGTAGCTTAAACTTAGATGCTTGAGACCAGCTTGGACAATGTAGTGAGACCTTGTCTCTCCAAATTTTTATTTAAAAATTAGCTGGATGTGGTGGCATGCACTTGCAGTCTCAGCTACTTGGGAGGCTGAGGAGGGAAAATCATTTGAGCTGGGATGCAGAGGTTTCAGTGAGCCAAGATTGTGCCACTGCATTCCAGCCAAGGTGACAGAGTGAGACCTTGTCTGAAAACAAACAAAAACCAAACAGAAAAGACATCATCTGAAGATAGAAAACTCACTGGTAATAGCAAGCACACCGAAAAGCACAGAATATTATAAAACTATAATTGTGATGTGTTTACTCTCTTAAGTAGAAAGACTAAATGGCGAACCAGTGAAAAATAATTACTATAACACCTTTTCAATACATAGACATTTCAATAAGACATAAAGAGAAGAAAATAAAAAGTTAAAAAGCTGGGGGATAAAGTTAAAGTGTAGAGTTTTTATTAGTTTTTTTTTGTTGCTTGTTTATTTGTTTGCTTATGCAGTGTTAAGCTGACATCACTTTAAAACAATGAGTTATACGACAGTATTTACAGGCTTCATAACTTCAAATTTAAAAACATAGTATAAATATACAAAAAATAAAAAGCAAGAAATTAAATCATACACCAGAGAAAACCACCTTTAGTCAAAGAAAGTCAGGAAGGAAGGAAAGAAGGAAGAGAAGGAAGGAAGGAAAGAAGGAAGAGAAGACCTTCACATACACACACACACACACACACACACACACACACACACACGGAAAACAAATAACAAAGGGGCAGAAGTAAGTCCTTATTTATCAATAATAGCATTGATTGTAAATGGATCAAACTCTCTAATGAAAAGACATAGGGTGACTGCAAGAATTTTTTTTTAAAAAAAGACCCACGTATCTGTTGCCTACAAGAAAGGCACTTCACCTATAAACACACACATAGACTGCAAATAAAGGGCTGGAAAAAGACATTCTATGCAAATAGAAACCCAAAGAAGAGCAGGAGTAGCTATACTTATACGAGACAAAATAGACTTTAAGACAAAGACTATAAGAAGAGGCAAGGAAAGTCATTATATAATGATAAAGGGGTCAGTTTAGCAAGAGGAAATAACAATTATAAATATATATGCACCCAACATTGAAGTACCCAGATATAAAACAAATATTATTTGAGCTAAGGAGAGAGATAGACCCCCATACAGCAATAGCTGAAGACCTCAGCATCCCACTTTCAGCATTGGACAGATCTTTCAGACAGAAAATTAACAAAGAAACATTGGATTTAATCTATACTGTAGAACAAATGGACCTAAGAGATATTTACATTAGGGAACAATATAAATGTAAATGTTCTAAGAGAACATTTTTAATGTAATAAAAATGTGAATATTTTAAGATAACATTTTAGCCAATGGCTGCAGAATACACATTTTTCTCTTCAGCATATGAATAAGGATAGACCATATGTTGGGTCACAAAACAAGTCTTAAAACATTAAAAAAAAAAAAAAAAACTGGAATAATACCAAGCATCTTCTCTGACCACCATGGAATAAAACTAGAAATCAATATCAAGTGGAATTTTGGCAACTGCACAAATAGATAAAATTTAAACAATATGCTCCTGAATGACCATTGGGTCAATGAAGAAATTAGGAAGGAAATTGAAAAATTTCTGGAAACAAATGATCATAGAAATACAACATACCAAAACCTATGGGATACAGTGAAAGCAGTATGAAGAGGAAAATTTATAGCTATAAGCACTTACATCAAAAAAGAAGAAAATCTTCAAATAAACAACCTAATGATGCATCTTAAAAAAATTAGAAAAGCAAAAACAAACTAAACCTAAAATTATTGGAAGAAAATAAATAATAAATATCAGAGCAGAAATAAATAAAAATGAAATGAAGAAAATAATAAAAAGATCAACAAAATGAAATGATTTTTTGAAAAGATAAATTGAGAAACCTTTAGCAAGGCTATCTAAGAAAAAAAGACATAAATAAATAAAATCATATATGAAAAAGGAGACATTACAACCAATTTCACTGGAATTCAAAGGATCACTAGTGGCTATTATGAGCAACTATATGTCAATAAATTGGAAAATCTGGAAGAAATAAATTCCTAGACATATACAACCTAACAAGATTGAACTATGAAGAAATCCAAAACCTGAACAGACCAATGACAACTAACAAGATCGAAGCTGTAATAAAAATTATCCCAATAAAGAAAAGCCCAGGACCTGATGACTTCACTGCTGAGTTATACCAAACATTTAAAGAAGAACTAATACCAACCTTATTCAAACTATTCTAAAAAATAAGAGTAGAGAATACTTCCAAACTTATTCTATGAGGCCAGTATTACCCTTATACCAGAACTGGACAAAGACACATCTGAAAAAGAAAACTATAGACCAATATTTCTGATGACTATTGATGCAAAAATCTTCAACAAAATACTAGAAAACCAAATTCAACAATACATTTAAAAGATTGTTCATCATGACCAAGTGGGATTTACCATAGGGATACAAGGATGGTTTAATATATGCAAATCAGTCAATGTGGTACATCATATCAACAGAATGAAGGATGAAAATCATATGATTATGTCAATTGATGCTGAAAACATATTTAATATAATTCAATATTGCTTCATGATTAACAACTCTCAATAAACTGGGTATAAGAGAAACATACCTCAACATGATAAAAGCCATATGTGAAAGACTCACAGCTAGTATAATCCTGAATGTGGAAAAACTGAAAGCCTTTCCTCTAAGATCTGAAACTCATCAAAGATGCCTGCTTTCACCACTGTTATTCAACATAGTACTAGAAGTCCTAGCTATAGTGATCAGAGAAGAGAAAGATATAAAGGGCATCCAAATTGAAAAGAAAGAAGTAAAATTATTCTTGTTTGCAGATGATATGATCTTATATTTGGAAAAACCTAAAAATTTCTTAAGGAAACTATTAGAACTGATTAATGAATTCAGTAAAGTTGCAGGATACAAAAGCAACATACAAAAATCAGTAGCATTTCTATATGCCAACAGTGAACAGTGTGAAAAAGAAACAAAAAAGTAATCTAATTTCATCAGCCATGCATAAAATTAAATACCTAGGAATTAACCAAAGAAGTAAAAGATCTCTATAATGAAAACTAAACATTGATGAAAGAAATGTAAGAGGACACTAAAAAATGGAAAAATATTCCATTTCATAGATTGGAAGAATCAATATTGTTAAATGTTCATACTATCTAAAGCAATTCCTATCAAAATACCCATGACATTCTTCACAGAAATAGAAAAAAAGTCCTAGAACTTATATGAAATCACAAAAGACTCAAAACAGCCAAGGCTATCCTGAACAGAAAGAACAAAACTGAAGGAATCACATTACCTGACTTCAAATTACACTACAGAGCTATCATAACCCAAACAGCATGGTACTGCCATAAAAACAGACAACATAGACCAATGGAACAGAATAAAGAACGCAGAAACGAATCCATACACTTACAGTGAACTCATTTTCGACAAAGGTGCCAAGAACATACATTGATGAAAAGACAGTCTCTTTAATATAGGGTGCTGGGAAAACAGGATATCCATATGCAGAAGAATAAAACTAGACCTTTATGTCTCACCATATACAAAAATCAAATCAAAATGGATTAAAGACTTAAATCGAAGACCTCAAAGTATAAAACTGCTACAAGAAAACATTGGGAAGCATTGGATTGGCCAAAAATTTCTTGAGTAATACACCACAAGCACAGGCAACCAAAGCAAAAGTGGACAAATGGGATCACATCCAGTTAAAACTTCTGCACGACAAAGGAAACAATCAACAAAGTGCATGAGACAACCCACAGAATGGGAGGGAGAAAATATTTGCAAAGTACCTATCTGACAAGGGATTAATAATCAGAATGGATAAAGGGCTCAAAACAACCCTATAGGAAGAAATCTAGTAATCCAATGAAAACATGGGCAAGGCCAGGCACGGTGGCTCAAGCCTGTAATCCCAGCACTTTGGGAGGCCGAGACGGGTGGATCACAAGGTCAGGAGATGGAGACCATCCTGGCTAACATGATGAAACCCCGTCTCTACTAAAAAGTACAAAAAACTAGCAGGCGAGGTGGTGGGTGCCTGTAGTCCCAGCTACTCGGGAGGCTGAGGCAGGAGAATGGCATAAACCCGGGAGGCGGAGCTTGCAGTGAGCCGAGATGGCACCACTGCACTCCAGCCTGGGCGACAGAGCGAGACTCCGTCTCAAAAAAAAAAAAAAAAAAAAAAAAAGAAAACATGGGCAAAAGATCTAAATAGACATTTCTTAAAAGAGATACAAATAGCAAACAGGCATACAAAAAGATGCTCATCATGGATCATCAGAGAAATGTAAATCAAAACTACAATGAGATATCATCTCACCCTGATAAAAATGGCTTTTATTTAAATGACAGGGAATAACAAATGCTAGGGAGGATATGGAGAAAAAGAAACCCTTGTACACTGTTGGTGAGAATGTAAATCAGTACGACCACTTGTAGAATTTTAGTGTTTCCCCAGAAAACTGTAAAATAGAGTTACCATATGATCCAGCAATCCCACTGCTGGGTATATTCTCAAAAGAAAAGAAATCAGTATATTGAACAGAGATCTGTACTCCTATGTTTGTTGCAGCTCTGTTCACTACAGCCAAGATTTGGAAGCAACCTACTTGTCCATCAATAGATGAATGGATGAATGAATGTGATACACAGATACAATGGAGTACTATTTAGCCATAAAAAGAATAAGATCTTGTCGTTTGCAACAACATGGATGGAACTGGCAGTCATTATGTTAAGTGAAATAAGCCAGGCACAAAAAGACAAACATCACACTTCACTTATTTGTGGGAGATGCAAATGAAAACAATTGTATTCGTGGAGACAGAGAGTAGAAGATGGTTACCAGAGGCTGGGAAGAGTAGTGGGGGAATGGGAGCAGGGATGTGGGGATATTTAATGGGTACAAAAAGTAGTTAGAAAGAATAAAGAAGACCTAGCATTTGATAGCACAACAGGGTGACTATAATCAATAATGACTGCACATTTTAAAATAATGAAAAGAGTAGAATTGGATTGTGACACAAAAGAGAAATGCTTGAGGGGATGGATACCCCATTTACCCTGATGTGATTATTGCACACTGCATGCCTGTACCAAACTATTTCATGGTGTGGTGTGGCTCTGCATCTCCACCCAAATCTCACCTCAAATTGTAATAATCCCCACATGTCAAAAGTGGGACCAGGTGGTGATAACTGAATCATGGGGGCAGTTTCCCCTATACTGTTTTCATGACAGTGAGTGAGTTCTCATAAAGAGGCTCCCCCGTTTGCTCGGCATTCATTCTCTCCTGACACAATGTGAAGAGGTGCCTTCTGCCATGATTGTAAGTTTCCTGAAGCCTCCCCAGTCATGCAGAACTGTGAGTCAATTAAACATCTTTTCTTTATAAATTACCCAGTCTCAGGTATATTTTCATAGCAGCATGAGAACAGACTAACACATACCGCAAAATATATATACATACTATGTACTCACAAAAATTAAAAAATTTAAAAAAAAAAAAAAAAAAAAAAGCCTACTTGTATATGTCCCTGTAAGATATTCAAATTATAAGAATTTGGTCCTAGATATGCTTCTTGGGTTGGCTGACCAGGGGTTAATGAAAGAGTTGTGGAATTTAGGATCGGAGAGACTTGGGCTATTCACCTCCTGGAGGACTTGGAGCAAATGAACTAACATTGTTGTAAAATGGAAATATCTATGTTACAGGGTGCTTGTGATGACAAAACAAGATCACAGACAGGTAGCACCTGTCATCATTAGGCAAATTTAGAAAAATTAAAAGGTGATTAAATCATACTAAACCCATTCCACTTCATTCAATTATTTTCCCCACTCATACATTTCTCTTACATATATATTTTTTCAAATGGCTGAAAAAAAGCCTTTTCCAATATTTTCTCCCCAACTTGACACTGTTTCTGCTCTTCAACAATGAGTGCGTTTCTGGCAGAGTAATGTTGAATGAGTTCAAGTGAGTCAGAGTTGAGAGAGGGGTAAGCTCCATGCTGCCTCATTCATTGTTCTTTTGCATAATCAGTGTTAACAAATGTAAAGCTAACTGTATTCTGTGAAGTGTATCATGGGAGTCAGTTTCCTGTCAGGCACTATTCACACAGAGACAACCAAGCCATTCAGTGTAATCATCATCTGTGTTTGAAGTCTGACTGTCTGGGGACAGAGTCTTGCTTAGATCCACACAGCCACATAAATATCCCTGGTCTTAGCCCCTTGACTCTGGAATTTCCCTTTCAGAGCCTTCTCGTTTGATTAAGAGATTTGGGTTCCATGAGCCACACACCATTTCATGCTTCTTAAATATATATTCCATAAATTTTTATTTAAAAAGTATATGTTAAGATAAATGGTATTAAAATAACAGTAATTGTATCTTTCATTATGTGCTTATAAACCAGGTATTTAATATATATTTTCTCATTTTTATCTTCCCAATACTCCTGCATAGTAATCATTATTGTTTTCCACTTTACAAGAAGAAAACACTAAGATTATGAGCTTGCTGGCCCAATGATACATGGGTCCATTTGGCTTTAAAAGAATTATCCTTTCTGTATATCACACTGCCTCTTTAGGTGCAATTTGTTAGTCTACCATTTTGAAATAAAACAGCATCTATATCCTGTGACAGAATTGTGATGCACTGTTTTTCCTGCTTCCACAGCCAGGAGAATGGCTTTTCTCTGAGTACAATTACTTTCCATTTATCCACACACTGATTATACTCAGGAACAATGCATCATTTGGTATATTGTTGGTCTATTTTTATAAACCTTGATGCGCTACTCCCTTCCAACTTATTGAAGCCATAGTTATCTTTTCCAGCTAGTCCACTTCAAATCAAAACTGGCCAAACATCGGAAATATTTTTTCTACCTTGAAACAAAATTACGACTCTTACCAAAAAGCCAGCCTCTGTATTTTGTCCACCAGACTGTGCCCTCATTAGTGTGGGAATGAAGAAGGGATTAAGGCAAAGTAGGGGAGGATTAGAATTAGTGTGGAACATCTCTGCTCTCTGATCCCCTGACCTTCTCTCACCCCACCAGGCTCTGGAGAGAGGAGAGGAAAGATTTCCAGAAACCTCAGTTATTTGTTAGAATTTTAAAAGTATTCATTTAAAGGCATTTATTTTAAAATATTTTCAAATAAAATCTAACATTGAAAACTGAAGTGTGTCATGCCTGTGTACTCTTCTAAATGTTGATTTGCAGTGTTGTTACATCTCAAATGAGTTACAGACATAAAAATCAAGTGTTGCCAGGAAAATAAAGAATGGATACAGTCTCATAAATTAAATCACAGAATATAGAAAATTGTATGAAAATCATGATTTTGGGAAAACAGGACCATAAGTCCAAACACTGCTTATGTCAATTTTTACTGCTTAACAAAGATAGAGAATATTTCTAATGCTTAACAAAAATTAAGGTCACTTTAAAGAAAAGCTTGTGTCCTGGACCATATTTTTTGTATTGCACTATGTTCTTATTTTGCTTGAGGACTAGGTCAGTTAAAACATTTTTTTCTATTGAAGGGAATGTAAATCAGCAGTCATTATGGAGAATAGCATGATAGCTCCTCAAGAAACTAAAAATAGATCTACCATATGATGCAGCAATCTCACTGTGAAGTATATATCCAAAAGAAAGAAAATCAGTATACCAAAGAGATAGCTGCACTCCCATGTTTATTGCAGCACTGTTCATAATAGCCAAGATTTGGAAGCAATCTAAGTGTCGATTAGTGGTTGAATAGATAAAGGAAATGTGGTCATATACACAATAAAATACTATTCAGCCATAAAAAGAATGAAATCCTGTCATTTGCAACAATGTGGATGGAACTGGAGCCAGACACAGAAAGACAAACTTCACATGTTCTCACTTACTTTGGGGAGCTAAAAATTAAAAATATTGAACTCATGGAGATGGAGAGTAGAATGATGTTACCAGAGGCTAAAAGGGGTAGTGGGGAGTGGGGACAAAGTAAAGATGATTAATGGGTGTAAAAATATAGTTAGATAAAATCAATAAGCTCTAGTATTTTTTATTTATTTTTATTTCAATAGGTTTTTGGGGAACACATGGTGTTTGATTACATGAATAATTTTTTTTTTTGAGACAGAGTCTCACTCTGTCATCCAAGTTGGAATGCAGTGGCTCTATTTTGGCTCACTACAACCTCCACCTTCCAGGTTTGAGCAATTCTCCTGCCTCAGCCTCCTGAGTAGCTGTGACTACAGGCACCCATCACCATGTCCGGGTAATTTTTGTATTTGTAGTATAGATGGGGTTCCACCGTTGGCCAGGCTGGTCTTGAACTCCTGACCTCAAATGATCTGCCTGCCTTGGCCTCCGAAAGTGCTGGGATTACAGGCATGAGCCACTACACCCTGTCTGGTTACATGAATAAGTTCTTTAATGGTGATTTGTGAGATTTGGGTGCAGTCATCTCCAGAGCAGTGTACACTGTACCCAATGTGTAACCTTTTATCCCTCACCCCCTCCCACTCTTTCCCCAAGTCCCTAAAGTCCATTGTATGATTCTTAGGCCTTTGCATCCTTATAGCTTAGCTTCCACTTATGAATGAGAACACACAATGTGTGGTTTTCCATTTCTGAGTTCCTTCACTTAGAATAATGGTCTCCACCATATGCAGAAAACTGAAGCTGGACCCCTTCCTTAAACCTTATACAAAAATTAACTTAAGATGGATTAAAGACTTAAACGTAAGACCTAAAACCATAAAAGCTCTAGGAGAAAACCTAAGCAATGCCCTTCATGACATAAGCATGAGCAAAGACTTCATGACTAAAAGACCAAAAGCAATGGCAACAAAAGCCAAAATTAACAAAAGGGATTTAATTAAACTAAAGAGCTTCTGCACAGCAAAAGAAACTATCATTAGAGTGAACAGGCAACCTACAGAATGGAAGAAAATTTTTGCAATCTATGCATCTGACAAAGGGCTAATATCTAGAATCTACAAGGAACTTAAACAAATTTACAAGATAAAAACAACCCCATCAAAAAGTGGCAAAGGATATGAACACACACTTCTCAAAAGAAGATATTTATGCAGCCAATGAACATATAAAACAAAGCTCATCATCACTGGTCATTAGAGAAATTCAAATCAAAACCACAATGAGATACCGTCTCATGCTAGTTAGAATGGCGATCATTAAAATGTCAGCAAACAACAGATGCTGCAGGGGATGCAGAGAAACAGGAATGCTTTTACACTGTTGGTGGGAGTGTAAATTAGTTCAACCAATGTGGAAGACAGTGTGGCAATTCCTCAAGGATCTAGAATCAGAAATACCATTTCACCCAGGAATCCCATTACTGGGTATATACCCAAAGGATTATAAATCATTCTACTATAAAGACACATGCACACTTATATTTATTGTGGCACTGTTCACAATAGCAAAGACTTGGAACCAACCTAAATGTCCATCAGTGATAGACTGGATAAAGAAAATGGACATATATACACCATGGAATACTATGCAGTCATAAAAAAAGATGATTTCATGTCCTTTGCAGGGACATGGATGAAGTTGGAAACCATCATTCTCAGCAAACTAACACAAGAACAGAAAACCAAACACCGCATGTTCTCACTCATAAGTAGGAGTTGAACAATGAGAACACATGGACACAGGAAGGGGAACATCACACACCAGGGCCTGTCAGGGGTTGGGGGGTTAAGGAAGGGGTAGCATTAGGAGAAATACCTAATATAGATGATGGGTTGACGGGGGCAGCAAACCACCATGGCATGTGTATACCTATGAAACAAACCTGCAGGTTCTGTACATGTATCCCAGAACTTGAAGTATACTTTTTTTTAAAAAAAGAATAATTGTCTCAAATTCCATGTAGGGTGCTCTGAATGCCATTATTTCATCCTTTTTATGGCTGAGTAGTATTTCAAGATGTACATACATATACATGTAAACAGGAAGAAACAGACATATGTGATGTGTGTGTGTGTGTGTGTGTGTGTATGTATGTGTATATATATATCACAAGTTCTTTATCTGCTTGATTGAGTGGCATTTGGGCTGGTTCCATATTTTTGCAATTGAGAATTGTGCTGCTATAACCATGCCTGTGTAGGTATCTTTTTCATATAATGATTTCTAAAGCTCTGGGTAGATACCCAGTAGTGGGATTGCTGGATCAAATAGTAGCTCTACTTTTAGTTGTTTTAGGAATCTTCACACTGTTTTCCATGGTAGCTGTACTAGTTTACATTCCAGCTAGTGGTGTAAAAGTGCTCCCTTTCCACCACATCCATGCCAACATTTATTATTTTTTTATTTTTCTGATTATGGCCATTCTTGCAGGAGTAAACTGGTATTGTATTGTGGTTTTGATTTCTATTTCCCTGATAATTAGTGATGCTGAACATTTTCTCATATGTTTGTTTGCCATTTGTATACCTTCTTTTCAGAATTGTCTATTCATGTCCGTAGCCCACATTTTGATGGGATTGTTTTTTTCTTGCTGATTTGAGTTCTTTATAGATTCAGGAAATTAGTCCTTTGTTGGATATATAACTTGCAAAGATCTTTTCGCATTCTGTAGGCTGGCTGTTTGCTGATTGTTTCTTTTGCTGTGCAGAAGCTTTTTCATTTAATTACGTCCCATCTACTTATCTTTGTTTTTGCTGCATTTGCTTTTGGGTTCTTGGTCATAAAGTGTTTGCCTAAGTCAATGTCGACAAAGGTTTTTCTGATGTTATCTTCCAGAATTTTTACAGTTTCCGGTTTCAGATTTAAGTATTTGATACACCTCGAGTTGGTTTTTGTATATGGTGAGAGATGAGGATCCAGTTTCATTCTCCTGCATGTGGTTTGCCAATTATCCTTGCACAATTTTTTGAATAGGATATATTTTCCCCACTTTATGTTTTTGTTTGCTTTGTTGAAGATCAGTTTGGTGTAAGTATTTGGGTTTATTTCTGGGTTCTCTATTGTATTCCATTGGTCTGTGTGCCTATTTTTATACTAGTACCATGCTGTTTTGGTGACTATAGCATTATAGTATAGCTTGAAGCTGGTTTACGTGATGCCTCCAGATTTGTTCTTTTTGCTTAGTCTTGCTTTGGCTATGCAGACTCTTTTTGTGTTACATATGAATTTTATAATTTTTTTTTCTAGTTCTGTGAAGAATGATGGTGGTATTTTGATGGGAATTGCAATGAATTTGAAGATTGCTTTTGGCAGTATGGTTATTTTCACATTATTGATTCTACCCATTCATGAGCATGGGGTATGCTTCCATTTGTTTGTTTTGTCTATGATTTTTTTCAGCAGTGTTTTGCAGTTTTCCTTGTAGAGGTCTTTCACCTTCCTGGTTATGTATATTCCTAAGTATTTTATTTTATTTTATTTTATTTTATTTTATTGCAATTATTATAACAGGAAATGAGTTTTGGATTTGATTCTCAGCTTGGTCGCTGTTGGTGTATAGCAGAGCTACTGATTTTTGTACATTAATTTTGTATCCTGAAACTTTGCTGAATTCATTTATCAGTTCTAGGAAGCTTTTTGGAGGAGTCTTTAGGGTTTTCTAGGTATACAATCATATCATCAGCAAATGGTGACAGTTTGACTTCCTGTTTACTGATTTGGATGCCCTTTATTTCTTTGTCTTGTCTAATTGCTCTGGCTAGGACTTCTAGTACTATGTTGAGAAGTGGTGAGAGAGGGCATTCTTGTCTTGTTCCAGTTCTCCGAGGGAATGCTTTCGGCTTTTCCCCCATCAGTATGATGTTGGCTGTGGGTTTGTCATGGATGGCTTTTATTACACTGAGGTATGTCCCTTGCATGCTGATTTTGCTGAGGGTTTTAATCAAAAAGGAATGCTGGACTTTGTCGAATGTTTTTTCTGCATCTATTGAGATGATCACGTGATTTTTTTTAATTCTGTTTATGTGGTATATCACATTTATTGACTTGCATCATTAAAACATCCCGGCATCCCTGGTATGAAATCCACTTGATCATGGCAGATTACCTTTTTGATATGCTGTTAGATTCAGTTAGCTAGTATTTTGTTGAAGATTTTTGCATCTATGTACGTTCATCAGGGATATTAGTCTGTAGTTTTCTTTGTTATGTCCTTTCCTGGTTTTGGTATTAGGGTGATACTGGCTTCATAGAATGATTTGGGGAGGATTCCCTTTTTCTCTATCTTGTGGGATAGTGTCAACAGGATTGGCATGAATCCTTCTTTGAATGTCTGATAGAATTCAGGTGTGAATCCATCTGATCCTGGACTTATTTTTCTTGGCATTTTAAATTACCCTTTATATCTCACTGCTTATTATTGTTCTGTTCAGAGTTTCTATTTATTCCTGGTTTAATCTGGGAGGATTGTATATTTCTACTTTCTCCTCTAGATTTTCTAGCTTATACACATAAAGGTGTTCATAGTAGCCTTGAATAATCTTTTGTATTTCTGTGGTATTTGTTGTAATATCTCCCATTTTGTTTCTAATTGATCTTATTTGGATCTTCTCTCTTCTTTTCTGGGTTAACCTCACTAATGATCTGTCAATTGTATTTATCTTTTCAAAGACCCACCTTTTTGTTTAATTTATCTTTTGTATTTTTTTGTTTCAATTTCATTTACTTTCATTTACTTCTGCTCTGATCATTGTTATTTCTTTTCTTCTGCTGGGCTTGGGTTTGGTTTGTTCTTATTTCTGTAGTTCCTTGAGGTGTGACCTTAGATTGTCTATTTGTGGTCTTTCAGATGTTTTGATGTAGATATATATTTAAGGCTATGAACTTTCTTCTTATCACCACCTTTGCTGTATCCCAGAGGTTTTGATAGGTTGTCACTATTATCATTCAGTTCAAAGAATTGTTAAATTTCCATCTTGATTTCATTGTTGACCGTGATCATTCAGGAGCAGGTTATTTAATTTCCAGGTATCTGCATGGTTTTGAAGGTTCCTTTTTGAGTTGATATCCAATTTGATTACACTGTGGTCTGAAAGAGTACTTGATATAAATTCAGTTTTCCTAAATTTATTGAGACTTGTTTTGTGGCCTATCATATGATCTATCTTAAAGAATGCTCCATGTGCTGAGGAATAGAATGGATATTCTGCAGTTGTTGGGTAGAATGTTCTGTAAATATCTGTTAAGTCCATTTGTTCTAAAGTATAGTTTAAATCCATTGCTTCTTTGTTGACTTTCTGTCATGATGACCTGTCTGTTGCTGTCAGTGGAGTATTAAAGTCCTCCACCATTAATATATTGCCATCTATCTTATTTCTTGAGTCTAATAGTAATTGTTTTATAAATTTGGGCACTCCAATATTAGGTGCATATATGTTTAGGATTGCAATATTTTTGTGTACTCCCAATTCAACGACCCCCCCACCCCAAGTTCTGTCCAGGAAACTTTGCATTCGGTTGAGACTGTTACAAAGTTCAGCTGGAAGTTTCCTTCTCTCTGGTCGTTTCCCAGTTCCCCAGGCAGTCCTCCCTAAGGACCCCTGTGAGACAAAGTCAGAAATGGCTTCCCTAGGGAATGAAAGTGTCCATATGGCTCTTCTCGCTGCTGCTTGTACCCCTGTATTTCACTTGACTCTCTAAATTCATCTCAGCTCTAGGTAAGGTCAAATCCTTCTCCTGTGATCTGGGATCTGGACCTTCAGGTTCCCCAGTGAGGGTGTATGTTGGGGGTGGAATATCCCCTTTCACACTTTGGGCACTCACAGTGTTTTGGCTATCTCCAGGGGCCTGCAGCAGCAACCCACTTCCTTCAAAGGGTCTGTGGACTCTCTTGGCTGTTTCTGCAGTAGTTCTTGGAGCAAAAGTTCATGATGTGAGTCTCCACAAGCTGCTCTGTCCATCCAAGTGGGAGCTGCAAATGAGTCCTGCCTCCTAGCCTCCATTTTCCCCAAGATCTAGTATTTCATAGCATAACCCAGTGACTATAGTCAACAATCATTTGTTATATATTTTAAAATAACTAAAAGGGTGGAATTGGAATGTTCCTAACACAGATAAATGATAAATTCTTAAGGTAGTGGATATCTTAATTACTCTGGTGTGATTATTACACATTGTGTGCCTGTATTAAAACATCAAATGTAGGCTGGGCACAGTGGCTCACACCTGTAATCCCAGCACTTTGGGAGGCCAAGGCAGGCAGATCACGAGGTCAGGGGATCGAGACCATCCTGGCTAACACAGTGAAACGCTTTCTCTACTAAAAATCAAAAAATTAGCCAGGCGTGGTGGTGGGCACCTATAGTCCCAGCTACTTGGGAGGCTGAGGCAGGAGAATGGCATGAACCCAGGAGATGGAGCTTGCAGTGAGGCGAGATTGTGCTACTGCACTCCTCCAGCCTGGGCAACAGAATGAGACTCCATCTCAAAAAAAAGCCCAAAAAAGCAAAAAAACAACAACAACAAAACCCCATCAAATGTATCTAAGTATATACACATTATTTACCCATAGCAATTAAAAATAAATTTTAAAAACATTTCATTTCTAATTTTTTGAAATATTATTTTTGCTTGCTAAACAATGCATCTGCCAGCAGCATGGCACACTGACCCACATGGACAACTTTCCTAACAGACATAAAAGGAGTATTGTGTAAAGGTTAGCATGGGCTAGTTTTAAGGAATAAAAGAGATAAACCCCAAGTTTTAGAAATGAAGAGTGTAAGCTCATGAGCTGATGCCATTGAGGCCCAGTGAGGATCAAACTTGGAATAGGCCCCCATGCCACGGTGCTGGGGTTCTGCGGGATGTAAACACAGGGTCCTGGTCTGTAGGAGGTGACCGTTGAACCTGAAACTTCTACATTAAGCCAGGACTGGGAAACTCTGTACCTTCAGTGAAAGAGGGTTAACATCCCAATGACTGTTCTGAAATGCAAAGAAAGTTTGTCTCTGCAGCACGTGGGTACAAAAACAGTCTCCAGTGAGAAACTGAAGTAACGTGTCACTTGTGTTTGTAGAATGACACTTTATGCTACCTACATGGTACCAAAATCTTTAAAATAAGACATTAATGTCAAACTGGTCCTAGACTGTGGACACACTTGTAGCCTCTAGCAGAAGCAAATACAAAACGGCTGTCTGCGGATGCTTTCAAAAACTTCTGTGTACTGGATTCCCATGGTAAAATAGATATGGACTAAAAAATTGAAATTATAGGCAAAATGAGGAAACACTAATGACAGAAATCAGCTATAACGGGAAGATTAGCACTCCAAGAACTTCAGATAGATCCACAACCTGAAAGAAGTTATAAAATATCTATGTTTAAAATGATTAAATAGACAAAATATGAAACAGAAATATATAGAAAAAATAGGATATGGTTTTTAAAAATAGGTAAATTTGAAAAAGTAATGATTAGCTTACCTACAAATGAAAAAAAGTTTAGTAAAATAAAAATCTCAGTGCATGGTATATTTGTTACCTGTTGCCACAACAACACTATTGCCTAGGTCCTGAAAGGCACACAGCAAGCATTTCCTACTCATGTGCCTGGGGTCAGTAGGGCTGGCAAAGTGACCTTGCTGATCTTGGTGGGCTGGCTCACTTCTGGGGCTCAGCTGACTGTTGGATGATCTAGGCTGGGCCTCACTGGGGTGACGAGGTGCCTGGGCTCCGTTTCACATGCTTCTCTTCCCCCAGCAGACTACCCTGGGCATGTTAGTGTGACAATGGGGAAGTGCAAAGGCATGAACAAGTGGCACACTGTCAGTTCTGCCTCATTTTCTAGATCAAAATAATGGCATGATCGAGTCTGTGGTCAAGGAGCAGTCAATGTTACCCAGTTTATGGTGAGAAGGCATTGCATAGTTATATGGAACAGGGTGTAGATACAGGGAGGAGTAAATAATTGAGGACATTACTGCAACTAACCACAGATAGGTTAAGAGCTGTTTAAAAACATCCAGAGAATGTGTGAAGAAGAAAGATCTGAGAAAATTTCTCATTTTGTTGCAGAGACAAACTGAATGTATGAAAGGGAAGTTAATAAATTAGGAGGACAAACTGAGATGGCTTAACATACATCTAAGAGGGGTGCCAGAAGAAGATAACATATTCAAGGAAGAAATAGTGAGAATTTCCTAACATTGATAACAGATAGACTTTTTCATAATTTGGAAGCACAGTGACCCATGAGAATGATTTATTTTTTAAAAAAGTCACACCT
Organism: Macaca fascicularis; assembly: GCF_037993035.2. NCBI lineage: Eukaryota > Metazoa > Chordata > Mammalia > Primates > Cercopithecidae > Macaca > Macaca fascicularis. Next base: position 53,568,452 of record NC_088386.1, read on the forward strand.
AAACACATTTTTGTTTTGTTTTGTTTTGTTTTGAGACGGAGTCTCGCTGTGTCTCCCAGGCTGGAGTGCAGTGGCGTGATCTCGGCTCACTGCAAGCTCCGCCTCCCGGGTTCACGCCATTCTCCCGCCTCAGCCTCCCAAGTAGCTGGGACTACAGGCGTCCACCACCACGCCCTGCTAGTTTTTTGTATTTTTAGTAGAGACTAGGTTTCACCATGTTAGCCAGGATAGTCTCGATCTCCTGACCTCGTGATCCACCCGCCTCGGCCTCCCAAAGTGCTGGGATTACAGGCTTGAGCCACCGCGCCCGGCCCTAAACACATTTTAATAAAACTTCAGGATATAAAGAGAAAATCTAGATGCAACCAGAAAGAAGAGACAGATTACCTACTCAAACACAAGCAGATGAAAACAAACTTTTCATCAGCAACAATGGGTACCAGAAGATAATGAATGAATATGCTATGAGTGCTGAGGGAAAATCACTGACAATCTGGAATTCTAGACCATGCTAAATAGTCACTCAAAAATGAGGATAAAACAAAGATAGTTTTCAGCTCAAAGCCCATGCTGAAGAACTATTATATAATGTGCTTTAGAAAGAAAGAAACCCAGAAAGAAGGAGATCTGAGAATCACTCGTGATCAAAGACATTGGCAGGCACGAATAATATACATTATTATTAACTGTCAACAAAGCGGTAACCATAAGACTAAAAGGGAGGGAGGGATGAAAACAAGATAGATTAAGTTACTTTATACCAAAAATGTGAAGTAGTAATTAGAGTTAAATTGTTCCAAGTTGCCTGTGTTATGCAGAAGAGTATAGGTATTCATTAACTTTGAATTTTATTAAGTCAAGTATGCTTGTTAAAATGTAAGGGTAACTATTGACAGAATAGAAGTAAAATATATAACTTCCAAAATAACATACGGAAATGGAGTCTGCAAAGAATCATGTAATCATTTTTTTTTTCCTCGCTTTGTCAACCAGGCTGAAGTACAGTGGCGTGATCTGGGCTCACTGCAACTTCCGCCTCCCAGGTTCAAGTGATTCTCATGCCTCAGCCTACTCAGTAGTAGGGACTACAGGCACACGCCACCACACCTGGCTAATTTTTGTTTTTTTTAAAGTAGAAATTGGGTTTCAACATGTTGGCTAGGCTGTTCTCAAACTCCTGACATCAAGTAATCCATCTGCCTCAGCCTCTCAGAGTGCTGGGATAACAGGCGTGAGCCATTGCGCCCAGCACAGAGAACTTAATCATTCTATAGAAGGTAGGAAGGAGGTAAAAAGAAGCATACATGCACACACACAGACACATTTAGAAACAAAATAAGAAATGAATAAAAGTATATCAGGAATCACAGTATTTGTAAAACAGAGATAAAAGACAACTCTTTGAAAATCCATCGATGTATTGTTTACCTGATACACTCCTAAAACATAATGACATGGAAAGTTTGGAAGTAAAGGACAATATATATAACCAACAAAGGATCAGTATTCATCATATATAAAAATCTCCTATAAATTAGTAAGATAAAAATAAAATACCCAGAAGAAAAAATGGGCAAAGAATGTAGAAGAAAGTTGAAAGACTGCCAAACACATATAAAGGCATTTAATCTCACTAGTAATCAGGGAAATGAAATAAAGCAAAGAGATACCATTTTACAGTCACCACATTAGCAAAGGAATTATAAGGCTAACAACATCAGATTTATTGGCAAGAATATGGGGAAATGGGGTATAGTATACACTGTTGACACAAGTGTAACTTGGTAAAACTATTTTGTAGGGCAGTGTAATACTATCTAGCAAAATTGAATACATGCAAACATATTATTACCACACATTAGAGAAACTCTTAGGTGCATACACAAGAAGATACCCATAAGGATGTTTACAGGAAAAAATTGGAAGCAACATAAAAAAGCCAGTTTTAAAAATGTATGTATAGTATATGTTACATTAATATATATGCGCCATATATTATATATACATATATTTCTTATATATACATATCTACCGTATATGTACATATACCACATACACACACACATATACACATATACCTTAAACCTGCTCATGTAGTTATAAGTACATACTTAGGAGTACGAGTTTTAAAATGTACCCCAAAGCACACCTACCAACTCTCCACCTTTAGGACAGTGATTACCTTCGGGAAGAAAGTAAAGGTAATCTAAAGTAAAGAATGTGGACAGGCTTTAATGAAATCTTCCTTTTAAAAAATATGTGTTAAATATGGCAAAATATTAACAATTGTTAAATTTGGGTAGTAACTACACAGGCATCTAATATATCTGTACATTTCTTTATGTTTAAAATATTTTAAAATTAAAAATTTAAAATATAGTAACTAACATGAAGTAGTCACAAAGACCTAACAATCATCACAGCAACAGTATTTTCTGTTTATTTATTTTAAATAAAAAAACAAGTAAAGTGTTCAAAAGAATAACATTTTTAAAAAGTCATGACATGCCTAAGGTGAAGCATTTACAGAAATGTGAATGTGACCATGATTATACAACCAAGGTTTTCTACTTCTTTAGAAAAAAATTAATGGTTAACTCAATATATTGCACTTAGTAATGTTAAGAGAGTACCATAAAACACGCTGTTCTCTTTCACTCAGCTGAACCTAAATTAGAATCAGTCAGCTTTGAAATTTCATGACTTTGGGGGCCTAGAATTCACCACCTCCACAATGTATTAGCATTATTTTCCCATCTGAGCCCTCTTGGGCAGCAGCAGTAATAATTTGTGGTGTGTGTTAGAGGTTAGGACTGAACCTTCCTTGAGTTCCCAGGAAAATCACCCCCTCTCCCTTCAGTGTGGGGTTTGTCAAACACACTTCCTCCAGCTGTGGAGGCTGATTTCCCAGTGTACTTCACGTTCTGGTCAGGCACTTTCATCAGGTGCTGAAAGACAAACACGGGCTTTAATCTCCAAGGCCTGAAGTCACCAGAATGGCCAATCACAGGCAGTGAGAAGCCAGGCTAGGAGACCAACAGAAACAGAGCTTTTCAGCCCTCATGCCGTTTAACTCACATTTCAGGGACGGCTCAGGGGCAGTCAGAAATTGCTCCAGACAGGGTGGTGAGTTGGGCCCTGCTATTTGGGTAAAATCATAGGGAAGTGTTGAGTCTGAGAAGAGTTAATCATAAAGTGTATGTGAGACACATTTTAAGGGTCAATTTAAAATTTGGCAATGAGATGATTTTAAAATCACCTTTAGGACTGGGCCATCATTTTGATGGGGCCATCTTGTTCTTGGCATTCACAGAACACACAGCTGCTGTGGTTTAACTGTGCCCTCTTTTCCTATAAATGAGTTAAATCAACAACCTCATGACTAGCAGGGTCAAATGTGGCAGAGATGCTCCTTACATCCCAGTCCTACTTCACCTTCAACACCCAGATCAAATTCCCTTCTCTTGTTGACACCGTTCTCCTTGGATTCTTGTCTTCTTTAATGGACTCCAACATGTGCCAGAAGCGAAGTAGAAAGAGTTTTCATGGTTTGTGGCTACACAGGTCTAGATCCGAACTCCAATCTCCATTTACTCACTATAGGATCTCAGGCATTTCATTTAACCTCTCTAGGCTTCCATTTCCTCATCTGAAAATTGGGGAGATAATAATACCTCTTTCACAGAGGTGTTGTGAAGATGAAATGAGTCTTCACAGAGTTCGACTCTACAGAGTCGAACTGTTTAGTCCAAAGCCTGGCCTGGAGTAACGCTTTTAGCCACTGTTGTTACTGACATTCTTCCTGCTTTTTTTTTTTTTTTTTTTTTTTTTGAGACAGAGTCTCGCTATGTCACCCAGGCTGGAGTGCAGTGGCCGGATCTCAGCTCACTGCAAGCTCCGCCTCCCGGGTTTACGCCATTCTCCTGCCTCAGCCTCCCGAGTAGCTGGGACTACAGGCGCCCGCCACCTCGCCCGGCTAGTTTTTTGTATTTTTTAGTAGAGACGGGGTTTCACCGTGTCAGCCAGGATGGTCTCGATCTCCTGACCTCGTGATCCGCCCGTCTCGGCCTCCCAAAGTGCTGGGATTACAGGCTTGAGCCACCGCGCCCGGCCTTTTCCTGCTTTTTTCATTATTTTTCCTTGTCCTTCAGATTTCTATTCTGAGTTGAATGTGTTTATTTTGAACTTAGACAAAAGCTTTTACATTTTATTCCCTACTGGTATTGATTTAAGATATGCTTTATTTCCAATGAAATAGCTTTTCTTGAATTTTTGTTAGACACGTGGTGCCTCATATTTTCTCAAACATCATTAAGAACAGAAACATCCTAAAAATTGAAGTCAAGTACATGCAGAAGTTAAGGGTCTTCAGTCTTAAGGCCCTCTGTTGACCAAGCCACTAGAGGCACTGATGACCTTTGCTGGCTTTTCAGTTTTCTGTTGACTCTGAGGCTCTGGTGTTGGCTTAAGGTCAGCTGTTAGAAAACAGTGCATTTATGATTTGGTCACACTGTGGGAGTCAGGCTTCTGCTAAGAAAGACCTCCAGAAAAGCCAGGAAGTTGTAAGTAAAGTTCTTTTCATTTGGATGTTGCCAGAAAAAACAGGCTGAGAACAAAGACCATTATTATAAAATACTAAAACAAGTCATTGCTCATCTTCAAGCATTAACAAACTTAGCACATAGTAGGTGCTTAATAATCACTTACTGCATGATAAGTATGACACTTCTTATGTGGAGTCTCCATTTACCTGGAGACAGGCCCTTTCTGGAATGGTTGACAATAGTCAGTCCTCCCCACCAAAACCCCTACAAAAGCCTATAAATAAATGTTCACACAATTTGAAACTTGTCATTTTATTGACTTTAATCATTGTCCAAAGAGAAATTCCTGGAGATATATATATGTGTGTATATCTACATATATTTTTATATATATATACACACACTCTCTCTATATACAGCATCTCTCTCTATATATATGAGTTAAATCAACAACTCTCTATCTATATATATATATATAGAGAGAGAGAGAGAGAGAGAGAGTGTGTGTGTGTGTGTGTATATATATATATATATATATATATACACTCTAAATATTAGGAAGCATAATTCTGGTAAAAAATAAATTTTGTCAATCAAGAAATTTTCCTCAGGCAAATTTCAGCTTTATAAAGATTCCAGTCCTTTGCAAGGATTGGGGGATGCTGCAGTCCTCCCTAGCGCCTCAGCATGGGTCAGCCTCCGCTACACTAACCCTCGGGGGAAGGTATCTGTGCAAACATTCAGCTGCCACCCCTCTGCCTGACCCTGCCTAGAAGAGCAGTGCATTTTGACAGAATTGTGGAGGGAAACACCCTCCAAAAAAGAGCAAAACAAACACTGTAGGGTCATAGCATTTGTCCTCGGGATACAATTCTTTTTTTTTTTTTTTTTTTTTGGAGACAGAGTCTCTCTCTGTAGCCCAGGCTGGAATGCAGTGGCCGGATCTCAGCTCACTGCAAGCTCCGCCTCCCGGGTTTACGCCATTCTCCTGCCTCAGCCTCCCGAGTAGCTGGGACTACAGGCGCCCGCCACCTCGCCCGGCTAGCCTTTTCTGTATTTTTTAGTAGAGACGGGGTTTCACCGTGTCAGCCAGGATGGTCTCGATCTCCTGACCTCGTGATCCGCCCGTCTCGGCCTCCCAAAGTGCTGGGATTACAGGCTTGAGCCACCGCGCCCGGCCGGGATACAATTCTTTATTGCTTATAATTATAATCAATAGAGTACTGTGAAACCTAATACTAGTCTCTTTTTTCTTTTCTGTATACATGGCCTTTTTCATAGTGCACACTCCCATCTATCCGCTGGGGGAATGGGAGGTAGAGTAGGAAATTAGGATTCTTTCTATAGCAATTTTGAGTCCCTAATAAGGCAATGTGAGGAAAAATAAAGATTTTAGATATGTTTATGCTGCCATTAACACAACAAAACCTAGGTCTGGACTTGAACATGGAGATTGTTAGAAACCAAAGAGAACTCAGGATAGAATATAAGGGGAATTCACATAAAACAGAGAGAAAAAGTACAAAGAGGATCTCCTTTTCTAGTTATGAGAGTGAGAGGGCAGGAGAAATGGGGCAAGAGACAGACCAAGGTCTGCGGTGACCGTCCACCCTTGGGGGTGAAAATAAAGGAGGAGGGCACTATTCCTATCCAACTAGGCATGGACCAGCCTGAGAACACTGGAGCCAGAGGCCTGCATCCTTCGATGCAGCCTAAGAAAGGTTGCGATTCTCCAGGAGAATCTCCATAGTCAGCTCAGGCCCGCATCCAAGATGGTGATGGGAAGGGCCAGCATAATGCTCCCTTAGGGCCAGATGGGGCCAGCTGCATCTCAGTGAGCCCATTCAAGGACCCATAGACTATACCTAAGTAGCCACAGGTCCCTCATGGGGACACAGTGGACAATGCCTGAGCTACAACATCACATAGAGCCAAGGGATAATATAAGGAACTGAGCGCAAGGATCCAAGAACCCTTCTTTTCCTCCTTGCTCCTCTCCACTATTCCATTTAGTATGTGTCACCTCAGATGGGAGCAGTGGGTACAAGGAAGAAATTGGATGAATACATATCTAAAAGAAAATAAATCATTTAAATGAGACTATTTAAACCAAAGATGCAATTAACAGAGATGCTAAGTGGCAAGTTTAAAAACACTATCCTCTGCTCTGTCTCCCAGGAGGGTGGGTATAGTGAGAAAGACTGGATAGCTGATAGAAAATACTGGACGTTTTCTTTGCACATATGTGTAATAATGTTAAACTATAACACGTCTATACTATAAAACAATTGTATATTTTTAACAGCTCCCCTTTTATACAAAGGTTTTGAGGCAGCTATAATCTATGTATTGGAAAATAAACACTCAAGGAAAGATTAAAAGACCTTTAATTAGTTTTAGTTATTTGTCATGAAGGAGCGAATGCTGAATTTACACTTAGTATATGTGTTTTAACATATAGAAGGTTAGTATGAGAAGTGTGGTAACTTGCATTTTCTTTATTCATAGAATGTCAATATTTTTGTGGAAGAAAAGAAGCAAGAACTGTCATATTAATGCCTTTATTTTCAGCACTTCCTAGACTTCCTAGAGCATGGTGTATGCTCAGTTAATATTTATTGAATGAATAAATGAAAATACAAATTGCTTAGCCTCAGAATGGATAGCTTAGGACATTTTTGGAGCTCTCTCAAGCCATTACTGGTGCTATGGGCTGAATGGAAGAGCCAGGGGAATCTGATGTGGCAGGAGGAAAGGGCTCTTGGTTACCCCATCCCCACTCTGACAAAACCCGCCAAAGAAGGAGATGTGAGGACTTTGCTGTGCCTGGACACCCCTGCTCCCATAGGCTGTAAGGCTAGTGTGAGTGTGAGTGTGTGTGTGCGTGCGTGCGTGTGCGTGTGTGTGAGTGTGAGTGTGTGTGTGCGTGCGTGCGTGTGCGTGTGTGTCTGAGTGTGAGTGCGTGCGTGCGTGTGCGTGCGTGTGCGTGTGTGTGTGAGTGTGCGTGCATGTGCAAGGGGCAGTGTTTTCTGGGTATGGGTGCTTGCTGCAGCCTCAGGTGAACGAGTACAACCTTTGCTGATACCCCATGGAGAGGCATCTAAGAACTGAGACTCTGGTCCCAGGGCCAGTCTAGGAGGCAGGGAAAGAGCACAAAAACATAGTCTCAGGGAGGCCTAAATGCTATCCAGTGGTACATCAAGACCATGCTTTTTTTTCCCCCCTCTAATATTAGAGGTTCAGGGACAAAATTAAGCCAGATAGAAAATTGTAATGGAATTGAGAATGTGATAGTGCCGGCATCATAAAGGAAGACGGTAGGAAGTGAAATGTTTTGTCTCAGGCCAGACACTGTGGAGCATGGATTTGGCAGATCTGATGCAAGACCCTCCTGATCACAAGGCTGGACTGAGTCATGGGCTGTGCCTGGCACATAGCCTTTGTTTGCAAATCACCCAGTGGCCGAGCCTGAGTTTGCCTTGTGCACTCCTGTGTGCATAATTTTTAAAAACGAAACCTTTTCCCATGCTCTTCAGGAGACTGGCCTTTTGCAATACAGTCAATCAAAAAACATTGCTGAGAAACAACCTACCATAAGAGCAGGACTGAGTCTTGAGAAGATTGAAAAGTGGGGAGAATAATTTAAGACTGCCCAGAAGGCATTAACTAGTATTCTACTTTCATAGATCAACTTTTATAGATTCCATAAGATTATTCTGAACTTCATCCAAAAGACAATCACTTGCCTTAATGTCTGGCCGAGTTGTTTCATGGGGTCCATAAATCTCAAATGACATTACCTGGCACTGTTAGTGATCAATATCACTGGTTGACTGAATCTGCACTGGAAACAGACATGTTAATCCACCTAGTTAATTCACTGTGGTAATTAATTACTGAACACTTATCTAATTAGCTAATGCTTTTATGTCTCAAACCCAGAGGTAAATGCCAGATTGAAATTGGTGGTTCTCCTCATTATACCTTAAAAATAAAATTGAGAGGTATGGCATGGAATATCAAATAAAAGTGTGCTGGTGCCTGTGGTAGTGAGTGAGTATGGTGAGTCTCAAAATTGCCAGTGGTTCCTGGGAAGGAGCAGCAGGTAGACCAGCCTGAGATGAGTCAGGGGTAAGAGACAGATGTATTATTACAAGCTATCAACAATAACTACTGTCCTAAGTTACAAAGGCAACACACATGTTAAAGACTATTTTGCCTCATAGTCATCATTACCTTTTCCAGGATAAGTGTCCTCAGGAATTTTTTGATATCTGGGCACAGTTGCAAACGTCTAGTTGGTGGTAACAATGGCAAGATTTAGGCTACATGGATTCCTCAATATAGAGTCCCCTATTCTTTTTCCTTCCTATTCTGTAAACTTTGCTGTCTGACCAAGATGGGCCAAAGGAGGCCAGTGTGACATTCAAAGAGTTTGCCAAGAATGACTGTCACCAGGAAGAGGAGCATCTTCTAACATGGAGAACTCAGTTAGGATATGAGCACTTGATTCTTGACTGTGATGCACATTCTTAGAAATCCAAGCATATTAGGAGGTGTCTTGTATTTGCTGCTGTTTGGCATTTATAGACATTTTAGGTTCTGATTCGCCTGAAAGCCATGAGACTATGTTCTTGAAGCTCTCACCAGCATAGAACTTCAGTCGATTGCTCTGGGAGTGAAGGGAAAAAAGATCAGGACGAAGTTATCTAGTTTTCTAGATTTTTCCATCCCCAAAGTGAAAAGTGAGAAGCATTAGCAAAAGTAGTGAATTCATGCCTTTCTTGGCAGAGACTTCGTTTTCTGAAAATACTATGCTATATTATTCCATGTGGATTAACCCCTGATTCAATAAATTTTACCAACGGCCTACAGTTTAAAGAAAGAGGCCCTGGGAAATAAGTTTTTTTTTTTTTTTTTTAAATTATCAGTCCTTCTGTGTGAACTGGAATGAGCAAAGTTCAGACAAAGGGACATTCTGAGGTCCTGACTTTGGATGCTTTCCTAACTTGTGATGACAAAGAATGAAAACAAGTTGGTGAGGGGCTGGATGGAGAGGGGAAACTGAAATGTTTGAGAACTGAACGTTCTCGTATGTATTGGACACAGTTTTGAGAAGACCTGGTAGGCGTGTTATAGAAACCAAAAGAGGACTTGTATCCGTGTACAGTTTTCTCAAAGCAAATAAGCCTGTTTACAACATCAAACCTGTGTTGGGATCAAGGACAAATGTAAAGGAAAGGTTCTCACCAATAGTTAACAAGCTAACCAACCTGGTCAAAGAGCTAGGATGGCACACCATCAAAGGGGACCTATCTTCTTGAGAAAGTTCTGCTCTGAGAGCTGGGCTGTGGTATAAAAGGCATGTCAGGGAGGGCGTTTTTTATTTGATAGGAAAATTTAAAATGCTAAAGGAAAATGTTTCTTAGCAATTTCACAGGAAAGAGAGGGTATCATTCTAACTTGGAACTGAACTATTATGACTAGATCTATAATAGCAAGTCACAATATTTCTCTTTCTTGACATCAATTTAAGAGTGACTATTCACATAGTAGAGAGAATGGCTTCGGTTATACCTGCCTCCAATAGTTCCATGAGATCTGATAGGAATACATATGTTGGGTGAGTAATTTTGATTTTCTAAATTTGTTTTGATCAGATGGATGCTCCTTAGATTTTGTATTAAATGATTAGATAATGGGCCTCTACAGTTATCACTGGATACAGCTCATAAAACAATAAAAACAATGCAAAATGTCTTTTCAATGACATTTTTACTCCTTGATTTTGGGGGTTAGGGGTTGGCTCATCTAAGAAAATGGGGCAAAATAAGTCAAAAAAACATGCAAAAATTTAGCCAACCTTCAGTAGTAAACAAATTCAAGGTTCAGCCTGGGACTCACTATAGCGTTCAGCCCTTAATTCCAAGACCATGCGCTGCAATTGAGAAATAATTAAAAGGGTCTCTCAGTGCCTGAGGGAGGTTTAATTGTGTTGCAGGATATTGTGGAGTGATTTAATATGCTTCGTGATGGACCTTACAGAGAATTTACTTCTGAAATACCATTTATGTGATTAATCTCATGGGTAGATATAAAATTGCTGAAGCTGTCTACAAATTTAGCTCCAGTTCCTGCCCCAGGTTAACAGAACACAACAGAGCATTAATCATCATGAGGCATAAGGAGATTTTGATGGTTCCCTCTGATTTCCTGAGAGTTGTGTGAAATGTCTTGCTCAGAGCCTCCATTATATCAGCATTTCAGAAAACACTCCATTTGCCCACCCCAAACAGAGGTAGCCTCCTGCATGTTCCCTTCCTCAGGGAAGCCCAGGAGAAAGAGAAAAAGAAAAATTATGAAGACGAAGGTAATGGCAAATGGAAAGACTTCTTCCCAGCCAGCAATTTCTTTTGTTTGGCAATATTTAATACTCATCACGTAGTGTAATTTGTCATGATTTACTAAAAAGACTATTATCTGTATTAGGAAAGGAAAAAGAGTTTGAAGAGAAAACAACACGTACAAACTTATTTAGTAAAAAGTATATATTTTGGAAAAATCAAAGTATTGCAAAAACTACATTCATATTGGGTAGAAATTTGGTGTGAAATCCCAAACAAGCTTTTTCTTTGGTACTGACAGAGTGATCATCTTAGAAGTGCTGCTTGATGAACCCAGTGAAACAAGACACTTCTATAGGCAGTCCCCCAAATTTTCTGAGAAATCATTAGACAGTGGGCCAGGGCATCAAGGAAAAGTAATCCTAATGAATTAATGTGTTATAATACAAGTGAAAATAATTAATGGCTCTGGTGGTTGGAGAATTTCTCCCCGGAGATAGGAAGAGTGGTATAGATGAGTGACTTTAAAAACACCAAAGCCCAGGTCTCCTTGAGTAAGTCAATCTGAATTTCTAGAGATAGGGTCTAGGAATTAAAGTGCCCCTGGTGGTTCTGATATGTAGCTAGAGTTTGGAATCACTAGGGTAGAGGAATAAGACTCTTTTATAGAATAATGATTCATAGATTCAGTTGGGAATCCAAAGGAATATTTCCAGGTCGTGAAAGTAGTCTTGGCAGAGTGAAACAGAAAGTGTAATAGAATTTGGAAGAAAAAGTGGATGGCAGTGTTTGTCAAACTTTAATGTGCATGTGAATCACACAGAGTTTGTTAAAATGCAGATTTTGATTCAGCAGATGTGGGGTGGAATCTAAGATTTTGCATTCCTAAGGAGCTCCCCAGGTGTTGCTGATGCTGCTAGTTCACTGACCACACACTGTATAACAAGGGACTAGGGCTAAATTCTTGCCTCACAAGAGAAGAAAGGAAATGTCCCTTTGCTTTGAGATTTTGAAGCTTGTTCTGTAGTAGTAAAGTGCACTAACACCATGGAATACTTTATTTTGGAAACTAGGTATGTATGACCCAGTAACTAATTAAAAATCTATTACTCTAGATGTTTTTGAGAAGGAAATTAATAGTATTTTGTTCTACTTTCTGAACAGTTCAATTTAATTCAACAATAGAATTTGTTAAAACTTAGGGATTCAAGAAAGATATTTGAGATAGCTTGCCTCAGGGGATTCGCAGTCTTTCTAGGGGGATGGAAACTTAACTACATTACAATGTGAAATGCTATCTACCAGCACTAGTATGAAACAAATGCTTTGGGAACACAGTAAGAAAAAAAGTAATACTGACCAAGGAGAGAAGATGCTTGGAAAAGCCTTTATGGAAGACGTAATATTTGAATTGGACCATGAAGGAAAATTGGAATTTTGGTAGGTGAAAAGTAGAAGAAAGGAGGAAGGATGTTTGAAGGACAAAGGCCTGAAGCAGGGGTTCTCAACTTTGGCTGTACCAAAGATCATTTGAGAAGATTTTTAAAATACTTAAATTTTTTAGATTTAAAATACAGAGTGTCTAAATTAATTAGTGCCTGGTCAATAGTGTTTTTGTTTTTGTTTTTGTTTTAAAGCTCCCTGGTAATTTTAATACACAATCAAAGTGAGAATCAATAAAGATATAGAAAGACACAAGGCTTGGTAAAATGTTTTGAAGTGTATGGAATGAAAAGCATGTGGAAAGGCCAGGCTTGGTGGCTCACACCTGTAATCCCAGCACTTTGGGAGGCTAAGGTGGGTGGATCGCTTGAGGTCAGAAGTCTGAGACCATCCTGGCCAACATGGTGAAACCTCATCTCTACTAAAAATACAAAAAATAGCTGGGTATGGTGGTGGGCACCTGTAATCCCAGGTACTCAGGAGGCTGAGGCAGGAGAATCGCTTGAACCAGGAGGCTGAGGTTGCAGTGAGCTGAGATTGGGCCACTGCACTCCAGCCTGGGTGACAGAGCAAAATTCTGAAAGAGAAGAGAAGAGAAGAGAAGAGAAGAGAAGAGAAGAGAAGAGAAGAGAAGAGAAGAGAAGAGAAGACAAGAGAAGACAAGAGAAGAGAAGAGGAGAGGAGAGAGGAGAGAGGAGAGAAAAGAGAGAACAGAGAAGAGAAGAGAAGGCATGTGGAGAGAAATGGGAGGAACAAAGAACAAAGAAGTCCCAGACAGTTCTTGGCAAAGACGTCTTGACCCACTGTGGTGTGGGGGTAGATACCTTTTATCACTGAAAACTCTAGTGGCATATGATTACTACCCAAATAACCAAAAGCTACAAATGATATCCTTCATAAATATGAACTGGATTGAATTAAGGTCATTCTTATAGCCGTCATCAGCTCACTGTCTTGCATTTCGTGGTATTTTACAAAGAAAAGAGAGGAAGGATTGGTGTTCTAGCTGTACTGCTGTGATGGGGGTTCAAGCCAGGGCCGTGGCCACTGGGTTGGAAAGAAAGTGGTGTATTCAGCTTGGTTGGTGGAGTCCTCAATGGCAGTGCTATTCAAAGTGTTGTCCACAGACCATCAGCGTCAGGACCAATGAGGAGTTTGCTAGAAATGCAAATTCGGACACACATCAACAACCCGCTGAATCAGAATTTCCAGAAGAGGAGTCCATGAAGTGTCTGGCTGATTCTTATGCATGCTACACTTTGAGAAGATAAAATAAAATACAAATAATTTACTCAAGTTTGCACAATTAGGACATATATGGTTGAACTTGTACTGGAACCCAGGCAATCTGAATCCCCAGTAGCTTATATTCCACAGCCTCCCATGCAAAGAAATCAGATGACCATTACAATCAGAACTGAATAGAAATGGCTGTTTTGTAATTTACTGGTTGTTAATCTTGCACAAGTTTCTCAACTTCTGTAAGCCTTGGCTTCTTTGTTTGTAAACTAAATTACTAATCTTACCCAGCTAATACAGCAGTTATGGCACAAATGAGTTAATGAATTTGTTATATGCAGTTTTCATGCCATTTTCATGCTTAGTGCTATGCTTGGCACATAGTGAGAGCAAATATTCGCCATAATTATTGTTATACTGCATTGCTTCTCAACGAATAATTTAACCCTAAAGGAAGGTTTATGTTCAGACTTTCTTTCTTGTGAGCTTTCTCTCAAAATTCTTTTATATCTTCTTTGTGTAATTTTTTTTTCCAGAAAAAGGTTTGTTCATGTTAAAAATCCTTACTTGGATTCAATGGATGAAGACATTCTCTATCACTTGGATTTGGGAACAAAAACACACAACCTACCAGCAATGTTTGGAGATGTAAAGGTAAAAACATTTCTAATTTCAGGAAAATTGATTGAGTTTTTTCTACTAATTTTTCTTCTTACCTTGCCAGAATAATCTATACACCATTGGCTAGTGAAGTCCCAACAGGAACTAAAGTCACACTCATTCTCTGAAACAATTTGGAATGTGTATATCATGAACAATCATTTCCACCCCAACAAGACATAAAGGTTCCCAAACTAAATCTAATGCAAACATGTTATTTGACTACTCTGGTCCCTGGAGATAAATACAATTTTATTGACAATACTGCTGGGTGTTGAGAATTCATTATGTTTTAACAGATTCAGCTCACTAACATCTACATTTATAGCTTAATCTCACTAGTTCTCATTTTATTAAATCATAAAAATAACTCAACAAAACTAACAATATTATTTCACTTCTGGAAAATAATCATTATCTAATATTTCATATTAAGATTTTGTTTCGTAAGAAATATTTCATAAAAATTATTTATTAAATACTACATAAAATTGTACTTCTGCATTGTTTTATCTGACATGTATTTTAATTATATAAGCAATTTGTAATTTGTATTCCTTATTTAAAACAGGGAATACAAAAAAGAATATGATTTTAAAAAAACACCCAGTAGTCCTACCACCTAAACATAGACACGATCAACTCATTTATTTCTTTCAATCATTTTTAATGAATAGACTTTAAAATAGTTGTAACTATATAGCTGCATTCTACACTTTATCATTTAGCTTTACATCATTAACATTTCTCCATATTATTACATTCTTTTGAAACATATCATTTATGGGTGTCAAGTGGTGTACCACACATTACAGAGACTATTATTAACTTTTATGCTAAAATATTTTCCATTATAAACAGGAGTCAAATGAATATTTTTGTACCTGAAGATTTTCTACATTTAGGTCAGTTTGCTTAGGGTGATTCACAGAAATGCTCAAAGAGACTGGATTTTTAAAGAACTTTGTTTTCCAAAAGACTATATCTATTTACAGTTGCACTAATGGAGAATCGCGCAGTTTTCATCTGACTTTTTCATTTCTTTGGCAATTACAATAACAAAAATAAAAGCGTCACATGTACTATCTCACTAACATCTGCAGATTTAGCTCTTTTAGGTGGGTTTAGCAGATATTAACTCTCTCCATAAAACAAGAAAATTAAGTTCAGAGAGGTGGAAGAAGGTTACAGTTACACCACAGAGTGGTGGCGCTGAGACCTGGACCAAGTTCTTCCAAGTCCAATCTCTAGGGTCCTTGCTCATTGCACTAGGAGGACCCTTTGGGTCACAGTAACTCAGGATTGTCCATAATTATTTAATCCTAGCTCTTTCACTTACCCATTGGGTCAAGAGGCAGGTGAGAAAAGGGGAAGAAGAAGAGGGGGAGGTTAAGAAGAAGGAGGAGGAAGAGGTTGGAGGCAGAGGAAAAGGAAGGGAACAAGAAAGTAAGGAGGGAGGGAAAGAAAAAAAGTTGGAAAATGAGAAGAAATCGATCTACGATGCCTATGGTCAGTAGGTGCTGAGTGGCCTTCTCCCACTCCCTCTCTCCTAGGCAGGAAAGTGTGAGGGTTTGGGTGGGTGTCCTCACAGCGAGGTGACCCACCGTTTCTTCACTCCTCTCCAGGCTGCGCTCCTTGCCTTTGTGTCACCTCCCTCTATCTTGTGCTTCATCTTCTCAATGTAACCTCTTCCCCTGCTGCTGTTTTGGTTTACTTATGCTCCAAGAGTCATTGATCAAGGTGGTTTTTAATACTCAATAATCAGATTGTACCAGAATTCAAATGTTAGATTTGAGGTTCATGCCTCACAATAATATCCCAGGACCTTTGTCTAGAGATGACTCTGATTAATTGAAAGACTTTTCATAATTAATGAACTAAGACACATAGCTGGTTAATACATTTAAAAGACTTGAGACATGTATTTGAGGCAGAAAGTGATTTGCTATCTACATATCTGGGTTTCTGTCTCTCTTCTACCATTTATGGAGTGCTTTCTATATATCAGACTCTGTGTGGCACGTGCGAATGGTACAGTCAGTCCCCACAGCAACTAAAGTAGTTATTATCTCCACTTTACAGATGAGAAAACCCAGGCTCAAATATATACATAGTGTTATAACATATATATAATATATGTTTATCTGTAATAGGCACAACACAGCTGGTATGTGAAACAACTGAGATTAAAACTTAGGTTTCTCTGATTAAAAAAAATAATGGCTCTTTCTCTGTTCAAACGAAACAAACCAACACAAAAACAAAAATAAAAGCACTATGTTTTAGTACTTTTTAGTAGTCCAAGTATTAGTTTCTGGGAAATCATTGGGATGGAAAGCTTTGTTTTAGAGATAAAAATAAAGGGACTCGCATGTATCTCTCTCTCTCATGCGCGCGCACACACACACACACACATGCACACACATAGTTGTCCCATCTCGGTTATAATCCCAGGAACCAGACCTTCACATCTCTGTCTGTCCAGATTTTGTTCAGCACTTATTCTCACACACTGTTTATCATAACCACTATCCAACCTTATACATTCACCACCCACCTGGCTGTGAACCTTCAGTAAATTATCTTTTGGATACAAAGATATGCTCTGTTTCAAACCTGTTTATCCCATCAGAGAGCAACTCTACTGATTGAGCCACTTTGATGAATAGGAGGCAAAAGAGAGAGAGAGAGAGAGAGAGAGAGAGAGTGTGTGTGTGTGTGTGTGTGTGTGTGTGTGTGTGTGTGTGTGTATAAATTGAGGAGCAGGTAACCTAGTTCCAAATGATCGGAACTGGCCATTTAACCTGAACTAGAATTTTTTCAAGGCAACAGGTAAAGTCTGATTTATTCTCATAGATGGTTTCCTCAGAAACTTGCCTTCCTCCAGCCATGTTCTCCTCTTTGAACGAGAACATTCTACATTCAATTTCTTGAGTCCCTTAAATCTCAGGGCAGCAGTCCTGGCTCAGAAAAGAGGACATAATCCATCAGTACCTGAAAACTCAGCCTTGTCTTCACAGAGATGATAATCATTATTAATAGCATTATCTTCAAAGAAAGGAGAACTCTGGGTGTATAAAGTTGAAACTTCAGACTCCAGCAATCGCTCCCATTTCCTTCATATTCTCACCATATTTAAAAATTTTTGCTATGTGCTACTGCAAAATCTCAGTAGCTTAATACAAGTTAAGTTTACTTCTCACTCATATTAGGTACAAAGTGGGAGTTCTTGGTTGATGGATGGTTTCCCTACAACTGATGATTCAAGGACCCAGGCTCCTTCCATTATTGTGACTCTGTTTCCTTCAAGGCATAAATTGCTGTTTCCCAGTGTGTCAACATCTGTCCAGCAGATGAGAGTGACAATATGTAGGGTCACCAATACATCCTCCTTGTAGGATAGGAGATTTCTATGGGCTAGGACTGGAAATGGTACCCATTACTTCTGCTCAAATTCTAGTCACTGGAACTCAGACATATGACCTTGTCTAACTGGAAAGGAGGCTGAGATGTTAAGTTTAGCTGGGTGCCCAGAAAGAACGGCAAACTGTTTAGGTGAACAGCTAATCAATCTCTGCCACACTCACTAGAAAGATTCAGACAATTAATACATACGGTGGAGGATCCTTAGGAGTTATCTGTTCGATATCAACATCCAAATATGTCTTTTATAAAATCACTAACTGATATCCTCTAATCTCTCACTAGAAATTTCTAGTAATATGTAAAATTATTACTTTATAATACCATATAATATGCATTTTGAATGTATTTATATTCCCTTGTTAATGTAGAAAATGCATAAGATGCAATAGACCAGATTCATACAACATGGCATAGTTAAGACTTTTAAGATACTAGGGATATCTAAAGCTGAGCTTTTTTCTGGCAGTCATTAGCCAAAGTCCTTAACATATTTTTGTAATGCCTCTGACTCCTTCCCATTGTGTTTCTAACTTCTTTGATAAAACCAGGACAATTGATCGTTTTGTTTGAGACAAAAACACTGTAAATGTCACTTAAGGTCAATGTTGGTTGGTGGTCTTCAGCCATATTTTACTTCTCATTAAAGCAGCCAGACTGAAAACTGTGTCCAGAGATGATGTTTAGTGAGTCTGGTTTAGGAGTAAGGAAGGCTTTAAAAACCAAGCTGCTTCTGTCTGTGCATATGATCTTTATGTCTCCAGAAATATTCAGGAATTCCTGTTGATTATAGCAACATCTACAGTTCAAAGGAGAATTCAAACCACAAGCTATTCTAACATCTGTTTTGGTTTTATGGTCAATGTGAATAGTTGTAATTTACATTCGCTGGCACCACACAATGAGGTTATTTTCAAACTACTGTACTGTGTTTTAAAAATTTCCTCGGACTTAGATCGTGAGCCAAGTCTTAACTATCCACACCAACAAAGAAGAAAATTCCATGAATTATTAATAATAAGTTTAAAACTCACCTGAAGCCATGGTCTTAACCTCTTTGTTACCAGTCTTTATGGCTGACTTCTATTGCAGTTCATTACTAGCTTAAGGCTTCATCAGAGAAACTCATAAGAAGGCAGAGAAATGACAATGTTAAGGGTAGAAGAGAAGCAGAGGGCCTGGATACAGGGCTAATAACACCACTAATTGCAAAAGAGTGTAGCTCAGGAACTATTGCTAAATGGAAACAGGATGCATCATGTTATCAGACCACCCAATAGTTAGAGTAAATCATTTGTGAATGGGGCCACCTATTCTATAACCTCAGTTAGGTATTTCATTAGACAGATATTCTTTATCTCTGTGATGGACCTTGTCAGCCCTCCCAATCCTCTGTCCAATGCTGCCCACATCAGCTAGATACCACCAACTGCCTTTTCCTTACTAGACGACTCAGACCAGCTTCATTTGTACTAAATTCTGCAATATAGGAATAGTAAGCAAGTTCAGAAGCAGGAATAGAAAATTGCTACATGATATATAAATTAACGGTTACCATTTGTCCATCACTGAGAACGTGTCTGGACTTGTGCAATGTCCTTTGCCATATGCAATCTCACGTTCTTCTTTCAAAACCCTCTGAGGTGTACTGTGTTTTTCCTATATTGGAGATGGTCTGAGGCACATAGCTTATTTGTGTGACACTGAGCAAGCTTCTTACTCACTGATGGGGTTGGAGTTCAAAGCCAGGTTTACCCAACCTCAAAGGGCAGACCCTCAGCTATGTTGTCTTCTCTCTCTTTGCATTTTCCTCGCCACTTACTTCAGAATCCTGGAGGATTTGACTCTTGCCACCTTGCTGTGGCCTGTGCTTCCTCCTGGGTGTGAGAGTCTGCCAGTGCTCACTCTCTTGTTGCCGACCCCTAGTGCTTCTCTGCTTCTCTCCCTGGCATCTACCTCTCCCATTCCTGGTCCCTGGGGCTAGTGGACCCCTAAACAGACTGTTGTATGAGTAACTGCCAGACAATTGTATTGCCATCTTCTATTAGACATCCCTGACTGCAACACCTATCCTAATTTCAGAGAAGGGAAAATGTGAATAAAGCAAAAACAAAAATAAATCACTGGAATTGATGAAATGCCACAGGGAGATCCCACATTTACAATAATAAGGCTTGTTCCATGAGAATTTCTTCTGAATAAGAAATTTAAAAGTCTTGAAATGATTCCTTTAAAATTTTAAGTTCACATAATCCATTTCACAATACAAATTTATGATGGGGGATGCGGAATCAGAAAACATACCTAAAACTGGTAGTTCTCCTTTTGCTCTTGTATCACTTACATGCTGTGGCCTCAGAACTTACATCCTAAGCATATGTCATGGTAATGCTCAACAATAGGCTGTCTATGTCAATTTAAGATGCTGGTTGGTGTTCACTATAAACAAAAACACCAGGAAACACCTCCTTGAATAATATGAACATTTATTTTGATTTGTGATTTTTTTTTTTTTACTAATTTAGTGCATAAAACTTTGCATCTGTTGCCTTATTTACAGGTTGATGCAAAATAGCTAATTCATGGAACATAAACCATGACATCTACACACTCTTAAGTAAATTAACTAAAAAGTAAAATAAAAAATTAGAGTTGAAACTGACCCGTGGTTCTTATCCCAGTTACCATGGCAGGCCCTTGTTTATTTTTATTAACAGTTTGTGTGTGTTGGTGGGAGCCCCAACAGAATGAAAGCATTTGCACTGTTTATGCACAAGGAGCTTGGGTTGGAGGAAGCTGAAGAAGACATAAAAGACATCTGTGCTGGGACAGACAGATATTGTATGTACAAAACCGGGCCTGTGCTCACCATCGATGTGAGTATCCATGGTTGCATTTCAGCTAGTCATTGCAGGCTAGACAAAAAAGTGGGAACTTTTACATGTAGGCGTTCTTTTTCCCTCCTGCTTTGCATTCTTACACAATTAAGCTAGGTGTCCAGGTATGAGTTTCTTATTGGAAAAAACCCCCAGGGCAGAACATAGCATGCAGCATCATTTTTGTTTATTAGTTACCACTTAGATATTCAAATTAGGGGGAAAATACTCAAAGCACCCCTCCTTTCTCTTTACTCTGTAACTGGTTAACACCCCTCACTCCCCCCACTCAATGGCAATTTTCCTTCCTCTATCCCTTACCCAGCTTTGGGAATGTTGAGCTTTTAGTACACATAGGCTAATTTTCAGGACTGCTAAAGTGCTGCTATTTAACACCATAATAAGCTCGCTGAAAAGCTGCTAATGCATTTCTACTGAGCTCTTGTGAATTACTGTCCTGCATTTAGAACATGTGAACAGTTACGGAAGCACACAGTGTCCTAAGACAAAATGAAAGGGGAATGATTTGCAGTTTTAGGGAACATGCAGACCATTTCCCCCTTGGACTCAGCTGGGCACACACTGATGAGGGCGTATGTGCATAGGTGTCCAATTTGCCTTCCCATGTTTATCCCTCTGCACAGGGCTGTATTCCGAAGCAATAACTCTGAAGCCATCACATTTCTGGGCAGTGCAATCCTCATAAGAGGCACAGGCAGGCATGCCAGGGGACAGGGGAAGAATCTCCTGCACAGGGTGGCAATTCTAAGGAACTGAGCTGTAAGTGGCTCCTACCAGAGGGAATAGGCATCATCCATGGATTGCCCTACAGTGTGGACGAGCATTGATGAAAACCTGGGGTAAAGAAGAGAAAATTATGCAACAACAATGAGGCAGCTAAATTGATCTCCTCTCTGGGCCAAGAGAGCCTGAAACCTGTTCAAATGGGAATCCATTCAATTATTCGCTTGTGCATTCAATAAACGATTACAGAATATCTACATTAGAAGGAAGCTGAATATCCACTGATCTTGGCAAATTTTTTCTTACCAACATTTGCTGGACTTTTAGACGATAACTGTTTTTTGTACAGTAAATGGAGAAACACAAAAATGTTAAGTTTCTTAAAAATGTGGCACTGCCATAAATAAGCAGTAAAACTTCAGAGGAAGAAATGAAAACAGCAATAGACTGATCCTGCTGTCCTGTCGGGAAAAAGACCTGAAATATGTGTCATGCCAAGGTTACCAATTAGAAATGGGCCTTACTAGGCAGGCAGGGGACTGACAACTGTGATTCCTTCTTTGAAAACTCTTCCTCTCCAGTAGCGGTTGAATGGGGGTAAATGTGTGTGAAAGAGAGCACAAGTCCATTTGTCCTTTCATCAACGCATCACATAATAAGTGACAATCATTAACTTACTAAATGTCTGAACTGGAAGGACTCTGAGAGATCATATAATAATTCATCTTAATTATAGTAAGAAAATTAGGTAAGAAAAAATAATACTGAGAGAGTTTATTCATTAGTCACAGAGGCAGTTCCAAAGTCCCAGACTTTTTAATTTTGGATATACAAATCAATACAAGTTTGATTCCTGGCTCCAGGACGCTTACTAAGCATTTGAAAGTCAGGGCATATTCAGTGGGAACCAGAAAGGGGGAACGCAGAGGTTCGAAATTTCCATAGCTCAACATTCTTGATAGAAGGAGGAAGTTCAGGTGAAAACATCATGGTCACGGCCAGTGGTTTTCCAAAGTCTTTGTATCCAAGAGTAGGACACATTGAGGAGCACATTTGACTCTCTGCTGTCATGTCAGGAATGAAGTTACTACCAGTTTTGAATTCAGTTCCAGTTTCTACAAATTACAGAATGGAAGATCTTTCTGGAGGGTTATTAGGACATCGTGTAGACACCAGGAGTTGCTAAATCCTCCAGCCTGTGTTGATCCCTTTCCTGTTGACATTGATTCCACTGTCCTGAATACTGAATAAAACAGGGTTATGGTCATGATCTATAGTAATTTAAACTCACTTCCATGTTCAGTATAAGTTTAAAATTGTGAAGTGGGAATCTAGCCCACGTTTCTACCCTAGTACCTTTCAAAGCACACAAAATTAAAAGCAAATGAAATGGATTCACTATTTCATTTAGTATGGTTGAAAAGGACTCTTGATTTGGAGGCCGAAATTATATTTCCTCAAAATCAAGTCAATCGTGCAAAAAGCTCTTTTTCAAAGG
This sequence comes from Macaca fascicularis, assembly GCF_037993035.2. NCBI lineage: Eukaryota > Metazoa > Chordata > Mammalia > Primates > Cercopithecidae > Macaca > Macaca fascicularis. Next base: position 53,591,223 of record NC_088386.1, read on the forward strand.
CTCATCATGAAGAGCCCAGTGGGAAGATGGGAAATGGCTCTGCCCTGACACACGTGTATACCATACCATCCCCACGTTCTGCTCTTGCTGATGAGGGCTGAAGTCAACAGAACTGGCAGCGAGACGCCTCCCTCTGATCTTCACAGATGGACACATCTGTCAGCATGTCACGTAGGTGCCAGTTAGGGAGGACTTACGTTTTCCTCAGCATTGGCAAAGTCTTAATGATTATGTAAATTTATCTGAGGCCTGTTAACTTGTAATGAAGGAAGAAGATATGTCCTGTTCATGTATCACTTTGCAAGATGTATGAAGACTTTCTCTTTCTCTCAACAGCACGGCATGGGCATCCCCTCCATTTCTATTATGCTTCATGAACTCATCAAATTACTCCACCATGCACGGTGCTGCGATGTCACCATTATTAGAATTGGTACATCAGGGGGAATAGGTGAGACGGATTGATTTCTATTAGAATTGAGTGATCCTTACACACGTGATAGCTGCCAAAATATACCATCCTATTCAGAGCCCAGCAGAAGCCCAGATGGGCTAAAAAGTGTCAGAAGGCTGGACTTGAGGAAATTCAAGGAAATCTGCCCACATTGCGTTTTTCTTTTCTTCCTTTTTTCTTTATTGAAACCCACAGGGAGAGATCTCACTGCCTATTGCAGGATGGTCTTAGGTGTTTATAAAGGGAAGAGTAGAAAAGTTGCTAGAAGATGTGTTTTGAGGGCAGGGGTAAATTTCAAGTCTTAGGAATTTTTTTGTTGTTGTTTTTGTTTTTGAGACAGAGTCTCGCTCTGCCGCCCAGGCTAGAGTGCAGTGGTGCAATCTCGGCTCACTGCAAGCTCCGCCTCCTGGGTTCAGGCCATTCTTCTGCCTCAGCCTCCCGAGTAGCTGGGACTACAGGCACCCGCCACCATGCCCGGCTAATTTTTTGTATTTTTAGTAGAGACAGGGTTTCACTGTGTTAGCCAGGATGGTCTCGATCTCCTGACCTCGTGATCTGCCCCCCTTGGCCTCCCAAAGTGCTGGGATTACTGGCGTGAGCCACCGCGCCCAGCCAGGAATTTTTTAAAGTAACAGAAATAAGTGTGTTCAAGTAAAAAAAAAATCACAAAAATTTCCCAGTTTCATCAGCTAAGTGAGCAAACTGCGAAGCTCTTAGAAAAACATTGCTTTTTGCTCACATCAGTTACTACATCACCTCTGTTGGCTGTATCTTTTCCTCATCAGTACACCAGAAAGAACCCAGGCCAGGCTTTCAGGGAAGGCTTAAGTGATGCTTCCTAAAGTTTTCACAGAGCCTCCTGACCTCCCTTCTTCTTTGGCTTCTCAGGCATCTGTAAAGAGGCCTTGTTTTTGCTTCCAGAATGTGTTGTGATGAAGTTTTGAGGAAACGTCTTCTTCTTCAGCTTTTTCTTAAGGAGCACATCTTGTCAGGGTATGATTTTACCATGTCACCAAAATGCAAACACAGACTGCACATGGTAAATGGAGAAGTTTGGTTGACAGGGCGATAGAACTGAATGGGCATTATAAAAAGGGCTGAGATTTAGGAAGAGAAATGGTTGTAGAATTAGACATTTATGGAGCAAAAAGGGATGTCAATAATCCTCACACAAATAGCTGAAGTGTTGTGTTCAACATCACAAAGCCACCATGGCTGAGCCATGCGTCACTAGAAATCATACACGTTGGAAAAGATGGTGGCCTTTCCACAGCCGTGGTCCAGGAATCAAGTCCAGCCAAGGCCCTTACATCTGGGAGAAAGTAAGACCTTTGTGGATATCCATCCAGAGAGAGAAGTAGAGTGTTAGCAATAAGTGTTAGATCAGGCATCCTTCTAGATTGTAGTTTATCCAATACCCCAAATAATCAGTAGTAGGGAACTACTCATTTGGGCATGAATTTCAGATAACATAGCTATTAAAGTTGCTCATAATTCTTGGGTTGTGGGTTACAAGGATCTGCCTTCAGAGCCCACATTCATGCATTGTAAAGTCCGGACTGCTACAGTTACCACTTGATATTAATGAACACCAGCATGGGCAAGGTGCTCCAATGACCATCTAGCTCTTGATAATGGTCTTTTATTTCATGGCAACATGATACATACAGCACACAATGAAGGCCCATGGATGGTGGCAAATTAACCCACTGTGCTGGTGTAGACACCTTCATTTTGAAGTTTTATCCTCATTAAGAACTCTTAGCTTATCAAAAAGTTGTATTTGCTTATTTTGTTTTAAGCAGTTTTGCATTTGGAGATGAAAGATGTACACAGTATTATGTTGCTCACATGATCCCTTCCTACATGAGCCAACACACCTTGATAAGCATAAAGTACTCAGTTAAATAGTACGTTGACCTTTGAGAAACCTTAACCATGACATAATACACTAACACATTTAAATATCAGGATGGCATATAAATAACATCATTTTTATGTATACGCTTTCAACTTCCCTCTCAATCACTTTCTTAGGACATTGTGAACAATTCAAGGAGCCACTTACTTGGATTGTTTAAAAAGTATCTGGCCAGGCACAATGACTCACACCTATAATCCCAGCACTTTGGGAGGCCGAGGCAGTGGATCACTTGAGGCCAGGAGTTTGACAGCAGCCTGGCCAACATGGTGAAATCTCTACTAAAAATATAAAAAATTAGTTAGGTGTGGTGGTGTGTGCCTGTAGTCCTAGCTACTCTGGAGGCTGAGGCAAGAGGATTGCTTGAACCCAAGAGGCAGAGACTGTAGTGAGCTGAGATCACCCCACTACATTACAGCCTGGGTGACAGAGCAAGACCCCATCTCAAAAAAATAAAAATAGAAATAAAATTAAAAAAATAAAAAGTAGTTCACCCAACAAGGACCTATTATCAGTGGCCACCTTGGGTCTCTAGTTGGATCCTCTAAAGCATTTTGTAATTAAGTCTACTTTGATCAATATCAAAATTTATGCCACCCTGAAGGATAAGGCTATACTCTATAGCAGGGATTGTCAAGCTTTTTCTGTAAAGGACAAGCTAGTAAATATTTTAGGATTTGCTGACTGTGTGATTTCTATTGCAACTTCTCAACTCTGCCACTAGAGCTTGAAAGCAGCTATAGACAATATGTAAATAAATGGGTGTGGCTGTGTGATAATAAAACTTTATTTACAAAGACAGGATTTGGTTTATGAACCATAGGCTTGCAGAGCTATAATCTATGGCATCTTTGTGAAAACATTCACTCATTCGACAAATTGTTATTGAGTACCTATAATGTGGCAGGCACAGAGCTAGACCAGGAGAGAGCAGTGAACAGACACAGTTCTTGCCTTTATAGAGTTTATGTTCTATCAGAGAAAAAGATAAACAAATGGGTAATTATAAAAATTGTTAGGACAGAGAGAGTCTAGGGCATCTATGAAGATATATCTTCTTATTCAGACTCTAAATAGAAATGAGACTGGGTCAAAAGCTGGGTCAAAACTGGGCCTGGGGAAATTTAGTGTAACCTGTCTGTGTTGCCTTTTAATTTTTTCATTTGTTTGCTTCCCTTCTGTGGATTCAGACCTTTTTCAGGAAGTAAATTAAGCTGACACCTGAAGAGTGACTTGGGGTGTGATGAAAAGGTGGGGGGAGGATGAGAGGGCATGCCAGGCAGGGAGACTAGCAGTTAGCAGAAAACAGTTTCTTAAGTAAGCCCAAGTCCCTTGAGCACCCCAGAGTTTGTAGCCATGGAAGGTCAGCCAAGAGGCCTGATTTACATGGAGTCGGGGAGGGAACAAATGTGACAAGAATCAGAAGAAAAAGAGGATAGAGATGCAAAGAAATTACAGTAATCAAGAAGTCACGAGAAGATTAAATATTAAGAAGTCACATCACTTTATGAAAGCTACTTGCTGGCAGGCTTATTTATTTTTTTCCTGACCTAATTTATTCAGATTTGAGCCCAAAGGCTGGCACTAATTTGCATGTCCAAGAGTCATGTTTGTCTTGAAATCTAAACCCCATCACATTGTAAATATGCATTTGGAAAGACAAAAAATGTAAATGCCTCTTCTGAATGTTATTTAATTGCATTGGGAAAAGAAAATAATTTTAAAGTTGAAAACAGGGAGACTCATTAGCAGCTAGCATTAATGTTCGCAGAATTGGTTACATATGCTATGTGTCAAAAGTAAACTCTAAATGATATTCTTCTGTAATCATTTATTATCACATTGCAGAGATTGCACCAGGGACTGTTGTAATAACGGATATAGCTGTAGACTCCTTCTTTAAGCCCCAGTTTGAACAGGTCATTTTGGACAACATCGTCACCCGAAGTACGGAACTTGACAAGGAACTATCTGAAGAACTGTTCAACTGTAGCAAAGAAATCCCCAACTTCCCAACCCTCATTGGACATACAATGTGTACCTATGATTTTTATGAAGGTGAGAACAGTTTATAAACTGGGAAGGCAACAGAAAAATGCCAGCAACTCTTTGTTATTCAAACCCATAATTTATATTAAAAGCTCTCCTTTAGAAAATTAATATTTGTGGATTAAAAAGGAACTGAAACAGCCTTTTTTTACTTACTAAAGCATAAAGACACAAGGACATAACGAGCAGCAGAGAAACACCCAGAATGAATTTCTATTGAGGGTGAATTTAATCCTCCAAGAACAAATTGAACACTAAAATGTAATTAGTGATGTTCACAAAATCTTATCTCTGTTGAATGCCTTTAACTTAGATTAGCATCTCTAAGAGAAGGGAAGTATACTGATTCTGTGTTTCTGCCATTCGTCTGTACCTTAAAAGGGATTCTGTCCCCAGGAAAGAGTGGGCCAGAAAATGGGGAGAAATGCTTGGGGAGGAGGTATAAATCCCACTGGATGGTGTGATCCGAGTGGGGTTTTGTCTCTCAGCCATGAATAAGGGGCCCCCAGACCGAGTTTAGAGACAAATGGAAGGTGACTGCTATGTAGCGGGCTTGCTACTAGAGATGAAAGGCCCAGGGGAAGAAACCTTCAAAGACAGACCCCCAACTTTTCTCGTCCCAGAAGAAAGAATCTACATAGAGTTGGTACCGTGCCTTGAAGGGCATTCTGAAAATCTGGCAGTATAGTTATATTCTTTTCAAAATCCATACTATTTCATTATAAATTATTTTTATTTTCCCTTTGGATCAAACTTAAAATACTATATTGGATTTTAAGAAATTATGTTTGGAGATAGGTCATATTATCTATACATTTTACTTCCAGTTAGTAAAGGTGGTTTTACCACATACTTGTTGTAAAATAGCAGGGCTGTTGGGGTCTGAAAGGGCTGAGACCCTCTGTTTAAGCCCACTGACTCACAGTCCCTCCATCCCGAGGGTCACTCACTGATATGTTAAGCAGAGTTTGCAAATGGCAGTTTGTTAAAGTCAATGTTTCCTTTGGCCTGCACAGCATTTTAAAAAATGTGAATTATTTTGCCAACATTTACAATATCTGGAAATGTTATATGAACATCCACATTTCTGGCTTTTTGAAAGAACTAACATTTAAAAATGTAGAATATATGCATGGCAGCCTTGGCAAGCCCTGACCCACATCTGGGGCTACGTTTGCTGAGGCGGGGGTGAGGCTGCTCCCCTCCGACCAGACACTTGCGTCGGCATTACCTGCGTGGCTCCTGCGAGGTCTTGTTTGAATCAGCTTAAATCGCACTCTGTCAGAGGTGTCGGCAGGCAGCTCTAATGAGAAGAGAAGGAACAAGGGGAAGCAGACTGCCGGGGTGAAGGTAGCATGAAAGAGTTAGAGGAAAGGGAGAAAAAGAGAGGAAAGAGCACCAAAAAGGGGATTGCGAAAATAATGGATGGCAACCGCGTGCTATTAGGCCATTTGCTTGAATCCAGGCCTTTTCAGGAGTGGGGAGGCATTAGAAGGTCTATTTCTGGGTGTGCACAGCGTACAGGAGGAGTAATGACATCAGACTTTCCTTTTCTTGCTTCTGCCTGCACTGGAGGATACAGGTGAAATTCAGTGACGAATGAATATTGGGAGCAGCCTGGAAAGGAAAACATGATCACAAGGGGTGGCATGCAGCCTGAGAGGTGTGCGGAAAGGCGGAAGGCGGACAGTGTCGCAAAGGGCATAAGGAGAGGCGCAATGTGCAAACACTGTCCTGATCCTCAAGTAGCTTAGTGTCTGGAAGCCTCTTTTTCTCTCCCAGCACCCGTCCCTGGGCCATTCCCCAGTCATTGGAGCAACCTGAGATTCTCTTCAAAGGGCAGCTCTCACAGCAACCCGCCACTTCCTGATTTGCCTGGGCACAGTGCTGGCTACCATAGCCACTCAGCAGTGACTGACCCCAGAATTGAGGCCCTCGGCCATGGACGCTCCTTCCTACATATGAGACTCCTGAGCCAGGGACAGCCTCGTTCCATGGTCCTCTGGTAGGAAGAGTCACACAGCTCAGTTTATCCTACATGGGAAGCACACTGCAGAGTTAGAGACAGCCGCGGAGGGCTCCAGCCAACAGCCAGCCTCTTGTGACGCCACTGACAGTGGGGTGGGACATCAAGTCACTAAACGTTCTCCCCTCCCTTTCAGGCCAAGGCCGACTAGATGGAGCACTGTGCTCCTTTTCCAGAGAAAAAAAGTTAGATTACTTGAAGAGAGCATATAAAGCTGGCGTCAGGAATATTGAAATGGAATCTACAGTGTTTACAGCCATGTGTGGACTCTGTGGTCTAAAAGGTAAGCTTTTCATGAATGCTTAGGGTCAAATTCTCCTCCTTCATGCAGCTACTTTTACACTTCCGGAGAAGAAAAAGGGGTCCAGCTATATATTACCTTGGGCTGAATGCATGACTTGTAATTGTATATAATATACATTATCTCATAATATCTTGTGAGTGGCCAGGACATTATTCCTATTATGCAAATAAGGAAACTAAACCTCAAGGGTCAAAATCAAGTTGCCCAAGGTCAACAGCTAGTTGGTGACATGTTCAGACTCGACAGCAAGTTCGGTTTCCTTCATCCTGGTAGTGGCTGGTAGTTTCTATTACAACTGAATTTATCGAGACAAGATACAAAAAGAAATTCCTAAAATAGTCCATCAGTCATAATTTTAAATAGCACGGTCAGGGAAGGATGGGAGGAGAATGTGCCACATGGCTATCTGGGGGAAGAGCATTCTGATCAATGCAAATCCAAGGCCACAGGCAGGAGGAGCACTCAGGGAGAACTGGAGGAAGAGGGAAGAGATCAGGAGGGGAGAGGCAGTGGTGGAGAATGGTAGGAGAGAGGGAAGGTACACAGATTGTATAGGACACTGTGAGAACTCTGGGTGAAATGGAGAGCTTTGAATAAAGAGGTGGCTGGATCTGACCTGTGTGTTAACAGAATCACGGTGGCTGCTGAGCTGGGAAGACCCGAATGGGGTGAAGGGTGGAGCAGGGAGAAGAACGAGAGGGCGAATGCAGTAGTCTAGTGAGAGTTGATGGACAAAGTGATAGCAGCGGAGGTAGTGAGAAGTAGTCAGATTGTAGAAACATTTTGAAGACAAACCCAGCAACATTTGCTGATGACTTGATGTAAATTTGGGGAGAAAGGCAGGAGTTAAAAGCGACTCCCATGTTTATGGCCTAAACTACTGGAAGCGTGAGGTTGTATAACTGGGATAGAAAAAATTGGGGTGAAGATGTTGGGGTAGTAGACATCAAAATGGAGGCCAAGCAAGCAGGTGAATTTATGAATCTGGAGTTTAGGTGGGTCGTTTGGACTGGAGACATAAAATTCTAAGTTGAGAGCATATAGATGGCATTTAAAGCTATGCAATAGATAAGATAACGAACAATGAGTCTAGACACAGATGACAAGAGGTCCTTGCTTAAACATTAAAAGTTAAGGGAGATGGGAGAGACCAAGGAGGAGTGGCTCATGAAGTTGGCAATACACCAGGGAAGTGTCGCATCCTGATATGCAGAGAGGAAGGCTTCAAAGAAGTAAAGAAGTACAGCACAATAAAGCTTCATTTTTATCATAAGTGGAATTTGCCTTGCAATACTTGTCCTTATAGTCAACCAATTTTAATCTACACATTACAAAGAGAATATATGTGGTCATATTTCTAAGAATGCATTTTACAAAAAAGCTAAGGAGATTGATTGTCGAAGTACTATCCTTAACTACTTGCATCTGTCAGAATATATGCACATGTAAATTATTGGTAAAAATGTGGGAGGAACACACAATGCATTTTTGTACTTTTTTTTTTTTTTTTTTTTGGAGACAGAGTCTCCCTCTGTTGCTCAGGCTGAGTATAGTGGTGTGATCTCAGCTCACTGCAACCTTTGCCTCCTGGGTTCAAGCGATTCTCCTGCCTCAGCCTCCCGAATAGCTGGAATTACAAGCTTGTGCCACCATGCCCGGCTAACTTTTATATTTTTGGTAGAGATGGGGTTTCACCATGTTAGCCAGGCTGGTCTTGAAATCTTGATGTTAAGTGATCCACCTGCCTCGGCCTCCCAAAATACTGGGATTACAGGAGTGAGCTATCATGCCCAGCCCATCTTTGTACTCTTTTGAAGGTCATTGCTAATACCCTCTTTTAGAGAACAAGAACATCTGCTTTTCTCTCTACAAGTTAGTGACAGTGGGAAAGCAGCACCCCACACAGCCCGCAGGGACACCTGGATTCAGATGTTTCTGCTCTAGGAAATGCCTCCTCACGTTTATTTATTATATAAACAAGTGATCACTTGAGTCATGTCTCCACCTAATATGTAAGTGTAACATAATCTGTTAACCACTTTATTAATAGTTAAATATAAAATGCCGAGATATTAACATGTTGCCTTTGTGAAAACTGGGTGATGATCAGCAGTTCTTTCTTAAGAGGCACCAATTGGCAGCCAAGAAGAGTTCTAGGCTTGTGGACCTGGACTCTTGAGTCTTTCTTTCTCTCTTTAGGATGTTGCAGAAACCTAAGTGAAGTTATTCTAAGAGCCTTTCTGTCCTTGCTGCAAATCCTTGTGACCTTGGTCTCTCTGCTACCTGCAGGTTTCCCTCCTGGATACTTTCTTCTCTACGTTTCTGTAGTTACCGGCCCCCACTGCATTTTCTTTCTTATGCTGCTGCTGGACCTGCTGGTAGCTGATTTTCCCCTGCAAATAGCTCTCTCCCAGGCCACTGCTGCAGCCTTTCATGGAGTAGACCCCTTCTAGACTGCCAACATTCACACTAAAGGCTGCATCTGCAGCTCTGTAGTTCTTGGGAGTATTTCTATCCGAATGTCTTCATGGTGCCAGGGGCTCTTTATCTCCCTCAGATACTACTGTTTTAAAAGGTGGATTCCTGGTATGCTGCCCCTTGGAAGATCAGCCACCAAGTATAGAGACAAAAATCCCATACATAGGATGCTATCATATTCTCTTCTTTCATTACTACTTCATAACATCCTCTTCCTGTAACACTGAAACTTGGAAGCTGGCACCTTCTGATTTTAACCCATTTATAACATACTTTGTGTGAGCCAGAAAAGCTTGCTTGGGGAAGGGCTGAGAATGCATTAACGGACAGCTGCTGAAACAGAGAAAGTTAGAGAGGGCATCCAATGGTAAGCAATATGGAAAAAAAGATTTCACCTGGCACTAAGAGCCCAGGGTCCATAGGCATGTCTCTGCAACCCCCTCCCCGCCACTGTTAGTTATGGCCCACCCTATCCTGTTTCACCAGACAGCCCTCTGAGACCTCTTCTGTTCCTTTAGTACTACCAGATGACTGGATAACCAATCTGAATTCATACTAAGGTGATGGCTTATAAATAACAATTTTTTACAGAAACAAGGGTCTTCTAGAGAGCCATTGTACTAATTTAGATGAATTACTCAGAGTTTGGACCATTGCAGAAACAGATCTTTCTATATCTACTTAGCACAAGGAAGCCTTGGGTCCATGTGGATTACCACTTATTATCTTTGCAGTTAGTATTACACATCTCACCCTAAATCTCACCTCCTCAAAAAAGTCTTGCATGACTACCTATACTCACTCACTCACAATGGTGTCATTCTATTTCATTTATCTGCATCACATTTACCACTACCGACTATATTTCCAGTCTGTTTGTAAATTAACTTATATATTATTTCATGCATATTAATGTGTGAAGGCCTATATTGATTATTTCTGTCCATTAGAATATAAGTGCCATAAGAACAGGGACCTTGTTTGTCATTGCTGTATCCCCAGTACTTAGAATATTGCCTGCCATATGGACTTTCAATATTTACTGAATGAGTGAATGAATGAAAAAAAAAAGGGCCACTAGACTCTTTTTCACCATGGAAAATGGCCATTGCAAACTTTAACCTTCATTCCCCAGCCATATAAGTGGCTTAGAATTGTCTAAAAGACTTAGGAGTATCTCCTAACTGTCCACAAAAGAGGAAGCAAAGCCTTAAAGTCAAGCCTCCCTTTGCTCTAAGGTCTATACAAATATTTATTTTGCTAGATCTACAACCTCTGGGTTTTTCAATATTTGATAGGCGGACAAACTACCTGTAATAAGGCCACTGACACCCATAAGTCACTGCTGCTATCCTGATCTCATTATCTTAGAAAAGAGAGTTGGGAATCCAATGCTGTTTTAACAAAGATTCAAGTGAAGGGAAATAGTGGAATTCACTCAATTATTCCAAGGCTAAATTTTCAGCATAAGGTAAACCTGTACAATGGAAGCACTGTGTAATGCTCAAGAAATGCATTCTCCTGTCACTTTATAATATGCACATATCTGTGTCTCTCTTAAAGCAAAATCTACTTTAATTAAGCCCCAAACATTCTGGATAAAGATGATAATCCTCTTGTATTGTGAACTTGTGATAAGTATGTTTAACTTGCATTCATGTTTTAAAGACAGTGCTGCCTTTTGACACAGGCTTGCATGACAATATATGAAGCCTAATATTTGCCTAAGCTTAGGTTCTGCTTAAATCCTCTTCTATGTCTAGTTGTTTGCAGCACTCACAGTGGCTTTTCTTTAAAGCATTCAGTGTTATTTCCTTGGACAGACACTGGTAACTTAGGGAAATATTTAGTCTTTATAATATTATCTTAATACAGTTCAATGAGAGGGAGCAGAATCTTGACTTTAATTCCACGTTTATATTCTTCTGCTGTTCCCAACAATGAAGGATATTGGACTCCGAGAACTACATGAGGATCATTGATAAAGGTAAAAAGATACCACAAGGATTAAAGGTTGTAATCGGTTTGGAGCTAGAGTATTTCTTAACCCTAAAATGGAGATAAATCCAGATTTTGAAAAACCCTTAGGCCAGGGTACAAGGCAACCAATTGCAGTGCTCTTCACCTTTACAAGAAAAAAATAGACTGTAGCTCAGGAAGGTTAAATAACCTTCCCACCTTCTCAGAGCTGGGAAACAGGTGAGCTGGACTTTGAACCCAGCTCTGCTGACTCAGGCCCCTTTGCACCCTGCCTGCCATTTCTTGACAGCAGCCTCCCCGTGGAGACAACATGGTCATAGTCTCTGGACAGAAGAGCCAAAATGTGCACCACTAAAAGTCAATGCAGATTTTCCCATTTTAAGCGTCGTGAGCAGATAGTTGCACCACTGCTACAAGCAAACCCTAAGGACTGAGCACATACCAATTGACTTAGTGATGGGATCAAATAAAACGTTAAGCAGATACTTATTTACTAGTATGCAGAGCCCTTATTTTGCCAAGAAAATCAGTCACTGTAGCTGGAAAATCAGGTATAAATGGTATATAATTCACTTATTACTTTTAGAGGGACAAGATTTTAAAAAAAATGTTTCTTTTTGCTTTGTTTTCACATATTTTAATCAAAGTCAGTGTCTATAGCTTTGTTTCATTCATTTTAATTCCCCCCTCCTAGCCTCTATTCCACTCTTCGCTCCCCACTGGCAACAACTCACACATTAGAGATCACTTAGGGCCATTGATTCCACCCTGTCTGTGGCTGTCATTATCTGTGGCCCTCCTTTCCCCTGCTCTGGCCCCAGGGAGGCCATCTGGATTCCCCTGGTGAGCCTCCCACCCCCACCTCCAGTAAGTGCGCAAGGCTCCATCCTCTGCCTATCCTGCCACATCTCTGGTTAAGGGTCCCACATCTGGCAGAAGCCCCAGTCCTCGAGGTTACCTCTGGACCTGCTGGAGAAGACAGCAGTTTTTTGAACTAACCAAATCATGTGACGTAGGTAAGCTGAGGATGTAGACTTGCAAGAAGCCTCTGAGATCTAACCTGCTCCTTGCTCAGAGGATGAAATGAGGTCTAGAGAGTGTAATTGACCTGCCTGAGGAAACAGATAGACTGAAATAGAGATGAACTAGAATAGAGATCTCCTGTCTCCTGATCACCACTCTCTTCACTATTCCATAAGGTGCAAAAAAGTACTGTATTCATCTATTGAAAGATGACCTGTACTGCCTCTGTTTGAAAAAGCATTTGTGGCAGCTTTCAATGAAAGAGGAATGCATAATAATATAATTTAAACAGAAGTAAAAAAAAAATAGGAGGCATTTATTTAAGGGAATAGATAGGAAGGTATCCTTTTTTTATTTTTATTTTTTGAGACAAGGTCTCTCTCTGTAACTCAGGTTGGAGCACAGTGGTATGACCACAGCTCACGCAGCCTCCACCTCTTGGGCTAAAGCTATCTTCCCACCTCAGCCTGCAGAGTAGCTGGGACCACAGGTTCAAACCACCACTAATTTGTGTGGGGGGGGTGTGGGTTTGTTGTGGTGGTGGTGGTTGTTTTTGCAAAGTTGAAGTCTCACTTTGTTGCTAAGGCTGTCTTGAACTCCTAGGGTTCAATCAATTCTCATGCCTCAGTCTCCCAAAATGCTGGAATTGCAGGCATGAGCCACTGTGTCTGGCTAGAAGTTATCAGTATTAAAGAGGCCACCCAGGAGTACAATACTTAATTTAAACACTTAGATTGAGCTCCAAGTTTCCTGGAAACCAAGCTGTAAATGAAAACACTGCATTTGGGAGGCTGAGACGGGCGGATCACTAGGTCAGGAGATCGAGACCATCCTGGCTAACATGGTGAAACCCCTTCTCTACTAAAAATACAAAAAAAAATTAGCCGGGCGTGGTGGTGGGCGTCTGTAGTCCCAGCTACTCGGGAGGCTGAGGCAGGAGAATGGCGTGAACTCAGGAGGCAGAGCTTGCAGTGAGTCAAGATTGCGCCTCTGCACTCCAGCCTGGGCGACAGAGCAAGACTCCGTCTCAAAATTTAGCTACTAAACAAAAACATTTGCAGTTTGTCACAAAATCTTGATCCAAATGTTAAACTTAAATGAAATTATCAGCTATATTATAATGTGCAGTGTCTCTGATAGCACCTTTATAAAAGGTATGGGGCAATTCTTTATAGGTATAATGAATTGGTTCTAATTCAGCATTGTTTGGGCACCCAAAGAACTGGGGTCCAGGTATGTACATTTGTGGTAATGATGATTCAGAGATAGAGTTTCAAGTCTTTAAAGCAGTCATTTTCAAATATTAATGTACAAATAATTTAACTGGGAAGATTTTTTCATGCAGATTCACTGCCCTTTCCCAACCCCCCATCCCCAATTCTGATTTGGTATGTCTGAAATAAAGCCTAAGTATCTCTGATTCTGTTGCAAGAGACTAGTGGAGCACATTTTGAGAAACACCAATCTAGAAGAACAAATTGTTTCTATGTCTCTTACCGTTGACCAGCCCCTTTGAATATAAATTTTCCCCACCTTGTTTTTAATAAGTAGCCAACAGCCTGAGATTAATGTTTCAGCGGAGATACAGGAAGTGCAAAGGCTCTGGGTTGTTGATTAAAAAACATTTTCAGTGCTTTACATACCAGGCATATAGGGAGCAAAGGTAGTGTTTGCTTAATAAACTCAAACCCTTGAGGAGCAGTGGGGGAGGGTATGAACACAACCAGGAAGAGGTAGAAGAAAGGCCAGGCTGGGAACTCCAAAGCTAATCTTTTCTGCTTTGCCATTTTCCAAAGACCAGCCCTGTTTGGCTTCTACTGTGCACATGGGCATTTGTGCCCAGCCCTGCTATTTTTGCCCATTGTTCATGGGAAATCCTTGTTGGAAGTTCATTCTGAATCAGAGAGGTGGGGTTAAAGTGGTGATCCATAGCGGTGTATGGATTCCTAAGGATTCATGAGTGAATTTTCAGGGACCCTGGGACCCCTGAAGTTATACACAAATATTTTGTGTGTATAGGCAGAAGTGTATTTTTGTGCGAAAAGAGGTTCCAATTAAGACTTTCATCAGATTTTCAAAGGGGTCATAAATGTTCCCAAAGGGTTGACAATCACTGGGCAGTCCTAGTTCAGCTCAGGGTGCATCAAGCTCCATGTTCCGGTCTGTGTGTTCCCAGAACATTCTAGCCTCAGGTCAGCTCACTGACAATCTCCTTGGTGGCAGCTGGGTCACTAAGTATCTCTTCCTCCCCAGCAGCCAGCCTCCCTGCCTAATCTGAGGATTATGCTAGCAAAGCTGTCAGGCTTAATTTCAGCAAATTGTTTTGGGTAATTAGTCCCTTTTAATTGCTCATGGAAATAGTAATTTTAGGTGACAAGATTATTATATGCTGCTCGTTAGTGGATTCTCAAGGGTCAAGAAAACACCACTGAGATTGCTATAACCTGTTCTTTTCTATCTTTGGCATTCCCCTTGAAATCCAGAAAAGACATTTAGTAAAGTCGGTTCCCACTCTGTAAAAAGTATAGAGCACTGGTTTCCTTTTATCCTTCTGCCAAAGTGAAGGATTAGAGCAGGACTTTCAACTTTTCTGTGTGACTGCCAGCCCATGTTAGGCTTCACAGGTTTGCTGATCATTAACTTGAAAAGCTGTGGGAAGTTTCTAGCTCTTCCATTTGCTTGTTTACCTGTACAGCCAAGTTGCTTTACAACTGACTGAGTTTTGAATAAATAGGGTCCTAGGTGATGAAATATTTGACGCAGCTCAAGTTGAGTATTTTCATTGCTTTTCATGTCACTGAACAAGAGGGTCAGTCTGACCAATGGGTCAGTCTAACCGATAGGGCAGGATTGCCTAATGGTTCACCATGTGCTAGCTCAGGGGAGGAATGGATGGAAGGTAGAGAACTCTTCTCATCAGTTTAGGAAGCTAGGAGTTGATTGGCTCTGACTAGCTGTGTAATACTGGGTCATTTGGTTGATTTTTCTAAGCCCTCATTTAATCATCTGTCAAAAGGGGACAAAAATAATACCTAGCTCAAGGAACAGCTGTAAAGGATTAAGTGATATCATAAATGCTTGGCATGTAGCAATAACATATCAAACAAAAAAGATATACATGGATTGGAGAAATGTGGAGAAACACATGGAGAAAAGATTTCTAAACTGATACATCTGATAAAAGGTGATATAAAGAATATGCAAGGAACTCAATAGCAAGAAAACAAATTGAGAAATGGGCAAAGGATCTGAATAGTTTCTAAAAGAAGACATACAAAAGGCCAACAGATATATATAAAAACAAAAAACAAACAAAAAAAAACAACCGCTCAACCTCACTAGTCATCAGGGAAATGCAAATTGAAACCATGGTGAAGTGTCACTTCACACCTGCTAGAATGGCCATAATCAAAAAAGACGAAAGATTAAAAGTGTTGGCAGGATGTGGAGAAAAGAGAACCCTTGAATACTGTTGATGGGAATGTAAATTAGTACATCAATTATGAAAAACAGTATGATGGTTCTTCAAAAAACTAAGAATTCCCATATGAGCTAGCAATCCCACCTCTGAGTACATAGCTGAAGGAACTGGTATCAGTGTGCTGTAAGGAGACACCTGCTCTCCCATGTTTGTTGCAGCATTATTCGCAATAGCCAAGATACAGAATCAACCAAGTGTCCGTCAACAGATGAATAGATTTTTAAAATGTGGTATATATACATGATGGAATACTATTTCACCTTTAAAAAGAAGGAAACTCCCTCATTTGCAACAACATGGATGAATTTGGAGGTCATTTTGTTAAGTGAAATAAGCCAGGCACAGATAGACAAATACTATATGATTTTACTTAGATGTGGAATCTAGAAAAATCAAATTCATAGAAATAGAGAGTAGAATGGTGGTTACCAGAGTATAGGGGGATGGGGAATGGGGAGAAACTGGTCAAAGGGTGCAAAATTTCAGTTACAAGGAGGATTAAGCTTGAGAGCTCTATTGCATAGCATAGTGATGAGAGTTCGTAATAATGTATATTGAAAAATCTCTAAGAGAGTAGATTTTAATTGTTTTCACCACAAAAATGCAAGTATAAGAGATGATAGATATGTGAATTAGGTTAATTTAACCATTTCACAATGTACACATATATCGAATCATCACATTGTACCTCATAATTATATACAGTTACTATTTGTCATTTAAAAATAAAGATAGCATGTACTATTATAATTACAGTATACTACTTCTTCCCAAATCTAGATCTTATAAAGAAGTCTGAAGTAGCAGAGAGGTCAAAGAAATAAGCATTATCCTCATGCCCAACTCTCTCCATGCCTTCCAAGTTTGTTAATATAGACACATCTAATCAAATCACATATGCACCGAAATCCTTTTTAAAATGATGCAGTTTCAGATGGAGATTATCACACTGTTAGCAATTCAAAGTGGCTAACACTGATTTCGATGTGAGTAACCACATTCCTTGAAATCAAAGATTTGATGTGAAACTGACAATAAAGAATTCATATGGAACTCAATTTTTCTCGCTGATGAAACCAAAGACATTGCCCTTGTGACAACTTTTCAAAAATGAGAGTTTCAATTTTTAAAAAAGACTTTTGTTCTTTTTTCTCCAGTTTCTTATCATAAGATTTCATTCTCATTCTTTAGAAATCAAATGCTAATATATTTGCTCTTTCATGGTGCTGCTTCTTACATTTAAGCATTTCATATCATGTTTTTTTCCTCTCAAATTTCATGAGGACCAGTATTCACCTTTATTGGTATTTCCTGAGGTCAGCATTCTATATCTCTTCTGTATTTACTTTTCTCTTCAGCTAGGGCTGCAATGCAGCAGGCAAACTCAACCATTGCACCAAGGAGTAAAATGTCACCTTGGGAATAATGGCTAGTTCTCTAGTTATATCCTCCAGTAAGAAGACCCTCCTCTTAAGAAATGGAAATAGGATAGAAAACTGGAGATGGCATGTCTCAGATTGCAAAGCTTTCTGCTTTATCTTGAATATGATGCTTTCCTGAGCCTTAATTGTGGAGTCAATTGTGGAGGAAAAGAGGAAGGAGGAGTATTTGCAACAATTTCAGTTAACTCATTTAAATAAAGTGTTTGGTGAAAATATGAGTTATATTGAAGACCAGAAGTTTCAGTAAGTTGTGTCTACATTACAAAAAAGGAATACACAAAGCACATGTGCTATGGATGCTGGCGTGTTTGACTAATGCTTCTATAGAGAAGATGAACCCATTGATTCCAGCAGTTGTGCTAATTGTTCTTCTAGCTGCTGTGGTCTGTGTGACACTTCTCAAAAGACTTGACTGTGATCAGATCAACTTGCCTCATGATGTCCTTGTGGAGTACCAGCAACGGCCTCAGCTCCTAATCTCCAACTTCATCAGACGGCGGCTTGGACTTTGTGACTAGACGTCCTAACGGGGCAGCCCAACCCTCCCCTGCAAGTTGGTAGCTCAAGTTGTAACATGAAAGTCATATTTTATTTGTGGCATTTTTATATAGTTCTCATCCACATGCTAAAATCATAATGGAAAGACTTTATGAAATCCTTCTCTCTTAAAAAGGAATTTATTTTAAAAGAATTTAATACTCACACTAAATTAAATTCAAATTTCATTTTATAATAAGTTAACTAAATCTGTCTAATAATTAAAATTTTAAAACTCCTGGATTATGACATTTGGAGTTTCATATGCAGCATTAATTAAGCTAACATCAAAATAGACCAGCCATTTGCAGATACAGTTACCAGTCACTCTGTTTCTGAAACCAATCCAGAAATTCATGTTAGAACATTGTCAGGCACTTCTAGGTATTGGACAAGTGACAGAAACTGATTATCCACATTAAAAATATTTACAGAAAAAAGTGTCAATGAAATGTAGGTCTATATGGAAAAGTTATCATTAGGAAAATATGGCCATACTTCTTTTTTACCCCTACACAATTTCAGTGCACCACAGAATAGGATTCAAGATTTACATATGCCTGTTTGTGTTTTGTCTTGGAATATAACAACTCTGGATTACATTTTCCTTTCAACTGAAAACTCTCAGTAATGCAAAGAAAGGCCTTCCTTTTTCTTCAGAATCACAAGTGACTAAATTGCCTTCTAGACACTTTTTTCCTGTAAAAAATGTGTTTTGAGGAGGCTGTATTTTTTATTCCATTTCAATGTTAACCAAATAGGCTGAGAAATTCATAGCAATTGAATTAAGACTTGAGTTCCAGATGTTAAAGGAATCCTTTTGTGTGACTTGTCCAGACCGGCCTATTGCCCTACCCGTTTGATCCTCTGGGAGGCATGGTGCTCCTCCTGGCTGCACATGCTCTCTGTGAACTGATTGCATCTTGGGTTCTTCTCAATTTGACATACTTGGGAGTTGGAATGACTCGATGGGGGATGGTGGAGGATGACTGGCACACTTGTATAGTATGTAATGTGGTGTACATATATTTATATGGTTGCGGCTCAAATAAAGTTTAATTCCAACACAGTACAGATTATTTGGGTCCTGGAGCCATTGTCACATGTGAGCAAATGGAGGCTTGGAGCAGGAAAGAGGTCCTGGCTGTTGAGTCTGAACTGGCCTGCTCCTGTGTGGGCAACGGCTTTCTCTTTTAAGCAACAACAATAAACAAGAGGTGTTTATCGTCACTAATAAACAACCCACCAAGAGGTACATTGGTTTGTGAACTTCTTTTTGGCACTAGAGACACTTTAAGTGCTGTTTTTAGGGTATCCCAATAATTGACCATCAAATTCAAAGATCAGAGCTAAAGGCAAGCTAGAATAGTATCGCCATCGTTTTCTGATGGGATTTTTACTTTGTTTCATATTTTTTTACACCATGTAGTGGAAGCCACCTCAGAGAGCCTTCAGTTTGAACTTTTATCTGTCTGCTCCTGGACAATCCTTTTTTTTTACAGGAAGGAGGAGAGGCTATGAGAGGGAAAAGAATGAAATAATTACAGTTAATCTTCTCAACTCCTGTGAGGTGTGTGTGTGCACAGGTGTGCGCATGCGTGCATTTGTGTCTGTGTCTTCCTCACTGGTATTTCCTAGCTCAGTAAACCGTATCACTTGCACAAGCCAGAAACCCGGGAAATCCCTGTGATGATTCTTTCTCCTTAATTCTCACAGCCAGTCGATCACTAAGTCGTATTAATTGATCCTCCTAAATATTTCCCCAGTCTGTTCATTTCCTTCCATCTTTTTGGCACCCATCCTAGTCCAGGTCACCATGATCTCTCCTCCAGATCACTGAGGAAGCCTTGCTCCTGATCAGCCTGCCTCCATTCTTGAAGTTTGATTGGGTTATTTTCCTGCTTCAAGGCCTTCACATTGGTCCTAGAATGAAGACCAAAGCCCTCTGCACAGCTCAGGCATTCCCGGCTGGACCCAGCTTGGTAGCCCAGCTCACCTTGCCCACTTCTTCCCCTTGTGTCTGCCCTCCAGGCACATCATCCTTGGTTCTTTAGTCTTACCCAGGGCACAAATTCACAAAGGCACAGTCCCTTGGGAAGGACTGCCTACAGATCCATCTAATGGGAGTGCTTGGCTGTGGGGACAAGTGGGACTGAAATCCACCCTGTCCAGCTAGCTGTGTGACCTGGACAGGGTGAATCTCAGAACACCCTGAGCCACATCGACTGAGAGGGGCCTTTTCCCGATTTATACAATGGTGTTATATGGGATAATGGGAACTCTCAGTGCCAATGTCCCTTCCCATTTCAGAGCCTTTTGCTGTCTACTCTCCCTGAAGGGCCCTCACTTAACTCATGCTCATGGTTTAAATCTCAACTCAGAGATCCCTTCCTTTAGAAAGTCTTTCTAATCCTCAAACCAGATTCCTCCCATGGTCACCTGTAGGCCCCCTCCACAGCCTCCTCGACTGTTTCTTCAAAGTACACAGCTTGCAACTATGTCATGATAGGAGTCATTATTTAACTAATGCCTACTGTCTAGACTATAAGGTTCTGGAGAACAAAGACTGTACGTATTTTATTTGTGTCTATCGCTCCAAGCATCTAAAACAACACAAGACACACCAGGCACTCAATAAATACTTGTCAAGTGAAGAATGAATCTTTTGCATAGCATTTCCCTTGTAAACTCTCACTATAATTTCACAGTCTTTGCAAGACTCATACTTTCCTTATTCAGTCCTGGTCAGTACAGCTCTCCCTGGCTGTTCCTCCCCTTACATCTCACACAGTGGGGAGGAAAGTCCTCTGTACCATCAGCGTACATCTGTGGCAGTGTCTAGAACCTCTTGTTCCCTCATATGCACATGGCTTTCCCCTCTGTCAAAACCAAGCCCCAAATTCACCTCCTTTGGGGAGGTCTCCAAGTTCAATTTTCCCTCAAGTCATCACTTCTTCCCTCCTTCCTTTAGAACTAGATTTGCACTGGGAAGACAGGAATTCGTTCTCATGCAGATGCTGTCTTGAGAACATTTATCCTTTTTTCATGTTCCTGAGCTGTCTTCATTTCCTTTGTACTCTTAGCATGTTTTGTCCTCTACAGGTATCTTCTGACTGCTTACCTATGCATATTCTCGGTCTGGGCACCGGCTTTTTACTTCACCTGCAACACGCTTCTCTACTCATTCACTCTTACCCTCTTTGAACACCCTTCAAGAAGCAGATTGGCCTGCAAAAACCCTCTTCTGGTCATTTCTATGTATGTTTGTGTGCATTTTTTGTATTTTTTTTCCTTTTTTCATTCATTCATTATAAACATATAGTCCTCCTTCTTCCCCAGTAGAATCTGAGACAGCTTATAAGGTTGAGTAATATATCAAGATAGTATAAGTTAGAACTAAGTGGGCAAGAAAAGGAAAAGCAAAGGGAAGGGGCATCAACTGGTACAAGTCTGAAGTGCTCCTGTGCATTCCAGACAGTCTGTGCCTCAGCAGAACTTGGACCCTGACTTGGCTTGGGGCCAGCTAGCAGTTGCCTCATAAAGAGAACAAATTTACAGCATCTCTAAAATAAAAATGCAAAGTAATGATCAGGAGAAGAACAACTAATCCTGATTCTAAGAGGCCACAGTGTGCAGAGATGAGTGTGGATCTCAGACTGCCTGGGTGTGGAGTTGGGGGATGAGCCCAAGTTGGGCGTCAGTGTGTTCACTCCAGGACACCGCCCTGAGGTTCTCAACACGGGTGCATACTAGGATCACCAGGGAAGCCTTTTGAAAACACTGTTCAGAGGTCCACCTCAGACCAATTCAACAAGAATCTCTGGGAGTGGGACTAGGAAGCTCTATTTTTTATTTTGCAGCCTAAGTTGAGATTTACCAATTTAGAAGAGTGGACAGTCTGTGACTCTGGCCCGTGCTCTTCCAGCTAAACTTCTAAAACTCTTTACGCCTTGTCTCCTAAAGATCTTTATACATAGTTATATAAAGATCAAGTTCTTTTACTTGACTCACTCCTCGATGCTAGCAACAGTATCTTATTCATTTTATATCCCAGCAACTTGCACAGTGCCTGGCACATAGTAACACTGAAAGAATTTTACACACACACACACACACACACACACACACACACACACGTTTACAATTTATATAACAGGTGATATATTAAAAATTACATATAATTATGACATAATTGTATACTATACATTATATATTAATAAAATAATATATACCTCATTCAGTCTTACTATGCATGTATATATGTTTTTGTTTTGTTTTGTTTTGTTGAGATGGAGGCTCACTCTGTCACCCAAGCTGGAGTGCAGTGGCGCAATCTCGGCTCACTGCAAGCTCCACCTCCCAGGTTCATGCCATTCTCCTGCCTCAGCCTCCTGAGTAGCTGGGACTACAGGTGCCCGCCACCACACCTGGCTAATTTTTTGTATTTTTGGTAGAGATGGGGTTTCATCATGTTAGCCAGGATGGTCTCGATATCCTGACCTAGTGATTCACCCACCTTGGCCTCCCAAAGTGCTGGGATTACAGGCATGAGCCACCGCACCCGGCCACATGTGTATATAAATACATTCATACATATACACAGGTACACACACATATTTGTTGGTGTGTATAAAATTATATACAAAAACATACAAAAAACTAAACCCCAGCAAAAGATGAAACAAAAATGAACAAAATCACAAAAATAAATAACAAAAAATAGCTGACTATCTCTCAGGGTAATTTTATCCAAATGTTATCACCTGAACAAGTCTTCAGATCGACATGTATATATTAGTCAATATAATTTGCTTTTGTATTCCATTTTCATTCCCAAACATCAGCACAGGAAACAGTTAAGTTTAATCATTGCTTAGAAAAACTCAATCTGTAATCCAAAGTACACAAAATAACGTTTTTGACTTATTTTTATCAGCTATAGAATGTTATCTAGTGGTTTGCATCCTGTAGAGGCTTCATAAGGGATGTAAACTATCAACTTCAGGAATATAACAGTTTGAATTTTATTTATTCCTTTTACAAACACAGGTCTGAACATTTGGGATTCATTTTGGAGACCCTTGATAAAATCTATGAACCCGATCTTCCGGAAAACACACATTCATACATATGCTCCCAAATCTGCATATAATTTCATGGGTTTGTGCACCTTCCTCAGGCCAGGTTGTGGCAGGACACCTGTGTCCTCTACCAAAGGCCACAACTCATGTGGGTGGCTCTTGCCACACTGCTGTCCTCCCTGGGTTCTGGTAATTGC
This sequence comes from Macaca fascicularis, assembly GCF_037993035.2. Taxonomy (NCBI): domain Eukaryota; kingdom Metazoa; phylum Chordata; class Mammalia; order Primates; family Cercopithecidae; genus Macaca; species Macaca fascicularis. The sequence goes on from NC_088386.1 coordinate 53,614,196, forward strand.
CCCGCTTCAGCCCTCTCAGTTCAGGGCTGGTAACAGTTGTTTCCAGCTGCATCATCCCTTGTTGCTCCCTAAATCCTGCCCACCCCTTGTAAACAGTCCCTTCAGTAAGTTCTCTCAGTTCCCTGTTTAATTATGCCATCTGGTTCCTGCTGAGACTCAGTAATACAACCTCCAAAATACATCTGGGGACCTAAACCATTTTGAAAATCACTGACTTAAGGAACTGAAGTCATTCTATATGAAGATCTTTCAATTATACATTTTTTTAAAATTGCAAAACAGAAGCTAATTCTTTTTTTAACTGGTAAAATACTTTTAAAAATATAATCTTCTGTACAAGAATGCATTCTTTTATTTGGAGATTCTCACGAACTCTCCAGGGCCTGCAGCTTGAGAAACATGGTGCTCAACTTATTTTCCTGGCTGGCTGCTGGGCATCACATGTATGATAGAATTGAAAACTTGCGTAAAAGATAGATTAATGGCCTCTATTGTTTGCCTCCAAGCTACAAGTCCTGTCATCCCGTCATGGAAGGAAATTAAAATTGTCTGATACATACTGAGTTTCATAAAGCCGCACTGTTCCTCTCCAGGATCCTGTGTGGCTCTAGATGTCTATATCATAGATTTTTTTTTTGAGGATTTGATCAACAATCTTCACCTCAGGGTTGGAGCTATGTAAATTAATCTTTAATTGTTAAGATCTCCCTTTGTTCCTTTTAAAAATACCTGAATTATACATGTTTTTTCTTTCCCAATCCTCCAGGACTTTCTCCATCTTTTAATGATCCTAAAACTATAGCCAGTGACTCTGCAAACCACTGTCTCCTAAAATGAATAACTGGAAAAACTTACCATTTGCAATCTGCTTCATTATTCACTTCTCAATGATTTTCTCAATTTCTGATTTGTTTTCTCACTCTTCCCAAACAGAAGTCATTCAATCTAGAATCAATTTAACATTCGTTTTTCTAAAAAACTGAGCATAGCATTTTTCACTTGAGAACAAAAGCTGTTAAACCACTTTTTCCCCTTGAAGCATTAAGCTTGATTTAAATATTATTTTTATTAGTTTAAAGTAGTTTAGAAATTCATTAGGCAAACAACCTAGACCAGTATATTTTGCACAGGACTGGCCTAGAATTGCCCTACCAAAAAATAGTAATTTAAGGTTGTGTCTATCTTTCTAAATTTCTAATATTTCTTGGAAAAGCTGTACCATCTATTGTAGCTTAATTGTTAACACTGTGAAGCACTGTGGATGTTCCAGGGTTACAGACATTATCTGGGTCATTGGATTTTGCCCATTCCTTGTTAAAACAGGAAGATGGATCTTTAAAAATCTAGATGCTTTTCATATCCAAATCAACTTTTTTCATTTGAGATCAAGTTTGTACATTTCCTACCAGCATTCCAACCAACAAAAACCAATGAGGAGATGAAATAAAATGTCACCCAAGTTCCACTTCCTCTAGGTAAATGATCAGCAGTGACCATGAGTCCTCTACTCAGATCTGTTTCCTACACTTCATGGTTCTACCTTCAGCGCTATCTTCTTCCTTCCCCTAGGACCTCAGAGGACTCACCTCTTAAAGAGCCAGTCCCACTGTTGGTTTAAGGCTGCAATGCTATGAACTCACTCCAAGTAAACAAGCAAATGACAGAACAAATATATTTATAAAGAATCTACTTTCTGTAAGTCACAAGACTAGGTGTTATGAGAGAACAAGATGCAGCCAGCTCTGTTAAGCAATTTGCAACCTAATAAGTTCAAGGCACTAAGACAAATGTGTGAATGACTAGGACTCGAAGGATAATCTGATAGACTCCAAAAAAGAGGTAGAAATACAAGTGTTTTGAGAGGTTAAACCAAGAAAATGATACTACGGAGCTGAGAGGGTTTGAAAGGGTTTTTGGCTAAGGTGGATATTCGAAATGAGCTTTACTTAAGGGTATTTTGATAGAGGTTCTAGGGGAGGTGTTGTCACTAAAGGGAAAAGCATTAAGAAAAATGAGGAAAATACAGGACATATGACTAGAATGGTGAAGATTCCTGGTTGGCTGAATCTGGAAGTGTATTTTGGGAGTCTATTAGGTAGGGTCCTAAAAGTCAGCTTAAGAAGATTGGATGGTATTGGCCAGGCAATGGGAAGTTGTTAAAAAGTGTAAAAGCACTGGTTCTTTTTCAGATAAAGATCACTAACAAGAACACCTGGATGTAGATGACCACTACTTGACCGGCTACATTTCACAATTTCCAAGGTGGTGGTGGGTGATCGGGGGAGATAGATTAAAGATAAGATGAGGCCTCCAAAGACACTATTTGCTTGTCAGATTAGTCAGTTTCCTTACTTGTGAAGGTCAGTGGCTTCAGATTTTTACCTAAAAAGTCAAGCCGCTTACATATTTCAGAATAAAAATTGCCTTTTCATGTGAAAGATCATGTGCTTCCAAAATCTTCTTATGTTAAAAGGCTAAGGAGAGTTCAAATATGACAGAGCCTGAGCAGAGGCTGTGGAAGACAGTGGCACTGAAATGACTGATGAGTGAGAGATGTCAGTGAAGATCTCAGCATCTATGCAGATAAAACCTTTTATGGTTTTGCGGCTAATAAAAAATTAGCTTTTCCAAAAAAATGTATAAAATTTGATTCATTAAAAAGTAAAGTCTCAGTGAAATTCTGATACATGCTGTAACATGGATAAACCTCAGGATATTATGCTAAATGAAATACTACACACATACAGATAAATACTTTGCGATTTTACTTGTATGAGGTACTTAGACAAATTCACAGAGAAAGAAAGTAGGAAACTGGTTACCGGGGCTGAGAAAAAGAGGAAGTGGGATTCATGGTTTTATGAGCACAGAGTTTCAGTTTGGGATGATGAAAAAGTTCTGAAGATGGATAATGGTGATAGTTGCACAGTAACGTGAATGTACTTAATGCTACTGAATTGTACATGCAAAAGGGTTAAAATGATAAATGTTATGTAAGTTTCACTATTATAAAAAAGTAAAGGCTCAGTGAGGTCTATTTTGTGTTTTTTTATACCAAATTCTAATTTACTAATTTTATTAGTTTACTCATTGCTGATACTCATGCCTGCAGGTTGCTATTTCTATGTGGGCTTCTCTGATCTACAGGACTAGTTAAATGGCTTTAAGAAGGTTCTGTGGTGAGTGATGAGTCACAGCAAAGGAGTTGAGTGTCGTAATTGCTACCAGCAGGGAGACTGTGTAGCCTGATGTTCTTATCTCCAATATAAGACTGTATCTGCCAAGAAGTCCTAAATCTTTGAATCAGGCAGTTCAGGCATTCTTGCTCCAGATAGCATAGCTGACTGAAGTTATTTTTTAAAACAATTTATCAGACTCAGGAATGCAGTGAGAAGATATGACTGACACATCAATAGCTATCAGAGAGAATGATTAAATCTAAAATACTAGAGAGAACAGAAGAAGGTAGACACACCAGGGAATATTTCTATAGGATCAAAGTCTGTGAGTTTAAAATGGAATTTTCCTGCATCAATCCAATAGGCATTACCCTGGGTATAAATACTCTGGTGTCTCATTAACAGAAGAACAACTAATAAGGTAATTTATCTTTTCAGGTTGTCATAGCATACATGGGACCCTGTGGGATCAAAATATGTTGTTAGAGAAAGAAATGAATTATCATGAAGTGGAGGGAAATAATAAGAAAAAATGAAAGGAAATATTGAGAGGGAAGGGAGACTAGTAAGCAAGGAGGACAGTTGTGGAAGGATATTATGAGAAGAAGTTTACTGGGGGTTTTGCAAGAGGGAGAGCTATTATACCCCAAAGCATCGAGAACATCTACAAAGCCTGCATGAAATATTTTGGGAAGAGAATCAAAACATGCTAGAAAAAAAAGAGAAAACTTAAAGCCAGGTTTGTGACCTGAGCTTACAGCTGATACCAAACATGAAGGCTAAGGTTTAAAGCTCATGTAGACATGAAGCCTCATGTCAGGTGAGGTGGATATTGGAACTAAGACCCAGCTGAAGAAATCTTCCCACCTACACAGGAGATTCTAGTGAATCTAGTTTGTCTCTGTTTAACAAGGCAATGGGAAAAAACATACAATTCCCTAAGAAAGTCAAACTCCATGCCTGAGTCTGGCTTAAAATTTGAATTTATGTTTCAGGAACTCCCATTTTAAAAGATATACAGAAAATTGGGTCATGGAACAGAGATGCCCCTGGTACTTCTGGCATAATAAATGCAAAACCACCTGGGGAAGCAGACACACCCAGGTGACACAAGATTCTCACAAAATAGCCAGCCTTGTTGAAGAAAAGCTCATGATAGAAAGTCACAGAATAAGCGAGTAACAATATTTGTATGAGGCACAGTCAACAGGAGGATTAGACCCAAGAATGTGACTATAATTGGGCCTTAGAAAGCAACTGCCATAGAATAGCTTTAAAATCTCAAAGCTATACCAGAAGTAATTAAAACACAAGAATAAGAAATGTGAAAAGACATGTGAGGATCATGGCGGACGGGAGGCAGGACTAGATTGCAGCTCCATCTCGGACAGAACTGTGTGTGGAGGCTTGCATCGTGAATTTTTGCTCCACAACGGCTGCGGGAATAAATCAGGAAACTTGAGAGGACCCACAGACCCCCTGAAGAAAGCAGATTGCTCCTGCAGGGTCTGGGGGACAACCCAAATACTCTGAGTGCCCAAACTGGAAGTGGGAAAGGGAGACTGTCTGCCCCAAAACACACCTCCCTCGAAGGCCTAGGTTATGGGAGAAGATTTTGACCTTACCTGGAGCTGAGTCAATTTAGAAAGCCGAGTGAAATACAGGGGTAGAGGAAGCAGTGGGAAAAGCCCTGGGAGCTCGCTGGGTCCCCTGGCAAGCTGTTTTTGCCTGGCCTCACAGGGGCGCTTTGGAAGGATAGCCAAAGGTGCTGGGAAAAGGCCACAGGGAGAAGGAAATCTCCAGCTGAATTTTGTAACAATTTGAACTGATGGAGAAGCCTCCTGGCCAGTCGCTCCTCCCTTGGGGGAGGGCGTCAATCCGACGTGCTGACTCCACAGGTGGGGGAAGAAGGAAAGCCATATTTGCTTTTGCAGCTGGGAGGCAGGTAGTCTGGGGCAAGTTCTCAGCCCAGGTAGCTGAAGACAAAAGCGTATACTCTTGGAGTTCTGAGGCCCTGCCCACCACCTGTTCCTCCCCATACTATCATAGCTGATGCTCTCTGGAAAGCACTACCTCACGGCCAGAGGCCAAACAGCACAAAAATAGTGCATTTAACCACTGAAGCTAAGAACCCTCAGGGTCCATTTCACCCCTCTGCCAACTCCACTGGAACAGGTTGTTACATATGAGTTCTAAATTTCCTTTCAAAGAATCAATATGTCAGTATGTTCAATTCTTTACCGTCTACTTTTAAACTTAACTTCCTCATAAAGCAAACTTTTTCCATTACCTGCTCCACCCTGACTCATTTCAATCACCTGCTCCACCCTGACTCATTCTGATTACCCGCTCTGTCATAACCATTTTTCCTGCCAAAACACTCACCTCCCCCCCCCCCTTACTCTCTTTAAATTAGCCAATCGGAATTTAGTTTAGCCTGTGCAGTCTAACCCTAGCCAGTAGGGGAATGACACAGCAGCATGGGCCACCTGCATCAGGGATACGAACCCTTTCCCCTCCCTTGTCCAAGTGTGTGCTCACCATTCCTTCATCTGTAAGGGCACACCCTTCTATAGAAGTACCTTGCCTTGCTGAGAATTGAAAAGAAAATTTTATATTCGAGTGCTATTTCTTTTGCAGCACCAAAACTTTATACATAACAAGGTGCTGGTATCCATGGCTGAGAGACCCAGGCAGTTCACATCACAGGACTCAGCAGACAACCCCCAGTACCAGCCACGTAGTGGTAGACTCACTAGGTGGCTAGATCCAAAAGAGAGATAACAATCACTACAGCTTGGTGCTCAGGAAGCCACATCAATAGGAAAAAGGGGAGAGTACTACATCAAGGCAACACCCCATGGGACAAAATAATCTGAACAACAGCCTTTAGCCCTAGGCCTTTCCTCTGACAGAGTCTACTCAAATGAGAAAGAACCAGAAAACCAACTCTGGTAATATGACAAAATAAGACTCTTTACCACTTGCCAAAAAATCATACTAGCTCACCAGCAATGGGCCCAAACCAAGAAGAAATCCCTGATTTACCTGAAGAATAATTCATGAGGTTAGTTATTAAGCTAATCAGAAAGGCACCAGAGAAAGATAAAGCCCAATGTAAGGAAATCCAAAAAGTGATCCAAGAAGTGAAGGAAGAAATATTCAAGGAAATATATAGTATAAATAAAAAACAATCAAAACTTCAGGAAACAATGGACACACAGAAATGCAAAATGCTCTGGCAAGTCTCAGCAATAGAACTGAACAAGTAGAAGAAAGAACTTCAGAGCTCAAAGACAAGGTCTTCGAATTAACCCAATCCAACAAAGACAAAGAAAAAAGAATAAGAAAATATGAACAAAGCCTCCAAGAAGTCTGGGATTATGTTAAATGACCAAACTTAAGAATAGTTGGTGCTCCTGAGGAAGAAGAGAATTCTAAAAGTATGGAAAACATATTTGGGAGAATCATCAAAGAAAATTTCCCTGGCCTTGTGAGAGACCTAGACAACCAAATACAAGAAGTACAAAGAACACCTGGGAAATTCATCGCAAAAAGATCACCTAGGCATAGTCATCAGGTTATCTAAAGTTAAGGTGAAGGAAAGAATCTTAAGAGTTGTGAAACAGAAGCACCAAGTAACCTGTAAAGGAAAACCTATCAGATTAACAGCAGATGTCTTGCAGAAACCCTACAAGCTAGAAGGGATTGGGGCCCTATCTTCAGCTTCTTCAAAACAATTATCAGCCAAGAATTTTGTATCCAGCAAAACTAAGCTTCATATAAGAAGGAAAGATAGTCTTTTTCACATAAAGAAATGCTGAGAGAATTTGCCACTACCAAGCCACTACTACAAGAACTGCTAAAAGGAGCTCTAAATCTTGAAACAAATCCTGAAAACACATCAAAACAGAACCTCTTTAAAGCATGAATCTCACAGGACATATAAAACAAAAATATAATTTAAAAAACAAAAACAAAAAACCAAGTTATACAGGCAACAAATAACATGATGAATGGAACTGAATACTAACCTTGAATGTAAATAGCCTAAGTGCTCCCCTTAAAAGATACAGAATCGCAGAATGGATAAGAATTCATCAACCAACTATCTGTTGCCTTCAAGAGACTCACCTAAAACAAAAGGACTTGCACAAACTTAAGGTGAAGGTGTGGAAAAATGCATTTCATGCAAATGAACACCAAAACAAGCAGGAGTAGCTACTCTTATATCAGACAAAACAAACTTTAAAGCAACAGCATTCAGAGAGACAAAGAGGAACATTATATAATGATAAAAGGCCTTGTCCAACAGGAAAATATCACAATCCTAAACATATATGCACCTAACACTGGAGCTCCCAAATTTATAAAACAAGTGATAATAGACCTAAGAAATGAGATGCACAGCAACACAATAATAGTTGGGGACTCCAATATTCCATGGAGAGCACTAGATAGGTCATCAAGACAGAAAGTCAACAAAGAAACAATGGATTTAAACTATACCCTGAAACAAATGGACTTAACAGATGTATACAGAACATTCCATCCAACAACCACAGAATATACATTCTACTCAACAGTATATGAAACTTTCTCCAAGATAGACCATATGATAGGCCACAAGACAAGCTTCAATAAATTCAAGAAAATTGAAATTATATCAAGCACTCTCTCAGACCACAGTGGAATAAAACTGGAAATCAACTCCAAAAGGAACCTTCAAAACCATGCAAAATACATGGAAATTAAATAACCTGCTCTTGAATGATCATGGGGTCAACAATGAAATCAAGATGGAAATTAAAAAATTCTTTATACTGAACAACAATATCAACACAACCTATCAAAACCTCTGGGACACAGCAAAGGCGGTGCTAACAGGAAAGTTCATAGCCCTAAACACCTACATCAAAAAGGAGGGAAGAGCACAAACAGACAATCAAAGGTCACACCTCAAGGAACTAGAGAAACAAGAACAAACCAAACCCAAACTCAGCAGTAGAAAGGAAATAACCAAGATCAGAGCAGGACTAAATGACATTGAAAAAAAAATACAAAAGATAAATGAAACAAAAAGCTGGTTCTTTGAAAAGGTAAATAAAATTGATAGACCACTAGCAAGATTAACCAAGAAAAGAAGACAGAAAATCCAAATAAACTCAATAAGAAATGAAATGGGAGATATTACAACTGACACCACAGAAATACAAAAGATTAGTCAAGGCTACTATGAAGACCTTTATATGCATAAACTAGAAAACCTAGAAGAGATGGATAAAATACTGGAAAGATACCACCCTCTCAGCTTAAATCAGGAAGAATTAGATACCCTGAACAGAGCAATAACAAGCAGCGAGATTGAAATGATAATTTAAAAAATTACCAACAAAAAAGAGTCCAGGACCAGACGGATTCACAGCAAAATTCTACCAGACATTTAAAGAAGAATTGGTATGAAGCCTATTGACACTACTCCATAAGACAGAGAAAGAGGGAACCTACCCTTAATCATTCTATGAAGCAAGTATCACCTAAATACAAAAACCAGGAAAAAACATAACCAAAAAAGAAAACTACAGTCCAATATCTCTGATGAAAATAGATGCTAAAATCCTTAACAAAATACTAGCTAACCAAATCCAACAGCATATCAAAAAGATAATCCACCATGATCAAGTGGGTTTCATACCAGGGATGCAGGGATGGTTTAACATATGCAAATCAATAAATGTGATACACCACATAAACAGAATTAAAAACAAAAATCACATGATCATCTCAATTGATGCAGAAAAAGCATTTGACAAAATCCAGCATCTCTTTATAATTAAAACTCTCAGCAAAGTCAATACACAAAGGACATACCTCAATATAATAAAAGCCATCTATGACAAACCCACAGCGAACACAGTACTGAAAGGGGAAAAGTTGAAAGCATTCCCCCTGAGAACTGGAACAAGACAAGGATGTCCACTCTTACCACTCCTCTTCAACGTAGTACTGGAAGTCCTAGCCAGAGCAATCAGACAAGAGAAAAAAATAAAGGGCATCCAAATCAGTAAAGAGAGAGTCAAACTGCTGCTGTTTGCTGATGATATGATTTTTTACCTAGAAAACCCTAAAGACTCCTCCAGAAAGCTCCTAGAACTGCTAAGAAAAATTCAGCAAAGTTTCCAGATGCAAAATTAATGTACACAAATCAGTTGCTCTTCTGTACACCAACAGTGACCAAGCTGAGAATCAAATCAAGAACTCAACCCCTCTTACAATAGTTGCAAGAAAAAAATTACTTCAGAATATACCTAACCAAGGAGGTGAAAGACCTCTACAAGGAAAACTACAAAACATTGCTGAAAGAAATCATAGACGACACAAACAAATGCAAACACATTCCATGCTCATGGATGAGAAGAATCAATATTGTGAAAATGACCATACTACCAAAAGCAATCTACAAATTCAATGCAATCCCCATCAAAATACCATCATTTCTTCACAGAATTAGAAAAAACAATTCTAAAATTCATATGGAACCAACAAAGAGCCCACATAGCCAAAGGAAGACTAAGCAAAAAGAACAAATCTGGAGGCATCACATTACCTGATTTCAAACTATATTATAAGGGCATAGTCACCAAAACAGCATGGTACTGGTATAAAAATAGGCACGTAGATCAATGGAACAGAATAGAGAACCCAAAAATAAACCCAAATACTTACAGCCAACTGATCTTTGACAAAGCAACAAAAACATAAAATGGGGAAAGGACACCCTTTTCAAAACAAATGGTGCAGAAATAATTGACTACCCACATGTAGGAGAATGAAACTGGATCCTCACCTCTCATCTTATACAAAAATAAACTCAAGATGGATTAAGGACTTACATATATGATCTGAAACTATAAAAATTCTAGAAGATAACATTGGAAAAGCCCTTCTAGACATTGGCTTAGGCAAGGATTTCATGACCAACAGCTCAAAAGCAAATGCAATAAAAACAAAGATAAATTTTTGGGACTTAATTAAACTAAAGAGCTTTTGCACAGCAAAGAAACAGTTGACAGAGTAAACAGACAACCCACAGAGTGGGAAAAATCTTCACAATCTATACATCTGACAAAGGACTAATCCAGAATCTACAACAAACTCAAACAAATTAGTGAGGAAAAAAACAAACAATCCCATCAAAAAGTGGGCTAAGGACATGAATAGACAGTTCTAAAAAGAAGATATACAAATGGCCAACAAACATATAAAAATGCTCAGCATCACTAATGATCAGGGAAATGCAAATCAAAACCACAATGGGATACCACCTTACTCCTACAAGAAGGGCTATAATCAAAAAGTCAAAAAATAGTAGATGTTGGCATGGATGTGGTGAACAGGGAACACTTCTACACTGCTGGTGGAAATGTAAACTAGTACAACCACTATGGAAAACAGTGTGGAGATTCCTTAAGGAACTAAAAGTAGAACTACCATTTGATCCAGCATTCCCACTACTGGGTATCTACCCAGAGGAAAATAAGTCATTATATGAGAAAGATACTTGCACATGCATGTGTATCGCAGCACAATTCGCAATTGCAAAAATGTGGAACCAACCTAAATGCCCACCAATCAACAAGTGGATAAACGGTGATATATATATATATATATATATATATATATCATCAAAGATAGATGTATAGTAGTATCCATATATACGTATGAATACTACTCAGCCATAAAAAGGAATTAGTTAATGGCATTCGCAGCAACCTGGATGGAATTGGAGACCATTATTTTAAGTGAAGTAACTCAGGAATGGAAAACCAAACACCATATGTTCTCAGCCATGAGTGGGAGGTAAGCTGAGGATGCAAAGGCCTAAGAATGACACAATGGACTTTGGGGATTCAGGGAAAGGGTGGGAAGCAGGTGAGGGATAAAAGACTACAAATAGGGTGCAGTGTATACTGCTCGGGTGATGGGTGGACCAAAATCTCACAGATCACCACTAAATAACTTACTGATGTAATCAAACACCACCTGTTCCCCCAATAACCTATAGAAATAAAAAAAATTTTTTAAACTTTTTAAAAGAAATACAAAAAGACAAGTTTGCTTCGAATGATGTTAATGATGATGATGATGATAGCATAGCACTGACCACATACTACACACTCTATTTTTGCAAATATTAACTCATTTAATTCTCACAACATTATAGTATTATTATTGTGTTATGAGGCATTATTATTTTCCCATTTTATAGTTGAGGAAACTAAAGTACAGTGAAGTTAAGTAACTTGCCCTGGGTCATAGATCTAATAAGTGACAAGAGTTGACATTTGCACAAGGGCATTCTTTATTTGGAGTACAGGGCCTTAGGCACTATACTAAATTAAGAACTAAATCTATTTCCAAATGAAATTTCAAAAGAACTTCAGGATTTGAGAATTACAAAAGTTAAAATGTTGGTAATTGTACAGAAAATTCAGCAGGTGAGTTAAAGAGCTAGTTAGGCATAGTTGAAGAAAAAAGGCATGTATAATAATGTATAATGGAATTGAGAAAATCTAAGAATGTAGTATAAAAAGGAAGAAATGGCAAATATATAAGCAAAAGTAAGAAATCAAGAGAAGAAAGTAAGACGATCCAATATATTTCTGAAAGTTTCAGAAGGAAAGAATACAGAGAACAATAAAGAGGCAAAATTCAAAATATAATGACTAAGAAATTTCCAAAGTTGGTAAAAGACATGAATATTCAAGAAGCACGGTATAAAGATACATCACAAATGAATATATGTAATAAGGTTGTCTAAGAAAACTAAGAGAAACTGTTAAAAGGAAGCAAAAAAGGAAAGAGATTTCTTACGAAGGAACAGTTAGATGGATAGCACATATCTCAAGAGCAACTGCAAACACTAAAAAATTCTAGATTATCTAGGTGATAATATCTGCAGAGTCCTGAGGAAAAATATTTTCAACTTAGAATTCTATAAGCAAGTAGAAGACCAATCAAGTATGAGGACAAACTGAAAACATTTTTAAGCAAATAAAAATGGAGAGACTCCCCTACACTTAGGTTATTGATGAAAGAATAGCTAATTGAAGGATACACTTCAGGTAAAAAAATAATTGACTCAGATAGGAAAATAGGATGCAAGAAGAAATGGTGAGCAAAGGAATACAAAAATAATAACTGAAAAAAATCTGAGGGATTAAAAGTAAGTACTAAATAATATTAAAATGGAAATCTGAAATATAGAGTTGAAGGGTCCTAAGAGCCCACCATCACTGGAGAGGACAGGAGGGGTTTGAAATAACATTAGACTTTATTAGTTGTGTATACTAAAATACAAGGTTGGAGGAGGGGGCAGAGCAAGATGGCCGAATAGAAGCCTCTAGCAATTATCCCCCCACCACCACAGGAACACTAAACTGAGCAACTATCCATACACAAAAGCACCTTCATAAGAACTAAAAGCCAGGTAAGTGACCACAGCACCTAGTTTTAACATCATAAGAGGCACTAAAGAGGGCATGAAAGGCAGTCTTGAATTACCTACACCATTCCTTCTTCATCCCTTGGCAGTGGCTACATGATGCAGAGAGAGAATCTGGGCATCTGGGAGAGGAAAAGTGCAGAAATCATGGAACTTTACATTAGAACTCAGAGCTGGCCTGTCATAGTGGAAAACGACTTGGGGTAGAACTCAGTCGGTGCCCACAGCGTTTAGACCAACCCTAGCCAGAAGCAAATTGTCCATCCCAGTTGTTAGAACCTGAGTTCTGACAAGTCTCACTACGATGGCCTAAGTTCTCTAGAGTTCTAGATAAACTTGAAAGGCAGTCTAGGCTACAAAGACTGCAATTCTTGGGCAAGTCCTGGTGCTGTGCTGGGCTGAGAACCAGTGGACTTAAAGGGCATGTGACCTAGTGAGACACTAACTTGGACAGCCAAAGGAGTGCTTGCATCGCCCCTCCGCCAGCTCCAGGCAGCACAGCTCACAGCTCCAGGAGAAACTCCTTTACTCTGCTTGAGGAGATGAGAGAAAAGAGTAAAGAGGACTTTGTTTTGCAACTTGGATACTAGCTCAGCCACAGTATAATAGGGACTAAGCAAAGTTCTGAGGCCCCCATTCAGGACCTAGGTCCCAGAGACATTTCTAGACACCATAGGCCCGGAGGGAACCTGTTGCCTTTAAGAGAAAGATGCAGCTGCTGCAGGATTTATTACCTGCCGGCTAAGGGGCCCTTGGGCCTTGAATTATCAGCAGCAGTAGCCAGGCAATACTCACCACTGGCCTCGGTTGAGACTCAGAGATGTGCTGGTTTTAGGTGTGACCAAGCACATTCCCCGCTGTGGCGGCTATGGGGAGAGATTCCTTCTGCTTTAGAAAAGAAGAGGGGAGAGTAAAGGAAACTTTGTCTTGCAGCTTGGTTGCCAGCACAGCTACAGTGGGATAGAGCACCAAGTGGGCTCCTGGAGTCCCCGATTCCAGGTCTAGGTTCCTAGATAGCATTTTTGGACCTGCCCTGGGCCACAGGGAAGCCCACTTCTCTGAATGGAGACTCAGGACTGGCAGCATTCACCACAAGCTGACAGAAGAGCCCTTGGGCCTTGAATGAACATCAGCAGTAGCCAGGCAATACTCACCGTAGATCTAGGGCACTGGTGGCTACAAGGAATATTCTGCTTAAGAAAAGAGGAGGGAAGGCTGGGCACAGTGGCTCACACCTGTTATCCCAGCACTTTGGGAGGCCGAAGCGGGTGGATCAGCTGAGGTCAGGAGTTCGAGACTAGCCTGAAAAACAAGGTGAAACCCCATCTGTACTAAAAATGCAAAAATTAGCCGAGTGCGGTGGCAGATGCCTGTAGTCCCAGCTACTCAGGAGGCTGAGATAGGAGAATTGCTTGAGCCCAGGAACGAAGGTTGCAGTGAGCTGAGGTTGCATCACTGCACTCCAGCCTGGGTGATGGAGCAAGACTCAAAAAAAAAAAAAAAAAAAAAAAAGAAAGAAAGAAAGAAAAGGGGAGGGAAGAGTGAGAAGAACTTTTGTTTTGCAGCTTGGGTGCCAGTTCAGCCATAGTAGAATAGAGCACTGAGTATACATGTAAGGTTCTGAACTCCAGGCCTTGGCTCCCAGATGGTACTTCTGGACCTACCTTGGGCCCAGAAAAATTCACTGCTCTGAAGGGAATGACACAAGCTTGGCTGGATTTGCCACCTCTTGATTGTAGAACCCTTGGCCATTGAGTAAACCTAGGTGGTAGGCAAGCAGTGGCCATCCTGGTCCTTGAGCAAGACCCAGTGCTATGCTGGTTTCAGGATGACCCAGCACAGTCCCAGTGGTGGTGGCCATAGGGGTGCTTGTGTCACCCTCCTGCATCTTCAGGTTGCTCAGCACAAAGAGAGGCACCATTTGTTTGGAGGACAGTAAGGGAAGAGAACAAGAATCTCTGCCTGGTAATCCGGGCAATTTTTCGGATCTTACCCAAGACCACCAAGGCAGTATCTTTACAAGTCTGCAAGAGTCACAGCCTTACTGGCTTGGGGTGCCACTTAATGCAGATATAGCTTCACTGACCAAAATCTTAGATCACAACATTCAAGTCTCTTCAAATACCTGGAAAGCCTTCCCAAGAAGGACAGGTACAAAGAAGCACAGACTGCAAAGACTACAATAAATACCTAACTTTTCAATAGTCAGAAACTGATGAATATTCACAAGCATCAAGACCATCCAGGAAAACATGGCCTCACCAAACAAACTAAGTAAGGCACCAGAAACCAATCCCAAAGAGACAGAGGTATGTGACCTTTCAGACAGAGAACTCCAAATACCTGTTTTGAGGGAGTTCGATGAAATTCAAGATAACACAGAGAAGGAATTGAGAATTCTATCAGATAAATTTAACAAAGAGATTGAAATAATTGAAAAGAATCAAGCAGAAATTCTGGGAGTGAAAAATGCAATTAATACACTAAAGAATTCATCAGAGTCTCTTAATAGCAGAATTGATCAAGCAGAATAATTAGTGAGCTTGAAGACAGGCTATTTAAAAATGCATAGAGGAGACGAAAGAAAAAAGAATAACAAACAATGAAGCACACCCACAAGATGTAGAAAATAGCCTCAAAAGAGCAAATCTAAGAGGTACTGCCTTAAAGAGGAGGTAGAAAAAAGAGACAAGGGTAGAAAGTTTATTCAAAAATAAAAGTAACAGAGAACTTCCCAAACCTAGAGAAATATATCAATATCCAAGTACGAGAAGGTTATACATCACCAAGCAGATTTGACCCAAAGAAGATTACCTCAAGGTATTTAATAATCCAACTTCCAAATGTCAAGTATAAAGAAAAGATCCTAAAAGCAGCAAGAGGGAAAAAACAAATAACATACAAAGGAGCGCCAATACATCTAGCAGCCGACTTCTCAGTGGAAACATTTTGGGGGTCCAGGGGACCTTCCCAGCACTTCTTAAATTATACCATTATGATACATGTGATTCCATATCCTGGTAAAAACCCAAAGAAGAGTCATCACTTTATCTGATTCGTGGATATGTCCCATAATGTTCTATAGATACCCAATGTAATTCTTGATACTTGTGATAGTAGAAGATGGTCAATTTGACAAATGCTGAGATCAGGAGACAATAGAGTTGAGGGCTTAGAAGCCAGGTTACCTGGCTTTAAATTCAGATTCTTATCCATTCTGTAATCTTGGGCAAGGTAAGTCACCTTTCTAAGCCTTGGTTTCCCCCATTGTAAAATGCAGGGTAGTAACAGTGTACACCTCATAGTGTTGTTGTTGCAGATCAAATTACCTCATACATGCAAAGCACCTGAAACAATTCCTAGAATTTGGTCTTCCATAAATGTTGGCTGTTACTCTTAGCAGTTCTGACAAAAAAACCTGTCAGTCAAGAATCTGTTGTTCAGGAGTTTGATTTCGATATTTGCATCTGCATGACATGTCACTGTAAAACAATAATGTATTACTGTTCTTTATAATTTCATAAGTTGACTGTGATCAGATGGGTGGTTTTCCTGCTGGTCTTACTTGGGGTCTCTCATGTGGTTGCAGTCATATGACGGCAGGGGCTGGAGTCATTTGGAGGCTTGACTGTACTGGGATGTCCCAGATGAGCTCTTTCCTCACTTGTCTTGTGCCTCAGTGCTCCACCACATGGCTTCGCTCTCCACAGAGCTCATCCTCCAAGGCTCTCCGTGGGGCCTATCCTTCAGCGGCATACTTGGACTTCTCACATGGTAACTAGCTTCTAAGAACACAGGAGCAGAAGTTGCTACTCCTTTTTAATGCTTAGGTTCAGAACTGTCAGCATCACTTCTGCCTCATTCTACTGGCAAGTCACAAGGTCATCCAGCTACAGTATGGGAGGGAGGCCACTAGAGAAGAGCATTAGGAGAGGGAGGCAGGGCTCACTGGGGGTGGTTTTCAATGACAACAGCTACAGCTGGCATGTGGGAGTGTGAAGAATGTGTTACACCCAAAATGAAGAAAGGACAGGTAAGGTGTGAGTACTATAACTGAAGTGAACAGAAACCAAGACTTGTGGTATAAATAGATCCAAGCAGGGGTAGGCCTGGCAGATGGTTGGCAGAACTCCATGCCAGTGGTTGGTAACAGAAGATGGTGAAGGTAGCTACCAGAGGAATTGGAGATCTTGATCACAGAAGGCAACCTCTGAGTCCTAGAGTACCACAGACAGAAAAACCATTACCAAGGAACCACAAAAAAGTGTCCATGGACAGGATAGGGTGTAACCAACCAGGCCCTGGGCAGTGGAGTGACATGCTGGCAACAGGAGGAGCAGACTCAAGGTCTTGATGCTGAGTGAAGGCAGCCTTCTTATCACACTGTGCTTCGAATCAGGATTGTTCAGAGATTCTGTAAGAGCATTAAGTGTACTGTTTGGGATTTGGACAAGAGAGAAGCAGCAGCTAGAGCCAGGCCAGTCATCACACCTTTGGTCTCTGCAGAGTTATGAATATTTCCATTTGCATATCCACTTGCCCAAGGCTTACTGTGCAGACAGACCTGCTCTGCTACCCCTCTAAAGGAGCTTTCCAAGAGAGAAAACATTGAATACATTTGCTCTTCCTCTTGAAGTGATAAGGATTGGATCCCACTGACTTCCACTTTCACATCACCTCACACCTGATTTATTCTGATTAATCATAAACGTTTCCCCCACTCCCAGTGTTCTCCCTGCTTCCATCTGACTGTACCCTGCTCTCCTATCAACCTTCTGGAAGCATTGTCTTTGTTTTCGTGTTCCACAAAGATTTAAATATTTTGTACTCTCTACATAATGAAGTTCAAACACCTTGGGCTGCCATTCATGAAACCCTAGGCCTGTGTCTGTGAAGAACGGGATGGAGTTGGAGGATGGCAGAAGTAAAACTCACAGATACCAGTAGGTATTGCATTCTGGCTTTATAAAGCCTCAAAAGGGATAAAGACAGCATAGACCAGTAAACACCTGAATGTTGTTCTTTCAGAAAGAACATGGAAAGAGACCAAGGGGGTCTCTTTCATCATGGAACAGACCAAGGGGGTGACAACTGGTCAGCAGCCTGCAAAGGTGAAACATCTGCTAGGTCTGAACCAAAGGGATCCCAGAAATTTGTTATCTTCCCTATTGGAAGAGTCCATCGTCACCCAAAAACAATTGCTGCTTCTTGTAAAGCCACTCAACAAGCCACAGGCGTAGGCATGGCAGGTTATTGGCTGAACTCCATGCTAGTGGTTCACTTAGAACAGTCACCCATGCATGGTGTCTGGGTTCTCAGTCCCAATATTTTCAATCCGTCATATTCTGCAAGTTTTTCTCTGTGCCTGCACCACAGATGATGCAATTTCCTTTATCTACACCTGTGTAGAGATGAGGAGGTTTTTCCATTTCTCCATGTTGGAGGTTTGTTGAATTGAATTAACCTGTTATAGATTTGGACTCAAAAAGAGGAAAAAAAGGAAACTGTCTAGAAACATTAAACTCTGAGGCTTCCACTGATCTCTCAAGCCAGTTTTAAGTAACTACGTTATATTGATATAATGATATCAGTGGATAACAAAATATTCTCTTCATATTATCTGGACCTTTCCTTCTAGACACCAGGGTCCCAATCTATGCAGATAGAAGTTCATGTTGTGCTGTGCTGGATTTCCTTTAGCAAGGCATTTATTTTCACTACCAAGTAAAGTTTGATTTTATTTTAGTAGGTTTAAAAATGTTATTTTTAATAATCTTCCCAAAGTAAATGAATGTATATTTCAATAGTAACAGGGCATTTGTGGCATCATTTTGTTTGTAATATACTGTAAAGATAAACATTTCAGATGAATACCATATTTATAAAATGTCTAAAGAAATGTAAGCAAATTGTTTTTGAAATTGTTTATAAATATTAGGAGTTTTAAGCATATGTGGTGCTAAGTAATATTGACATGTCTGGGAAAATGTGCAAAATAGAAGGCAAATAAGGCAACTACTCATTCCACAAATTCCCTTACCCATAAGCAAAATAAATTCTTTGAGAAAAAAAATGTGATGAAATTGGTGAGGCCAACAGTGACATTTAAAACATGTATTTAAATACAGTTAAGCAGTGAAAAAAACCTTGACCCCTATACTATTAAAGGCAGGAAAGAAAAGGAACACAGGCATTTGTTAGTACAAGAATTACTGTTGAGGGTGGAAATTCTTTCTGGAGATTATAAAAATACGGTAGTAACAGATTTGATGTCATATTTTTCCCTAAGGACTGAGGGGTACAGTTGATTCCATAAGTGGTCGGGCAGCTTGTGGATTCTATTGTTATAATTCAGTCCTGTATTGAGTTTCAAATATCTACTGCTTCTAAATGCTCAGTGTCTAAGTTCCTCATACTTTCCTCTCAGGATCTCTCCAGGATTTAGCAGTAATATATTAAGTGTTCATCTTCAAGTGTATCAGCAGCCATTCAATCATTTTTCCAAAGAAATTGGTCAAATGTCAGAAACAGTAGAATTCCCAGATTGTTTTTTCTTCCTAGGTCAAACTTCATCATTTCTGGGATTTGTTTGAAGTTTTCAAAAATTTTATAACTTAGATTTTCCTCGTGACTTCTCCTGGCAAAGTATTGGTTTTAACAAGTTTCTATTTTCTCCCCCATATCTTTTACTTTCAAAATGGCTTCATATTTTATCTTGTGAGTCCTGAACACAGAACACAGAGGTAAAATATAACTATGTTAGATTTTAAGAGATGACGAAGCTGTTTTAATGAGGGCAAAATAAAACCTATGGAAGTACAAGCTCCATAAAAAATAACTGAATACACATCAAACGTAGAAAGCCCCATCCTTTCTATGATTTTTACAATTAATAGGACCATATAAATCATAGGAATTCGGGTGTGGAAAAGTGGGCTGAGCTCTTTGGAGGGAAAGAAGGTCATTTTATAGTTAGCTTTTCTGTAGTGCAGAAGTCGTTGCTGTGAAAAACAGTACTCAGCAATTAAAGTGAGGTTAAAAAGAAACTGAAATGTTCTCTTCTTCCTATTTTCAGAAAAGAGTGGAAATGGTAGTTGAGACGACAGTTGCAGAGATGGAGGGATTGTCTTCAGAGGGCATGAGGCTGTGGTTGGCGCATCAGAGGAACTGAAAAAAGAGCAGTGGTATGTCATTGCATCCATAGTAGCAAATATTGAAACCCTCTCGAGCTAATATAAGTAGGAAAGCAATATTTTATGGGTGTTAGGTAGTTCTTAGAATTTCTGGAAAGGCTGGAAAGTGATTGTTTGAGGCTATCCAACTAGAGAAGATGCTCAACTCTAACCAGGAAATGGCCCCACTGAAGACCCACTGCTGCTGTGTCCCCTGCACCTTCGCTCACATCAGTTACCCTAAGAACTAAGAACCAGATACTTTAAATTATGCAACTATTGTTCCTTGAAGCTGAAACCTTCCACTGCTACTCTTGTCAGAAGTGGATTCTTGCCTTATCACATAGCTGTCTTATGAACTGCAGTCTCAAATGGGTGCATCTGATAGGAAGATAATATATCACAAGATATTGGGGAAACTGAATCTCTAGCTTCTACTCTGGAAGATAGAGGCATAATACGGGACATTGCCCAAATGTGAGAATGGCAAATATATTCCATCAGCAAATGTCCTCCAACAGCAGTATGGTTCCAGTGTAGGAGATAGGAAGTCAAGAAGTTTGACAGATTAAATGTTACAAATGAGAAAAAATGGGGCATCATGAATGACTCCCAGATGTCAGGTTTTCATACTGTGGTAGACGGTGGCGGCATGACTGAGATGAAGTGGGCTTGAGGAAGGAGCATGTTTAGTACAGGAAAGGCAGTCAGAACCAAGAGTTCATTTTTGGTGAATTCTTTAGGAAGATGACAGCAGAAGTGGCATAATATTTTGAATCTCCTTAAATCAGCCTATAAAGAGAAACAGAGCAAATAGGATAACAAAGCCAAATACCCATGGAGATCATCCTTAAAAATAGGTGACAGTGGCTGGGTGTGGTGGCTCATGCCTGTAATCCCAGCACTTTGGGAGGCGGGCATATCACGAGGTCAGGAGATCGAGACCATCCTGGCAAAGGTGGTGAAACCTCATCACTATTAAAATACAAAAAATCAGCCCAGCATCGTGGCATACAACTGTAATCCCAGCTACTCAAGAGGCTAAGGCAGGGGAATCGCTTGAACCCAGGAGGCAGAGGTTGCAGTGAGCTGAGATCACACCACTTCTCTCCAGCCTGGCAACAGAGCAAGATTCCGTCTCAAACAAACAAAAACAATAGTTGACAGCATATTTCCATAGACTGTAAAATATGAGTGGATGAGGAGTAATCGCTGACACCAATAAGAACTGCACTTTATCAGTACCTTTGCAGGAGGAACCAGAGAAAAACAAGGGGCATCAGATGAACTTGAGAATGCTAAAATATCCAAAAATTACTCACTGGAAATTTTATCTGAAACTGAGAGGAGTTTTACACCCTCTAATAATGAGTGAGCTAAAGGAGTTTGCAGTAAAGTCTGACAGGACCAGAGAAGTCTGGGCTCTATGAACTCCCAAACTAACTCATCAAAACTTACTTTGAGGGCAAAGAGTTCAAATGAAGAGAAACTGTAGCGTCTCCAGCAAGGAGATGCCCATTTGAGCAGCACAGAGACAAGAGCACTAAAGGAAAGGGAAGGTCCAGATAAAAGTAAGGGAAAATGTATTTCCAGAAAATAAGCTTCCAAATTTTTTGAATATTGCACAAATTAAACAAAAGAGAGAGCTCTAGAGCCATGAGGTTAGAGAAACTATCTTGAATAACAACTATTTCTAAAAATCAAGGAAAACTAATTTCAAGTGTAAATGAGGAAAGGGAGGATCAGATCTTAAGTCAACATCAGATAACAGATCAAGAAGCCAAGTAATATCCCTAAAATAATTAATGCACATTAGAAAAACATTACCACAAAATAGATTAAAATTATAACCTAAAAAAATAAAATAACTAAAAAGCTAAACAACTATGAAAATGATATATGAAATAACATTAATCAGAATTAGGAACACTCAAAAATTAGGTAATATATCTCTGGAAATATTACAAATAAAAGAAAAATATTTTAGAAATGAAGAGTACACTACAAGGAGCAAATGAATTAAAATGCAACAGATAATACCTGAAAAATAGGAAGTAAGAAATATAAAAATTTAAAAAGCAAAGACCAAATGGAAAACATTCTATTTTGTTTAAAATGACACTGTGTTCTTCAAAAATGTCAGTTTCATCTTCAATAAAATACTAGCAAACTGAATTCAGCAGCATATTAAAATGATTATATGCCATGAACAAAAGATATTTATTCCTGGAATTCAAGGATCATTCAACATACAAAAATCTATCAATGTAATACTCCACATTAACAGAACAAAGTAAATAAAATCACACAATCATCTCAATTGATGCAGAAAAGGCATTTGACAAAATTCAACACTGTTTTGTGATTTAAAAAGAATATTTGACAAATCAGGAATTAAAGGAAATTTTCCAACATGATAAAGGCCATATATGAAAAACCCACTGATAACATCATAACGGTTTTTCAGAGCAATTAGGCAAGAGAAAGAAATAAAAACATCCAAATTGGAAAGAAACAAGTAAAATGATCATTTGCATGTTCTTTTTTTTTTGAGACGGAGTCTCACTCTGTCGCCCAGGCTGGAGTGCAGTGGCGCGATCTCGGCTCACTGCAAGCTCCGCCTCCCGGGTTCCCGCCATTCTCCTGCCTCAGCCTCCCCAGTAGCTGGGACTACAGGCGCCCGCCACCTCGCCTGGCTAGTTTTTTGTATTTTCAGTAGAGACGGGGTTTCACCGTGGTCTCGATCTCCTGACCTTGTGATCCGCCCGCCTCGGCCTCCCAAAGTGCTGGGGTTACAGGCGTGAGCCACCGCGCCCGGCAATCATTTGCGTGTTCTATGTAGAAAACCTTAACGATTACACACTTATACAAACTGTTAGAACCAATAAGCAAATTTAGCAAAGTTGCAAGATACAAAGTCAACGTACAAAAGTCAGTTGTGTTTCTGTACACTAACAATGAAAAATTCAGAAAGGGAAACAACTCCATTTACAATAACATCAAATAGAATAAAACACGAATTAACTTAACCAAAGAGATGGAAGACTTGTACAATGAAACATACAAAATACTGCTGAAAGAAATAAAGAAGACATAAATAAACAGAAGGATATCCTGTGCTCATGGATTGGAAGACTTAATATTTTTAAGATATCTATATTACCCAAAGCAATCCAAAGATGTAATGCACTCCCCATTAAAAACCAATGGCATTGTTTTACAGAAATATTTTTTAAATTCTAAAATTTGTATGGAATTCAATGAACTCTGACTAGCCAAAAAAATCTTGAAAAAATAAGAACAAAACAATCGTGAAAAAGAACAAAGTTGAAGGACTTCCTGATTTCAAAACGTACCACAAAGTTACAGTGATCAGACTAATGTCTTTAGGTTAGCATGGTACTAGCCTAAAGACAGACAGACCAATGGAATAGAAATAAGCCCTCGCATATATGGTCAACTGATTTTCAACAAGGGTGACGAGACCATTCAATTAAAAGCACAGTCTTTTAAACAAACAGTGCTGAGAAAACAATATCCACATGCAAAAGGATGAAAGTGGATTCTTACCGTATACAAAAAATAACTTAAAGTGGATGAAAGTTCTAAATGTAGGTACTAAAACTATAAAACTCTTATTAGAAAACATGGAGAAAAAGCTCCACGACATTGGGTTTGGCAATGAATTTTTGGATATGACAGTAAAAACACAGCAACAAAAGAAAAAATAAATTGGACATTGATATTAAAAATTTTTGTATATCAGAGGATACTATCAGCAGGATAAAAAAGGGAACCTACAGAATAGGAGAAAATATTTGGAAATTATATATATCTGATAAGGCATTAATTTCTGGAATATGGAGCTCCCCTACAACAGAACAACAGCAAACCAATCCAATTCAAAAATGGGCAAAGGACTTGAATAGACATTCCTCCGAAGAAGATATATACAAATGACCAAAAAGCATCTAAAAAATTCTCACCAGCATTAGGAAAATGCAAATCAAAATCACAATGAGATACCAATTCACACCCATTGAAATGGCTATGATAAAAAACAAACAAACAAACAAACAAACAAAAACAGAAAATAACAAGTACCAGCAAGGATGTAGATAAATTGGAACTCTTATGCCTTGCTAATGGGAATGTAAAATGGCAAAGCCACTGTGGAAAACAGCATGGCAGTTCCTCAAAATCCTAAACATAAAACTACCATATCATTTACCAATTTCACTTCTGAGTATATTCTCAAAAGAATTAAATGTAGTGGTTTGAACAGGTATTTGTACATCAATGTTTATAGCACTGTTATTATAGCCAAAAGGTGAAAACAATCCAAATGTCCTTTGACAGATGAATAAACAAAATTTGCTTGTTGGTTCTAACAGTTTGTATAAGTGTGTAATCTTTAAGGTTTTCTACATAGAAGATGTTGTCAGCCTTAAAAAGGAATGAAATTCTGATACATTCCACAACATGGATGAACCTTGAAAACATTATGGTAAGTGAAATAAGTCACACATAAAAGGACAAGTATTATATGATTCTGCTTATATGAAGTACCTAGAATAGAAAAATTAATAGAGAAAAAAATTAGAATAGTGGTTACCACAGGCTGAGGGGAGGAGGTGGGTAGTTTTGTTTAATGGGTTCAGAGTTTCAGGTTGAGATGATGAAAAAGTTCTGAAGATGTAGAGATGTGATGGTTGCACAATAATGTGAAAATACTTAATGCCACTTAATTGTATGCTTAAAAACGGTTAAAATAGTAAATTTTATATTGTGTATATTTATCACAATAAAAAGTCAATGTCTTGAAAGATAAAAAAGGCTGTAGAAATGAATCAAATTAAAGAAGAATACAAAAGCAATTTAAAAGTTGAATAAAATGTTAACAATAGGAGAATCTGGGTTAAAGTTACAACAGTTTTATTCTTGCAGCTATTCTATAAAGTTATTTCCAAATAAAAAATTTTTTAAAAATGAAAAAAGAGATTAAAAGAATTCAAAACAAAGTGACAAATAAAGACTATAGGCAAAGAAGATCCAACATAGCAAAATAGCATAATAAGAGTCTCGGGGAAAAAGTATAACAAACACTAAAAATTATAATTTTAAAAAATTCCTGAAAAAAAATTGAATTTACATTGTGAAAGGGAATATAATTTACTAAGTGTATTAACCCAGAATGACAAACACAAAGATAAAGTCCAGTAAAACTGCTATATTATAAAGAAAGTGAAAAAAACTCTAATCAGGCAAAAAGATCAAGTGATTCTTAGGGAAAGAAAACTATATTATAACCAGCCCTTTGACACTTTATGCTAAGAAAAGAAAACGTGAATAAAGTATCTTAGACCCAGGAAAAATTTATTTTCAACAATAAAGATGACCATCAATCTGTTATTAACATTCAAGGACCCAGAAAATATTGTTTGATGACCAATTCCTGAATAATCTTCTGGAAAACGGGCTTCACACCACCTAAATGACAAGAGAGAAACTGACATAATAACTGACAGTATCAGTAAATATGTATTTACTTAAAGAATAAGATTCAATCATGGATAAAAGAGAATATGTATAATACCTACATAATCCCTCACAATATAGATAACAAAAGGAAAAATAATAGGAAAGTCGTGATAACCCCAAATTTTATTATTTTTGTTTTTATTATATTGGTATTTTATTCTAAGACTTTTGTGGGTAAAATGTGGGATAATGTAAATTAGTAATTATGTCATACTCTAACATGTGTGTGTAATTGGCCACCAGAATTGTCAGTAAGGAAAAAAGAAAATACAAAAGTAAAATACAACATTATCAAGTGAAAATCTTATGGAATTTGAAGTAACAGAATAAATAAATAAAATATTTTACCTGTAGATAATATATGCATATATCTGGATTTGTTGTTGTTTTTTGTTTCTTTTCTTTTTTTTTTTTTTGAGACCGAGCCTTGTTCTGTCACCTAGGTTGGAGTGCAGGGGCGTGATCTCAGCTCACTGCACCCTCCACTTCCTGGGTTCAAGTGATTCTCATGCCTCAGCCTACTGAATAGCTGGGCTTACAGGTGCTCTCGACCACACCTTACTAATTTTCATATTTTTAATAGAGACAGGGTTTCACCATGTTGGCCATGCTGGTCCTGAACTCCTAGCCTCAAGCGATCCACCTGTCTCAGCCTCCCAAAGTACTGGGATTACAGGCATGAGCCACCGCACTTGGCCTGTTTTGTGTATATGTATATGTATATGTATATGTATATGTATATGTATATGTATGGGAGTGTGTGTGTGTGTATTTTCTAACCATGCTCATTGAAAAGGTCTAGAATAGAAGACCAACCTAGTAGCAATGTGTATTTTTGCATCCAAATTTTGGTTTTGAATTACCATTTTCCAATAAACAGAACCAAAGCTTCTCAGAGAAAAGGTTAGTTCCAGGTCAGAGCAAGAAATATTCAAAATGAGCTTAACCCCATCAAAAAGTGGGCGAAGGATATGAACAGACGCTTCTCAAAAGAAGACATTTATGCGGCCAACAGACACATGAAAAAATGTTCCTCATCACTCGCCATCAGAGAAATGCAAATCAAACCACAATGAGATACTATCTCACACCAGTTAGAATAGCAATCATTAAAAGTCAGGAAACAACAGGTGGTGGAGAGGATGTGGAGAAATAGGAACACTTTTACACTGTTGGTGGGACTGTAAACTAGTTCAACCATTGTGGAAGACAGTGTGGCGATTCCTCGAGGATCTAGAACAAGAAATACCATTTGACCCAGCCATCCCATTAATGGGTATATACCCAAAGGATTATAAATCATGCTGCTATACAGACACATGCACATGTATGTTTATTGTGGCACTAGTCAGAATAGCAAAGTCTTGGAACCAACCCAAATGTCCATTAATGACAGACTGGATTAAGAAAATGTGGCACATATACACCATGGAATACTATGCAGCCATAAAAAAGGATGAGTTCATGTCCTTTGTAAGGACATGGATGCAGCTGGAAACTATCATTCTCAGTAAACTACTGCAAGAACAGAAGACCAAACACCACATGTTCTCACTCATAGGTGGGAATTGAACAATGAGATCACTTGGGCACATGAAGGGGAACATCATACACTGGGGCCTGTCGTGGGGTGGGGAGAGGGGGGAGGGATAGCATAAGGAGATATGCCTAATGTAAATGACTAGTTAATGGGTGCAGCACACCAACATGGCACATGTATACATATGTAACAAACCTGCACGTTGTGCACATGTACCCTAGAACTTAAAGTATAATAAAAAATTTAAAAAAATAACAACAATGAAAAGACACTTTGATATGATATGGTTCTTTTTACTCACATGTGCCTGGCACATAGTAAGTGTTCAATAAACTTTTGCTAAGTGAAAAAAAAAAAGAGCTTAAAACATCTTGTTATGCCCAATAGCAAACATGACAGATTTCAAAAAGTGGCTGCAAAAATATTTCCTGTTTCACATACTTTTATCCAATGTGACCTTGCTACCAATAAGTGGACCTTTTTCTCAACTCCTTTTAATCTGGGGGAGTTCTATGACTGCTTTGATGAAAAAAGTATGGAGGAAGAGACCCTATCCCAGTTCCAGCAGTAGATCTTAACTGCTCTAGAAGCTTGCATTTTATACCTCTCAGAATGTTTGCTCTTGGAAAATTCTATCTTGGAACCCAGCTACCATTCTATGAAAAGCCAAGCCATCTTAAGAGGTCATGTGTAGGTGGTCAGTCCCATTGACAACCTCAGATGAGCTCCCAGCCAACAACCAGCATCAACTGCCAGTCAGGTAAGTGAGTCTTCTTGTTCATTCAGCCAAGTTGAACTTTTGGATGACTACACCCTCAACTAGCAATTGACTACAAATTTATAATATACCCCATGGTAGGCAGAAAACGTCTCCCAAAGATGTCAATTTCCTAATCTCCATAATCTGTTAATGTTATGTTACATGGCAAAGGGCATTCTGATCGCTAATCACCTGATCTTAAAACAGGGAGGTTATTCTGAATTATCAGAGTGGGCTTAATGTGATCACAAGAGTTCTGAACAGTGGAAGAGGGAGGCAGAAGAGGAGTGTGGCGTGCTGGGATGTGAGAAGGATTAGGCCTGCCATTGCTAGTTTTGAAGATAAAAGAAAGACAGCGTAAGCTAAGGACTATAGGCAGCTTCTAGAAGCCGGAGCAGGCAAAGAAACCGATTATCTCCTAGAGCCCTGAGAAAGGAATACAGCCCTGTCAACACTGTGATTTTAGCCCAGTGAGATTCAATTCTGATTTCTGACCTCCCAAAACTATAAGATAGATTTACATTGTTTAAACCATTACATTTGTGGTAATTTGTTACAGCAGTAATAGGAAATTAATATAGGCCCCAAGTGAGAACTACCCAGTAGAGCCCAGTCGACTCATAGAAACATGAGAAATAATTTTTTAAAATGAAGTTTGAACCACTAAGTTTTATTGCATAGCAATAGATAACTGGAATAGCAAGGGAGTTACCAAGTCTATTAGGCTATCTTAATAGAATTCATGAGCCAAACTGAAAAGGTTTCCATTGGGCAAAGGGGGAATAAATGGAGCATCAGTAAGGATAACACTTTAATAGAGTAAATGATCAAATACATTTAAATTCATAACTTCATAAAGATACAACAAAACTGATCAACTTTGTAGGATGTGAAAGAATAAACTCATTTTTTGTAAAACTGTTAAGTAAAACAAAAACAAAATGTAAACACTTACTTAGCCTACTCCTCTTATACTATCAAATACCAGAAGAGGAAAATTTTTTCTTTATATAATTTTTCTAGGTAATAAAGGAAAGAGTGATTGAATTTGAATATATCTCTACCATGCAATCTGTAATTAATTAATGGACTTAGGCATTGAGAATTAGTGGCAGCAAAAATTGCAAAAAGAGGTTCCATCAGACAATATGTATATCCTGCTGGGGGAACACACCACCACAATAAAGCAGCCTTGGAAAAAAGAAAAAAAGAGAACGACCTGAATCTTATGTCTGATAAAGCCTCTGGGTCAACTACCAATTTATGGCAAACACAAAGAACACAGGAGAGAGGAATATATTAAACTATTAATACACCAAAAAGATAAAGTCAACAAAATCCAGCAAAGGTAATTCTGCATATAAATTTCTTTGTTTCTTCAAAAAATAAAATGCAAAAGGGGAAAATGGATGGAGGGGGAAAACCTGTAAATTAAAAAACACTCAAAAGACATAATTTAAAGCTAAAAGTAAAGTATAGCATTGAAGGATGTTCCCTTTGATAATACAATTAAAAAGATAGAGTTAAAGGGTCTAATCCTGGAGCACTTCAACATCTAGAGATGGATAGAGATGGAAGAGTCAGAAAAGGAATTGAGGAATGACCAGAGAAGCAAGAGGTAAAGCAGGCTGGTATCATAGAAGCCAAGAGAAAAGCATGCTCTGAGATGGGGAAGTTGTCAACTGAATCAAATATCATGAAGTCAGTAAGATGAAAATTGAGAAGTGGTCATCAGATTTGCCAACACACAGTTCATTGGTGACCTTGCTGAAAGCAGTGTCAGAGGAGTTGAAGGCAAAGCTAAATCAAATGAGTGACAGTAACTGGAAGATGAAAAGAGACATATAATGGCTATTGGCAACTCTTTAAAAATGTTTGCTTGAGAAGAGGAGCAGAGATACAGCCTGGTAGCTAGGGGACAATACAGGGTTAACGGAGATTTCTTTCTAAAGTGGAGTTTATTCTAGCATATTTGTATGCTGAGAGAGAGCTTGAAGATATAGAAGAGAAAAAGAATAAACAAAAAAGAAAAGTTCTTGCGGAGTTGAGATGGGATGAAACCCAAAACACACATAGAAACACTGATCTCTGATAGAGGGAGGGTTGCTCCATCTGCCAGAGGATGCAAAAGGTAAATGCCCATTTGGGTATACTTGCAGATTTGGCGGTAGGGAGGTAAGGGAATTTCTACCAGATGGATTACATTCTTTCCTTTCAGTTTGAAACAAGCCCATCATCTTCAAAGATGTGGAGCTGTATCAGGATATCCCATTTGTTAACCATGGGATTGAGGTTAGTGGTTTTTAAATTTTTTTGGACCATTACCCACTAATAAATGTATTTTTCTTATGACCCACTATACACAAACACAGGTAATTGAAATAAAATTTCATGGCCCAGTGCTTACTCCTATCAGGTATGTTCTCTGTTCTTTCTTTTTCAAGCCTACTAGTCTAACTAGACTGGCAAGAGTCATGAAGCAGAGCACATGGGTTGGGGAGGACGAAAATAAAGGGGATCCTATCCCATGTCAGGGTAAATATGACTCCTGAGTAGAGACTGGCCTCCCTGTCTC
Source organism: Macaca fascicularis (assembly GCF_037993035.2). Lineage (NCBI taxonomy): Eukaryota > Metazoa > Chordata > Mammalia > Primates > Cercopithecidae > Macaca > Macaca fascicularis. The sequence continues at coordinate 53,644,468 of NC_088386.1, forward strand.
AGAAATACATGTAAATTAAGGATATTAAATCAGAAATTGGCTAACAAGATTATTTCCAATGCACTTATATACTAAAATATTGTTTTTCATAATTTTCTAAGTTTTAAAATTTTATTGGGAATTTATAGTATTACCTATTATAGTATATAAATAAAACACTTATGTAGACATTAAAGGACAATCAGACAGATCCTATACTCACTACCCTGGTTAAGCAATAAAATGTTTTCAGTAACATGGAAGCCCCCACTCCCAACTGTCTCTCCATCTCTGAGAGGTAATCATTACCTTGATTTTACTTTTAACCATTCAAATTTTCTCTATTATTTTGCCACTTATGCATATATCCCTAAATAATATAGGTTAGTTTGTCCTGCTTTTGTACCTTAGATAAATATAATACTACGCCATATGCATGTTCTTGTATCTGGCTCCTTTCACTAAATATTATGTCCATGATGCTATTTTATTCATTTTCGTTGCTGAATGCAATTCCGTATTCGAATATACCACATTTTTTATATTTGTTTACTGTTGATGAACATTCTGCTTGTTTTCATTTGGGAATCCTAGTTTATGTCCTCCTACACACATGCAGGAGCTTCTCAAGAGCATCTATCTTGCAGTAGAATTGCTGGATCAAAGAGTATGAATACTTTCAACTTTATCAGACAAGTTCAAATGCTTCCAATTTACACTCCCACTACCAGTAGGCGTTTCCCATCGTTCTATATTATCACTACTTGATATTTTTAGATTTCTTGACACTATTGCCAATCTGGTGGGTATGTATTGGCAATTCATTGTGGGCTTTAATTGGTATTTCTATCCTTTCATATGTTCATTGGCCATTTGGATTTCAGATTTCTTTATTCAATTTTGTTTCATTAAAAAATGCTAGTTAGAGTTGATCTTTGACAAATCTGAAAAACAAAAAAAAGCAATGGGGAAAGGATTCCTTATTCAATAAACAGTCCTCGGAGAACTGGCTAGCCATATGCAGAAAACTGAAAGTGGACTCCTTCCCTACACCTTATACAAAAATGAACTCAAGATGGATTAAAGATGTAAATGTAAAACCCCCAAACCATAAAAATCTGAGAAGAAAATCTAGGCAATACCATTCAGGACAAAGTCACAGGCAAAGATTTCATGATGAAAATGCCATAAGCAATTGCAGCAAAAGCAAAAATTGACAAATGGGATCTAATTAAACTAAACAGCTTCTGTATAGTAAAAGAAATTATCATCAGAGTGAACAGAGAACCTACGGAATGGGAGAAATGTTTTGCAATCTATCCATCTGACAAAGGTCTAATACCCAGAGTCTACAAGGAGCCTCCACATGTCATCGATTGTTCTCAAAATGGTGGTGCTATCCCTCACAGTACTATCACCAGCTACTAGTCTGTTGGGAAAACGTAAAGGGGATGATATTCAGCTGGAATCTGAGTGTGATCTGCTGGACGTCCGTGTGGATGTTGATGTTGGGAAGGATCTGTGGACTCTGAGGAATATCGGTGTCATGCTGTTTAGACGGGGTATGCTCTGACATGGCAGGGCTTTCTTGGGTCTATGTCTGAGGCGCCACATCAAGCAAACTGAGGACCCATAAAGGAATACTGTAACCCTGGGAGACACTGTAAGGATAACAATAATGCTCACTATTCCCTAGCTCTTGTTAAACACTCCTTCCTCTCTTTTTATGAGATGTTATGATGCGGCAACAAGAAGGGTGTTAGAATGAATTTTGGAATGCAGATAAGGATATTGCCCATAGAATCTTTTGTGAAGATTTATTCTAACAAGGCTGTACTTGTATTTTTTATTTCCATGATGTTGAGGACAATCATAAAGTCAAAGATTCCACTAGATGGACACGTCTTTTTGTTTGTTTGTTTGTTTGTTTACATTATTCCAGTAATTGCACGGAGGCTGCAACCCTTGGGAGGCAGGTGGGAAATGTCAGGGAGCTGCAATAGAGAGAAAAAGGAGTGGGGGTAATCTTAATGGTAACAATGGCAACTTTCAACAACACTAACTTGTTATTCTGCTTGAAAAATCATTTTTTAGAAATAGTCAAATATTTATGTTTGAGTTTTGTTTGAAATGCTCCTTTTCTATAAAATCATCTAAATATTTAATAATTTGGAACTTTTGACAGCATTCCAAATATTATGAAATTTTAAATATTTCTTCTAAACAATCACACAAATATACATGTTTCCAAACCAAAACAGATATTCCCATGCTTGAAATGCTTTTTCTAATTTCTAATTTATTCTTAAGGGCTAATTTGCAAAATGAAATTGTTTGGATGATTGGTTTGCAGTAAACATGGTGTACCAAATTGGTTTCTAAATTTAGAGAAAGGTTGAGTCTCCTCTTAAAATAATCAAGAAATAATAGAAGTATTAATGATAATGAAGTTTCCATAATTAAAAAGTCAAATTCTCAAATAGCAAGCAGAAATGAACATTAGCAGGTAGCAGTTACATAATTTATAATTCTTACAAAGTTATTTTGAGCTCTTTTCATAGGATAACACAACCTCCAACATGCAGTTTGCTAAATTATAGTATAAGTACTATATGTGCCATAATTAAGTTCCATAATTTGGGGGAATTTAGTACTATTAAATATAACTTAAAGATATAGGAAATATAGTGCATAAAATTCTAAGAATCACAAAAGAAAGGCAAAGTTGTTTTAATAGATGCTATGATTTCTATGTCTGATATTTCAAACATTTTAGAAAGTAGTAATTATTATTATCCATATAAATGTTTTCAAAGAAAAATGCTCTTTACATATAGAATTTGAGGAAGAGCTCTATATTTTAAATACAGTAGACTCCATGTCCTTCCTTGGAGGTTTTCGAGGACTAATTTTTGGTAATATCTCTTTGGCATAAAGTGTTCTATGAAGTCCAGCTTCTCGAAGCGCTAACTCGAAGCGAAGCCTAGGGTCAGAAATTATCTGTAGAAATAAAAATACAATTTAAATAGCAATTCATTGAACTAAAATAACTTTTAACATTTAGTTTCATGTTTTCCCAAACTAATTTTTTTTTTTCCTGGACAGATGACTAGGTGACAGTAAACTTTGTGAATACAGTGACTATATTTTGGAAGCATCCAAACCTTTTTGACATTATCACTTTTCAGTACTTCAGTGGTTTCCAATGTAGGGTGTATAGAATATTGTGTACTAGATTAGTCAAAATATAATGCCTTAAAATTATTAGAAGATGAAGTAAAAGAAGCTTACTTTCAGTGCTACTATCTATTTATTACTTATTGCTGGCTGGAATTATAAAATACAGATAAGCATTGATTAAAATAAATCTAAGCCACAACCTCATACATCTGTCTTTAAAAAGCATCTTAATTTCTCCATCATTTGGCAATATTTAAATTAAGCTTAAACACATGGCCACCACTTGAAAAACAAAATCAATAGGACTTTTCTTCCAAGGCTGGGTTTCTATTTCAAACAGAAGTAGAAAATGCCTCCATCAATCTAAGTGGGAGTAGACATATGAGTAGTTCAATTTCTGTTTTCATTTATAGCTGATTGGATCTTATTCCTCTTCCCCTCCTCCTATGAATATTAAATGTCAACAGAGACTGTTTGAAATGATAAGAAGGTGGCCACATATGGATTTTACCTAATGAGGCATTTTACATGGATTTGAAGTCCCCCTAGAGGATGTGATAATAAGCTAGTAAAAGCAGCCCCTCCAGAAGCTCTTAGGCGAATTGGGGCAATAAAAATGTAGACAGATAACTACAGATTATGGCAACATGTGGCAGATGCCCTAAAAGTAGTAAAACAAGGGGGAGCATCTCCTGGTGCTGGCGGCATGAGGATGGTCTCAGGTGAAGATGAGCAATTGAACTACCCTTAAAGTCCAACTTAGTCTATAAAGCAGACTGGGAAGGAAGAGAGACCTAATGAGAAAGGAAGATACATACAAACTCAGAGGTGAAATAGGTCAACCTGGGATAAGGGTGGTTTGAGCAGAGCACTGGTTATCATTGAGGAACACTGGAAACAGATGCTTCTCAGACAAGGACTTGAACTTAAAAGGCTTGCATGGCCATGCCGAGTCTAAGGAGCTACTAGGGTATGTTTGTTTCTGGTTTTTGAATAAAAATAATATAATCACTGTAGTTGCATAGGAAGATGGGTCTGATTGTAAGTTCAGAATAAATTAAGGTAGCAGGGAAAGAAGAAATGGAGGCCAAAAGAGTGGTTAGGAATTTACTACAATTGTCTAGACATAAAGTGATAAATGTCTGAACTTGGCTGGTAGCAAGGAAGAGATAATCGTCAGAAACACTATGAAAACAAGAATCAATAGTACTTGGCAGTTGATCAGATACAGGCCTTGGGGCAACAATGAGTATGAAGTCAAGAATAATACAGAGATTTGTGTCTGAGAAGCAACAAATATGAGCCTAAGACCCAGGTTTTTCCTCTTCTGTCTCAATGTCTTCTCCCTGGTCCACTCTCATGTGCTCCAGTGATTCATGTGCAACCTGTATGCCATTGACTCCCAATTACATCCAGGACTCACCTCTCTTCAGGTCCACATTGTGAGGCTTAAATTTTTTTTATTATTCAATTTTTGCAGAGCTAGAGCATGAAATGGAGATCTCCCCACTACTGGGACTTCCATCTTCCCAATTCCCTTCCCCACAGGCAGCCCATCAGTTTCTTGTAAATACGTACTAGATACTTTTACTCTAAACATGGTATAAGTAAAACAAATTCTCTCTTTGCCTAAATCTGTTTTTCTTTCTGTATTCTTATATGGTTAATGGCAGCACCACCAGATGATTATAATTTACTGAATTACTACTAGGTGCCCGGAAATATTTTAGGCAGTGAACATTTATTATCTCTAATGCTCACAAGGGCTTTGTAAGTAATTATTTTACAGATGAGGAAAACAAGGCATAAAGATACAAATAGCTTATACAAGTGCACCCAGCCAATAAACAGTGGATGCGGATTTGAATCCAAAACACCACTCTGGTTTTTTTTTTTTTTTTTGATACGGTGTCTGGCTTTGTCACCCAGGCTGGAGTGCAGTGATATGAGCTCGGCTCACTGCAAGCTCTGCCTCCCGGGTTCACGCCATTCTCCTGCCTCAGCCTCCTGAGTAGCTGGGACTACAGGTGTCTGCCACCATGCCCGGCTAATTTTTTGTATTTTTAGTAGAGACGGGGTTTCACCGTGTTAGCCAGGATGGTCTCAATCTCCTAACCTCGTGATCTGCCCGCCTTGGCCTCCCAAAGTGCTGGGATTACAGGCGTGAGCCACCGTGCCTGGCCAACACCAGCTCTTAATATTACTTGTTGTCTAGCTTGGAATCATCCTTACTTTCTTTGTCCCCTCCCTTTCTCAGCCAGAGCCATTCATGACCCCACCACCACCACTACTTCTATGAAGGCTCTGTTATTTTAAAAGGAACTCACCCCAACCCACGCCCACCCCCACCAATTTTACATTCAGTACACAGAGCTAAAACATAAATCTGATTATAGTTGTGTGTCACATAATGACAAGGATACATTCTGAGAAATGTGTCCTTAGGCAATTTTGTTGTGTGAATGTCATAGCATGTACTTACAGAAACGGATGGTACAGCCTTCTACACACCTAGGTTGTATGATATAGGCCACTGCTCCTAGGCTGCGGCCTGTACAGCATGTTACTGCGCTCATGACTGTAGGAAGTAGTAACACAATGCTAAGTACTTGTGAATCTAACCACAGAAGAGGAAATGCATTGTGCTGTGATGTTAAGACGCCACTAGGCAATAGAAATTTTTCAGCTCAGTTATAATCTTAAGGGACCACCAACATATATGTGGTCCGTCTTTGACCAAAACACTGTTATGGGGCACATGACTATATACAATTTAAAGCTCCAAAGTCTGGCATCTGCATACAGATGCCTTAGTAGCAAGGCCTACTTGCTACTACTGGTCAAATGCCTTAGTAGCAAGACCTACTGTGCTTTTCACCGCCTGAACCTAACCCGTGTTTCCAGTCTCCTCTCCCAGCACTTGTCATGTACCCCTTGTCATGTATCTCACACTGAAGACATCCTAGGAAAAGCCTTGTCCCACCCTCTTCCGCTTGGTCAAACCCAGAGGTGAAATAGGTCTCATCAGGATAAGGGTTAGCCCAGCAGCCTGAGACTTTGCAGCTTCTGATTTCAATCCTTTCAAGCCTCAGCTATTCTCCTCACTTTGGCAGCCAGGATCTAGAGACACCTCTTAAACCTTGTAATTAATCCTTCTCCCTATGTATCCTCCCCCACAACCTATTTTTGTTGTTGTTGTTGTTATTGTTATTATTGTAAATCATCTGGAGTGGATTTTGCTTCTGCTTCCAAAAATCTTTGACTAAGATAAGGCTCAGAAGTTTCCTCTCTGACACCTTCTCTGACTTCTCCAGTCAGGGTTAGCCATTCATTCCCTTCTTCTTCCTAGGGCAACCCTTAGACCTTCATTATAGAGTTGATCCCACCCGAGTGGCATTGTTGCTGTACATGCTACTTTCCTTCCCCAGCGGGCTCTTTTGCTCACTTCCTCCAGACAAGATCAGCCTATCTTGCTCAGATGTAGCCCAGGCACCATACACAGAGCCAGAATAAAATATATGTTGCATAAATGTTGGTTCAATTAATAAATGAATGAATTATGCCTCTTTAGAGTCCCTAGCAAAGTATGTCACACAAAGTAGAGACATAAGCGGATGAATGGATGGTTTCCTGGTTTTTAAATAATTAAATGATTATTTAGCTTCTCTCCTTAGATTTGTAAAATTGACAACTACTTTCTCTTTTAATTTCAGTGACTGACATATCATCCACTCATCCATCCATCCTTCCATCCATCCATTCATCTGTTCTCCCTCCGACCCTCCATCCGTCAATCCATCCATCTAAAAGATCTTTTAAAAATCCTTTCTCAGTTACAAGCACAGACTAAAATGAACCCTAGGTTCCCAAAAATGGTTAAATAAGCTCTTAACACCTTTTTCTGTAGAAAATGTTTTATCATTAGCTCTGATGTATTATCATCTGTTCATTTTCATTTCTAAAAGCTTTCCTCTGCTTTGTCATCAATATCAGTTGTTTATTTAATATAATTTATATTATGAATTTAAATATAATTCTTAATGTAACAGAGAAACATTTAAACAACAAAATACAATATTAATACAGAACTCTCAAATAAAATTTTATAAAGCATTTTTTTAATTTAAAAAATAAGTTTCAATGACAGATTTATAACATTTTTAGGTAAGCTCTTGTTCTGTGGTAGCCTATTAACTAGTTTGTAATATTTAGAATTATGTAGCAATTATGTACTATCATTTAGAAGTAAAAATTATGCTAATATGTGTGATATTCAAATGTAAATATTGAAAACTATTGTAACCCCAAACACACACTTCTACAGCCTTTACCATCATCATGGCTTTTTCATCAGTCATGCTAATTTCCATAATTACCTGCTGTTCATTGTATGTATTCAATGTGAAGAGTGGCTTTTGAAGAATAAATTCTTCTTCAATTTCAATGCCCATCCTAGCTTTCGATGCCATTGTATCTGACATCATTCTAACAGGATCAAATTGAGCAACAACAGCAACCTAAAAATGAGAAAGCATGGCTACTTGGAACAAGGTACAAATTAAATATTTCTGGGCAACATTATTGATGTCTAATGCCCATTAAAGTTGGAAATTTTATTAAAGGTAAAGCCTGGGAGAAAAGGGCAGAAAAAAGTATTAATTGGCCAGTCCTAGAGATCCACAAAGCAGTTAACACAAAACAAGACAATACATATAAGACAAAATATTAAAATGCTATGGCATATAGTTATTTGCTAATGATTGAATAATTATAATTAATTTCAGATAACAATTTATCTTTCTGATATGAAGTCACAGGAAATCCTCGTATAGAAAATCTTACATATTCAACCAACTTGAAAGTCATAGAAAGTAAAAAAAAAAAAAAAATTCACTTTTTAACCATTAGTAATTTATGGTTATGGTAACAACCCCATGAAGTTTTCTAGGAAGTTTAATCTGATTGACCTAGATCTAGAGCATATAAGTCATGGGTCAAGTCAAGTGTGTTGGCATTAGTAAGCAAGGTGGGTGAATTTCCTTTGTAACAGGCAACTAGATTTCTAGGGACTGCTGTAAACCATTGTCCTCCTTCTACTGAAAAATTGCAAAGTCATTTTAACCCAAATGCCCTTGTCTTTTATAATTCAAACCTGCATCTTAATGAAAAGAAGTCACTAATTCTGTAAATGATATGCACCATTAGTAACACCTGCCTATTAATTCTGAAAGTCAAGAATTAGCATGAAGAAAGTGGCATTCTTAATGCCATTTAAAGACTGTAATAAAATAACTGAGGGTTGAACATGCTTTAATTATTTTAGGTTTGCTAGCTAAAATAGCTTCCATCACAGTTCTAAATACTGATTATAGATAAGAGATAACAGCTATTTCCTCTTTTGAAGCATTCACAGATGGAAAGAATTCTAATCACATAGACTGTGTAGTTATCAAAGTTATGTTTTGAACAAGAATGTGTTTAGTAATAGTGACATTAAATCTTGTACCCAGAAGGCCATGGTATATAAATACTTGCTAATGGTTGAATAACTAAAATTTTGTAGGATCCAGGATTACCAGGACTTACATTCCTATGCTTTACATTTATCTTTATAATTTTTTTTATCAAAGAAGATGATGATATAATAGTTGTATGTATTTACACCACATCTATACCATCTCATTTAGCTAGAGTTCCTTGGTTTGAATCAGTATAACATTTACTAGCTGTGTGACTTTGAGGAAAGCACCTAACCTCTGTGTCTGCTCTGTTTCCTCTCCTATGAAATGGGGATATTAATACTGCCCACATCATAAAGTTGTTATAGAAATTAAAGTAATACCTAACAGCATTTAGAAGAGGACTTTACACTTAGTAAATAATAAATTTGAACTCACATTATTGCAAATCTATAAGACAGATACTATTATTCCCATTTTTCAGAAGAGGAAATAAAGTTTACGGAGGTTAAGTAAATGACCTGTTTCCAGTGCTGGTGAGTACAGAACCAGCTTGTACCACGTTGGAAGGACACCAGAGGCCAAGTTCTTATCCATGATTCTGTGTTCCCTCCAGCAACATAGGAGGGAACCAAGTAGCCCTTTCCTATTAGCTGGGAAACGGTGTCAATGAAGATTTTAGAGATTTTGAGTTGAAACAACCACTTCAAGTTCAAAACTCTGAAAAACTACCAAGTAAAACTATCACATTTCCCAAGTTCTCAAATTCTCACCCTTGCCATCTACCATCCATTTTCATCTACTTTTGCTTACTTTCACTAGGCAAAGTGATGGGAGGCTTTTATTTCTCCACAACATAGATATTTTCTAAAAAGTAATTTTTAACACATTTGTTGACTGTGGAATGTTTCCAAAGGGAGGCTCCTGTGCCAAAGAAGATTATCTTGCTCGAGCTCCACCAGGTTTTTTGAGGACAGTAAAATTCGTAGACTAGATGTAGAGCCTCACTGTTGTAAATGGATACTATCCAGCTAATAAACTCTAGGTGATATGATATACTTAAATAGTGGGAGAGCTTTTTAAAAGGTGATGATAAAGTTCTTTCAATACACTGAGAAACTGGAAATGGTTCAATATAATTTAATTGCTCCTAGGAATGAACAGCAGTATCCCAATTTGGAAAAGTTACATTTTATATAGCAGATGCCATGAACTAAGCCCCAGTAAGAATGCTATTAAGAGCACTTAGAAACATTTTTTTTTAAAAACTACCCATGAAAATTTCCAAATGAAAAACACCTGTTTCCTAAGGGCTTCTAGCCGCCTTGCTCTCTCTTTGTCTTCATGAGCTTCTTGAAGGGCCGCTTCCTTTTTCTCCATCAAACGCCTTTCCAATAATTCTTTTCTATATTTAACCCTTAAAAAATAACACAGAAGGAAGTTGTGGAAGCATCATAATAATATTGGAGATTGTACGGAAAACAGCATAGGGGCATAACACATCTCAGAGGTGACATCACTGTCACATTTTGTTTTTACTTGTTTTTTTAATTGATTTCTCATGCCCAAACCAATAAAAAACACTTGTATAAAATGCAGTTCATAGTTTTTGTTTTTGTTTTTGTTTTTTGAGACGGAGTCTCGCTCTGCTGCCAGGCTTAAGTGCAGAGGCACGATCTTGTCTCACTGCAACCTCTGCCTCCCGGGTTCAAGCGATTCTCCTGCCTCAGCCTCCCAAGTAGCTGGGATTACAGGCGCCCGCCACCATACCCGGCTAACTTTTTGTATTTTTAGTAGAGAGGGGGTTTCAACATGTTGGCCAGGATGGTCTCAATCTCCTGACCTCGAGATCCGCCTGCATCGGCCTCCCAAAGTGCTGAGATTACAGGAATTCATAGTAATTCTACTAACAACCAGAGAAATGCAGGAAAATGTGGGAGTAAAATTCAGTTCATCTCATTCCTCACAGAAATCACTTTATTAACTCTCAAAGTACCCACTGGCTGCCTTGGCTCCGGCTAACCTGCCCTGAGAGGTGACTGGCTCACTTTCAAGTGAGCTATTATAGTGGTCTCCCAATGAGAAGTTTTAGCACACCTTGAGTTGTTAGAAAGTTTACATTACTGATTAAATATACAAATTTTTAGAAGGAAAAGTAAAATAAGCTACTATAATAATGTCTAAATTATTTTACTTACTAGAACTTAAACTTTACATATGTTGTCATCTACATTCTCACTTTCTGAGTAGGTGCATACGTGTGTTAAGCAACTTTTAAAATTGCACTTTGACATCTGTAGATGGCAGCAAAAACATGACTTTCCCTTAGCATTCTATTTCCAACCCCCTTGAAATCATCAGCTATTAAAATATGGCACACTTAAATACCAGCTTAAAGCCCTGTGCACGTTGGCCCTCCTCTGCTGCCTTTTTTGGGCAGCTTCCCTTGCCATCTTCTTGTCCAAGCTATTCTTCTACTGAATTACAGAGATGGAAATCATCCTTTCAAAAGAGTAGGCACCTGGGTTCTCAGGGGAGTATTAGATCTCCACCTTTGCCTTCCATCATTGACAGTTTAGATTTAGCTTTCTCTGTGGCATCAGTCACAAATGTCCTTTACCCTTAGTGTGCACACCTGCATTTTCCAAGGTGGAGACACCTTCACTAGACCTTTTACCTTCTGGATTCTGATATTTACTGCGTGTTCACCGTGCATCAGGTCTTGTGATAAGTGCTTTACATGTTTTAGCTCATTTAGACCTCACAACAATCATATGCTGGGGTGCCATTTTAAAATTCTATTTTATGGATATAAAGAAAGAGAAGCATAGATATGTGATCTTAAGAGACGTACAAATAAGAGCCACTGAGAATTTGGAGAAAGGTGAGATGACCAATCACTGCATTGTGGGACGGGCTGGTGAAACTTAGCAAGAGCTTCATGGAGGAGGCAGTATCTGAGCAGGGTCTTGAGGATTAGGATTCCAGGCAGAGACAGCAAGTGCAGGGTTGGTATCTGGGAGTGGCCCTCACTTGCTTTGACCTAGTCATGGAGGCCACAAGAGGGGAAGAGCTCAGGGTGGCAAGAAGAGAACAAGTGAATGATGAGTGACAGAGAAGCCCAGGCAAGTACTGGTGGCTGAGGCTGGCGGCCACAGGGTTCCCTTAGGAAGACATGCTCCTGGGGAGAAACACCCTAGAAACAGGTTGCTCATGAGGCTGTCATGAAAGGAGAGGCACAGGAGAGGAAAGGAGGGAAGCATACAGTGGATCCTTGAGGAATACAAAACCCAGAATGGGATTTAGAAGGAAAATCCTAATCTCCTTTGATGGCCATGAGTGTTCTTGACAAAACCAGGAGTCATTATAGTCAAGACACATGGATTAAAGAGCCCACAGACCAGAATGCTCCCTTTCACACCTCCATGTCATGGAAAGCTCTATTTCTCATTCTCTCCACTTTCACTAAGGCATGACATGACACAACCTCCCTAGTGAGGTTCTACTCAATTTAAGCACTGAGTACAAGCTAAGTGAACTACTGTGAAGGTTCAATTAAAAAATACCCTGGGATTTGACAATTACCATATGCTAATTCTCAGAACTTTGGAAAGTTTCTCTTCCTTTGGGATATATAGGTTGCTTTGTCTGCAACAAAGTTTTTGTCTGCTTTGTGGAAAAGTAATAGTTGTTACAGTCAGGGGAGCTTGACTAGTGAGGAAGAAATTGCAAATGAGAGAAAGGCATTTGTACTTGTGTGGTAGAGAAGGCTGACTCATCATTTACTCTGAGGCTCATTCATTCATGGAACAGATATTTGTTGAGCACCTGCCATGCATCAAGGGCTGTGTTAGGCGCTGGTGATACAACGTCAACATGGAGACATGCTCCTGTCCTGGAAGAACTGACAATCCAATGTAGATACAATGACCCAGGCAATTATGATACAGGGCAGCTTGTGCTCTGATGGGACAATGGGGCAGAGACCATGGGAAAGACAGCTTTGCCACACTTGGGGCTTTCAGGGCAGTATCTATAATAGGAGGAAGTACTCTGAATTTAAGATACAAAGAAGGAGCAGGAACGCACCAGGAGGGGAGAGAATAGAAAGAATGATTCAGACAAAAAAGTAACATTTGAAGGCCCAGAGGTGAGAGTGAGCAGGTATGTTTGAAGAACTAAAAGAAATTCAGAATAACAAAAAATGAACAAAATAAAGTGCTGAGGACCAAGAATTGAAGCTAGAGAAGCAAGAGGGTCTGGACTGTGAGGGCTTTGAAAGCATGAGGGCTTTTTATCAGGGAGAAAGATCTGCTGTGATATGGAGGATGGGTTGTCGGGAGGCAAGACTAGAGATGAGCAATCCAGATGGGAGTGGAAGGCTTCCTGATCTAGGATGGGGGAAGAGTACTCATAGGAGGTTGGGAAAAGATAGGGATTTAAAGGACATGTAGAAAATAAAAATCAAGAGAAAGTTTTCACTTATTTTATGGGAGAGGCAAAGAGATAGAGGAAGTTTTCTGTCTTACACAGTGAACAGTGGTGTTCCTCCCTACGACTGGGAACTTACATTAGAAACAGGGAAGTGAAGGAATTAAGTTCAGTTTGAACACAGATCGGTCTTCACAAGATCTGGGCTGGAGAAATACATGGGGAGTCTTTATCAGTAGAACGGAATTTAAGCCACAAGGCAGATGCCATCATCTAAAAAGAGTGTAGAATAAAAAGAGAGGTAGGCCTGGGATTGATTCCTAAGGAAACAACACTTAGGAAAGGGACAGAAGGCGAGGAAATCATTTAGGGAAATGAGGAGGATAAGTGGTCTAAGACATTAGGGAAAATGGGGTCAACAACATCAAATGCTATAGAAAGATCAATTCTAGCGCAAAATAATTATTGGGTTAAACAACAGGGAGTCATTGTTGACCTTGGCAAGAACATCCCACAGAGGTGGATGAGGTAAGGTGAGGCAGTAAGAGAGGGTGTGGAGATAAGCAAGTCCTGCAGCAACACTGATGCTAATGGAGAGGGGAGAGACAAGGGGGAGATGGAGGGTGCACAGAGCCGACCACAGTTGCATTGGCTCCAAAGTGATGATCAAGGTTACTCTGACTGCCTCAAGGATTGGCCATGAAAAAATTTTAGGACTTAGGAGACACACTCAATTTCTTCATTTTTACAGATGCTATGGTTTAAACTCAAATAATACTTCACTTTAAAAAGGAGAAACTCTTGGTGCTTCTTTCTTCTACTCTCGATAGAAAATTTTCTTTGCCTAAAGAGAAGTGATGCAGAAAAACTCCTGGGAGGAAGCCAAATACATATTCATGGGGAAAGAAAATAGCAACACAGTAAAGTCAATCATTTGGAAAATTTTCCACATAAATACTTTTAGCCATTTGAGGTAGCAGATTTTCTCCAAATTAAACTGTTGCTATGAAAGTCAATGTCAGGAAGTGGCTAAACTCAATAGTTTTTAAGTTGTGCACTGAATTCCCAAACAGAAACCTTTTTGGGTTCATTTCTCAGTCTATTACATGCTCCCTGAGTCTACAAAGGTTGAAAGTGCTGCAAAAGAGGCATTTTCAACTTCTCTTGGGGGAGGAGAAGCATCATATTGTTCAAAAGTAACAGCTGCTGCAGAATCAGGCACAGCACTAACAATAATCTGGAAAGGATTTTATTTAAGCCTCCAGGCCTGAGTGTAGTTGAAGGGACAGTATGCTTTCATGTAGAAATGGAGAATTTATGTGTCATTTTTGAGACTTTTTAATGTGTGCACTGCACTCTAAGAAATGAGTATACAAACGCAAGTGTTTGGAAACACCTTGATCTGTAGTAACAGCTTCCCTGAAACTTCAGTAAGAACCGGGCAAAATAATAAGTACTAAATCTTGACCTCCCTTTTATCTGGAGTCGCAGCTAACTTTCCTCTCAAAAGACGCTACAGCCACCAAGGGGGAAAAAGACTTCTGACAAATGGTCAATAGTGGCAAGTTCTACAATTTAAAACAAACAAACAAACAAACAAAAAACTTAAGCAATAAAACGGAGCATAAAGACATATCTTAATTAGGGTCTCTAACTAGTATGGAACTCCCCCCACCACCTAACATTTCAGGCAAGTAATTTGCCCTACTGAATTAAAGGCGGTTTATAAACAAACTTGCTACTTAGTGTTTAAGTCGTGTGGCTTAGTCAATATGGAACAAGAAATCTTTAAACAGGCACGTGCCGGAGGTGCTACTATCAGGTGTTTCAGCGGCAGCATCATGGGGAACCTCTTTCTGCCTGTTGGGAAATGCATTGTTGGCTCAGATTTTACTCAGGAGGTTGTTCTTCCCACCAGGCAGAGGGGACCCTTCTATTAACCACAGGGCACCCCAACAGGGAAGAATGTGCAGATCAAAGCAGGCAGGCCAGGTGCTGACATGTTTCAAGTGGAGGGGAGAAGTCTGCCCAGAGAAAAGAATGGGAATTGCACAGGCAGACATTCACACTGAAAGGCATCAGCCCTCTAACCACACGGGCTGGGAGTCTCCACTCAGTGGGGATTCTGGCTAGGGACATAAGCAAAGACCAATTTCTGCAAACAGGAATGTGAATCCTGACACAAGACAGTGACATCCTGGTACAGATTGGCATGAGGCAAGAACAAAGAAAACTCACAGGTCTCTGCAGAACCAGAAAAGATGAACCCATGCCAGCCCCAAACACAGACCATTGTTCCAGCTCAGAGAACTTCCTGCTTCCTTTGTGAAGCTATTGGAACCCTATCTTTTAATTGATTAATTAGTTAAATTAGTCAACATAGAGTTACTTAAGCACCTACTATGTGCCAAGCACTGTTCTAGGTGCTCAGGTTATAATAGTGGGGGGAAATAAAACCAAGGAAAAAAGTCTTTGCTCTGTTGTGTTTTACATAATCTGTGGTCTGTTATGTATGCCTAAATGAACACTGGAGTAAAATCACAAAATTGTTCTTAACAAATTGTCTTTGAATTTATTCATAAATTTCCAAATTAGAGAGCCCCTTCTCAGATTGCTACAGAATCATGGTTCTCAATCACTGAAACTTGTAAAATCACCTGCAATGTCAAGGCTTCACTCCAGAATAATTACATTGGAATCTAGTAGTCAGGCCCAAGTACTGTATTTTGTTGAAAGTTCCACTAGATGATTCTAATGAGCAGCCTGGGATGAGAACCAATGCTACATAGCCTAGTGATTCTCAAATGAGCATACATCGGAATCACCTGTGTGGCTGGTTAACCCTCAGACTTCTGGGCCAGCTCCAAAGTTTCTGATTCAGTAGTTGTGAAGCGGAGCCCCCAAATCTACATTTCTGACAAGTTTCCAGGTGATGCTGATTGTGCTGGTCTGGGGACCACACTTTGAGAACTACAGCATAGATAAATATACAGATTAAAAGGACTCTACCTGACTATTGTTATCAAGACAAAACCAGATACAAATTATTACCTAGACAGGGCTTATTTCTGTTTGCCTGTGCTAAACATTGCAGTTATATGCCTCAGGACTGTTCTAAACTAGAAATTCTTGCTTGGTACTATTGACATTCCAGAGCAGGACCTTTCAACTCCATTCTTTCCCAGCCCCTATGGCCCTGACACACATGGATGACAGATTCCTTCAGAGACCAGAGCCTTCTCAGGCTTGGATAAATGCTGGTGATGGGCAGTTGCAACAATGGCTGTTACTGAACCTTTCTTTCCCTCTGATGGACAAAACACTGGTGTATCCTGATGACAGTTGAAAACCTCGGGCTACTGGCCAATATTTAAAGAGTCTATTCAGCAAAATCAAAGGAAGAGGAAATAACTCGAAGGTATCTCTCAGCCTTGAAAAAGAGGTATGAACCACTTTCTTTGAGAATCATTTTGACAGCTCCAAGGGTTGGATATTTTATCACAATGGAAGCAAAAACCCATAAATAAGAGTACATTTTCCTGTTGATTTTAATCAGTTCTAAGCCTGCTGTTTGAGTTCAGGTGAGCTGGACGTGAGAGATACAAACAAGGACTTCAATCTGGGAGTCCAATGTTGAAAGCAGGACAAGCTGTGAAGAGAGAGACATTGGAAGAATGTTGCAAATATAATATTAGCCCGTTCCCCAAACTAATCCAAAAAACTATTTCTGCCACAACTTATTTCTTCTTCTTTTTTTGAACCATTCGTAAGCCTTTCTACCTGACTTTCTGTAATCCTTTTATATCTTTACATATCTTCAACATTTTCCTCAACTACTCCTTTCCAATAACATTCCAAATGGGGCTCATTATTTGTAGAGAATTTAAAAATAATAAACTGGCAAAAATTTTTTTAAAAATCACCATGCCCCAATAGTCTAAATAATGTTAGTGATAAAACACTTCCTCCACTGGAACACTCAGCCCCACCTGACCCCATTCTCAGTCACTGCTTTCAGTGATTTGCCTTAATTGAAAACCAGTGCTTCCCAGGTGCCACTACTTTTATTGCAACCTCTTAAAATAGAAGGTACCTGCAGAGAGGAGGCTGAGTTTTTCTGGCTCCTCAGTGACAATTTCAGAAAGTTTTACACATTGACTTTGGGATGATACCATCCTATCTGTACTATGGCTCTTGGAATTAACTACTGGCTGGCTGGGTCAGTGTCCAATATTTACTCAGCTCTGCCCACACAATCTCTTGATCTCCAGCACCATTAACTCCATCCCTACTTTAACAATCTTTTCCTTAGACCGAACTTGGAGTTGTCATCACCTAGAACTGTTCCCCTGCCAAAACCTTAAACTGGGGAATCCCGTTATATGACTCCAAGGTCTCCAAGGTCTGGGGTCATGGCATAGACTTAGAAAGGCTGTATGCTGCACAAGTCTAGGAAGTGTCATTCACATGGATTGCCTGTCACCCTCCTTCTGACACTGTCACTCACTTAACCTTACTCAGTCTGTGACTTGAGCTTAGCAAGATTTCCATTGTTCAATGATATTTATTAACTTAAATTAATAACCAACCACCTTCCATGGTTATTTTTCCTCTACATACAAACTTATTCAAATGGGGTACCTCTCAACTCTGGCTCCCTTTTCAGATACCATCTTTTTTCTTTCATTACTTTTACTGCAAAATTTCTTAACTGAGGAAGCCATACTTTCCATCTCCAGCTCCTCACTTCTCATTTATTAACTTAAATATCATTGAACAATGGAAATCTTGCTAGGTACCAGGTTAGGCCTTCCCTCTTGAAATTTTCTTTCTAGTTTTTGCCTTTTCACCCAGGCTACAAGAACCAATCAAGCTTTATCTCATTCTCTTTCCAGCTTTGGAGCCCTGGGTCTATCTCTTCAAAGGCATTGTCAACAGTATCCTTTAATTATCTTGCCTTTTTTTTCCTCATCTACCCTGCCAATATCCAACTCTAATTCTTTGTTGAAATTATTATACTCTAATGAAGTTGAACCTTAACTGGACATTTAGCACTACTCCAGAATTATTTATTTTCTCCCCAGCTGCTTGATGTTCTCCTTGAATTTCTACATCATGGCTAACTCTCCCTCTTAGTAGAGAACCTCACCTGCTCCACTGAAAAGAGCATTCATTTCCTCAACATGCTTTGCCCGCTTCCAACCTTGTCAAAACTCATCTTCATTCATCCTTTCCTCCTTAAATCTGGGCTCTTAATCATATAAACCTAGTTGCTGCTAGGATCTTTCTCCAGAAGTAAACTTCTTTCTTTCTTAATTCTTCAGTCTCTCTCTCTCTCTAACCAACCACCTTCCATGGTTCTTTTTTCTCTATATATAAATGTATTCAAATGGGGTGGGGGGATGTATCTCTCAACTCTGGCTCCTTTTCAGATACCACCTTTTTTCTTTCATTCCTTTTACTGCAAAATTTCTTA
This sequence comes from Macaca fascicularis, assembly GCF_037993035.2. Lineage (NCBI taxonomy): Eukaryota > Metazoa > Chordata > Mammalia > Primates > Cercopithecidae > Macaca > Macaca fascicularis. Next base: position 53,662,993 of record NC_088386.1, read on the forward strand.
ACTGAGGAAGTCACACTTTCTGCCTCCAGCTCTTCACTTCTCATTTAGTCCGAACAATCCTGCAGTCTGGCCTCTGTCCACTCCACTCTATGGAAACCACTTTCCCCAAAAACACCAGTGACTCAAAATTGCAAAATCAGAGCTGTCTTTCAGAGCTCCTTTAATGTGACCTGTCTGCAATACCTGGTACTGATGATACCTTCTTCTTGGAATATGCTTTCTATCTCTTGCACTTCTTTCTCTCCATTCCTTTTACCAGCTTCTCCTCATCTGTCTACCCGAAGTTCCAACATGAATCCTCTTCTTTTCTCAATTTAAAAACTAATTCTGAGAAATCTGACTTCAACTACAATCAGTGCACAAATATCTGTAGCCTTCACCTCCCTCAAAGTCCCAGATCCTTTGAGCTTTTATTTGTTCTTTATGTACATTCAGGGTTACCCTCAAACAAATTTCTCAAGTGTAACTATATTACATTGCTGGTTAAATGAAGAACTGCTGCTTTAAGGGCATCTGAGTTGGGTATAAGGTTGACATCTTCTTGTGCAAAGTTAGGAACGAACCTGATGACACATCTAAATAGAAAGACAGACGGCCTCCTTACATGCTGTTGGAGATGAGCCACTATGGTACCCTGGGTACCATGGACAGAGCTCAGATTATGTCTGGTCAATTATTTGGGGTTCACTCCAATCCAAAAGCAGACAATCAAGCTCCCAATGTTTAATGTCTTATAACATGGCTGCAACAATTTTAGCCTGAAATATTTATAGAGGAGTTGGTTATTTCAGCTATTTAAAAACCTAAGGAAAGCACTCATAAAATATGTAACTTTGAGCAATAGAACTTCCTGGGGCCAAGAAAATCATGTATATGCTTAAACAACTGATTGCGGTGACTTCACATTTGCAATTATTAGCTATAAACCACTTTATATAATCTAAAACTAATGACTTTGATATTAGAATAGTTTTTTAATATGTGTCTTCTTTCTAGCAGTAATTAGATACCAGAGCCAACTAGTATCTAATTAGATACTAGATGTGTATTATGGACACATCTAGATTTTAATCATTAAATCAGCACTGGGAAAACTGGCTAACTATATGCAGAAGAACAAAACGGGACCCCTACCTCTCACCATATATAAAAATTAACTCAAGATGGATTAAAAGCTTAAGAATAAGAAATCAAGCTATAAAAATCACAGAAGAAAATCTAGGAAATAATCTTCTATACATTGGCCTAGGCAAAGCATTTATGACTAAGTCTTCTAAAAATGCAACAAAAATAAAAATTGACAAGTAGGACCTAATTAAACTAAAGAGCTTCTGTGCAGCAAAAGAAACTCTCAACAGATTGAACAGACAACATACAGAATGGGAGAAAATATTTGCAAACCAAGTATCTGACAAGGGACTAATATCCAGAATCTATAAGGAACTTAAGTCAACAAGAAAAAGAAACAAATAACCCCATTAAAAAGTAGGCAAAGGACATCAACAGACACTTCTCAAAAGAAGACATAGAAGAGGCCAAGAAACATCACTAATCACCAGAGAGATGCCAAACAAAACCACAATGACATACCATCTCACACAGGTCAGAGTGGCTATAATTAAAAAGTATAAAACAAAAGTAACAGATATTGACCAGGTTGCAGAGAAAGGGAACACTTATACATTGTTGGTAGGAATGTAAACTAGTTCAGCCACTGTGGAAAGTAGTTTGGAGATTTCTCAAATCTCAAATCTCCAACTGAAAAAAAAAAAAAAAAAAAGAATTACCATCTGACCCAGGAATCCCACTACTGGGAATTTATTACCCCTCAAAAAAATAAATAAATCATTCTTCCAAAAAGACAGCTGCACTCACATGTTTATTGCAACACGATCTACAATAGCAAAGACATGGAATCAACCCAGGTGCCCATCAATGGTGGACTGGAAAAAGAAAATGTGGTACATAACTTCCACATAATACTATGCAGCTGTACAGAAGTATGAAACCGTATCTTTTGCAGCAACATGGATGCAGCTAGAGGTCATTATCCTAAGTGAATTTAATGCAGAAACAGAAAACCAAATACCACATGTTCTCACTTATAAGTGGGAGCTAAACATTGAGTACACATGGACACAAAGACGGCAACAATAAACACTGAGGATCCCAAAATGGGGGAGGGAGGGAAAGGGGCAACGGTTGGAAAACTACCTATTGAGTACTATATTCACTCCTTGGGCAATAGGATCATTAGAAGGCCAAACCTCAGCATCACACAATATACTCATGGAACAAACCTGCACAAGTACTCTCTGAATCTAAAATAAAATAAAATTAAGAAAAATATGTAAACCACAATGTGGTAGACAGCTTTTCCTTTTTTAATCCCTCTAGCATTAACCTAGTAACTCCAACCCCCTTCTTTTGCAGAACTGCCCATTCTTGTTCTATGTAGGTCTGTTGAGGGCTCCATTCTGAGAACCACCCACCTCTTCTTGGTATTAGGATTTACATATGACCAGATATGGTTAATGATAGTACATTACAAGTATGACCACAGGGATTGGCCCTGAGTGAACACATGGCTTCAGCTTAGCCCGTTTGACTCTCTTCCTGGGATTTATATACGGGTACTGAAGAAAAGCCTTCTCTTCTCTCTGAGGTCACTAAGCTAGAATGATATAATCAAGCCTGGAGCTGCTTACAGTCATGCCTCCTCTTCTTCCCACCTGCAGCCAGGCCCATAGAGGAAGTTCATATCAATGCAGAGACAGGTAGAGTTAGAAAGAGAATGAGAGGAATCTGAAGATACCATTGGAGTCACTGAGGCAAGACTCATGCCCTGGATTCCCATTCTTGTAAATCAATTCATTCCCTTTTCTGCCTAAGCTAGTTTGAGTTAGGTTTTGTTAGCTGCTTCTGAAGATTCCTGACTAGTAGACATATCTTCTATGCGTAAGGAAATCCATGTCTTTTTGTCCTCTTTAACAAGAGGGCATGTATCTAGCTGTTCCAAAGGGTAATCAGTTCTTTTCCCAAATTGATGGTCCATGGAATGTTAATTTCCCACAGGATGTTAACATGTATACCATAAAAATGTGTTCAAGTAAGTTTGGGAAATACTAAGATAAACAAAGTAAAATATATTTATTTATGGCAGGAGCTTTCAGAATATTTATAATAATATGGTGGAGTGCATTATGAATCTCTAAACGGAGGACTTGCTGTGCTTATTGCTCAGTTATCTGATAACAGAAACCTTTTTCAATAGACCCAGTTTGGGAAATAACACTTGCCTTTCCATAAGCAAAGCAGGAATGGCCAATAAACAAACTGAACGGCATAGACACATAGACACTTCCTGCTTTGTATTAGAGTTTTTGTTTTCATGTCTTGTCTACTAGACTGTGCACTTCCTGAGTCTAGTGGCTATGACTCAATCTCCTGTGTATCCCGAAGAATTAGCAGAGTGCCTAAAACACAGAAGATATGCACCAATAAATGAAAGAAACATCGAATAAATTAATGAAATTAAAAAGTGATGGAAAGCATTCCATTGAATATCCCAAGCTGTAGGTAAATAACAGGACACAGGAGTGGGCAAAATAAAATTTAAGAATAAATTAAATATATATTATTCCTTTAAGCCTGTCTAATTAGTCAGTGAATATGTCTTTGTAAGATATTTGATCATTTGAGAAGTTGGAAGAGAAGTTGAATTACTGGAGAACAAATCTAGTCTCTAGTTCCTTTTAAGAATAAGGAACCAGGAATGCTAAAAGCCAAACTCAGGCATGCCATCCACGGCCATGACACAGACTTGCTAGGAACATGATTTTGGAGGGACAGCACAGGCAGAACTAACGTTGGCTTTCAGAAATTATGTATCATGAACTGAAATTTAAATCACCCAGGCAGATCAGCATTTATTTGCCCAATTGCCTCCATACATTTATTTATTCAGCACATTTATACAAAGTGCCATATATGTAAATGTGTAACAATTGTATTTCTGCAAAACAAACCAAAAACCCAGAGCAATTAGAAACACCTATCAAGCAGACAAAGGCAGAGCTTACATCTGGATTTTGAATACTTACAGGCACCTGTCACTTGCCATCATATGAACTCACTAACAAGACATCTGCCATTTAATACTAATTGGGTAATTTGCACAGTGACTCTTGAACTCACAAATGGTTTATGGTAGATATAGTATAACTCCACAATTAATACGTATTGCATTTTAACAATCTTTACAAGGCTATATAATCATTTTAACAGTTGTGTAAGAAGGGAACTCTTGTTGAGGGTTTACCGCATAGTATTGGAACTTTTCTTTAAATTCTTATGCCAATTTTGTTTGTAAAGGAAAAGATGCCTTTAAAAGTAAGAAAATGATAAGCATGGGTGATTACTTTTATTGGAGATGTTTCTTTCAGCTGAAAAATTATCATAAGACACATATAATTTCTGATGCCCAAAATTTTCATAAATGTGTTTTCAGAATCACAAATACTGCAAGAGGCATTGCTTTAGTATTGAGCTTTTAAAAAACATGCTAATAAAATATACCACTGTGTTATCGAATATTTCAGTATAGTTCTATCTATTTTTAACTTCAGCTACTTATTGCGAGAACTGATTTTAATTGGTCCTCGTTTTTCCAGAGATAGATATCTGTATGATTGTGATGATGGGACTGGGTTCCCTTCTTTAGCAGCACTGCTGAACCGAGAGGACACTGAGACCACAAAAGAAACCACAGTCTTCTCCCTCAAACAAACGATTTAAGTAAATACGATTAATAAAACATGGCTTCTCTAATGCTGTTTGAAAAAATCCCCATTACATTTTCTTTCTTCCTTCCCAGATCTCTCAGAACTTCTGTAGAAAGCAAACATCAAAAGGACCAAAGATTTTTGTAGCGATTCAGCTGCCCACAGCAAAGAAGTAAAACCCTGATTTTCTTTCAGCTTAGGAAATGATCAGCGAAGAGGCTTCACAAACAGCCTCTAACATTTGAGGTTAAAAAAGAAAGTCAGTGGAGCAGAACAGTTACTTTTACAAACACCTTCTGGGTTTTTTCTTCCATTTTTAAAGTAACCCTTCTAATCCCCCCAGTAAAATATTTTCATTAGTTTAAGTTTTTGGCTAGGCATTTTAAACATGCATTAGAAAAACAAATGATAAAATATATTTATGTATTGGGCGTGACTTTTTCTACTGCTTTTTCCCCTTGGCGCTCTCAAATGCTGATTTCCTCTGGCTATAGAGTTTCAACTAACTTCTTTGGTGACTCTGCCAAGTCACACCTACCTTAGCAGTTTCCTTTTTGTCTCAGAATTCAGCTTTTGGAATTGAGCTCCGGAATCACTGTTCCTTTTTTTCTTTGGAGACAGACAACTCTACAAAGCAGTTCACCCTAGAGTCCCACCAAGTGAACCCTGGTGTTTGGATTTTGGGAGGAAAGCCCATCTCCAGTGCCTACTTGGGGAACTCTGTTACTTACGTTGTAGTTTTTTTCAGGTGAGATGCTAAAGCTTATGTTCAAGAAAGGCAAAGAGAGAGATGTGTGGCTTTTTCCAGCACTCAGACAATAAAGTCAAAAATAGTACAATTAATTAAATTAATAGGGAACCAACTTTACTGGAAAAGATAAAGCAATAAACTGGACAGAGATTCAGATGAATTTACAAACAACACATAGATCACTGATAGCCCCCTCTTTTAAAGGAAACATGTATATATCCTCTCACTAGCTTTATTCAAGTATGGACAGAAATAAACCTCAAGAAACCTTGTCTTTTCCTTTCCTACATTAAGCTAGAGATGTCCATATGGGTCTCTCTTTGGATAGCTCTCTCAAAGGAAACAGAAATTCCTAGAGGAGGGTCGTGGGCCAGAGAATAAAACAGGCTTCCAACAACTCACGATTTGTAAACTTTAGTCGGATGTCTGGATTATAATTAAATCAAAAACTTGGAAGGCATCTGGGGAAGGGTAGACAGGCTGAATGAGAAGTAGGACAGGGTTTACTAAGCAAATCATGGTGTAGGAAAAACAGATAGCTAACTTTTATGAAATTTTATTTTAATAAAGATTACAATGGCCAAGGGTTGGCCATCTAGACACAGCTAACAAAGGACACCAAGAAGTGGTTGTGTCTCTTTGTTCACATTCTATGTAGAAAGTAAAGCAGTAGCAGGAGAGGCTCCTTAGGAAAAAGAGCTCTTTCCCTTCATGAGAACTTCACAGTAATAGAGGTCAGGAAATAAACAGACCTGGCTCTCTCATGGGGCCTAACCATGACCCCCAAACAGTCAACCCAAGGGAAAATTCCACTCAGTCCAAGTTAAGCTGACAAAAGGGCTATCAATATTGCCCACTAAAGATAGGTTTATTTGCTGCTTGGCAATCCCATGGTCTAAATAGAAAAAAAAAGGCTATTTTATTTTCTCTAAAAGCAATAAGCTTATGTCCAAAAGATTATAATTTCTTAGAGATATTGCCAACCCTGTCAATATATGAAAGGCAACTCACATTTTCTCTCCAAGTGACTCTAAATTTTAATCTTTATTATCCTTTCCCAGATGTCACAACTCCTCTCTGCCAGATTCTCTATTATTTCAAGAGACAAGAATATTCCTTAAGGCCTCCTTTTGAATATACATCTTTCTGATATCATGTCTCTGGTTTCCCTGAAGACTGTCACATCAACAAATCTATCTTGTGCCTGGATTCTAGGCTTTGAAAATAATTGTATCAGTTTAGCCAGGCACAATCAACATTTCTCTCTTACATGCTTTCTTCAATTCAAGCAGAATGTTTTGTTTGCACCGCCCCAATTCTATGCATAAAAGTGCTGATGCAGAAATTGGCATAATTGTGAACAGAGACAAACCTTTCTGCAAACAAGACAACTGTCACTCATGGACCACAGCAAGATTCTATTCTGAGACTGGTCCAACATAACATCAGCTATGGAAGTCCTAGGAGGGTATGGCTTGTGGAGTAATACCCTGATTAGTGTGCACCGAAAGCTCACGGTATTTTTTTTAAGCATCAAAAAGCCTTGCTCTTCTAGAAACGTTTAGCGCATTCAAGCCCACACATGCTCAGATAGTAATGATAATCCTTTCTTTCTTTGTGGGATTTGGAAGAGCTACAAAGAATAAAAAAAACCACAATATTTTGACAAAGTGATGCGTTCTTCTCTAGGTGTAGTTGATGGAAACTTTTGGACTTTCCCTGTTCAACTGATAAAATTGCAATTATAATTGCAAGAACATTGGAGTATATAAGGTTTTATAGGCATACAACAGATAAAGACACATGCTTATTAGGTGTATATGAAGTACCTTATATTTTTTAAATCATCCATTTGCATAAAAATGTACAGTTTAAAAAGTATTCTCTGATACATTATCATGACATTTAGTATAAAAATAATTTATTAATTACTCAACTAATATTTAAACAGCATCATTTACTTTCTCCACTTCTGATTAAATGAGGAAGGGTGTTGGCAATTTTTTAAAAATTTAGTAAAAATTTCTACTCACCTGTTTCCAAGCAAGATTTGAACTGATATTTAATATTAAACACAGGTAAAACAACAACATTAAAAATCAAAGGCAAGACAAGGTAAAAGGAGTAGATATTTCCAAGCAATTGTAACAAGTTAATTATCACAGTTGGGCCATGAATTTGCCTCCACAGGTGTCAGCATTTGCTCACCAGATGGAACTAGTGAAACTCTGCGCCTGTTTAACAGGGTGTTTCTAGACCTCTCTCACCAGCAGGGGCCCTGGATTAATTATACTGCTATATTTCTCAGAAAGCGGTGAGAAATCTTCAAGGAATCTTGAAGGATGCCTATTTTTAAAATGCAGATTCCTGGGCCTGCCCTAGGCTCTCTGGAGATAGGGTTCTGGAATTTGCATTTTCATATTACCCACCAGGTGACACTTTTGCTCTCTGAAATTTGGAAACCACTACCTTCCTGGGAATGGTGTCAATTGCATGGGAACTATAGAAAACTCAGCAACAATGAGATAGAAAATTGTTGTAGTGACCAGCCCCTTGGATATTGCTGTATGCTTTGCTATTTCTGCCCTGTACAGGAAATACATTGAAATGCCTGGTCCAGAGTTCACTTAATTTTTTATTTTGAATGGTCCCATGTGCTTGAACTCCTCTGACTATTATGTTATTCTCTTTCCAGCATCCCATCCCCCATCTGCCCATCCACACTTTTTTGGTTCCTGCCACAAGCCCCTGATAATTGTGCATGCCCCATAACCTGCTGGTTACTCCTAAGCCCACTTTGATAGGTCTGCATGTGCTACAGTCTCTGCTTGTCTCGCTGGGATCAATTCACTCCATGCTGGTCATGGGTCTGTCTGATACCCTCCCTACTCCAGCTTCTAGCCATCAATGCCTAGGTATGGACCTACATTGGAGAAATTATCTGTTCTTTGTTCTTGAAAGATATTTCCAGTTCACTGGCTTTATTGGCTTATTCTCTGTATTTGAGGTGTATATCTTACGCTTTTCCCACTCTCTCCACACTCTCACAGTCGATTGCCCCTGCTCTTTTCCATTTTCCCCCATATATTTATTGGCTTATATTATTGTCTTATGACGTGCCTCTTACATTTGACAATTTCATATGAAGTCATATCCAACATCTGGCCTTTAAGTTTACGGTCCTAATTTCTACACTAAACATATGAATTCTCCAGTCATATATTTGGGAATTCATCATCATTTAACATTCATTTACCCCCAAGTAATTTTGTTTGTTCTTGTTCCCTGTGAAGTTTTGCCTTTTGCTAAAAATTTACAGTAATACTCCCCCTCCCTCTTTGTGGAATCATTAAGACTCCTGTCAAAAATCTTTGCTGCATTCTTGAGAGTACCCATTGTCCCTAGCTCAGAGCCTCCCTTTCTGGTCACATATCACTCAGGAAATAATTTTTAAAAGAGCATGGACAGCACATTCTGGGAGTTTTCTATGGTTATGCTGCTTCCAAAGCAATCTGCATGAGTCTTCAGCAACCTGCAAGAAGACAAGATAGAAATACTACCTCCACACTCATCTCCTTTATTCTTCTACTCAAGACTTCAAAGTGTTTAGGATCCTCCCACTTTTCTTCAAATTGATCATACAAGCCAGGACAAGTGCAGAGTGGCCAGTGGGTGCAGAAGGCTTAGGATCTCACTTCTGAATTTTGGAAAAGTTTATCAGGGGAGGCAGCACAGTAGATACAGCATGTCAGGTCTGTAACATGGGAAATTCCAGAGCAACCCATAGGGAATCACACTTAGCTCCTCATGGGACTTACTCACAGGATTTCTTCCATCAGTCATATGCCAGAGCCGCTTCATACTAGCTGGAGGGAGTGAGCCAATTGTTACATTTTGGGACCTTTGCAAGCTAGTCGTTAAACACGGGCATTATTAAATTATGTAAATTTACAATCAAATCAATTATATTAAAAACAAGGTAACAAATACTAAAAACTCACCACTTTTTAATTATTTTACTATGCTTTACTATCATCTATGCTCTTGAGATAATTTATATCTACTAAATCTGTATGGCGGAAATAATAGATGAGAGTGTGCCACTGCGCATCTCTTCTCATCTCCGTGTTCAGTACTATCAAGTTGGTAATTTGAAATAGGTTACGGTGGGATATTTACACCACAGAAATCAGCACGTGCTGCAAATCAGGATTTAACCAACCCTCTCCTCTGACCCCCAGCCAGTTGTTAAATACGTACTAGTGCATTATTTGCTGTGAACCCAGCTCACTTGGGGAATTATGCATGTACTTTTGATGGAAAGTGCAAAAGTATACCATGGTTATGGGTCAAATTTCCCATCTTAACTTAAAACTTTCTCACTTCCCCAATCTGCTTTCCTTTCCGTATGATCCAACATGTCGCAAGCCAAGGCCTGTGGAAGCACGACCTGTATCAAATAACTTACCTGAATAACGTTCACCCTGGCCCTCCTTTTAAAAATCTTCAGGAATTCTTTCATATAAATTTTACATCTACTTTTTCTCTGCTTAAAGTCCCTGCTCTTTTACCTGCATTGTCTCCTATACCCTACTCTGCACTTGTGTGTCTATGTGTTAATATCTGCGTGTTTGGGTTTGTGTGTTCGTATCTGTATGTACCAGATAGTAGCTGGGCAGTTACTTCTGATTGACTAACTTTAAATTAAAATATCTGTAATTTAAGCCCAGCTTAGTATCTACTAAAACACTAGAAGGTGAGATCATTAACTGTCTTAGAATCAATACTTGAGTCCTTAAGAGGGAATTCAGGAGGTTAGCAGACATTATTAAAAGATCAGAAAATGGATTCAGGAAAATCTAAAGAAAGTAAGACTCTTTATGTGGCAATGATAAGGCTAATGGGGAACTGAAAGTGATCATGGAGAATGATTGGGAATTTTATACAGAGAAGTCTTTGTTCTCTGTTTCCACTCACAGTAAGTCAGGAGAGATTCAACTTACAGCACTTCATCTAAAGAACTGTAGAAGAATTCAGTAAGAGAAAATTATCTAAAGGTTTTCTTTCTCCTAAAGTTGTTTTTAATCAACACTTTAATCAATGATCCTACAGAAGCTGAATTTGAAGGTAGAGAGTCTAATTACAAAAAAGTCACTCAAAAATATAGTCAATGGGAGATGGGATGTCTGAGTTGTCCCCCAAACAGATATGGACTCTGGCTTTCTAATATCCTACAAAGTTCTAAGCTTAACTGAAGATCTTATTTACTAAGGTTACCCCAAGTAGAATGTGTATTGTTAAGGGATAAAGATATAAATACCTAAGACACATGATACCAAATTTGACCAAAGAAACATCCTGTCTAAAACTCTGCTTCTGATAAAGTCACTGAAGTTATTTTGCTGGAGAGCATATGAAAGCCTCTAATAAACAACTTCCCCTAATACTTCATGAGGCCCTTGTGTTTGTCTAGTCTCATTTTGAACCAATTTATGTATTAACTTGCTATGCACAATTTATGTGCAACCTCCTGGTAATTACTTCCCTATTTTTTATTGCCACTCTAATGATAGACATAGTTTCTATACAAGTTTCTTCCAGTATCCTGGAATTTGCTAAATCTCTGGGTATATATTATAATATTTTTGAAATAGAAAAGGTAAAAACCACTAAATGCATTCATTAATTGGTTAATACAATTAATTCAAATGAATTAATCAATTACTTTAAAAAGTCAGAATTAACCTTATTCAAGCTCTACAATATTTAAGGCTTCCAGGGAATTTTGTAATTTGGCCTCTACTTATCTATTTAATGTTTTCTCTCACCACAACCTTTGCCCAACCTACTCCAAATGCTTCAACTATAGTAAATTACTAAATTACTTTCAGTTCCTCATAGAGATTTGGCAGGAGGACATTTCCTATTTCTGGAGGACCTTTCCTTCTACTATGAAAACACCTGATTCATCCCTGGCATCGCCTACCCCTAGTTTAAGTGCTACCTCCATATGTGTCCATAGCACTTTGTGCTTGCCTTCCCCAGGAATATCTGAATCTCTCATTAGGCTTTCGGGTTCTTGAAAACAGGGACAGTGTCATTTTTGTCCATCATTGTATCCCAAGGTAGTAGACACTCAATAATACTTATTAACTGTGTAAATCAAATAAGTTGGTGGATTTTAAATAATAGTATCACTGTGTTCTCAGTCTAGAGGCCAGTCTATCAACTCTGCGCCTTTGAAGGTGAAATTGAAGAATGACCCAACTTCATGGCTATTATATTCATCATTTTCTGAATCATGCCAGGAATCATGAAGTTTCCCAAATGCAAATTCATGATGATTTTACACACATGTCATTTCATGCCTTTGCTTTCTTTCCTAATGATGCCTGAGTCTTCATTGGACGTTTTGGCTGATATCTTCAGATAATACTTGTAATGGTTTCAGGGTCTTTTTTTCCAGGTAGGAAACAATTATTCGGAATTATCATCCTATATGCATAGTTTGTAGGATAGAAAAAATCAGAAACAGTGAACTGAGTTTACATTTATCTTAAGTTAGATTTTGTATGTTACCAGCAGCACAAATTGTATCTCTTTGTCAAACAGAGCTGAAAAGCTATTGTAAAGTTCAAGAACATCTCCCCTAAGGAACAAAAGCAGGAGAAAACTTCTGTTATGATGAGTGAAATCAAACAAACCTTGATTCGGAAACAGCTTTGTTCTCAGAAAGATGACTTTTTAAGGGAGGAGACCAAAACAAGAGTGAAAAACCAGAGGCAAGGACCTTGGGACCAGTAAAGATTAGTTAAGCATAAAGGGATCTGCTTGAAAGTTACGTATAGGGAGAACAGAAGAGTGTCATGGCAGCAAAGTGTGAATTAAGAAAAGATGTCTTGGTTTATAAAAGCTTTTACTTGGTTTTATTCATCTACTCTAAGATGTATGATACTTTAAGATTGGAAAGTAATTTTCTTATAGTTTTAATGAAGACATTTTGATATTGCTTTATTTTTTTAATTTTAATTTTATTTATATATATTTTTTGAGACAAAGTCTCACTCTGCTGCCCAGGCTGGAGGGTACTAGCACCATCTCGGCTCACTGCAATCTCTGCCTCCCAGGTTCAAGTGATTCTCCTGCCTCAGAGTCCCGAGTAGCTGGGATTACAGGCACCCGCCACCACCCCTGGCTAATTTTTATATTTTTAGTAGAGACAGGTTTCACCATGTTGGCCAGGCTGGTCTCAAACTCCTGACATCAGATGATCCACCCACCTTGGCCTCCCAAAGTGCTGGGATTACAGGCATGAGCCACCACGTCTAGCCTTTGATATTAATTTAAAACCAGTTTTCAGCTTATAAGTTATTTAAATTATCATTCGATAATAGACTTTAGGTGCTTCTAGATGATAGTTTCTGAAATAAATTGTCATTTTAACTCCAAGTCCAGTCTCAAGAAACCGTAGGTGAATAATGAAGGTCACTTTATGACAATTATTAGTGAAAATATAGTCATCTGCTTAGATCAGTATTGGGAACAAGCACATTTTTCTTTTTCTTTGAAAATAAAAAGGGTCAAATGATATAAATCTTCCACTTGTGTCTCATGATAACTAAAGATTGGTGCTTAAAGCATAAGCATCTCTTTTTCTGCCTCTCTCCATAAACTTGCTTTCTTAATGATTTTAATCAAATGTTCAGGTGAAATGGCATTGATTTTATATCATGAGGCTTTGAAAAGCAGCTCAAGAGGGTTGAGACACATTCAAACTAGTCATTGTAGTAGTGATCACAGATCATTGTGATGGCAGGGACAGGATAATTGAAAGATTCTCCTCTCTGGTCCAAAAAAAGTCAGCTGCACAAAGACAGAGCTGGGGAGACAGAGTTTAGTGGTGCATGTATAAAAAAGATGATCATTATCTAGGTTCATGCCCTGAAATTGGTTTTTACATCTCACTGGTTTATTTTAGTCTGAACAGACCCAATTGTTTTCCCATAATATTAAGTTTTTTGAAGTACTTAAGGAATACTGTTTAATTTCAAGTCTTGTAGGATGTTCCTCATTTTTGATTTGTCTGATTATTTCCTCTTGATATCCAATTATTTACTTTGGTTCCTCTTTCCCCTGAATTTCCTGTAAACAATAAGTTGGGTCTTAAACAGGGGTTGACACACTATGACCCTGGGACCAAATCCAATCTACTGCTTATTTTTATAAATAAAGTTTTATTGGCACATAGCCATACCCATTTGCTTATATATTGACAGAGCTGAGAAGTTGTGACAGAGACAGGATGGCCCACGCAGCCTAAAATAATTATGATCTAACTCTTTTCAAATAAAATTTGCCAACTCATCGACTAAGAAATTGATTAGGTTCAGGTAAAATATTTTGGCACCAGGGTGATGTACTTCATATTATACCATCATGAGGCACACTGTCAAGTTGCCCCACTGTTGTGATACTAAATCAGTAGACTTGGTTAAGGTAGTGATAGCCAGCTCCCTCCACTGTAAAGGCATATTTTTCCCCTTTTAATTTAGTAATTCATAGAGTTATATTTGGTTCTGTGTAAATGTCTGATTTTCTGAAAAATTCTTTACCTAAAAGTTTCACCATCCATTGATGATCTTGAATTATTACATTAGGAAATAAAAAATGTTATTTTCCAAATCTATCATTTCTTTAGCATTTATTAGCTGACACAACAAAATAGCCTAAACTCACCCTATAATTTCCCTGCCCCAGACCTGGAATCAGTCATTTGTTTCCCAGTTGGTCCAGGTTCCTTTAGGTGGGAAATAACATCTAGAAATCAATATCTAGATACTAGGTACACTCATTGCCACTGGAGTGTCATTGTTTCTAGCCCTTACTGTGATGCTCTCTAGAGAGAGAAAAATTTTCATTTTATATTTAATATTAGTTTTGAAATTTTCATTTAATATTGGTATTTTTCTTTTATACTGAGTCCTAGTCCTGTTAATATTAATATGTCAATGTATATGTTTTATTCTACTGCAAATTAAAATATTTCAAAGTCTCAATACCAGTGTTACCATTAATAATACACCTAATGAGTGAAGTTTAGGATTTCTTTCCAGTACTTTTTCCCTAAGAATATATCCAAATAATATATACAGAGTACTGTTTTCTTTTATTTGTTACTTTTTTTTTGGGGGGGGGGGGACAGGGTCTCACTCTGTCACCCAGGCTGGAGTGCAGTATTATGATCTTGGCTCATTACAACCTCCACATCCCAGGCTCAAGTACCCTCCCACCTCAGCCTCCTGAGGAGCTGGAACTACAGGTATACGCCACCAACCCTGGCTAATGTTTTTGTACTTTTTGTAGACACGGGGTTTCACCATGCTGCCCAGGCCACTCTGGAACTCCTGAATGTAAGCAATCCACCCATCTTGGCTTCCTAAAGTGCTAGGATTACAGGTGTGAGCCACCAAGCCTGGCCCAGAGTTTTCAAGTTAGTTAAGATAGTTTTTTTCCTCATGTGGTTATATTATCTTAGTTGGGAGGGGTTATAAAAAACATTTTTAGGACAATTGGGGAAATATGAATATGGCTAGGTACTATTAGATATTATGGAATTACCATTCATTTTCTTAGGTATCACAATGGTATCATGGTTAAGTAGGTAATTGTCCTTATTCTTGGCTAATTCATGTCAACATAGTGATAAAGTGTCATGATGTCTGCAACTTTCTTTCAAATGGCATGGCAAAACAAAGTGTGTGTGTGTGTGTGTGTGTGTGTGTGTGTGTGTGTATATAGAGAGAGAAAGAGTACAAACGATGAAGCAAATTGGGAAAAATATTAAAAATTAGTAAAACTGGGTAGAAATTATTTGCACTATTCTTATAACTCTTCCTTAGCTTGAAATTTTATCAATAATTAAAATTTAGAGAAAAGGGTGGGAGAGAAAGAAAAATATTATCACTGTTCCAAGTGAATTTTTTAAAGTGTTCCATACACATACACACAAATACTTTCCCACTTTGGGCAAAATTAATTAATGTATATATCCTGGGGAAAGAAGCTTATAACTTTGCTCTGTTTTAGCAGAAGGGTCAGACCATACATAAGGCTCTGAGTGTTACACTGTGGAAGTGAATAGGCAGAAAGGAATGTAATCAGATGAGAATGGTGTCTTAGGTTTAATAGAATGTCAAGTTTTCTCAGCTTTCCTTCATTTCAGTTCAGTTTTTCTAAAGGTGAGATAGAACCCAAGTATGTAAGAATATTTTGCTTTTAAGCAGCAATACTAATGTTCCCCGCATCTTCCACCATCCTGCTAGACCTGGGATTAGCATACGTTTTGTGGAAAGGGTGCCAAAGAATAAATATTTCAGGCCGGCAGGCCATACAGTCTCTGTTGGCATCTATTCAACTCCGTCATTGCAGCACACGAAAGCGGCCAGAGACAAATAAACATGGCTCTGTTCCAACAAAACTTTACTTATGGACACAGAAATTTTAATTTCATTTAATTTCTACACAACACAAATTCTTTTTTGTCTTCTTTTTTCAACCATTTAAATATGCAAAAACACATTCTTAGCTTGCAGGCAATACAAAAAAATAGGCAGAGGGCCAGATATGGACTAACCCAGAGAAGAAAAGGGAAAACTTACAATTGAATCTTTGTGTTAGCTGTCCTTTTAGCTGCCTAGCTTAACTTTGGTGAAGGAAAGGGGCTCTCTTGGATGGTGTGACAGGTTTGAGCAGCACTATACTCTTAAGCCACTGAGCAGAGAGCAGGAGACTCCTCTGAGACCTCCAAGATTAAAGAAGTCCATGAGCTGCTCTAAGTAGGGAGGCTTGCTTCTAGTTTGCAATCAGCGTGATTGAAGGAGTCATAATGAAGGTACTGGTAACTGGAACCTTGGTCCGTTAGTCCAGAATCTACTCAGAGTTGGAGAGCAATGTCTTATTTGCTCCCTTCTGCGAGTGAAGCCACCTTACCCACTGTCTGTGCTTTGAGGCCTTTACCTTGACAGGTCAATCTCATGTTAATATATCTGTGCAGTACAATGGGTTTGCTTTCAGATACGAACTTATCTTATTTAAATAAATATATATTAGATACTGACACAAATAACTTCCTAAGCAATAAGCTTTATTTGTAATAATTTATATCCTTTAACAATAATGCCATAGTGATCCTGAACCACGACGTGTGGGCATCATCACTGTGGTGTCCTCTGGCCAGTGAGGATTTTCCTCCTAAACCCTCCTCCACTAAAATGGCAAATGAGTTGAAAGCATACTCCCTCCAAAAAGAACTCATAAAAGAAAGACCTTATAGGGATGGAGACAGATATGGGGAAAGAGAAAGATATAATATCCTCAATATTAAAAGTTTGTTAGGAGAAAGATTTACATTTGTTTCACATGGTCTCAAACAATAAAAGGAGGACCAATGTGTACCAGAGACAGATCTGAGCTTACTATAAAAAAAAAGGAATAAAAAAAGGAAAAGAAAAAAATTCTATAGCTATCAAAAGATAAAATATAATGCCCTCAAAGATAGCAAGTTCAACATCAGGAGATGGACATGTACATAGGATGTATGAAATGTAGGAACACTTAGTAGAGAAGTGGAAGAGATTTAAACATTAAAACCATTGAGCTAGATGACTTTAAGATTTATGATCTTTAATACTCAGGCTTGACAATTTTGGGATGTTACTCTTTCCTTTGTTTAGAACAAAAAGGCAAACGTAAATAACCAAGAGACAATTCCTTATTCTTGTAGTTTAACCAGAACTAAAACAAGTGTGGTTCATTCAACTATAACAAATCAGGGCCCTACCATTTGTCTAGTAGTGGTTTATGCTAGTTATTTTCCTCTTCTCAATGAATATTTATTGAGATGGGTTACCTATAATATGCCAGATACAAAGGTAGGATGGTGAAGACAGATGCAAATTCTACTTCAATAGAATTTACTGGAGTTTACTGGAGAAGATAAACATTTAACAAGTAATTACAATACAAAATGAGTGTTAAGATTGTACAGGAAAAGGGCACTATGGTGGGTTTTGATATGGGATCACAAATTATTTGATACTCCTCCTATTGAGAGTTTGGACCTAAATGCCTTCTACTTGAATCTTGATGGGCCTTATAATTACTTTGACCAGTGGATAAAATAGAAGCAACACTATGTGATTTCCAAGACTAAGTCATGAAAGCTTTAAGGCTTCCGCCTTTTTTGTTGGAAGACAAGCTCCTGGAGCTCAGAGGCATTATAAAGGAAGTCTGGCTCCTCTGAGGCCACTATGCTTTGAAGAAGCCAAGCTTCATGGAGAGGCCATGCATGGCTCCAGATGACAGTTCCCAGCTACACCCAGCTTTCTTTTTTTTTTTTTTTTTTCTTTTTAAATTTTTTAAATTTTAAAAATTTTTTTATTTTTTATTATTATTATACTTTAAGTTCTAGGGTACATGCGCATAACGTGCAGGTTTGTTACATATGTATACTTGTGCCATGTTGGTGTGCTGCACCCATCAACTCGTCAGCACCCATCAACTCGTCATTTACATCAGGTATAACTCCCACTGCAATCCCTCCCCCCTCCCCCCTCCCCATGATGGGCCCCGGTGTGTGATGTTCCCCTTCCTGAGTTCAAGTGATCTCATTGTTCAGTTCCCACCTATGAGTGAGAACATGCGGTGTTTGGTTTTCCTACACCCAGCTTTCTAGTCATCTCAGCCCAGATGAAAGAAGTCATCAGATTATTCCCCTCCCCAGCCATTCAAGTTCTCCAAGCTCCAACTCCAGAAATTATGAAGCAGAGACAAACTATCCTCTCCATGTCCTGTCAAAATTCTTGACTCTGTCCAAATTCATCTCAACAGGCATCATGAAAACATACACCAAGACGACCTAACTTCAACAAGGGGCCAAAGAAGGTCTCACTGAGGAAGTCACATTTGTGCAGAGACACGAAGAACACATGAATATAGTCAGCCACAGGAATGTTCCCAGTAGAAGAAACATCCATCTGAAGACCCAGTGGATCTACCAGGAACTGACAGAGCCCAGCAGTCTGGAGAGGAGTAGGAGGGGCAGGAGTCCAGTGACAGATTAAAGAGCTAAGCAGAGTCCAGCTTTGGGTATCCCATGGGCAACATTAAGGCATCTGAACTTTACTCAAAGTGTGAAGAAAAACCACAGAAGGGTTTTCAGTATCTGAATGACATGACTAGCTGTGTTTGCTTTGGGGCAAGGCTGAAGAAGTAGGTGTTGTGGCTGCAATTCAGGTGAGAGAGGATGGTGGCCCTATCAGGGTGATAGCAAAGGATATCGATATTCAAAAGGTAAATTTCCAGAATTTAATAAGCCCTTGGCTGTAGGAGTGGGGAGTAAGAGAGGGAAGAGTCACCTTGGGCTTCTGATTGGGCAGTGAGTACATCCTGTTGTCATTTACAGAAAAGGGAATGCCGGAGGAAGAACAGGGTGGAGAGAGCGATGCATATCTTTACCTGAGGCACGGAAAATGTGAAGTGCCAGAGAGACATCCATATAGCAAAGCCCCAGAGACAGCTGGCTAAACATTGTAGATAAGGAGGAAGGTGTCGAGAGAAATGAATATAATAGTGTGTATTGTACTCCGGGTGCTTTATATACATCATTTCCTTTAATTCTGCTAACAACCACTTGGGTGTGTTCAGTGACATCGGTAACTTGACTAAGGTCATAGAGGTAGGAAGTGGTAAGGTAGGGATTTTAATACAGATTTTCTTACTCCACATTAAAAAAAGACAATCATAATGCCAGATGATTCTTTGTAGGTTTGGAAGGTAGCAAAATCAGCATTTGTGAATGCCACTCCAGTCAGTTTAGTGAGTGATCTAAACAGCTAACAGTATGAACACCGGTCAGAACAAGAGAAAGCTGTCCAGCTGGTCCAGGTCATGATGCAGACGGCAATGCCACTTGGCCTTGGTGCAGAGAGTTCACTGGTGCCCTGGTGTATTCTGGGTGACTAGAATGTCTTATAGAGCATGTCAAAACCTTTAGAGGTTCTCACATAGTAGAGACCTTCAGGGCTCTGCAGCACAATCGTGCTGTCCTTGCAAGTTGTAATTTTTCTTTTAAGATCTAGCTCTTTAATCACTATTGGACCCTGGTGATCATTATGATAACTATCATTTGTCAAGCAGATACATGTGGTAGGCATTGTAGTAAGTGTTTTCCATGTTTTAGTGTGTTTATCCCTCACAAGAACCATATGAGGTATGTATTTTTTTAACCTCCATTTCAGAAACAAGAGTTTGGCTCCTGATCTTAAGATACCAGGTAACAATGAGACTCACAGCTATTCTAATGAGCTGGGTGTCATCTGAGCCACCAGATGCTTCTAGGAGTGCCTAAGCAGTACCAACTCATTAAACCAAAGTGGAATGGGCCTGAAGACCCAAGTAATTTACACAGACAGGCAGCTCCCACTCAGCATGCCACTCCTGCCACAGCAGCATCCCTCCTTCAACCCACACCCACAGCCCCTAAGACCCCCTCTGGAGAAAGGAAAAAATGAGCCAGTTTTACAGCTGGATCTACACATGCACTGGTCCAGACAGAAGCTGAGTGCTGGGATTGATGGCACTGCTCAGAGAAGTCCCTGAAAGGGGACTGAGGAGGGAAATTTACCATGCAAATGTAATTTCTATAGGATGATTTCCATGTTCACTTTACCTGATGTAAAGAATTAGTGACTGGCTCATATTAGTATTCAACAAATAGTTTTTAACAGATGAATAAAAGATGGATTAGTAACATTTTGTGGGCAGTAGCTAATGGTTTGGCCAGTAGGTTACGGACATTGAAGGAATAAGATTGGAGGATTTGTGAAAATAAGTCTCCGAAAAATTGTTGGAATTAGTCCAGAGTGCACATATATTGTATGGAGGTGATTTTAAAGAAGTAGGTGGGAGTCACGGCCTATTATGTGTGTATCAGTCTTCTTCTCCAGCAACCTGCCACTTGCTCAATGGGCTTACGATAAAATGCTCCTAGTGATGGGAACAGGGGCTATGGACTGCTCAACCATGTAGGTTGCTTTTATCAAGGCTAATCCGACTACTGTACCTGTGAGTCCTTAACATGGCATAATACCCCAGGGGAATCAGCCAATTTTAGCCAGTTCCAATATTTTATTGCACACTTTTATCATGGAAAGGACAGAAAAAAATAATTGGATTTTCTTTCACTATACACTGTTTTTGTGCCAACTGTGTATCCATAATATCCCACAGGACATTGTTTCTTCCTAAGGAAGTCCATTTACTGTGTAAGAAGTAGAGCAATAGGCTGGAGCGCAGGCATTCACCGCATCACCCGGATGCTGCTGTCCTTATAAAACGACAGATAGCCAATTGAAGACTCCGCTACAGAATGAACTGGGAAGCAATATTTTCTGAGGTTCAATGCTGTTTTGTAAGAAGTGATTTTGCTCTGATTAGTGACCAATATATGGTGCCATTTCTCACAAAGACAGAATATGCACATAGTTGTACCATTAAATACAAGTGGGAATGGTGCTTTTCACAATTAATACCAAAGATCCTTTAATAAAATTTCTGTTCCCCATCCCCAGGACTCCAGGCTCTGCTGGTTTTACTTCTAAGGCTTCCATCGGAGGACAACAATGGTTACATTGACTTAAGATCTGATGCAAATGTTTGCCTTTTGGGGTTTGTCATACCATGAAGCAAACAGACATAAAAGAAGGTTACAATGTTGGTTGGAACAATAGACCTATCAAGGGGATATAGGAGTACTATAATTTAATACAGGCAGGGAGAAGCAGATGAAATCCAAAGAATCCCTAGGACATCTTATGGAATTGTATGCCAGGGATAAAAGTCAACCTATGCAAGCAAGTCCTTCAGAAAAGGTAGCAGTCAACCTATTAAGTAAAGAACTGCAATCAGTCAAGATGCTGGCTGAAAGCAAAGGGCATATGTAATTCACAGTAGAGAAGGGAAATTATAAATCTGAATTATGATCTTGACCATTTGCAGAAGCAAGGACCACTTACAGAAAGGTGTTCATCCTTGATCTGACACACACACACGCACACACACACACAAACACATACACACTTTCTGTTCACTTCCTTCACCTCCCTTTTCTATACTATTTTATATGAGGCATTGTTATTGGTAGTGAACTTTAAAATTCCATTCACAGGTCATGGAATATCAAGATAGATCATGACAAGATGAGAGGATGATGGGACAAAAAGATATGACCTAGGGATCCTGGATTTGGAGCTGGATGCTGTCACAAATAAGACTTTAAGTTTATTCCCTTTGGGAATGAAGTGAGTACATTTTGGGTTGTAAAAGGTAAAACAACAGTGTTAGGTGGAAGCAAATTTTTTGCTGTTTTAAGTATAGAAAGAAGGCTATGTGTTGATTTTTCCAACTAAAGCTGTGAACTGTAGAAGGTGTTCTCTTTCTTTTTTCTCGGCTTCTGAGCCCCCTTCCTCCTTTGTAGAAACTCCCACTGTAAGCGGAGGCCTGATGCATGCTTTCCCAGCCTCCTTTGCAGTTAGAGCATGAGTGTGGGACCTGAGCTCAGCCCCATGGATGCTGTACTTAGAAGTCAGTGGTGCAGAGAAGCAGGGCCTGTTGAGGAGCTGTTAGGACCCTGAGCTGGGTGGCACGACAGGAACAGGAACAAAGGCAGTGTTGCCAGCAGAGATGTCCAATGTCATGACACCACAGAGGAGGAGGCACGCCATGGTGTCCATTAGTCATATTTAAACTTAAGAGGATAATTCCGAAGGGAGTTGGGTTCCAAACCTGATTCTTTTCTGTCTTCCCAGATTTCATTATTCCCAACTGTTTGGTAAGCTTGGGTCTGTGGCCTAACTGATGCTTCTGTGGGTTAGTCAAATATCTTTCCGGCTGGGCATGGTGGCTCATGCCTGTAATCCCAGCACTTTGGAAGGCCAAGGTGGGTAGATCATGAGGTCAGGAGATTGAGACCACGGTGAAACCCCGTCTCTACTAAAATTACAAAAAAAAAATTAGCCAGGCGTGGTGGTGGGCACCTGTAGTCCCAGCTACTTGGGAGGCTGAGTCCAGAGAATGGCGGGAACCCGGGAGGCGGAGCTTGCAGTGAGCCAAGATCATGCCACTGCACACCAGCCTGGGGCAACAGAGTGAGACTTTGTCTCAAAAAAAAAAAAAAAAATCTTTCCACAGAAATCTTTTTACTACAAAATTTAACTACAAAGGATTTCTGTTGCTTGTAAGCTAAAACCTTTGTAAATGCAAGGAGGATGGACTAGATGCATTGTAAGATTCCTCCCAGCTTTAAAATTATGTGACACTGTAAAACTTATGTTAGAATATATAAAAAAATAACCCCAGATTATAAACATACTCCCTTCACTAACCTTCTAATTCTTATTTAATATCATCTGATGGCTGTATTTATGTATGTATAGATATAAATAAACATAAATGTATATTTTTATACATATATATATTTTTTTTCAGGGGTAGTCCCCCAAAAGAATAAACTTCAAGTGCCTGGAGTTCTATGGTATCCACCAGGGTACTGGCATATTGTAAAAGCTACCATTTTATTTCTCCCAATCCATGGCTTTATTCTCCTTCCTTCATTTAACCTATACCAGATAAGTTTCTGCCTACCTAGCCCTGCAGCTTTATAAAATCTTTGCAAAGTTTATGCCCAAAAGGTCAGTATTTCATTACTTAAAACTGCTTAGTAAAACTCCCTAAGAGATTAGTAATAAAGACATCAGTAAAGTATATAATGATTGCCTCCATATCACTCACAAATACTGGGTGACATACTGGAGGACACAGCATCCTTTACTGCTGAGGAAGCTGCAAAGCATTTACCTCTACATATAGGCGTAAAGGCTGCCAGAGAGAAAGGCTGGGTTACCCACAAAGGGATGCCCATCAGACTAACAGTGGATATCTCTGCAGAAACCCTAGAAGCCAGAAGAGAGTGAGGGCCAATATTCAACATTCTAAAAGAAAATGATTTTCAACTCAGAATTTCATATCTAGCCAAACTAAGCTTCATAAGTGAAGGAGAAATAAAATCCTTTACAGACAAGCAAATGCTGAGAGATTTTGCCACCATGAGGCCTGTCTTACAAGAGCTCCTGAGGGAAGCACTAAATACAGAAAGAAAAACCAGTACCGGCCACTGCAAAAACATACCAAATTGTAGATCATCAACACCATGAAGAAACTGCATCAACTAATGGGCAAAATAACTAGCTAGCATCATAATGACAGGATCAAATTCACACATAACAATATTAACCTTAAATGTAAATGGGCTAAATGCCCCAATTAAAAAACACAGATTGGCAAATTGGATAAAAAGTCAATACCCATTGGTGTGCTGTATTCAAGAGACCCATCTCATGTGCAAAGACACACATAGGCTCAAAATAAAGGGATGGAGGAATATTTACCAAGCAAATGGAAAGCAAAAAAAAAAAAAGCAGGAGTTGCAATCCTAGTCTCTGATAAAACAGACTTTAAACCAACAAAGATCAAAAAAAGACAAAAAAGGGCATTACATAATGGTAAAGGTATAGAAGCAACAAGAAGAGCGAGCTATCCTAAATATATATGCACCCCATACAGGAGCACACAGATTCATAAAGCAAGTTCTTAGAGACCTACAAAGAGACTTAGACTCCCACACAATAATAGTGGGAGACTTTAATACCCCACTGTCAATATTAGACAGAACAATGAGAGAAAATTAACAAGGATATTGAGGACGGAACTCAGCTCTGCATCAAGCAGACCAAATAGACATCTACAGAACTCTCCACCCCAAGTCAACAGAATATGCATTCTTGTCAGCACCACATTGCACTCACTCTAAAATTGACCACAGAGTTAGAAGTAAAACACTCCTCAGCAAATGCAAAAGAACAGAAATCATAACAGTCTCTCAGACCACAGTGCAATCAAATTAGAATGCAGGATTAAGAAATTCATTCAAGGCCGGGTGCAGTGACTCACGCCTGTAATCACAGCACTTCGGGAGGCCGAGGTGGGTGGATCATGAGGTCAGGAGATCGAGACCATCTTGACCAACATGGTGAAACCTGTCTCTACTAAAAATACAAAACAAAAAACAAAAAAAAAAACATTAGCCGGGCATGGTGGCAGGCACCCATAGTCCCAGGTACTCAGGAGGCTGAGGCAGCAGAATGGCGTGAACCCAGGAGGTGGAGCTTGCAGTGAGCTGAGATCGCACCACTGCACTCCAGCCTGGGTGACAGAGCAAGACTCCATCTCAAAAAAAAAAAAAAAGTTCTTTGAAACCAATGAGAACCAAGACACAATGTACCACAATCTCTGGGACACAGCTAAAGTAGTGTTTACAGGGAAATTTATAGCACTAAATGCCCACAGGAGAAAGCAGAAAAGATGTAAAACTGACACCCTAATATCACAATTAAAAGAACTAGAGAAGCAAGAACAAATAAATTCAAAAGCTAGCAGAATGCAAGAAATAAATAAGATCAGAGCAGACCTGAAGGAGATAGAGACACAAAAAACCCTTCAAAAAAAATCAATGAATCCCAGAGCTGTTTTTTTGAAAACATTAACAAAATAGATAGACTGCCAACCAGACTAATAAAGAATAAAAGAGAGAAGAATCAAATAGACACAATAGAAAATGATAAAAGGGATATCACCACTGATCCCACAGAAAAACAAACTACCATCAGAGAATACTATAAACACTCTATGCAAATAAACTAGAAAATCTAGAAGAAATCAATAAATTCCTGGACACATACACCCTCCCAAGTCTAAACCAGGGAGAAGTCAAATCCCTGAATAGATCAATAACAAGTTCTAAAGTTGAGGCAGTAGTTAATAGCCTTTCAACCAAAAAAAAAAAAAAAAAAAAAAAGCCCAAGATCAGACAGATTCACAGCCAAATTCTCCCAGAGGTACAAAGAGGAGCTGGTACCATTCCTTCTGAAACTATTCCAAACAACAGAAAAAGGATTCCTCCCTGACTCATTTTATGAGGCCAGTGTCATCCTGATACCAAAACCTGGCAGAGACTCAACAAAAAAGAAAATTTCAGGTCAATATCCCTGATGTGAAAAACCTCAATACAATACTGGCAAACCAAATCCAGAAGCACATCAAAAAACTTATCCACCATGATCAAGTTGGCTTCATTCCTGGGATGCAAGGCTGGTTCAACATATGCAAATCAATAAATATAATCTATCACATAAACAGAACCAATGACAAAAATCATGTGATTATCTCAATAGATGCTGAAAAGGCCTTCAATAAAATTCAACACCCCTTCATGCTAAAACCCTCTCATGCTAAAAACTAGGCACTGAAGGAACATATCTCAAAATAATAAGAGCTATTTATGACAAACCTACAGCCAACAGCATACTGAATGGGAAAAAGCTGGAAGCATTCCCTTTGAAAACTGGCACAAGTCAACAATGCCCTCTCTCACCACTCCTATTCACCACAGTATTGGACGTTCTGGCTAGGGCAATCAGGCAAGAGAAAGAAATAAAGGGCATTCGAACAAGAAGAGATGAAGTCAAATTGTCTCTGCTTGCAGATGACATGATTGTATATTTAGAAAACCCCCTCACCTCAGTCCAAAATTTCCTTAAGCTGATAAGCAAATTCAGCAAAGTCTCAGGATACAAAATATACGTGCAAAAATCACAAGCATTCCTATACACCAATAACAGACAAACAGAGAGCCAAATCATGAGTGAACTCCCATTCACAATTGCTTCAAAGAGAATAAAATACTTAGGAATACAACTTACAAGGGATGTGAAGGACCTCTTCATAGAGAACTACAAATCACTGTTCAAGTAAATAAGAGAGGACAAAAACAAATGGAAAAACATTCTATGCTCATGGATAGGAATAATCAATATCGTCAAAATGGCCATACTGCCCAAAGTAATTTATAGATTCAGTGCTATCCCCATCAAGCCACCATTGACTTTCTTCACAGAATTGGAAAAAAACTACTTTAAATTTCACACAGAACCAAAAAAGAGCTCATATAGCCAAGAAAATCCTAAGCAAAAAGAACAAAGCTGGAGGCATCACACTACCTGACTTCAAACTATACTACAAGACTACAGTAACCAAAACAGCATGGTACTGGTACCAAAACAGATATATAGACCAATGGAACAGAATAGAGGCCTCAGAAATAATGCCACACATCTGAAACCATCTGATCTTTGACAAATCTGACAAAAACAAGCAATGGGGAAATGATTCCCTATTTAATAAGTGGTGTTGGGAAAATTGGCTAGCCATATGCAGAAAACTGAAACTGGATCTCTTCCTTACACCTTATACAAAAATTAACTCAAGATGGATTAAAGACTTAAATATAATACCTAAAACCATAAAAAACCTAGAAGAAAACCTCAGCAATACCATTCAGGACATAGGCTTGGGCAAAGACTTCATGACTACAACACCAAAAGCAATGGCAACAAAACCAAAATTGACAAATGGGATCTAATTAAAATAAAGAGTTTCTGCACAGCAAAAGAAACTATCATCGGAGCGAACAGGCAACCTACAGAATGGGAGAAAAATTTTGCAATCTCTCCATCTGACAAAGGGCTAATATCCAGAATCTACAAGGAACTTAAACAAATTTACAAGAAAAAAACAAGCCCATCAAAAAGTGGGCAAAGGATATGAACAGACACTTCTCAAAAGAAGACATTTATGTGGCCAACAAACATATGAAAAAACGTTCATCATCTCTGGTCATTAGAGAAATGCAAATCAAAACCACAACGAGATACCGTCTCTTGCCAGTTAGAATGGCAATCATTAAAAAGTCAGGAAACAACAGATGCTGGAGAGGACATGGAGAAATAGGAATGCTTTTACACTGTTGGTGGGAGTGTAAATTAGTTCAACCATTGTGGAAGACAGTGTGGCAATTCCTCAAGGATCTAGAATCAGAAATACCATTTGACCCAGCAATTCCATTACTAGGTATATACCCAATACCCAGGATTATAAATCATTCTGCTATAAAGACACATGCACATGTATGTTTATTGTGGCACTGTTCATAATAGCAAAGACTTGGAACCAACCCAAATGTCCATCAGTGACAGACTGGATAAAGAAAATGTGGCACATAAACACCATGGAATACTATGCAGCCATAAAAAAGGATGAGTTCACGTCCTTTGCAGGGACATGGATGAAGCTGGAAACCATCATTCTCAGCAAACTAACACAGGTACAGAAAACCAAACACTACATGTTCTCACTCATAAGTAGTAGTTGAACAATGAGAACACATGGACACAGGGAAGGGA
This sequence comes from Macaca fascicularis, assembly GCF_037993035.2. Classification (NCBI taxonomy): domain Eukaryota; kingdom Metazoa; phylum Chordata; class Mammalia; order Primates; family Cercopithecidae; genus Macaca; species Macaca fascicularis. The sequence goes on from NC_088386.1 coordinate 53,690,940, forward strand.
ACATCACACACCGGGGACTGTTGCAGGGTGGGAGGCTAGAGGAGGGATAGCATTAGGAGAAATACCTAATGTGGATGATGGGTTGATGGGTGCAGCAAACTACCATGGCACGTGTATACCTATATAACCAACCTGTACATTCTGCACATGTATCCCAGAACTTAAAGTATAATAATAAAAAAAAGAAAGAAAACAACCTAATGCTCCAACAAAAACTTTCAAATATCTGTAGCACTAGTTATGTACCAAAATAAGAGTCTGTGTTACTGAAGAGGAGAATTTGAGATAATTTATTCTCAAAAAGATCATAGCACCTAGATGTTCTATTTGGAATTACAGCATCTGTGGTCAATTCATTGACACATACATATGACACAAAAATAATGGTGGGCATAAAGGGATGTAATAACGCTCATTTATACTTTAAAAAACATATTCTAAAGCATTTCTGATTGTTGTCTGGCCTCTACCAGACACATACTTGCTGACATTCCATTTTATGACCCGAACAAGTAAATGCAACAGACAGATCAACTTAGCGTACAATGAAAATCCAGTATCTCTTTAAATGAACAAGATTTCCAAAATCAAAAATCAAAGTTGTAAACAACAAAGTAAAAGCAGCCTAAACTACTCAGCAAACGACATGCTTCAATTGCTTGTGGTTTGGAAGGAACCACATATGTACAGTCAACTTGATGTACAGTCATCAGGAGCTAAATCATCATCCAAGACCTCTTGAATGACCCTCAGCTGTGCCATCTCTGCCCATCTGGTGTTCCATTTGCCCACGGGCACAAGCTTGCTTGCTCATTTTCACATCAAAATGGCTATATATTGCTTTGTCCTTGAATTTCTTATCCTCTCTGTCAATCATGCTTGCTTAGCTAAGCTCCATTCGAGAGCTACTGCAATCATATCCAAATAATCTGTGTATCCATGTCCCAATTTATGAACACACACACACATCTCCCACAATTTGTTTTGTTACACTGAGGAGCAGGTCATAAGTACTATTATTATTATTACTGTTGGCCACCAATGAGGTTTCTTTCCATCTTTTAAGTTACTGCTAATTTGCAAAACATTTCTAATATACATATAAAATACAAAACAGTCCTATTAAGAACTGTATTTGTTTAATGGTTCACAGTGATCTTTGGACTATATCATTTGGCACATCCACTTGGAATGGGGATTTGGTTGACAGAGACTTAATGAACAAGAGCAATCCTACTAATTTTGAGAAATCTCATGCTGAGAAGCAAAAACATGACAAATGTTTGTAAAAATTTCTGATTAAGTCACTTTACTAAACATACTCTTTAAAGATCTCAAATATTAGACTGTGAACCCACTTTAAATTTCCTTAGCGCCTTTCAATACAACATGTTGAAATTTGCACATTGTTAAGAAAAGACATGGAAAATAGAGAGAAACATCTGGCTTTGTTACTTAGAAAACACAGTAACTGTCAATTCCCCGATGCTGGCAAGCACCTCAAAACACACACTAGATTTGCAAGGCCAATTTAGTGTTAGAAAGGCAGCTGGCTCTAGTCTCTTCCTTCCCAAATGGTCATTGACATCTTAAACTTCAAATGTTTACTGTTTTACAACACAGGAAAATGCTGTTATTTGGGAAAAAATAACCTAAAATTAGTGTTTTTTGTTTGTTTGTTTTTTACTGTGGAAAGCAATGTTTTCTCCACTAAACACACACACACACACACATACATACACATAACTGGGTTGTTAGAAAAATAACATGCAAAATTTTTACTTGAAGAGGTTTTCTAGAATTGATAAACTGTTCTATGAATGTAAGTTTCACCTATATGACCTCTCTGAGCTCAGTGAGGGTACTGTCTGGGAAAAGTAAAATTATGGGCATTTCTGCAAAAAGTGGAATGGTCTCAAAAACCCAGTAGATGACTTTGGGCCCACACTTCAGAAAGTGTAGAGAGAACTCTAGCACAATGGTTCTTAAATTTTGCTGCACTTTAGAATTCCCTAAGAATTTCCCAAAAATGTGGGGATCAGAATTTTCCCCAGAGATATGAATTTAGTTGGTCTGGGGTCTGGCCTGGGCATCAGGACTTTCAAAAGCTCCCCAAGTGATTCTAATGTAGCAAAGAATGGAATAACAGCTGCTCTAGTATTACATGAGCATTGACTGATAAAGTTCTTAGAACCTGTAGCATCCATTTGTTGGTTGTAGGCAACTTCAGTTTTTTTGGTCATGAAATGGTATCTAGAGGAACTCCTTAGCTAAGTAAATCTGCTTTTAGAAATCTTTAAAATTATCTTCTGGAGTATATTGTTAAAACATTTTTGAAACATTAAAATTAGCACAAAGGAGGTAAAATGAGAAAAGCAAGCTATTTATTAAATTACAAGAAACAGCAATGGAGATAAGTAAATGAAAGGCCACAATTATAATTATCCTTATTAAAGCAATAATTGGCAAATACAGAGGAAGAAGATTGTTATGTTAACTACAAGAGAGCTGAACTTCAGAAAAGTTAAAGATTGAACATTGTAATAAGCATTTTCAAAATGTCATAATGTAGAGGGGAGAAAGGCCCCTGTGCTTGGAAGAACAGTCTAATTTCTGCTTGCTTGCTCTGCAACAGTCACTGATAATAGAAAGCAGTGATGCTAAGGATATACAGTGAATGAGATATGACCCTTACATATCCTAGCTTTCTACTCCTCCCTGTGTGTAGACTCTTTCGCTACCCAACATAAAGAATACTCAGTAAAGAAAGTTTCTGGGAACAGGGTAAGTGTTTAAAATCACCTGAAAACAAAATAAACATATACATCAAAGAATCACTGCAGCTGTAGAGAACTCTACACTGCAGTGACCAGGGCACCAGTATTGGTCCCAACAAGGTTAGTTAGGAAGCGCAGTCAGTGCCCTGCTGAAAAGAAAGAACAACCACTGTATGCGAAAGAGAGACAGTTTAGCTTTCAGCCGTAGTGGGGTGGGGGGAGGGGGAGAAGACTTTGGAGGACTAAGTGGCAACATTTTGGGATGGCTAGAAAGGAACCACGAGCATAGAGTTACAGAAACGAAATAATACAAAGAATAAACATTGTGGTAAAAAAAAAAAAAAAGACAAAGATACGTTCTTATGTCTATTTTGAAGACTGTCATTTGTTACCCAAAAAAACTAAAGGTATCTTCCACTTAATACTCATATTTTGATTAGTATTTTAACTTTTACACATTTTGCTATACAGTTTGCTCACCAATTTGAAGCCCATCACAAGACAAGCAATGAAACTGAAACTCAGCTGTGGCAAGCACCCCAATATCCATCAATTTATTGTTGTGACATCAAAAATGAAATGAAAACTACTAGAAATTAGGTAATAAAAACACATATTTCAAACCTTGTAGAATATGGCCAAAATAAACAGGAAAAAAAAACTATAGCCAAATGAATTGGTTAGGAAATAAAATACACTGAAAACAAAATAACTAAAGCTTTCAACCCAAGAGGCCAGAAAAAGCACAATAATATTCAGGGTTTCATTCTTTGTCTTCCTTCAGACTCCATCCCTGATGACATGAGTCACCAACTCTAACTCATGTTAATACTTCACACACATCTGTCAGCTTTTGTAGCACTTCTGCTTCCCACTGTCACTTCCTTAGTTCAGAGACTTTTTCTCAAAGAGCTTACTGAAGGAAACTTATAATTGGCTTCTTGGTCACCAGTTTCTACCTATTTCAAAAATAATTTCTGTCCTCACCAGAAAAAAAAAAAAAATGATGAACTTTTCTAAAGGATCTAGTAGAAGTCTAGAACTGTAGAGCTATTTGGAAGCATGTCCCCAGGCTGGAGATTAAATTTGGTATATGTGTCAGCTCTCCTTAATAAAATTTCAACACAAAAATATCAACAACATTTCTAAGTGAAATTTGACATAAGAATAGCTAAGATATTTTTGAAAAGAATAATGAGTGAACACTTGTTCTACTAGATAGCAAAACAGAATAATTAAAACAGCATGCTATCAATGTAGAACTATAAACATAGATCAGTTTTTAATCTAATCAAGAGTCCATATGGATATAAAAGTATAATTAGAAATGTAATATATAACAAAGGTGGCACGTTAAATCAGTGGGTAAAGATGAATCATTAAATAATTGGTGTTTAGATAGTTGGCTATCAATTTAGAACAATTTAGCTCATATCACTCATTAAAATAAGTTCCAGATGGCTACAGAACTACACTTTAGAAGAAATATGAATAATATATACTATTTTAAAAGAATTAGGTAGGTTTATTTGCAGAGATACCATGTATCATTTTGAAGTTTGTGCTTTACAAAACTGATCCATGACCAGAGATCCAAATGAAGTATGACATCCAGCTTTGCCTCTGCTTGTCAAGCTGTATGCTGTGATTCAGAAGGGAATCTTTTCCTAATTTGTCCACTTGTAGTAGGAGCAATATGCACTCTGCCACCAGAAGGAGGTACCTTTTCCTAACTAGCACAAAGGACTTATATGCCAGCAGCAACCTATAAATAAGTTAGTAGTAAATAGTCGATTTGTACATACATAAATGCTTTTTTTACACAAATGGTTGCTATAGACTGAATGTGTTTGCTCAAAATTCTTATGTTGAGGGCCTAAGCCCCAATGTGACAGTATTTGGAGATGTAGCCCTCACAGTGGGAGTCATGCCCTTATAAGAAGAGACACTCAAGTACTTGCTGATTCTCTCTTCACCATGTGAAGTCACAGCAAGATGGCCCCACTCTGCAAGCCAGGAAGAGACCCCTCACCAGAACCTGACCATGCTGGCACGTTGATCTTGGGTTTCTAGCCTTCAGAATAGTGAGAAAATAAATTTCTGTTGTTCAAGTCACCCAGTCTATGATATTTTGTCATGACAGCCCAGGCTAACTAATACAGTGGTATTATATTGTTAAATGTATTGTGATTTTTATTGCTGTTCTTAAACTTGATTTTGTATAGGTACATACAAAATAGATAGCATGTATGTGTATGCATTTAAAAACAATAAAAGCAATGACTTTTAGAGAAGAGACTACATGAGGGTAGTGGTTAAGGGCACTTTTGCTTTAACTTTAATTTTTATAATAATGTCCTCATTTTTACATTTTACTTAGAATATTTTTAAAATATTCATTTAAAATGTACCTATATATGTACTACATAAAATCTTTAAGAACAGCAACAAAAACCACAATACTTTTTTTTTTTTTTTTTTTGAGATGGAGTCTCGCTCTGTCATCCAGGCTGGAGTGCAATGGCATGATCTCGGCTCACTGCAACCCCAGCCTCCCGGGTTCAAGCAATTCTCCTGCCTCAGCCTCCGCCTCCTGAGTAGCTGGAATTACAGGTACCACTGCCACCAGGCCTGGCTAAAAAAGCACAATACATTTAATAATATAATAACATTGTATTAGTTAGCTTGGGCCATCATGACAAAATACCGTAGACTGAGTGACTTGAACAACAGAAATTTATTTGTTCACTATTCTGGAGGCTAGAAGCCCAAGATCTAGGTGCCAGCATGGTCAGGTTCTGGTGAGGGCTCTCTTTCTGGCTTGAAGTGTGGCCTTCTTGCTTTAATATTTTGAGAAAAAATACGTTAGTATTTCATGATGTAAAAGTCAATTGATAGGAATCACTTATATTTAATGAATACTTACTGTGTTCCAGGCAGTGAATATGTTACATTCAATGTATCATTTGATCCTTGCAACAATCTTAAGAAGTAGATACTGTTTATATCCCCAATGTACAGATGAGGAAACTGAAGCACAGAGAAGTTAAATAACTCATCCAAAGTTCACACAGCTATAAAGGATAGAGCCAGTATTCTAATGTCAACCAATTCTAGAGCCTTCCCTCTTAATCTCAATGGCACGTTGAGAAATAAAAATAGGGTATTAGGAGGTTAGTGGAAACTTGGGCAAAAACAATTTCGATAAAATGAAGAGGGCAAAAGACATATTCTAATAGATTGAGAAGGTAAATGTAATTAATAAAACAATTATATGTCTTGTTTTAATGTTGAACCACATGAAATTGCCAATACTCAATCATTTTGACCTACAAAAATGGAATTTTATGTGGTTCAACCTAATATATAATTTTATTTATTTATTTTTGAGATGGAGTCTTGCTCTGTCGCCCAGGCTGGAGTGCAGTGGCGCGATCTTGGCTCACTGCAAGCTCCGCCTCCCGGGTTCACGCCATTCTCCTGCCTCAGCCTCCCGAGTAGCTGGGACTACAGGTGCCTGCCACCATGCCCAGCTAATTTTTTTGTATTTTTTTTTTTAGCAGAGACAGGGTTTCACCGTGTTAGCCAGGATGGTCTCTATCTCCTGACCTCATGATCCGCCTGCCTCGGCCTCCCAAAGTGCTGGGATTACAGGCGTGAGCCACTGTGCCCCACTGAATATTGTTTTCAAGAAATATAATCTTAGAATTTAAAAATAGAAAAGGGAAGTAAATGACATAAGTTTTCAAACCCTCAAGGATATGTGTGTGTGTTCTGAACACAGATCTGGAAACTGCTTCAAGCCAGCTTATTCTGATATGGAAAAAAAGTGTCCGTAGTTAAGATATCAAACACAAGGTTTATGAATTGCATTTCAGTAGTACAGAAAAATGTTTTAACCAATCAACCAAATTTCTTAGTGCTATGTAGTTATGAAAGAAGACAACTTCTGGTTACTATCAAAAGCAAAACCTATCAGTAATTTTGTATGTTGAACTCTATCTCCCTAAGTCACAAAATGAGGAATATACTTCTATAATATTATAAAAAGTTTCCTGAGAATTATATCTCTTATATATACTGATATTTTAAAGGCCTTTTTCACTGATTTTCCATTGGCAAATAAGCATTGGACTCATAATTATCTGAATCTACAGTATTTTAACATAAGAGTTGAACAAACAGATCATAGGCCCTTAAAAGTTGATTAACTCTGTCCTCAGAAGTTATCCAGTTCAGTTTTACAGAGGACAAAACAGAGCCTGTGGAGGTGGAATGACAGACTTTCCCAAGGTCATATAAAATTCAAAGAGTCAAGACTAAAACCTTGGTCTCCGGGCTCCTAGTCTTTAGTACTCTTTTTAGTATCTTATAATATGCCTATTTTTTTGTGTTACGTAATGCAGATTAATCTGATTTTCCTTTTCTTCTTTTTCAACTGAAGTTCTGAATCAGCTAATCTTGATAATTATTGGGACAGGAAGCAAAAACTGAAATGACTCTGTAATCAAAGAAGCTCCCTGACTATGAGGGGTAATTTTAGTGGAAGCCTGTCTCCTAATGCTGGAACTACATATCTGTTCTGTTTTCCCCATTCCTTATAATTTCTGTGGCTCTCTTTCATTTTGCTAGGATAGCTTTAGACTGATCAATCTGCCTTTGCCTTGCCCTTTAGTATTTAGCTGTTTGGGAATTCTTATCCACCTCCTTGTTTCTGACCCATGGCCTCTATCCACTTAGGTCTTGGTTTGTGTTTGTTAATCTGGGTTCTCATTGATGGCTTCACCTTCTAACCATTAGCCCTGGCTTTGCTATATTCTCAGTTCTCTCAGTAATAGATTATACTAAACTCTAAAATCCTGAGCTACCTAGGAAATAATGTGCATTTTGTACAGAAAATCCTTAGGAATGCTTAGCATCTATTTGAAACTCCAGATTCAATCTACAACCTCAGTGATTAGAGTTTGAGATAACAGTCACATGGGTCACAAAGGAAGCTTCCTAGATACAAACGAACCTCATTGTATCCAATGGTTATGCCTTCCAAAGTTATATGTAAGTCTGAGGGGCAATTTTCTTTTTTTTTTTTTTTTTTTTTTTTGAGACGGAGTCTCGCTCTGCCGCCCAGGCTGGAGTGCAATGGCCGGATCTCAGCTCACTGCAAGCTCCGCCTCCCGGGTTCACGCCATTCTCCTGCCTCAGCCTCCCGAGTAGCTGGGACTACAGGCGCCCGCCACCGCGCCCGGCTAGTTTTTTTTTTTGTATTTTTAAGTAGAGACGGGGTTTCACCGTGTTAGCCAGGATGGTCTCGATCTCCTGACCTCGTGATCCGCCCGTCTCGGCCTCCCAAAGTGCTGGGATTACAGGCTTGAGCCACCGCGCCCGGCCTGAGGGGCAATTTTCAAGATAGGTTTTATTTGTTACAGCAATTTTAGGTTCCCAGTGAAATTAAGCAGAAAGTATAGAGTTCCAGGAAATCTTTTTAGAGTGACTAAGGTAAATATATCAGGGAAGATCACTATTTAAAGGAAATTTACTGTGATTTATGATATGAAATGAGAGCTCTCTCTTCTTTATCTTTTGTGAAAATCACTAAGGAGCTAGCTAAATTAGATAACTATGCCAGTTATCAGTGTAATGCCTCACAGCTCCACCCTTCATTGTCTGCTCTTTGAAAATGGAGGTGGACCCTCTATCTGTCCCTTGCCACTGGCAAAATATTAAGCTGTGTCAGAAGAGGGTGCTTGAAGGACACTGCAGAGGAAGGGGATTTCCTTCCTGGTTCGTGTGTTTATGCCTTCTTGTTCATACTGTACAGCTGCCAGCAGCACGTGTAGGGGACACAAGTGTTGCTGTGTCCATGGAGTTCCAATGGCGCACTGATGGTCAGTCCCATCAAATTTCTAAGGTACTTCTATGGTCAGATTTCCATTGAGCCTTGCAAGCATCTCAATAATTGGCTTCCAGCTTTGGCCTGCCTGCACCCAAGTTGGGTGTTCCCTGTTTGCCTAGTGACTATTGAGCTAGCTCTGTCTTAATCCACCCGAGAACTTCACCATTCAGAGGGGTCATGACCATAGCTTCTACAGTAAGGTGTGAATCCCAACCATGGAGAGGGCTCCTCAGTTCCAAACTTGGTTCTTCCATGGGAACCCTCCTTAAGTCCAAGGGTATTCTTTAGCATGCTATTTATCTCTTTATATAGAAAGGATTTCCTGTTAGAGTTTATCATTCTTTCTCTTAAACTTTCCCTGTTCAAATTACTATATGTTTTTTGTCTCCTAATCGACCCTAACTGATACAGTAACTTTGCAAAAAATAACTTAAATCTCTTATTGTACTCACATGTAAACTGAGGAGACTAGGCTATTTGATCTCAAATGTCCTTTCCAGGTCTAAAATTACATATTTCTAGGAAATTCCAGATTTTTTTCAGGTATTGGGCATGCCCTAAGTATGTTATAATAAACACCACACAGCACTGTATAATTGTGTACTGTCTTCCCCAGCCTCTGTCACAGTAAATGGGTTTTCCTTCTTATTTGAATAATGGTTTTCTCCTTCTGGGTCAAGAGAGAGTTACAGCAGCAGCCAGTATCATTTTATGCACACAGTGGGTAATCAAATACTATCAAATCCTCTGTGAGGGTTTTAACTAGGAAGCTATCTAAGGAACAAAATGAAAAACCGGAGGTTAATGTATGAATATGAGAATTTAAAATGCATTATAGATATCATTGTATTCATTTGTGAATATAAATATTGAAAGGATACATTAAGTATAGAAAAATGCTCCCTCTGATATTATTTATTCTAACTCATTGCAAAAGACTCCATTCACCACCTCCATTTCCACACAATTTTAAATTTTCTTTTACCTTTCTCTGTCTTTTAGTGACTGTTCAGCCATTAATTTCTTCAGTTCTTCTAGACGCTGAAGATCTCTCATTTCCATTTCTTGCCACTTCTGTTTTTTCATAGCCCAGTATTTTTTAATCTATTGTATAAATGTTACATAAAATTTAAATTAACAACAGATATGTAAAAATGAGGGGAAAAGCCATAACCATATCCACTGGTTCATATTACAAAATTGAATTTAAAGGGCACTTCATCTTTTTTGTTTCATAGATATGCTTATAATATATTGGCAACAGAAAAATAAATTAAAACATGAAGGTAGATGCCCTGAGAAACTGCAAGGTTTAACAATTTCTGCAATGAATGGAAATATAACTTGTGCTGAGACCTAAGGTTTAATCTATGGTTAAAATAATCAACTTTCCAGAGAACCACAATAAAAGTATGTTATTGTCTCTAAAGTATATGATCTAGCTGTTAAGAATATTTTTATCTTTTTATGGTAATGCAGTCTTTAACAAATATAGCATTCAAACTATTTTTATTTTAAAAGCATTAGTTTATTTATGCTAATGGACAGCAGGATGTTGAAAGCTTTATGCTTCTGGGGAAGTGGCAGGAGATAGGTGGGAGGAAGGAGGAAAAGAGCAAATTAGCAGGGTTGTGGTATATAGTACTTCTGACTTATGTGGTAAAATAAAGGTCAGGCTTATCAAGTGCAAAAAGGTGACGGCAATGTTAATAGTAGGCCTGTTTTACTTCCCTTTTCCAGAAATGTAAGCAAAATGAGAAAACCAGAAGTAGGTATGAGCTGTTTTCAGGGAGCTGAAACCCTTATTCAGGATTTCCCAGTGGGATGAGACAATGAATGTTTATTTGACAGAGGCCCTTTCCACCACTCTGGCCTGCCATGTTGTGCCTGGGTCAAGAGACTGGCTCTTGAAGGGGAGTACCTCAATGGTACATAGTGAGTGACTGGCAGCAGGGGGTCTATTCTAGAAGCTGGGCTAGCCCTACCCCCAAGGTGGCATTTCCTCTTCTGAGACAGAGGTGAATAGGAAAATCTAAGTGGTTTCCTGACTTGCCAACATGGTCTCTGATTTCTGGGAGAATCAAAAGAAGCATCCCAAGCACCATCGCCACAAACAAAGCAACTCTGCAGCCACAAGAGCAACATCTGTTCAATGTTTAATGAATAACTAAATAAGCCCAATGTGCAGTGATATCCACTCTAGATATGACAGAGCTCTGGATTTAGAGAGAACAGAGATAAAGCTAGAAAGGCAGCAGCACCCAAGATGGAGCGTGACAGAGAGGGTGGGTGCAGGAGAGAGAGGAAACATTGATTGACAAGGAGTGTTCTAGAGTCCTAACTGATAAATGCCAGGGAATTCTATTAATGACAGACACGGAAATGTTAGCAATGATTATGTCATCTCCATCTGGGAATTATAAACAAGCTTTATCTTATTCTTTTCTGCATCACCTTATTTTTGCAATGAATCATATTTCTTTTATAATCAGAAAAAAATTAAGCTACTTCAAAACAAATTTTTTTAAAAGAACATATATGAAATCAAAGAGCATTTTTCTCTGGGTTAAAACAGACCAATAATATTTCCTTACTCCCAGCATTGGCCTTGGAGAAAGTCAGTGGCTCTTTTGCAGACAATCCCTTGACGACAAGCAGAGTAACCCCGGGTTGCTGGCGTCCTCAGATTTCTGACACCACTTGATCACTTGATACACTGTCCTGTGCAGGCCCTAGACGTATGTTATACCTGGAACTTTCTGCAATCTCAAGACTAATTATTTCCATCTTTGATTCTCTGGTACCTTCAGGCATTGCTATAGTATAAGTGTGCTCTCTCTCTCTCTCCCCGTCTCGCTCGCTCTCTCTCTCCATCTAATCCTTTTCAGTGCTTTCTACTGAGCCCTGTGGAACCCCTGTGTCATCATATGTAAAACTCCCTACATCTTCAACCTTCAGAAAACTATTTCCTTGTTTTCGCTGAAATTCTCTGGAGTGAAGGATACTCATATTCTGATACCCTATGTGCCATTTGGCTGGGGAATAGCTTGGGCATTTTCCTCATTGTTAACTGCCTATTTCAGGCCATTGTGATATGTAGAATTCTTTCTCCCTTTGGTGTTAACACCACATGGATATATCACCCTCTACCTGTTGTTTTTGTTGGCATGTGTAAATTTCCAAGTCACTCCCAAATTTTCATCAAGAATTCAGATACTTTAGTCACAGTCTTCTCAAACACAGGCAACTTCGGCCTGTCTGAATGCCCTTCCAACCTTCCTAGACAACTTCAGCATCTGTCTGAATGCCTTCCAAACTGTTTTTCTCATAATTCGATGACTTCCTCCATTCTAGGGAACTTTCTCTTCCTCCAGAATTCTATTACCATTGAAAACAGTTCCAACTGGGAAATCCTGAATAATAGCAATAGACTCTGTGACCAGAACCTACCCTCCCATTTCCCATCATCCTCTGGTCTCCAGTTATATAATGCTATTTCCCTAGTGCATCTCTCATCACAAAGCTTTGCTAATTAATATACTTTTCTCTTCTCCCACTAGGCTGCAAGAATTGTGATATATTCAGCTAAAGTGTCTAAAACATAGCATGTACTTAATAACCATTTGATTGATGACATAATTGTAGGAACTAGTACTAAATTTATGGTTTCAATTGAATCTTCAATGACAATAAGCATTCCATTTATGAATTCCTGGACAATGCCTCTCAATTTCTCATAGTGATATGCTAAAACCTGTTCACTATGTTCAGCTCCATACCTGCTGCTATTTCCTCACTTTCATCAGAGCAAATAGAAGCTCTACAAGACACCTTTCTTAATGTTCAGCCCATCAGAAGAAGAGGTATTCTTCCTTCTGTTCAAGACTAATGCCTCACCTGGGCTGCAGATCCCATTCCCAATTCCACCTTCTTCATGGCCCCCCTCTTCATCTATCTCCTCCTCTCCCCTGTACCTTCAGCTTCTCGCTCTTTGCTGCTTCCTTCTCACATGGAATTAAACATAATTTTATCCCATTACAATAATTCATAAATTCTTTAGAACCCCAAGATTGTAGCATCATACATTTCATTGTTCCTCTTTGGGCAGGCATCTTAGCATACTTGCTTTCTCCCATGTGCACATCTTCTATTTCACTCCTCACCCATGGTATTCCTACCTCTGTGCTCCACTCCAAAGTCACTGCTCTCACTAGTGAGTTCCAAAGGATCAGATCAATATCCTTTTCCATCATGATTTTACTTGATGTCTCTGTGTATTTGATTCTATTAACCCTTACCTATAGTATTAAACCCTTATTGACTTTGGGACTTAGACATTCATTTGTTCAACAAGTATTTGTTGAGCACATGATACTGGTACTTCAAAAGAAATGAAGCCTCTGCCTTGTGGAACTGAGACTTTGTAGAAAGGGAGACAGATAGTAAATGAATGAATGAATGGAATATTACATGTTGTATTAACCTCTAAGAAAGGGATAAGTAGAGTGATGGTTTAGAAAAATTTGAGTAGAATTAGTAGAAGGTATCTTTTAAATGTCTTAAATAGGACATTTGGATGACATGACATTTGTTTGAAAACCTGGTAGATGAGAGTGAAACACCCATGGGAAGAGATGAAGGGCAGTACATTGGGAAGAGGGTGCAACAGCATTGGATGGGGAAGACCTCACATATGTTGAGAGCTGGGAAGAGGCCAGAGAGCTGGAGCAGGTGGCATAGGTTAAGATTAGAAGCAAGATTGGAGAGCTGCATGGGGGTTAGATGATTTGGCCAGGATATGATTCTAGAAACAAGGAAAAGCCATTGAAGAGACTAAAGCAAACGGTAGCATGATCTGACTTATACTTTAAAAAGAAAGCTCTGGATATGAAGTGGAGAATGGGTAGTAGAGAAGCTAAGGAGAAACAGGGAGACCAGATAGAAGGAAAAGGCAGCGCTGGTCCCTGGACTCAGGAGATGGATTCAAGTGTTCAGATCTGAGATGTGCTTTTGAGGAGAATCGGAGGGCTCATTGAGAGATTCCAGGAGGGCTCATTGAGAGATTCCATGTGAAGATTGGAGGAAAGACTAATCAAGGACAATTCCTAGGTTTTTTGCTTGAACAGCTTGTTGCATGGTGATACTAGTAACTGAGATAGAAGATTGGGAGAATAATAGGCTTGGAAAAGGAAGAAAATTGAGAACTCAGTTTTGAACATATAACACTTGACAAGCCCATAAGACCTCTAAGTGGAGGGGCCAGACGAACATCTGAAGGCACAGATGGGTGGCTTAGGGGAGAACTCAGTGCTGGAGACCTAAATTAAGGAGATAGCCACATAAACAGTATTTGACACCAGAGGACTGGATGAGGTCTCCAGTATGAGGATGTAAACAGGAAAGAGAATGTGGTTATGCACTCTCATGCTTATTTGCTTTTCTGCACAGCTTTCTCTACTAGAATGACTTAATTTCCCTCTTCCACCTGTCAAACTCACTCTATCTTTAAGATCAGAACAAATGCCACCTCCTTCTTGAATCTTCTCCTGAGCCCTCTAGAAAAACAGTAGCTCCATCCATGGCACTCCAATAGCTTATAGTTTATGACCCTCCTTTCTTTGACTACCTGCATTCCTTTACTTTTTTCATGAGATTCTGCCCCTGGATCTTTACCAATATATTTGGGCATTTACTACATGCCTGGAAAGTTCTGCCCTGCCTTATTGCTTGGTAAATCCTTCCTATCCATCCTTTAAAGACTCAGTTTTAGCATTGCCTTCTCAGCCTTTCTCCCTCTCCTCTCCTCCAGACATAGCTAGCTGTACCTTCTAAGGCATTATTTGTGTATTCTTAGCATAGCATTTCCCATATTAATCTGCATTATTTATCTTTGTATCCTTACTACATTGTATCATGTCTAACACATAAGAGGGTATAATTGTTCACTCGTAGGTGACTGGAAGCTTCTTCTGGTCTCCGGTCCAAGAATAACAAAGTTGTGCATGGGAACCAGAAGAGCAGTTTTCTTTTCAGGATGGTAAAGGCCGAACTAAGTACTTCCTAAGGACAGTTCCATTCACTTTTCATCAATTAATTAATCCTACAATGTATGTATCAAGAATTATTAGCTTTGCAAGCCTCAAACTGAAGTAAAAACTAAGGGTATTTAACTAGTCCTTTGGGACATTTGTTGAGACAGAGATTTTAAATGTACTGATTGTTGAAGGATTCTTACTATATTCCAATGATAGAAGAATCAGAGAGTCAGCATATGATAAGAGTTGAATTTATAGCTTGTCTCTTTACTTCCACATGAAGTTTACAGAAAAACAAAACAAGCACTCATTATCCCCTATCTCCTCTTATTATTATACTTCTGATTTGTATCGAATGTAAGATGTTTATTTTCACAATCCCACATTTTGTTCATTTTAATAAAGTTAAGCCAGTAAAAGTGTAATAAATACTGTAGAAATAAAAACTGTAGAAACTATTCACCATGTAGATTTTGGAGCCAAAATAATGTCATGATACTTTTCAGTCTAAGATCATTTTTATATCCTACTTTACTTTTGTAATCTTTCAGACTTGTTTCCTATTAAAAACTATACTTGTAAACAGAACATTTATAATATTAGAGTATCTCAAAGTTTAACTTTAAAAAAAACTTGAACCACTATTATACAACCATTAAATTCAACATGAAATAAGAACTTCTTTTTTATACATAGGAAGCAGAAAGTTAGGACAAAAGGATTAGAGCAGCAAACAGTTGGTCTCTTATTTCACGCTGTGTGATGTTGAATCTTTGAACACATAGACTTCTGTACATTGTTGTCAGGTCATTATCTCTGACCTGTGACTCAGTCAGAAGGAAGTCATAACACTTAACCAGACTCATAAAAGATACGAAGTTCAAAGCATCCAGTTCCAGTCCCCATAAGCCATTAAGATAAAGCACATTTTTATTCCATTTTCTAGATTCTAATTAGATAGTTCTTTGCATCTTAAAGATATTCTTTTTTAAGGTAGAGACTAGAATGGTGGTTATTAGAGGCTGGGAAGGGTAAGGGGCAGGGGATGAAGAGAAGTTGTTTCATGCATATTAAACTACAGTTAAATAGAAGGAATAAATTCTAGTGTTCAATAGCACGGGTAGGATGACTATAGTTAATCACAATTCATTGTATATTTCAAAATATCTAGAAAAGAATATTCGGAATGTTCCCAACACAAAGAAACGATACATGTTTGAGGTGATGAATATCCCAATTACCCTGACTTGATTATTACATGTTTTATGCATGTATCAAATATCCCAGGTACCCCAGAAATTTGTACAATCACTACGCATCAATTATTTAAAAAGATCCCCTTTCTACTTTTGGCCTGGAATATGCAACTCCACACCAAAAGTATGTTTTACATATAACATAGCATTGTATATGTTATATATATATATGTTACATATAACATAGCATTGTTATATGTAAAAACATAACAGGACGTCTTAATAGAAAAGTATGCTTTTTTTACTATAATTTTTCCCATGTACTTCATTTAGATCAATGATGGTCCCTGCACCCCCTAAAATCACCACCAATTGAAGCATGACCCCTCTTTCTATGTGATCAATTTTACAATCATCTATATTTTGCCACATACATTTTTACAACTTTGTGTGAAATTCTGAATGGTAAGGAGCATGCCTTGTACTATCATATTTATTTGTATCTAGTATTGCACCTTTCAGATAAGAGATGCAAGGTATACATTTGCTAAACTGACCCAATGAGAAAGAACATAGAAAGATAGCATTGCCCAAAATACTTTTCTTATATCAGTTCACATGAATCCAAAAACATCTGGATAGGCAACTTTTCAAACAGTGAGCCAGTTCATTTAGCCAGTTCATGCAGGGGTATGGAGGTGCATTTAATCCCAACAGAGAATGGGGACCTGGTATGTCTCTAGGTCAAATTGCTCATGGAAGCCAGATTAAAGGTATTCTATGCTTAGTTATTCCTACTGTCAAAACCTTTCAGCCAACATTATCTCTTCTGTAGTTTGATGGTATGCTTCTGTGTGCTTCAACCTAGGACTGGCTTAAGTTTCTGAATAAAAAATTGGCTTCAGGTTGGGTGCAGTGCCTCACGCCTGTAATCCCACTGAGGCGGGTGGAGCACGAGGTCAAGAGATAGAGACCATCCTGGCCAACATGGTGAAACCCCATTTCTACTAAAAATACAAAAATTAGCTGGGCGTGGTGGCGTGCACCTGTAATCCTAGCTACTCGGGAGGCTGAGGCAGGAGAATCACTTGAACCTGGGAGACAGAGATTGTAGTGGGCCGAGATTACGCCATTGCACTCCAGCCTGGGCAACAGAGCGAGACTCTGTCTAAAAAAAAAAAAAAAAAAGGCTTCAAAAGATTTACCTTCCAGGGCATTTATTATGCAAAGATAGAAAAACTCTCCACATGAGTAAGAAACCAGAGTTAATCCTTGGTTTTCAAAATAGAAAGTCAATTTGGCAACCATCCTGCCTGGTTATTCGAACTTAATAGATCTCCTTTCAGACTACAATTAAAACTGTTTGCATTTCAGCTACTTATCAGTGCCCTAAACTTGAACATTTTAGCAACCAATCTCCAAGATGATAAACAAGCTTATCTATCTCCGCTAGGAGGGTAAATTGTCATACTTTTTCTGAAGAATAAATGTTAAAAAATAAAAATAAGAAAATAACTAGCAAAAATCTTAAGAATTAAGAAATAAACTTTTAAGAATTAACAGGCAGGAATCTATGCAAAGATTTATATGCAGGTGTGTTCATCACAACCTTAAAAGGGTGAAAAAATTGGAAACAATACAATGATCCCAAATTGCAAGATTTGCAAATACACTATTCTGATGCAACACTATGCAACCACTAAAAATTATGCAGCAGGAGAAAAAGGGGAAAATATGCAAAATGTTGATCAATGAGAAAAAAATCTGGTTAAAAATAACCTATATTGTGTGATTCTAGTTAAGTTAAAGTTCTTGGATATGTAGAAAAAAGAGTGTAAAGACATCATTAATTTTCTTTTGGCAGTGGTTTAGGATTTCGAGTGATTTTTATTGTATTTTGTATGCTTGTTTGCATTTTCCAAATTATCTACAATGGACATAAAATACTTTATAATTACACAATGGAGCCTTTCTGAAGGTGGAGGGTGGGAGGAGAGAAAGGATGAGGAAAATAACTAATGGGTACTAGGCTTAATACTTGGGTGATGCAATAATCTGTACAACAAACCCCCATGACACAAGTTTACCTATGTAACAAACCTGTGCTTGTACCCCTAAACTTTAAATAAAAGTTAAAAATAATAATAGTAATAACTACAAAAGCATATTGTATATATTATGTGTAAGTATATTATGGCCAGTTTTTATAAAGTCTGGCCAAGGAAATTAATATTTGGGAGGAGCACGTACGGGGCATAGCTCTTATTCATTCCTGAAGTTTCCAAATTCTATTCCTGTATCAGGTCAAATGACAAGAATCCTATATATATTTCTATGTAACATTTTTATTTTTTTTATCACCTTGAATGTGGCAGCAGTTTCATTTTCTATAGAAAAGTTTCAAAGAATTATGATTTAATTTTATGCCACAGGTCTTATAAAGGCTGGTGCAATCTCATAAGAGGATTGACTTAGGCTCTTGTAAAATTTCTACTGAAAATGCTATCCATTGAGTGGGTTGTACTCCTCCTCCCAGCGCTACCAGCTCCTGATCTGCTGGTATGTTCTCTACTATCAGCAAATAAGAGCTAAATGTTTCCCTCTAACTTTAACCATGCTCAATTACAACACCCTTCTTTAGTCTTGGTTTGCTGACATAATGATATTCCCATTCCCTTAATTTCTCATCTTTTGTTCTTTTACTGACTTTCTCTTTTAATGATTCCTAATAGGAAACAGATGGCACACTGAAAATTAGGATAAGTTAAGAAGAATGTAATAAGCGGACAACTGACAAAGGAGGGTGGGAACGCAGGGCAACCACAAGGACTCATGCAGTGCTGGGCGAGGAGGACCGCCGACAGGAGCTGAGACCTCTGGTGAAGGACACAACTGATCAGCACAATCCTGCAGGACAAGGAGCTGGAGAAACAACTCTCCAAACCCCACACCTCTCCCTCACCTTGATCTCCCATGTTCCACTTTGGCTGAACCAAACCAAAAGCCAGAGGTCAAGGAAGCCATTTGTGAAAACTGTTACGGAGCAGAATGGAGAGTGATACGACTCAGGGAGAAGATATCCAGCACAAGAGTGTTAATGCCTTTTATTATAAATTGTTTGGAAGTAGATGATGTCTATATGCACAAATAAATAACATTAATCTCTTTTAGGTGATGTTCACTTTGGTCACTTATGTGAGCATTTTCCCATAGCAAACCTTCCCACTCAAATTGGCAATAAGCTATTTTCTGCTGTGATGCAGTCCCATGTCCGTATAACATGATGAGCCAAGAAAGTAGTCCTGGGTAAACACATTAGTTATCTCCTCCTTAATTGAAATGCCAGGTGGATTAAAAAATAACTGTCATGTCTTCTTTAGGAGGAAGGTCTGTTTTCAGTATGGGCATTGAAATATTGCATAATGATCGTGTCATATGTTGATATTGCTGAAATGAATTTGTCTATAATCTTGTTTAATTTCTCTCGTTTCATTATTCATTAAGAAGGGAGTATATAGACTGAGGATGTTGTATTTCAAAACCTGAAGTGTCAGAGAGAGTGAAAAGTGAAAAGTAATCAAACCTAAGTCATTCAATCGTGGCTTAGAGCCGAGGTGATTTTTAAAATCATTTAATCCAAACACCTCATTTTACAACTAAGGAGGCAAAACCCACAGAGCTTACATAACTTGCCAAGGTCACTGCTCTTGTTAAGACCTCTCAGCTTGGCATGCTTTCCTCTATACCATAACATCAAAGGAGAGTGGTATACTTTTCATTCATTGAATTCATTTATTCAACCACTATTTTTGAGTGCCCTGTGCCGGCACTGGGTCTAAAGCAATAAAGAAACTACACAAATTCTCTTTTCTCATGGGGCTTACATTCTAGAAGTGGAAGTGAAGATAGTCAATAAATAGATGTCAGGGAGTGACAAGTGCTAAGGAAAAAATGAAGAAGGATAAATAGGTAGTGACAGGCAAAGAGGATGCCATTTTTGTTGGGCCATCAAGGGCTTTCTTTCTAAGATGACATTTGTGCAGGACCCTGAATGCTGTGCAGGAGTGACTCATGCAGACATCTGGGAGCGCATTGTTCCAATCCTGGGCAAAAGGCTTAGGGGGACATATGCTTGAGTGTTCACGGAGTAGGAAGTAGGTTGCTTGGGCTGGAGCTCAACGATGGGAAGAGGGGTAGGATATGGGATCTAAGAGGTATTGGAGCAGAGCAGGGAGGCAGATCACACAGGGCCAGGTATGTCCCTGCTAGACCTCTAGATTCTATTCTGAGTAGAATGGGAAGTCATTGACGTGTTTTCTGCTGAGGAGTGACATGATCTAAAGTGAGTTTTAGAATGATCGGTCAGTCTGCTGTGTGGGAAACTGATTGGAAAGGCAGAGTGGAAATGGAAAGGGAAGGGGCAGATAAATTAATTAGGAGATTAGGAAGCTATTATAATAGTCCTAATTATATTTTAAAGGTAGAGCCTTCTATCCATGCCAACAGGTAAGGGTATAATGGGGGAAATAGAGGTCAAAGAGGACACCAAGGCTTTTGACCTGAGTGCTAGGGGACTAGATTTCCATTTTCTGAGAAAAGAAAAACTAGGGAAAGAGTATGTTTGGAGAGAAAAGCAAGAATATAGTTTGGGAATATTAGATTTGAGGAGTTACACATGTGAGTTTGGAGTTCAAAAGAAAAGTCCAGGCCAGAGGTATGAATTAGTATTAGGAAATAAATGGTATATGAAGTCATATGGGTTGGTTGAGATCACTAGAGAGTACACATACTGACAGGACTGACACGCCCCCCCACCCCCAGGAGACTCCAAAGCTTAGAAGATGGAATGGTGAGGAGGATTCATCCAAGTTTACTGAGGGGAAGATACCAGTAAGACAGAGGAACAAAGAAAGAGTGGCTTCCTAGAAGCCAAAGGAATCAAGTTTTCCAAGGAGGAGGCAGTGATCAATTCTATCATAATAATTCAAGTAAGGTGAGGACAAAGAATTGATGACTGAAATACAGAGGTAAGTAATGACATTGGCAAGTGCAACATTGCTTGAGCAAGGGACAAAATGGTTCAAGAGGGAATGGGAGAAGAGAAGCTGGAGACACTGTGTATAGGCCAGGGAATGATGAGATTTTCTGAAGGGGGGATGTGGGATCGAGGGAGGATAGTTTATAGATGGAGGCCATAATGGTGTATTTTTAGGGTACCTGGAAAGAGCTAGAAAAAGCGGGGATGGTGGTGGGAGAGAAATTGGGATAACCTTGAGCAGGAGAAAGGGGATAGGATTCCATGCACAAATGGAGGGACTAGCCTTAGACAGGAGCATGACATGTCATGCACTGTGAAAAAAGGTAACGGGAGGGGAGGGGTACAGATTCTGAGAGGTGGGCAGATGTCATATTGGAAACCTGTGGAAATTCTCTTCTTGTGAAATATGATGTCAGTAGGAAAAGAAATCACACCAAAATCGTTACATTTTCTTCAGTCTACTTAACAAAAGAATGGCACCAAGGAGGCAATGAAGAAGGTATTTTTTATCTATTCCATAACACATGTCTTGATACTTCAACTATGATCAAATTATAATGGTCTGGTTTCCTGTAAAGTGTTTAGACATAATAATTCATTATCCCAGGGAGAAGAATCTTAAAACAATTTTAAGAAGCATAGGGAGACAGACATAGTAAGCAGTGTGGACTTTTAGAACACAAAAGAAATTCTACTAGAAAGCAGGCAGGCAACAACAAAGAGTTTTAAGATTATCAATTACTTATCCATTGAATAGTTCTGAGTAAACCAGGACAGGACCAAAGCCATTAAAGTGACCTGAAAGTAAATAGTTTGAAACTGAGATTTCTCAAAATTAGTTAATCACAAAATTGACAGCACATAGCAATCATGATGATGGGGAGCATAGCACAGTGTCTAAAATCAGACCGGTCAGACCACTCAGGTTCAAATCCTCACTGCACACTTAATGTTCATGTGACTTCAGGGAAATTATATAACCCCTATGTGCCTCAGTTTCTTCATTTATGAAATAAGGATCATATTAGTATCTACCCCTTAGGGCTGTTAAGAAGATTAAATGAACAGGGAATACTGCCTTGCACATAGCAAGTACTGTTTAGGTATCTGTTAATTAAATCAAATTCCTATGAATAATCAAGACCTAGCCAGAAAGTATAGTCAAAAATTTATACCTGGAGGTAAACTCAAGATTCTTTCTCTAAAATTGTCTAATGGGAAATCTTTCCCAGAAAAACAAATATATCTGGCTCCTGATTATCCAGGCTTCTCTCACTCTCTCTCTCTCTTTCTGGGTTTTGCTTAAAACTACATCCTGACAGAGGGTAGAAAGATTCTATCAGCTTTTCTACCTTTTAAAAAGATGCTCTACTGGAAGTTTTTATTTTTACAAGACAGCTGAAACCGAAAAGTGAGCTTCTTGGATTACCATTCTATCATCTGTGGGTTACCACCACACGTTTTCTGTTACCTATTGACTCATATACTGTACCAAGAGTTGACCGTATGCTCAGTCTCATGTTAGAAGATGAATGTTAATTTCAGTTAATTTAAAGTTAATAGGGTTAATTTAAAGTTAATTTAAATTAATAAGGTTAATTTAAATTAATAAGTTAATTTAATAAAATAATATTTATTTCTAAATTTTAACAACAAAGCAAGGAACACTAAACATTTAAAAATTTAAAAATTAGATGATCCCTAGTTTATTTCTTCTGCATAATTAAACCTCCTATTCTACTTAATTTCTTTACACATACAATAATACTAAAAGAACCAATATTAAATCTTCAGAAAATAAGGTTTGAATCCCAGTTTATTTTGGAGTCCTATCTACAAAAAATATATGCTATCTTCTCCTTTTGACCATTATATTATCCTGACAGTTAATTTACCAATTAGGTTTCTTTTTTTAGTTCCCATATTTGGAGTACTCCATCAGATTCTCAAAGAAAAAGACTAATAACTAAATAAAAAATACTCCCTTAAACTTTGCAAGATCACATGTTTAGGAGTTATTAATTGAAAGAATCACAAAAGGGAGGGTAGGAAGCAGTTCATCAGAGCAGCCCTCAGCCAAGTAGGGACACTTCAGCTCTACTGGCAGCAAGTTCCTTTGCAGTGAGGATGCTTGCTCTGAAAGATCTCAGTGGATGGATGTTAGAACCAAGCTCAAGTTGGTGTTCGGAGTGCTTCAAAGACATGTTTCCGGGGTCCAAGAAGTCTATGGGAGTTCTTATATTCCATATTCTCAGGTTTACGAACATGTAAAAAGAGTGCTATAAGCCAATTTTAGATCATCTGGATGGCACTGTACTATTGAGTCCTGCCATGGTGTTTTTATTTGTGTTCACATTTCAGGTGGCCCTAGTAACATAATATATAAACTGACAATATTTATAGTTTAAGTCATGTTTGTCTAACTGGGATCCAGTTGGATCACTCTTTCTGTCTCTCTCTGTCTCACTCACACACACACAAACACACACACACATGCACACACACACCCCTCTTTAAAAGAAGTCTCAGTCTCTCTGTTACACAAGGTTAACAAGGAGAGTCATGAGGGAAAAGGACCTGGAAGAAATGGATGACCTGGGCCAGGACCAGCAGGTACCATCTCACAGCGCCCTCTCTGCTATGTATTGGCTTCCAGGCAACATTCTGATTTTCCCACTACCTGAAGCCCTGAGATCTGTATCACTCTCCCTCCTCAACAGCAGAGCATTCAATGGAGATGAAAGGCAAACAGTCAAAAGCATTTGAAGAAAACTGCAGAGGACAGTCCCACATCCTGCAGTCCCCACAGTGCACCATGCCTTCAACAACAATTAAAGGCCTCAATGGAAACAGATAAATTAATAGAAAGAGAGTCTTTTGGAGTCAGTCACGGCAAAAAGTCTATACTCTAAGGCCTGAACTTTGATTAGCTATAGCAAAACTATAACTTCTGTTAGCATAAGAGCATTCACACTAGGAAGCAGTCAGACCAGCATGGGCCAGTGTGAAGACACATGCCCAAATTACAGTTTGATGATACTGGAACAGGAAATAAAAGGAGGTCTAAGCATGGATGAGAACAAAGCCACTCTCCTAACTGCCCCAACTTAGGTTAATGTTAGGTTAGGTTAGGTTAAGGCTTTGTCAATACTCCCTGAGAAAGGCAGGAAGTAAATCTCAAAGTCACACTCTACATGTGTGTGTACACATGCATATACATATATTTGCATATACATGTATGAATGTATGTATATGCACATACATATTTAATTTGCTATACATAGGCATGCTTAATTTAACCAGTGACAAACTCTATATAGTTCATTTCATTTTATATTTTTAGTTTTTCTCTATTAACTCTTTTTGTTGTGCTTGTAAAGTCTGAAGCTAAAAGACATCCTTCTGCATTATTAATAAGAGCTTCCACTGACCTAAGAATTGTACATCATTTTGTGGCAGAGCAGGTAAACACCTCCCTTTAAACAGAGACCAGAAAGGGGGCAATTTCTTGAGTGGATGATCTCTTATAATTGCATGAGGTATGGAGAATGGGGGACTGGGTATAATACATGTCACAATAAAGGCACTTGGTATGTACTTATTGAACAAGCGAATAAATGAATGATCATTTTGTTTGGACCCTTAATGTCCCATTTGGAATCATACACAATCTTATTGTCAATGTATCTTACTAGGAGTTGATACCATTATCCTATGTTAAAGGGTGGGGAGGCTATTGGAGAGGAGGCAAATGCCACACAGGACATTGGTACCAATACTCAATATAACAGTAAATGAAATATGTTGAGCCATAGTATTTTCTGAAAGGTGACTTTGGGATTTCAAAATAAAACACAGATTAGAAGACTTATGTATATAGTTTAAAATAAGATCAGCAAGTCACGAAGTCATGAAACTTATGAAGTTAGTGTATGTTTTATTTGTTTGAACTGTTTAGGTGCTAATGAGTACATTTTGTTGATGATTGCCATTTAGAACAACAGGATGTACAAATGAGTCAAAGATTCTTTGGTTTAAGGTGGATAACTACAGATAACTATTTCTGCATGCCCTATGCTGTAATTAGAACATTTCTTCTTACTTGACCTTTCAAAGGATTCCACAGTCACTAGTGTTGGTAGAGTTCTACCACTCTAGAGACATTCTGCTACCAGGTGAAGAGTAACCAGGTAACGAGAAAAAGAAATGTATTCATGACATTAGTTTCTGAACCAGCGTTAAAACCACTGCCTTTCATTATTATTATCTTTATCTCATTTCTACCTTTTCTATTTGGTTCTCATGATTTTTCTAACGGCCATCTGCTCTACCATTCCACTGGGGTAACAATAATAACAGTAACAATTAGAACATCATTTACTGAGGCCTTTCTAAGTGCCAGGCATGTGCTAACTGCTTCACATGCCTTTTCTTATCATACAAATGCAAATAGCACACAGACACAAACACTGAAATGGAGAGAAAGTAATTTCCCTCAAGGCCCCGCAGTTAACAAGTGGCAGTGCTACAACTCCAGCTCAGGTCTGAGGGAATGCAAAACGTCCCATGCTCAATACCACCCTGAGCCATTCCCCACTTGCAGTGGGCTCACTGAGTTTTTGGCCTTCCACATTCGCTACCCACTCTGTAGTTTTTTTTATTTTTTTTCCTCTCCTTCCACCATGGCTCTTCTTCATCTTTATTCTGCTAAATACACCCTCTTAGATCAGCTCTGATACCTCCATATCTAGGAACTTCTTGGCTCAGGTCTTCATGAGGTTGTTAGTGTACCATTTAGTTATAGGTTTAAGGCCAAGATATAATTGAATAAAGGTGTATTTGGCCTGCTCTCCTTCTTTTGAGCCTTTAGTGAAATATCATTTCAGCACCATGGAAGTACCAGGGGATGTGGAAACTACCCTATACTCTTCTTAGGGGGAATGCTCATCTTCCACTCCTCACATAGCTGGGGGTTCACAGCATGGCCTCTCATTCTGATTGGCAAATGTGGGAGAAATGATTGAACAAGTTCAGCTCAGCCCAGTCTCTCTCTTAAAATGCCATCTGTCTTCAGGTGGCACTTTCTCCCTTCTCTGCCTTGCAGTCAGCAGCCTGTCCTTTTACAGGAAGATCTGGATAGTCACAGCTCTTTCTGAGCCTAGAGGTGAGTTTGTTCAACGGTGGAAGTATCAAAAAAATGCCAGGGGCCACAGGGGCCAGCCACAGTC
The DNA here is from genome assembly GCF_037993035.2 of Macaca fascicularis. Classification (NCBI taxonomy): domain Eukaryota; kingdom Metazoa; phylum Chordata; class Mammalia; order Primates; family Cercopithecidae; genus Macaca; species Macaca fascicularis. The sequence continues at coordinate 53,717,107 of NC_088386.1, forward strand.
TCTCATACCTGGGCTACTAAATTCTGCCCTCTTGGTTCAAGGGTCATTCATCCTTTTTCTTGAATGGTAGTACACACTTGCAGTTGAGTCGTTTTATCGGCCTGCCTCTCACCACTATAATAGAATTTTGGGGGTTTATTAGCCTCTTTTCACGTCATACTCTCTCTGTCCCTTTCAGTCCAAGCTGGCAGTGTTTGTAATAAAATTTTCCCAAGAACCCAGAAGGACCTCTGTGGATTTTTTGGGAATTCACTACATCAGACAAAAGTTATACCACAATCTTTTTGAAATAATCTTGTCTCTCTCTCGGTCTCCTGCCGAGATGGCTAAGGGATACCACCCTTAACCTTTCTGGAGGCCTGCTAGTTTGAAAAGATCCATGAGAAGCACCGTTAATCTCCCAGAAGGGTCTTTCATGTGACTAAATACTCTGACCTTTTGACCTTTTCAAGATTAAAACAAAGGATTGTATATTCACACCTCAGTCTGTTCTTCATACCATAGTGTTGGCAATAATTTATTAACGCTAAGATCCTTTCCAATCTAGACAGGCCAAGACGTTCCCAAAGCATCAAGTCTTGATCCTTTTCACTTAAACTTCTTCCCTTTATTTATCTCTTTTCTTTTTACTACAAGCAGCAAAAAGAATCCAGGTGGCACCTTCAACATTTTTTTTTTGTTTTGATATCTTAGTTCGTCAACTAGGAAGTTCATTTCTGGTTTATTTGTTTTCCATCTAACTGCAGGACATGGCTGCCCTAGGCTTTCTGTCACCACATTAACAATGACCCTCCATTCTCCAGTTTCCAATAAGACATTCATTACTTACTCCTCAGCCCTCACCAGTCACGTTGTTAACATGCATATTTCTACTAACAGTTGATTCAAGGTATTCTAGTATTTTTCTATCATCCTCAAGATGATATTCTCAAAATTCTTTCAGCTTCTTCCCACTTACAAATTCCAAAGCCACTTCAGCATTTTTAGGTATTCATTAAGGCAGCATTTCACTTCCAGATACTAAAATCTGTAATAGTTTTTTAAAATTGTTGTTTATAAAAATTATCTCAAATTTAGCAGCTTAAAACAACACTCACTTGCTAGCTCAGAATTCTGTAAACCAGAAGTCTAGCACGGTGTGGCTGGGCTCTCTGCTTACGTTATCACCAGGCTGAAATCAAGGTGTTGGCAAAACTGAGTTCTCATCTGGAGAAAAAAATCTGCTTCCAATCCCATTCATAAAAATCCAGTTCTTTATGGCTATGGGCCTGTAAGCTATAGGTCCCATTTCCTTGCTGGCTGTCAGCCTGGGCTACCCTCAGCTCCTTGAGGCCACCACATTCCTTGCCATGTGACTCCATCAATGGTGGTCACATCCTTCTCATGTTTCAAGTCTCTGACCACCCCACTCTGCGACCACTCTGCCTTTAAAGGGCTCATGTGATTAGGTCAAGACCACTCAGATAATTTTAAGGTCTTCTGTGCCATATAATCTGACCCAATCATGGGAGTAAAATCCACAGTATTTATGGTCTGGGTGATTATACAGGACATGTCTGGAGGGTAGGCAGGGGATCCTATTGCCCATCTTAGAAACCTATTTATTTTGGTGTTATTCATTGACCCCTTTAAATTCAACAATCCTGAAAAAGCAGAGTTTAAAACCTGGGAATTTTTTTAAAAATTATTCTTCTGTGCTCACCTTTTTTCCTACTCTTAGCTCTTTAGATCAGTATACTATTAGATTAAAAGAGGAGAAGAGATTTTATAATGCCATGATTCATTGCCCTGATAAGAACCTACAAATTCCCACACCGGGAGAATGGCTCAGATCTGAACTGGGGAGGTACTCTGAATTCTCTCCTGTGCAAGAGCTTCCGGAGTCTTCTGAAATAAGAATGGTGACAGTCCTCTAACCTGCATTCTGTTTATGATAGTGTACTGGTTTTTGTTTTAGATTATTTCTCCTCTTCTTGGTTCTCTGCAGGAAGCATGTAATTTGGGTACTATGAGATCCCCTGAGGGCGTGGGGGAATACTCAAGTACCAATGCTCTAGCAAAGCCATGCCTTTTGGTATTTACTGGTATGATGTTACAAGAAGTTGAGAATTCACAAAGTGACAGATCCCTCCCCAGAAAGATCTCTAAGGTAAGGCTGAAGGTCACATCAGAGGTATCCTGATATCCTTGAAAATGCTCCCCACCCCTCAATTGTACAAAGTGGCTGGTATGCAGATTAGGAGTTGGCTAAATTAGAATTTTGAAATGCTAGACGAAGCGGGAGATATGTCTTCTTTTTATGTGAGTCTTGCTTAACATCTCCATTTTGGAAGTGAGGCTAGAATCCTTGTTGTGGATTCTGTGGAACTCTAGATGTTGTTGCATCACACAGCAACAACATATCCTAAACCTCAATAATGCAGAGAATTTTTTCGGTGATTTAAGCTACACAAAGAGCCACATCTAGAGAAAGGGTGGTATGGGAGCCAATATTATATGAGGTCCATCTAGCATGGAAATTGTGTTTTTTACAATAGCTCCCAGGGATCATTTATAGAGAGGCATTATCTTTTGATTTTATCATGACAGCAATTTCAGAAATAGAGAGATGCTCCTGAAAAACATCAATATCATCTAACAACTTAGGAATCAAAACTTTCTTTGAGTCTTAAGATAAAACCATGAAAACTATAACTATTATATTCAGCTTGAGTTTTAAAGCATAGAAGAAAAAGTGATTTAAGGAGCTGGGCATCTAAGGGTAAAATTAGCATCGAATACAAACCAAAATATTATTGCAGTAAATTGGTCATAACAGACAAATTGCTGGAAAGAAGAATTAGGAGGAAGATTATCTCTTGTTCAGAAATTGTATGGTGGAGTTTTCACATGGCACAGTTTCTCTGCCTCTACTGCCAGTCTCTGAGGAGAAGGGAAAGCCAGGTAGATGAGACAGCAGATGGGGGAAAAACAGAGCACCATCTACCAAAGCAACACCTCTCATGACAGCAGGGAGCTGCCGGTGGAATTTTCTGCCAAGCTGCTGTTAAAAGCTGAAGAACCAAAATGTGTCTCCAACAGATAAAACAGTTAAAACAAAGATCATCTAGGTTTGTGGTGAGTATATGTAAAGACAGCTAGAACTTCTGGTCAGTATCTCTGAGTTGACATGGAAATCTCCTTTCCTACCTCAAACACGTAGAAATGCTGGACAAACTATAACACAACTACACACACACATACACACACACACACACTGCCCCAGTGTCAAAAATAAAGATGGAACCTAAAGTCAGAGCAGTCAGAGAGAGCTGAAGAAAAAGGACTTGAGGAAAACTAGGACCCAGAATAGGTCTGCATAGCGGTGGCAGGGCCTTTAACATTTGTCATGGGACCCGTGCTCACAGGAGCTGGAATCAAGCTACTTAAAAATAGCACAAACTCACATAGGACTTGTCCAGACACAAAATCGGGACTAGATACACCATAATCACTCTCTGCAAAAGTTCCAGGGAGACCAGAGAAGAAAAGGGATCAAGTGCAGAACCCCAGACCAGTGCTGTGCACTAGCCCTAAATCAGATGCACTCTAGGCTCACGGCATAGTGTTCCAAGTCTAGAAACTGATACGAAAATTATTCCCAGGCCAAAGGGTAAAGTGCATATGACCCTCAACAGAGACACACATAAGAGCCACCTGTAGAGATGCTCTTGCTACCAGGTCACAGTTCATGAAGAGAAGCATAATTCATAAGAAACAGTTTGATAACCTTGATTACTTGATCATTTTAAATTTCCATGACACTATAGATACTATAGGCAAAATGAAAAGGCAAACAACCAATGGGTGAAAAGATATGCAACCCATATAGCTACAAAAAGAAATAGAATCTAGAATTTATAAAGAGCTTTTACATATTCATTTTAAAAATGGATTTTAAAAGTATGAAGAAGTGAGTTACAGAGCAAGAAAACTCTCCAGTAAACATGAAAGATTTTCAACCTCAAAAATGATCATGGAAATATAAATTAAAATATTGATAAGATACTTTTCAAATTTACCAGATTGACAAAAGTCAAAAAGCAAAGTTGTAGTATTTTATAAACCACCCCCCAAAATCTTATAAAGTTGAAAGTATATGAATCTACAACATAGTTATTCCCCTTCTAGGTGCACCCTAGTGAAAGCCTGAATACATGCATCAGTACAAGCTGGCTGCTGCAGCACAGCCTATAAGAACAAAACGTTGGAAACTTAAATATCAACCACCAAAGAGAATGGATAAACACTAGCTCACTTCTACTATGGAACACTGTAGCAATTAAAAGGCTGGGCACGGTGGTTCACGCCTGTTATCCCAGCACTTTGGGAAGCTGAGGCAGGCAGATCATCTGAGGTTGGGAGTTCGAGACCAGCCTGACCAACATGGTGAATCCCCGTCTCTACTAAAAACACAAAAATTAGCCAGGTATAGTGGCAGGCGCCTCAAATCCCAGCTACTCAGGAGGCTGAGGCAACAGAATCTCTTGAATCCTGGAGGCAGAAGTTGCAGTGAGCCGAGATCACGCCATTGTACTCTAGCCTGGGCGACAGAGCGAGACACCATCTCAAAAAAAAAAAAAAAAAAAAAAAAGGAGTGAACTAGGCCTATGTGTATTACTAACACAGGTATTTTTTTTTTTTAATTTTACTTTAAGTTCTGGGATACATGAGCAGGACCTGCAGGTTTGTTACATAGGTATACGTGTGCCATGGTGGTTTGCTGCACCCATCAACCCCTCATCTAGGTTTTAAGCCCTGCATGCATTAGGTATTTGTCCTAATGCTCTCCCTCCCCCACACAGACATATTTTTAAAACACTGCAGAATGACACAGCATGATAGTGTTCATGAAAAAATTAAAGTCACAAATTACATGTCAAAATATCTTAAAATCTATATATGGCCTGGAAAGATAGAAGTAAAATTCCTGATCATGATTGTCTCTGTGTAGGAAAGAAGGGAAATGGTACTGAGGAAGGTCTCAAAAGAGGATTTCAACTTTATCTGTAATATTCTCTCCTTTATTTAAATTTTAAAACTCTGAAACAAAATGAAAAATGTTAACATTTTAATGCTAGCCAATGTGTGCTAATGTCTATAACATATCAATCTCTACTTTAAAAATAATTTTCTAAATGAAAAAGTATGTTTTAAATAAAATAAGTCATATGCCTTGGTCCTACACAATTGCTAGGGTTTGACCACAAATTTGGCTTAGTTTCCCAAAACATTGTAATGTCCTCTATACTCTATATAAATAGGACAACAAATTTGATAGGGCACTTCTTATAATATCTTTTATTATAAAGGGCAGGACACTTTATACATGTAACATCCTGCATGAAGCTTAGCAAAATGCAACTAGGGACGGAAAAATGCATTCTAGGCATGGAGGTTTTCATGTTTTTTCAACATGTGCTACTTTAATGCTCATAGGTATAGATCTCATCTTGCATTCTAAGATGAGGAGAGGATATTTAATTTACACACATAACTAATGATACTGAAATTCTCCTCAGCCTTCATCTTTTCAGGCCTAAGTGTCCTTGTTTTAAGCTGCATTTAGGTTAGCCCTTTGGGTGCCTCAGCCATTAAAACAGCTTAATTCTTCCTTCCGTTACTCTGTTCGGTTTTTGTTGTAGTGTTTATGAGGCAATTGTCAGCCCCATCTGCAAGCTCAGGAAGCTCTCTCTCTCATCTTTTAAATGCCTTTCTCTCACTTCCAGAAATCTTACAAACTAGTGATGTCTCCCTATCCTCTCCTGTGTAGCCATGCCAGTTCCTCAACCCAAACTGAACTCGCACAATTAATTGTACCAACTCCATTCTCAATACTTGAGTTATTTGATTTAAATGGCTTTACCTGTCTTTGTAAACCCCCAGTAAACCCCCAGTAAATGAAACTGTTTCCAAATCTCTTCATATGACATTTAAGTTGACACCGCATGCAAACAAGTGCCTACAAATATAATACCTTTTGTGGTCATGCTAATTCACAGTGAGAAAATGCTTCGAGGGCCCAGGTAGAGGGATATGCTTTTCACATGCTGTACTTCCATATCAGTAAATAATTGGTAAGTTCCCCCACTCCAGAGATACATAGCTCACTTACATTATTTGAAACATGATCAATACTTATGAGTTTTGGAGGTACATGTAATTATTCCCTTTAATCATCAACTCTCTTGATAGGGACTTGATAAAACCACCCTATTTACTTCCTTAGAAGCAGAAATCAAATTCATTTTTGAATTAAAATAAGCACTGTGAAGTCTATCTTCTTAGCAGCTGACTTTGTCAAATGATCATATAACTTCTATGTATGCTGTTTTCCACACATGCTGCCTCTACACCAATTTGCTGATTTAAAGTCACAAAACAAATCAATAACAATGACAACTGAAGTCTAATAAAATGTGGAAAAACTGGCTTATAGCTTTAAGATACATAGTTCCTTTACCCCTACATATTCAACTTGGAAGGAACAACTTCTAGGCATGAGCTTCTTTGACTTAGTTGGTTCACATAGTGCAAAATGTCAACTATGTTCACAAAAAGGAAAAGTTTGTCCACCAATGACCATAAATTAATTAATCATTCTTAGCACTATAAGCAGCTTTTCCAAAGAAAAGAGTTTTTTACACCATATAGATCAAATCAAAACAGGTGTGTAGGTTAAGGCCATTTCCTTTTACTCTGCTGATCACAAATTAATTGCCTTTTTGAGAATTATTTCTATAGAGGCTAGCCACTCCATTTAAAAAATGGTTAATATATCTGATTAAATGTGTAACAAAAATATTTTTATGGCAAATTTCATAATTTTTGTTGTGGGAAAAAACATAAATGCCTAAATAAGTATCTCATACATATATTTAAAACAAAAACAACCCTTAAGTGTATTCTATCTTCCATGGAGAATCAACAATCATTTCTTTTGGTGTATAGTTTTAAGATTATGCAACAAATGTTTACTCAAAAGAGGAATGAGGAATTTGTGTTAGTAATCGAGAAACAAAACCATCTAATACATAGCCAAGAAGTAAACTCTTTAAAGGGCATTTTGACTTTCCATGAATTGCACTGCCTCTAGTATAATATATTCTACTAACAAGGATGTTTTTGGCAATTATTTACCACATTGCCATCAACCAAGACACTATCTCAGCACCCTCTCATTTTTTGCCACGTCCCTACTTATTACAGGATTTAACAACCTTCACAAACCTTGTTTTTTTGTTGTTGTTGTTTTGTTTTTTAACCTACAGCACCTCTTCTAATCACAGGTACCTGTGCTCACACAAATCAACAAAGTGGGTTCTCCTCCATGTCAACAAATCTTTGAAGCTCAAATAAACTTTTCATTAGAAGCAACATTCCACTAGATCTTTATGAATGTTCTCAGAACTGCTTAAGAGAATTTCATGCCAAACATCAAGACCAAAAAACTCAATCAGGCCAGTAAGCATTCATTCACACATTCATATTGACAATAGATTTTATACTTTTTTTTTCTTCTCTGCCCTTTGCAACAATTCCTTCTTCTTCCACAATTTCTCTTTCTCCTCTTCCTTTTCTCTTCTTCTGGCAGAAATTTCCATTTCCAGTCTTGCTACCTCTTCCTGGTGGGCTCGCCATTGAAGAACCTGAAATAAATAGAAAAACTTCATTCCAGTAACTATGCACACTGAAGTTATTTCACAGGTCATAATAAGACTAGGCTCTATATAAAGCAGATGTCAATTTTTTTTTCCAAATAAATGTTTAAATTCTATGTGCACATGACTGTGTGATGTATCTGTGAAACATGTGTGTGTGTGGGTTAAAAGGAAAAAGCAACTTTAAAATCATGTCATTCAGTTATTCTTCACCTAGATTCATGGAGTGGGGTTCCTAAAGAATCTATGATTTAACTCCAAAGAATCTGTATATTCCCACAAATAGTAAGTAAAAATTTCTGGTTTGGCCCATTTTTTTTTTCCAGAGGTTAAACAACTTTCAAAAATTCTCAATCCTAAAATGCTTAAAAGTTTAAGAATCTCTGCTATATTTCAGCTTTCTTGTTTTATAAGAATGGAAAGCAGGCCTGAGTTAAGATGAAAAACCACTGTAAGACACTTAGAACAACTTTCTGGGTACCAGTATGTGTTATTGGTAAAAGTATACTTGCTACAGCCTTTCTGTTGGGTATTAGGTTATATGTAAATATGTGTCACAATATAAAAAATGCATAGCCTTGATCCACAACCCTATTTCCAGAATATTATTTAAAGAAGACAATTAACTGGACAAGTGCACAAAAATGTACCCACAGGAGTGTGCACTACAGTGCTGTTTAAAACAGAAAAATCGAAAAAGTCTAAAGTCTGGCAAGGAGATGGCTTAAATCAATTATGGTACTTTTATACAATGACTGCCATTGAAAGAGGATGCCATAACTCCATACTCATTGAAATGGAAAATATCCACAATATATTATTAGATGCAGAAAAGCAGATATAAAGCCACATTTGCAGTATGATCTCATTAATGTAAAATATCAACTATGTATTTATGCATAGAAAGAGATTTGGAAGGGGACTTACCAAACAACAATATTGGTTATCTCTGAATAGAATCATTTCCTGGGATTTAAAAAAATTATTCTTTAAACCTTTCTGTGCTGGGTGACATTTTTTCAATAAGTATTTATTATCCTTGTAAGCAGGAAACCAATGAAACTAATGAAATAAAAACAAATACTTATCTGATCCATGTATATATCTGGCTAAGGAAGCAGACAGCAGGGAAATGTAGAGGTATGCAAAATTCTTTTTATATTAGCATTCCCAATTAAATACTTCATTTCTTACACATTTCATGTGAGCATCATTTATTAATGGTAATATATATGATGAAAATTAAATAAAATAATGTCATACAAATACAATTAAAGTGAGTCTAAATAATTAAGTTCATTTTGCAAAATTTTCATTTTCTAAAGTAATATTTTGCCTTGTTTATCAAAATAACCCAGGAAATTTCTACTCCTAGTTTTTAAACATCATTCAGTTTAGTCCACTTACTGCTTATCCTGTCCATCATATTGACCTTTTTCTTGGGAACCCCATTCCTAGAATACATCATCCCTGCTTCTGTCCTGACCTGCTTTCAAATCTTTCCTTTCTGTAATTTATCTTCCATCTTTCACTTGCTACAATTAAAAGCAGTGTTCTGTCATCCCATCAAATATTACTAGTGATCTCCCCCTGAAATGCCCAAAAGATAGTTCTCTGTTCTCCATTCCTTGACCTCATGGTGATAGTTGACCCTGTTGACTATTGCTTCATGCTTAAAACTCTTTCCTGCCCCAGGTCATGACATTTCTCTCCCCTGTTTCTCTACCAACAGATACTGCTCTCTTCTTCCTGTTGCCTGTGTCTACCTTATAATTCCAACCCTATATTATCCTCTCATTAACCTTCAACCTCTCTATCTATGTTCATTATCTGATGTGCTCATCCCCTTCTAGGAGTTCAATCTATGTTTCTGACCACAAAATTTGTATTATCCGCTCTATCTTTTTGTCTGCAATTCAATCCTATATTAACAAATTCTTTAAGACTTAGCTATTTGTATGTGCACTTAAAATCCAACATTTCCAAAATTAAATTCAACATCTTTAACTTTGCCACAGCTTCACATCAAACCCTGCGCACCTGCTTCTCCTTTCCAAATATCCTGGTTTGGTCTGTGGAACCACAAGTCGCCATGTAGTTTGGATTTTTTTATTACTATGTATACACATCAACATGACTGTCTCTTTACATTTTATTTCTGACTTGGAAGCTCATAAATTTCTTAAGCTCAGATGAATTTTTATTTATGACAAACTAATTTCCAAACCATTGAGCTTGGTTGTAGTTCCCTAGTCCATCCAAAGTATTTCTGCCAAAAGTGTTTAGAACAAGATCAGAAAGTTCAAAAGGATGATGTCAACTAATCAATATAGAATCTAAATAATTTAGTTTTCTCACTACCAACAAATGCCCCCCTTTGATGTTGCTAATACATAATCTCTAAGTAGTGTTCTTCCTCTGCCTTCCCTTATATGGCCATTCCTATTCTTAGCTCATGGAGTGATTCAAAGCACCCCCTGCTTGCAATTCCCTCAGATTTCCCCTTCTTCATAAAATACTCATGGTCCACATCTTCCTTGAAGCATTCTACTGCCCATGCTTATCTCTCTTGTCTTATTTCACTGACCATACCATAACTGCTCTCTGAGTATGTTGGATATATTGTTGGTTTCCACTTAGAGCACAGTCCATGCACTTGCCTTCCCCTTATACTGCCTAGCAGAGTACTGGTGCATCATAGGTGCTCAATAATTAACTTTTATTCAATCCATCAAAATGAATATTTTAAATGAAGCCGGATAAATAAGAAAAAATGTTAGTATTAGAATATACCACTTTGCAACAACTGCTGTAATAATGGATCCTAGTTAATGATCATCAATGGCTGCTAAAAACTTCATATTAACAATTAATGGAAAACTTTATAATGAATGGATCAAGCTGGAAACAAACACATGGAATAATCTTAACATCACAGAGGAACAAGCAGACATTGTTCCTTCTTATGGAAGCATACAGCATTCCCATGAATTATTCTCACCAAAAAATAAAATAGAATCTGATCAAAGCCCTAGACCTACCTATCAGGTTACAGGAAATTCAGCCAACAGAGAAACACATTATGCAATAGTATGTCGGAACACAATCCACAAAATTAAAATTTGTGAACACTCAAAGAACTTTAACAAATTACAAGGAAAAAATGAGGGAAGAACTATGAATTGAAAGAGATTTAATAAACATATAAGCCAAATACAATACGTAGTTTATATTTGGATTCTGATGTAAATAAACCAATGTAAAAAGAAATTATGAGATAATTAGAGCTATTTCAATACTGATTAGTTAGCTGATGCTATTGGTTAGTTGATGCTATTAAGGAAATATTGTTAAAGTTTTTAGGTATGATAATAGTATGGTTATGTTTTATAACTTTAGAGATATAGACTTTAATTTTAAAGCTAGATACTTAATACTAACAGATTACATGGTGCTTGTGATTCTTACTATTATTTCAAGGGGCGGGAGGGAGTAGGTAAGAATATGATAAAACAAATGTGACTAATGAATGGATAATGGTTGAAGTCAGGTGATGATAGACGTTTATAGGTTTTAAAAATTTTCCATACTAAAAATGTATTGAAAAACAAAATAAACTGTAAAATATAATGCATATGCAAAGAGATTTATATAACAAAATACTGTAGTCTCAAGGTTCTGAGGCAGGGCCGAGACGGGTGGATCACGAGGTCAAGAGATCGAGACCATCCTGGCTAACACGGTGAAACCCTGTCTCTACTAAAAAATACAAAAAACTAGCCGGGCGAGGTGGCGGGCGCCTGTAGTCCCAGCTACTCGGGAGGCTGAGGCAGGAGAAAGGTGTAAACCCGGGAGGTGGAGCTTGCAGTGAGCTGAGATCCAGCCTGGGCGACAGAGCGAGACTCTGTCTCAAAAAAAAAAAAAAAAAAAGAAAAGGTTCTGAGGCAGTAGAAAGGAAGTTTTGTAATACACTGAAATAGTGAAAAGAAAAATTCAGCCTTTCTGAGCACTGAGACTATTTTTATAAATTTTAATGCAAATAAGTTAGGACTTTAGAACTACTCTTCTCATTTTTTTATTTAAAACTAATGGGACCCATCATTGAATGACCTTTGCATATTATATGATGTCCTATGATTTAAAGAAGCAAAAGCATAAATCAAAATCTATAAATGAAAAAGATTTCTGTTTCCTAAGGCAAGTATAGCAAGAGAATAGCCAGACCAATCAAACTGGTATAACCAGTTTACTCACCAATTTATTTAATATACCATTCCCTGTCTTTGGCAAGTCTAAATGATGCTTCTTTACTCCAAAAAAAAAAAAAAAAAAAAAGTGATAAAGTTATGTTGATTTTTAAACAGTGATGTACACACCAGAAAATCCTGAAACAGCTGCAAATTCAACAACCAAAAGTCAATAGTTTGTAGATCTTAAGTAATATAAGAAAAAAAGAAAAGAAATGCTGTGGAAAAAAAAAAAAACAACAAAACCCTAGAGCAAAGCTTCAGCCTTCAGAAACTAAATTGCTTCTACTTAATATTGGAATCATGGGGATGATCAGGAACTCATAGAATTTTACCGGAAGTCAATAATTCACAGCATTATTTCTAATTATAATGCTACCAGGAAAAAAAGGGGGGGTAAAGGAAAGAAGTTGTCGGAAGCTAGAGTGGTGAGATCTTGACAATGAGAAACAAGCTCAGCAGCAATTGCTATGTAAGCAATAAGGCAAAACAGCTTTTCAGAATGCACACTGGATAAGATGAAGAATCTGGTGGCCATTGAAATAATCCTTATCCAATGGATCCTCACAGAGATAGTCAAGGGATGTGAATGGCTCCCATGTGGAGAGAATGACAAACAATTATGGTATTTTCAAGACGCCTAAAGATAAGAAAGCTGGCAGGTGGGCAAAGGAATCAATACTAGTACAATAGACTAAAGCACAGAAGACTCTGAGTGAACAGTGAGCAAAAGGAAGAATAGCACAGAAGAACATTTTAGTAGTTTTATTTTAAAGGCTTTGCTAATTATATAGCTTTAAAGAGAGTATGTGAACATATAACCATGTAACAATAATAATCACAAAAGAACATTACCACAGTGGCAGCCAGGAGTGTGTGTTATAGGAAAGTATTATTTAGACTACTAACTACAGGGCATTTTTCCAGGTTTTAATTAATACTTTGCTTAATATGCCTACCAATGGTCATCTTTGATTGAGACCTTGACCTAACAGAGGATAAATGACATTTAAAATATGTTTGTCTACTGCAAATAATAAATTAATGGTTTAAAATGAAAATGGATAGTAGCATTACGTATACTCCTCACTCTTAATGTACAGTAAAATGGTTCAACTGAAATTAATAAGCACACATTCTCAGAAAGAACAAAGTAGTAGAAAAACAAAAATGAAGTCCATGAAAACTTCAAAGGTAATGATTGAAATTAACATCAATGAAACAATATTAACACAATTTTACATCAAAGTTGAGAGCTTTGAAAACAATTTATTATAAGTGTCAGTACGGCATAAAGGAAATGAATATTGAACATCTGCTTTTGAGACCCATCTTTGCCACCAACAAACAATATTGTTACTTTGAGCAAATGGCTCATTCATGTGTTATGTTCTTTCATGTGTTAAAGGGAGGTACTGTATCAGGTCACCACTATAGTTCACTTAAGTTCTATTAGTCTGATTCTATATTTTCCTTAGATAGACAGATTGTAATATACTATATGCTCTGCATTTTTCTTCTCCAAGCAAAGCTGACTTCAATGAAAAACATCAGTATTTTGTAAACCTTTTAAATAATAACAATTAAACATTAACATTATATTCTATTGGCCATATTTATGGAAACAGTATGTGATGTGGTTGTTTTCTATGGAAAATCAAAAGAAAGGTAGCATCTGAGCAGTGCCTATAACTGACAATAATGAAATACGAAAAATTGCCATTTATGGGAGATTATTCTGTGCCAGGCTAATGTTTATTAAGATGTTAAACACATGGTATGATGTAATCCTTGAAACAGGCAAACCTGTCTACTTCACACTTCATCTGCATAACTTCTACTTATCCTACTCAAGTCTTGGCTCAGATGCCATTTGCTCCAGGAAGCCTTTCCTAACCCACCATGCCCAGATCAGATACCTCTCTACTTCTGTAGCACACTGTCCCTATTCTATTACAGCATGTGTCAAGTGTTTGGAATGACCTAAGGGACTGCAAACTTCATAAGGGCAGGGGACCAGATCTGTCTTATTCATAGGTTGTCTCCAAAGATTAGCACAGCATCTGCCTCTCAGTAAGGGTTCATTAAGTACTTGTTGGGTGACTGCATGGATAATACCCTGAAGTTAGATGGACAGTATTTTCTCTTCTGCCTCTTGTATTGTTCTTTAAAAAGAAAAAGTCTCCCACCACACATGCTACTATTTTCCAACTCCCCCACCGTGGGACTTCTGATCCCTGTTTTCCTCAGTCCTAGCTGTTTCACTGCTTCCTAAGCTTTGCTTGTGCATATCTGATGGGGAAAATAATCAGAAAACTTGTCAGGATTTTCAGCAACTAATTTATATTTCCATCAAGATTAGAGGACTGTGTAAAAACTAGCAAACAAATCCCTTTCTCTGTCTTCTCCCTAAATGTTACTATAAGCTTCTAAATTCAGTTCAGCTGAGTAAACTTTAAATTTTCATTTATTAAATCTTTAACAGTCTGATAGCTCCATTAAATATTTTTCCAATGTACCACTGTTTTTCAATATTACCTACCTAAGCTTTTTAAACTTACGTATTTCGTTTATGTTTAAACTTTGCTCATGAAATACAGTACCTGTGATTTTGCATGTTATTAAAACTTTCTATTCTCCATTTGGCATTTCTGCTTAGCAGAAAAATTTTGTTTTTATTCTTGGCTTCACAATTATTCCTTGGTTTCTTAGGTAACGTCATAAGTTCATTTTTTTATCACCTCTCTTTGATAACTGCTTTTCATTTTCTGTGGCCTTTTATTAGTCTTTCTCAGATTCTCAAAGATAATGCACTATTATTATCTTGGCCGTTCCATGTCCTTTACTTTTGAAATAAAATCTTGCAATGTTTCATTTAATTGGGTCCTGGAGGGTCTAACCTTAGTATAAAACAAAACTTTTACAGGAAGAAACAAACTAAATGCCAATAAGCAAAAATTATCAACAGCTACTTTTTCCGAAATGATAAAATTTACAAACCTATCAGTCAATTTTATTTATGAAAGAAACAAAAAAAAAACTGGACTAAGGGTAAGGAATTCACTTGCTTCTTGGCTGTAAGATTTTGGGAAATCCCTTCCCAGTTCTGGGCCTCAAATACTCTTCTAAAAATTAAGAGGACTAGATTAGTATTGTCTAAACAATTCATTAATTGGATTATGAAATCAATTTTGTGGATAGCAACTAGCATTTTTTATGTAACATGATAGAGTGGAAAATAACAGAGATCATGTCAATATATTAATGCTGTGTCAAGAAATTGTTTCCATTCTTTGTGTGGTCATTTGTGATGTAAAATACATTTCTCACTGTAAATCACAGTCAAAGAAGCTCGAAAAACACATCAGAAAGCTTTCTATAATCCCTCCCAATGCTAAGATTCTATGGCTCTGTGATAATAAAGACCAATGTTTTTATGTCACCATCATTGAGCTATAGTCTTTCTTCCTTCTGCAATCAACTCAGAAGCACAGCATAGATGAGATAACCCAAGTTTTGAAATCATACACCAGAGTTTGAGTCTTACCTCTGTGACCTATTAAAGGTGTCCCTAGGCATACTATTTAGCCCCTTAGAACCTCAGGTAAGTGTAAAATGAGATAATAATGATGCACACATGACAGGGTGACTCTGCAAACACCACCCATTTGCACAAACAAGAAACTCAGGAATCATCCTAACACTGCCTGTATCCAAGTTCTGTTGCCCATTACTCCTGACTGTACTTCCCACTATCTCTTAAACCCATTCAGTTCTCTCTATTTGCATAACCACTACCCTAATTCCATAAGAACCTCCCTGCATCCACTGTTGCCCCTCTCTCTCTACTGAGGCCAGAGTGAGTATTTTCAAAACAGATGTCTGATCCATCTCATTCCCTGTCCACACTCCCATCTCCCTGCCTAATATCTTTCAGTGGTTTCCACTGCTCATGGGTTAATGTGTAAACTCCCAGGTATAGACGACATGGCTCGCAGTATTTGGCCTAGCCTATGTCTGCAACCCCAACTCATAATTCCACACCAATTACCAATTTACCCTCTGTTCCAGATGTACCTTACAGATAGATCCCTGAACAGGCCATATGCCCTCCAGCTATACAGATATTGCACATGCTATTTTTTTTTTCTTTTTGTTTGGAGTGTTCTTTTCCCCTCCCTGCCCTACACTCCACTTTCTAATCAATATTTATTCAATCTCAAATTTCTGCTGCAATTTCTGTCAGGGAAGCCTTGCCCACCACAACATGATATCAAGCCTCTTAGTTATGTGCCCCCATAATGCTGTTTACTTTTTCTTCAAGGTAATTCTCATAATTTGAAATTAGCCTTTCAGTCTTGTAATTACTTGACTGGTGCCTGTTTTGCCACTCCACTGTGATCCCCATGAGAACAGGGAACATAACTGATTGACTAACCAATGTATCTCCAGTGCTTTACATACCCCCCGGCACCTAATAGATGCTCAATAGATATGTTCAAATGAATATGAAATGAGGTAAGAAAGCAAATGTGATATAAAAATGTTATTTATGTGCCTGGATTGCTGCAGTTGCATTCTAGTTGACATTCCTGATTTCAGTGTCACTTTGGTTCAAACCATTGTGTACACATATATTTATTGGATTAATTTTCACACATTTTTGCTTCCCTGCTCAAGCCTCTAATAGCAGTGGCTTTCTGGCCACCAGTTCAAGTGGATTTAGAGCTATTTATTTATTCATTTATTTGTATACCACTTTGTCCAAAAGGAAGACTCAATCTTTCAAGGTGTATTTGGATGTGACCCTGTACACATGACTTTATTTCCTATGACTCCCCAGGCTTTCGTCCTTCTCTGCCTCTTCCTTTGCTCCCCACTCCTACACATTCTTGCTTATCTCCATCCCACGTCTTGCCTGAAAAGCTCTCGTTCCTGCTTCTTGACCCTTCAAGATTATTCAGTGCCCCATCCTAATGATTTCACCTAACATTTGTCTATCCCATCTCTTACCTGTGTCTGTGAATAGTGTCTAAAATACCCTCCTCTTAATGACTTTTTAACTACCTACTTTGTTTTATCTTCATTTCACTTACATTTGCCACTATATAAATTGTATTATTAATCAATTGATTTATTTTCTTGTCTGTTTTTCTCTTTAGACAGTAAGCTCCATGATAGCAGGGACTTCCTTATTCACTGTTCTATCCCTACTCCTGGAATAGTGCCTCCCCCAAAGCAGATACTCAATGAATATTTCTAGGGTGGATGAATAAGTATCTAAAACTCAGATTAACATAAACAGAACTAAAGACAAAAACCACATGATTATCTCAACAGATGCAGAGAAGGCTTTCAATAAAATTCAACATCCCTTCAGGTTAAAAACTCTCAATAAACTAGGTATTGAATGAGCATAACTCAAAATAATAAAACTGTCTATGACAAACCCACAGCAACATCATACTGAACGGGCAAAAGCTGGAATCATTCCCCCTTGAAAACCGGCACAAGACAGGGATGCCTTCTCTCACCACTACTATGCAACGTAGTATTAGAAGTCCTAGCCAGAGCAATGAGGCAACAGAAAGAAATAAAGGGCATCCAAATAGAAAGAGAGGAAGTCGAATTACCCCTGTTTGCAGATGACATGATAATTCTATATATAGAAAAACCCATAGTCCCAGCCCAAAAGCTCCTTCAGCTGATAAACAACTTCAGCAAAGTTTTAGGATACAAAATCAATGTACAAAAATCACTAGCATTCTTATACACCAACAACAGCCAATCCGAGAGCCAAACACGAATGCAATCCCATTCACAATTGCCATGAAAAGAATAAAATACCTAGGAATACAGTAAACCAGGGAAGTGAAAGATCTCTACAATGAGAATTACAAAACATTGCTCAAGGAAATCAGAGTAGATGCAAACAAATAGGAAAGCATCCCATGCTCATGGATAAGAAGAATCAATATTATTAAAATAGTCATACTGCCCAAAGCAATTTACGGATTCCATCTTATTCCTATCAAACTACCAATGATATGCTTCACAGAACTAGAAAAAAAACTATTTTAAAATTTATATGAAACCAAAAAAGAGCCCAAATAGCCAAGGCAATCATAAGCAAAAAGAACAAACAAAGCTGGAGGCATTACGTTACCTGACTTCGAACTATACTACAGGGCTACAGTAACCAAAACAACATGGTACTGGTACAAAAACAGGCACATAAACCAACAGAACATAATAGAGACCCCAGAAACAAGGATGCACACCTATGACCATCTAATCTTCAACAAAGCTGACAAAAACAAGTAATGGGGAAAAGACTCCCTATTCAATAAACGGTGCTGGGATAGCTGGCTAGCCATATGCAGAAGATTGAAGCTGGGCCCCTTCCTTACATTATATATAAAAATCTACTTGAGTTGGACTAAAGACTGCAATATAAAACCCTAAGCCATAAAATCCCTGGAAGACAACCTAGGCAATACCATCCTGGACATAGGAATGGGCAAAGATTTCATTACAAAGACACCAAAACTAATTGCAACAAAATCAAAAATTGACAAACAGCATCTAATTAAACTTAAGAGCTTCTAAACAGCAAAAGAAACTATTAACAGAGTAAACAGACAACCTACAGAATGGGAGAAAATATTTGCAAGCTATGCATCTGCAAAGGTCTAATATCCAGCATCTACAAGGAACTTAAATTTACAAGAGAAAAACAATCCCATTAAAGAGCAGGCAAAGGACATGAACAGATACTTTACAAAAGAAGACATACATACGTCTTCAACAAGCATATGAAATAAAGCTCAATATCCCTGATCATTAGAGAAATGCAAGTCAAAACCACAATGATATACCATCTCACACTAGTCACAATGGCCATTATTAAAAAGTCAAAAAATAACAGATGCTGGCAAGGTTGTGGAGAAAAGAGAACCCTTAAACACTGTTGGTGGGAGTGTAAATTAGTTCAACCATTATGGAAAGCAGTATGGTGATTCTTCAGAGAACTGAAAGCAGAACTACCATTTGACCCAGCAATCCCATTACTAGGTATATAGAGGAATATAAATCATTCTATCATAAAAAGACATGCATATGAATGTTCATTGCAGCACTATTCACAATAGCAAAGATGTGGAATCAACCTAAATGCCCACCAATGACAGATTAGATAAAGAAAATGTGGTACATATACAACACGGAATACTATGCAGCCATAAAGAAGGACAAGATCATATATTTTGCAGAAACATAAATGGAGCTGGAGGGTATTATCCTTAGCAAACTAAGCAACAGAAAATCAAACACCACATGTTCTTATAACTTATCCTTTAGCTAAAGGATAAGAACTCATGAACACAAAGAAGGGAAAAACAGACACTGGAGTCTATTTGAGAGTAGAGTGTGAGAGGAGGGAGAGGAGCAGAAAAAATAACTATGGGTACTAGGCTTAATACCTGGGTGATGAAATAATCTGTACAATAAGCCCCCATGACATGAGTTTACCTATATAACAAATCTTCACATGTGCCCTTGTATTAGTCTGTTTTCATGCTGATATAAAGAACTACCTGAGACTGGGTAATTTATAAAGAAAAGAGGTTTCATTGACTCAGAGTTCTGCATGGCTAGGGAGGCCTCAGGAAACTTACAGTCATGGCAGAAGGTGAAGGGGAAGCAAGGCATGTCTTACATAGCAGCAGGAGAGAGCAAGGGGGGACCTGTCACACTTTTAAACCATCAGATCTCATGAGAACTCACTCACTGTTATGAGAACAGCATGGAGAAAGCCGCCCCCATGATCCAATCACCTTCCACCAGGTCCCCTCCCCTGAAATGTGGGGATTACAATTCAACATGATATTTGGGTGGGGACATAGAGTCAAACCATATGAACCTAAAAGTTTTAAAATAAAAGTAATAATAAAAAAAAAAAGAAAACTCTGATTGGCAATCATATACTTGTCTAGTACCTAAACCACAGGGCCAGATGAGTACCATTTAGCATGTCACTGCTGAGATTATGTGATTTCAATAGGAAACTTTAGCCTGACAAATTTCTTACACAGACCACACTTCCTTCCACCTATCCCGTTGCCCTCTTTGTGTCTCTAGTGTTTTATCAAGGAGGCAGGCTAAAGTCATGAAGGTTTCACACAGCTGGTAGGACCTGGATTCAGCTTTGAACAATTCACAAAGGAGGATTTAGATTCTAAGGGAATAGTAAAGTTTAGAATACAATAAGACTCTACTTTAGGGCATATAGTCTATGAATTGAGGCCTTGAGTAAGTTAGGCTTATGTATGTGTAACTATCTTCTGCAGTGGGTAGAGGGCACCTACCTGTTCTTTTTACCTCCCACGGAAACTATTGCAATGCCTGGCACAGTAAATACTTATTAAAGATGTATTAAATATATTTAGCACTTTATTATCCTATATTAAAAACTTTATTAACCACTTCACATGTGTATCCCACTTCCCAACTAGATTATATACTCCCTATATTCTGGGGACAAGTTGTATGCCGATTTTGTAATCCATAAAATCTACCACATGCTAAATTCAAAGGAGATACTCAAAAAAACTCATTCTTAAAGATACTTGTGATCTTACAAACATCCCTTTAAAAAGTTGAGACAGCTTTCTGCTGAGCCTTAAGTTTAATTTTAATATCGGAGATTTTCCATAAATCTACCAAACCCCGGAAATGACTCCTCTTTTGATTCTGCAATTCTGAGCTTTCTTATCTTGGGCTGTGGTTAAAAATAAAAATTTACCTAACAAGGCATTTGCCTAATTAATGCAAGTTAAATGGATTACAAAGAAGAAAAGGAGTTATTTAAAATCCTTTTCTATAATTAAGGGATTATGATGCCTAGCAGGGGAAGGTGAAAGATGTATATTACATAATTTAAATAATGTATATAATGTAAAAAAAGTATATAATGTAAATTATATAATGTAAAAAAGCATTAGTAAACTATTCTTAAATGTACAGGTTTACATTAATATAACCATACTCCTTAAAGCTCTGATATTTCCTTTAGAGTTATTATTTTAATGAACAGAACCCTCAAGAGAACTGCTCATAGATCAGTAACAACTGTAACTTTTTTTTTTTTGTAACGAGAATAAGATCGTTTTGGAGCTACAAAATAGAGACCACTGCTGAAAACAAAAATTAAGGAAAGTGATTATAGAGTGTGATAAAAGTGATTACAGTATATGGATTTACTAACTTATGGGACCCAAATAGGAAACTTTCAATGAGAATACTTCTTCCCTCATCAGCTCATTTCTTTCTAGATATAGCACAGAATCAACAACTGATAATTTAAAGAAACCGGCAGTACTTTTAATCTCTTGACTTGTTACATCTTAGCTATACAGGGGACCAAGAATGGAACTCAAACAAGAATCACAAGATTATTAACTGGGAAAAATCATAAAATAAAGTGACTTCCATAATTATCAGCAGAACTCCCTTCACGTGGGATGTTATTCAGCAATGAATATTTCAAACTAAATATAGTGCATGTTGATATGTGTGCATTTTCTGAATGCCGTCTTCTAGAAAGAATAGTCAGAATATACCTGGGGGAAAAGGAAGCAACACCTTCAAGACAGAAAAAGAAGTGGGGACGGGAGGCAAAGGATAAAATGTAAAGTTAAGGAGCTATTATATCCATGCACAGGGGCCTCACCCAGATTATCCCCAAAATGCTAAATGGAAGTTACAAACATCAATTCTCTGAGTACTCACAATATGATAAATTCAGTCATTTTGAATTTTTTCCAAATAGATACTAAAAGGCAAGATGCTGTACTGATATTACAATATGTTTGTGGACATGGGAAATCTTATTCTTTTCCATAAAGTCTTGGTTAACCTCTGAAATGAATGTTCTGACCAGATAAACACTAGAATAATGTGCATTATTCTGAATTCATTTGTTTTATGTTCAAGATTTAGCCAGCTTTACTTCTAAATGACAACTCCACCAAAGCTCATTTATACATTCCTCCAGCTTCCCCAATCTTTGAATTACTTATTCCGTATATGTTTCTTAAAGGAATAGCTATGACCCCTCATACAAAATTCTATACTATTCACCCAAGGAGACAGCTCTGTCCTAATCCATAAAAATGTATTAAATAGAACATATAAAGTATGATGGTGTGAATCTAATAGACACTTATGCTAGGAGGCTTAGAAATTTGAATTTGGTCTTTCAAGTCTATGTTCTATTGAACATTTCCTGCTTACAGATAACTACTCTCAGCTAGAAAAAGATGCTATCTTTCACAACAGAGCTAATGCAACCAAACAATAATCCTATGCACCATTATGTGCAAATGTCTTGGTTTTTTATTTTTTTACATTTAAAATTACTTCATCTCTTCATAAGAGTCAGTTTTTTCATATGTGTGACTCCTCTGCCTCATATACATCCCATGGAAGCCTTAATCTTCACACAAGGGGAAACTTTAATCTTCGAATACTATTGTCATTAGTATTTAAAGTATATTCTGTTGAATTAATAAGAAAATGTTTCTAACTTATAATTCATAAGTATATTTTAAAGAGTTAGTAGCATGTTGGAACCAATAACACCAATTGTACATCTCCCTTGGCTAGCTGGGTCCACTTCCTCTAGTGTTTCCTTTTTGGTTCTTTCCTTTTCACTCAACCCACTGGGGCCTCAGTACCACAAATGTGCTCACAGCTCCCAAGTCCTTGGCTCCAGATCCATATATTCAGCTCTCTGTTGGGTAGCCAACATATCTCCAAAAGCAGCACATTCAAAATGGAATCACTATCTTCCCCTCAGAATCTGTATTCCGTATCTAGGTTAATGGCATCACAGATTACCCAGTCGGTTGCCTAAGCCAACAGCCACCCTAGACTTCTTTTTCTCCATTACCCTTCACATCCTGTCAGCAAATCCTCCTTAATGTATCTAGGCTCTGTTATCTCACCTCCAGCCCCCTATTAAGTTCAGTTAAGCGTTCATCTCTTTCCTAGATTGGCAATTATTTCCTAACTGGTTCTCCACTTTCAGATTTATCCCATGACAATCCACCTTCCATATGCATGCCTGACTAATCCTTTTAGAGTGGAAAGTCTGATCACATGATTCCCCTGCCTCAAGGCTTTCATTGGCTCCCCACTGTCTTCAGCAGAGGCACAAGCTCAAATATCTGCCACGGGCAGGCAGGTACAAAAGTGAGTAAAGGGGGCTGGGTGTAAAATGACAGGTGGTGGTTGGGACTGCACCCAGAGGAAGAGGCACATGCTCCGCCTCAAGGCACTTAAAGGAGGCAGCTGCTTTTGACTCCAGCCAGTTGCTGCCACATAGAAATGAGTGTAGGCCCACAGTCACCAGATGTTCCAGTTTTTCAAGAGAAGCTGGAAGCCTGGATCTGTATGCACAACTTCCAAAATGTTCATGTTGAAAATATACCCACATTCTTTTTAAAATTTATTTATATCCATAGTTTTTTGGGGGAACAGGTGCTATTTGGCTACATGAATAAGTTCTTTAGTGGTGATTTGTGAGATTTGGGTGCACCCATTTCCCGAGAAGTATACAGTGAACCCAATTTGTAGTCCTTTATCCCTCACCTTCTTCCCACCCTTTCCCCCTGAGCCCCAAAGTACATAGTGTCATTCTCATGCCTTTGCATCCTCATAGCTTAGCTCCCACTTATGTGTGAGAACATACAGTGTTTGGTTTTCCATTCCTGAGTTACTTCACTTAGAATAAGTCTCCAATCCCATCTAGGTTGCTACAAATGCCATTAATTTATTCCTTTTTATGGCTGAGTACTAGTATTCATATATATATGAATATACATATATATGAATACATATATACATATATGCATATATAAGAATATACATATATATGCATACAAGAATATACATATATACGTATATATGAATATACACATATATGTATGTATGAATCTACATATATGAATATACATATATATGAATACAATATATGAATACACATATATACAATATATGCATATATGAATATGCATATATGCATATATAATATATGCATATATGAACATACATATATGTATATATGAATATACACACATGTATGTATACATGTATGTATATGTGAATATATACATGTATATATGAATATATGTATATGTGAATATACATACATGTATATATGAATATGTGTGTATATGAATATACACATACGTGTATACGAATATACACATACGTGTATATGAATATACACGTATGTGTATAAAAAACAGTTTCTTTAACCACTCCATTGATGGGCATGAAAATATACCCACATTCTTAAAAACAAACATATGAAGCCCTAGCTTAATATTCAGGCTATCAAATTTCAACCTCTCCTGAACTAGATAAGACTCCGATTCTTAGCATGACATGCCAGGCTCTCTATTATCTGTCAAAGAAGACTCATTCCTTTCTTCTCCCCATATAAAGCTGTGTTCCACCCACACTAAACATCAAACTCGCCATGCTGTTTTCAGCCCCGTGGCTTTGGACAGTCTTCTCCACTTCTGGAATGCCCTGCCACACCTACACACCTCTTGTTTTAATAGTAAAATGTTATCTGCTTGCCCAGACTCAGCTCAAGCATCTCTTCCTCTGTGCTGCCTTCCCAGACCCAGCATGAGACAAGGCAATCATTTCACTCTTGGTATTACCACCACATCGAGGACATGTACTTCTTACATAATTAGTCACACTGAATTGAAATTTTTTATTTTACAGTTGCCTTCCCTATCAGAAAATACAGGTTTTTAAGGGCAAGGACTGTTGTTATGCAGCTTTTTACATCTACCACTAGGTCATAACCTATTAGCAGACATACAATAGTATTACAATTAAATAGGAACTAAGTAACTATGTCATTTTAACAACAGAAAAACATATAAATTAGAGATTGTCATTGATATCTAAAAGAATTTAACTCTGCTTTCACACACATATAAAATCTCAACCTTACCTGAAAAAGCGTCCATTATCTATCTGCCTTTTCTCCTGGACTGGTCAGTCCTTCACTCACGATGCAGTGGCTTCAGCCCTATTTTCTGTCCCTACAGTTTTGCCTTTTCTAGAACATTATATAAAAGGAATTACACAGTATGTAGTTCTTGCAGTTGGTTTCTTCCACTTAGCATAATGTATCTGATGCTCATCCAGGTTGTTCCATGTATGAGTGGTTGATTCCTCTGAATACTTTGAGAAGTATTCCATTCTATGGATGTACCACAGATTGTTTATACATTCATTAGCTGTAGGACGTTTGGGTTGTTTCCAGTTTTTGGTGATCACAAATTAAGCTGCTATACACATTCATGTGCAGGTTTTTTGTGAACATAAGTTTTTATTTCACTTATTAGTATTTTGATAAACAGTAGCATTGCTGAGTCCTATAAGTGTATGTTTAACTTTATAAAAAACTGCCAAACTGGTTTTCCAAAATGGCTGTACTTCTCTGCCTGTCTATCAGCAGTGCATAAGGATTCCAGTTGCTGCACTTCTTCACCAGCAAGTGATACTGTCAGAGTTTAGACGGCCAGTTTTCTGAGGGAGGGGGGTTGATTTACGTGCTCTTATAGGGTGTAGTAGTATCTTATACCTCCTTTAAAGCATTTGTCTGACCTCCTTTAAACTCCTCCTTCACTATTCTTTATTAGCTGATAAATCAAACATCTGTGTACCATCTCATGTCCTCTACACCAAACTTTTAAAAATTTCCAGATTTATTGAGGTATAATTGACAAACAAAATTATATTAATTTAAGGTATACAATATGAGGCTTCTATATCTAAGAATTTTGTGACATGACTACCACAATCAAGTTAGTTAACACATTTATCACCTCACCTAGTAACCCTTTTTGTTTTGTTTTGTTTCGTGGTGAGAATATTCAAGCACATTTCAAATATACAATTCAGGACTGTTAACTATAGCCACCATGCTGTATATTAGATCCCCTGAACTTATTTATCTTATAAATGAAAGTATGTACTCTTTGACTAAAATCTCCCCTTTCCTCCCATGCCCTTGCCCCTGGTAACCATCATTCTACTCTCTGCTTCTATGAGTTCAACATTTTTAGATTCCACATGTAAAAGTGAGATCATGCAGTATTTTATTTTCTCTAACTTATTTTACTTAGCATAGGTTCATCCGTGTTGCTACAAATGGCAGAATTTCCTTCTTTTATGGCTGAATAATATTCCGTTGGATGTATACATGCCACAATTGCTTGATCCTTTCATCCCTTGATGGACACTTAGGTTGTTTCCATATCTTGACTATTGTGAATAATGAACACAGAAGTGCAGCTATCTTTGATTGGTGATTTCATTTTCTTTGGGTATATACTCAGAAGACGAATTGCTGGGCATATGGTAGTTCTACTTTTAATTTTGTGAGGAACACCTATACCATTTTTTCATAATGGCTGTACCAATTTACATTCCAACCAACAGTGTAGAAGAATTCCTTTTTCTCTACATTCTTGTTGACGCTCATTCTCTCATCTTTTTGGTCATGCCATCCTCTCAGGTGTGAGGCGGTATCTCATGCTGGTTTTAACCTGCATTTGCTTCATGTTTGAGCACATATTCATGTACCTGTTGGCTCTTGGCCAGCCTCTTAACTGCAGCAAGTGTTGTGGCAACCAGCTGCTCATAGGTAGGACCTGGCAGCAACTCAACCTCATCTCACTTGCACCATGTATCTCACTTTCTGCTCCAGGGTTTCTCTGCCCTCCAATGCCCATGTAAAATGTGTGCAAACTTATTCATTCTGAAGCATGTGTAAACCTAGAAATACAAGAAAGTTTATACCCTACTTGTCAACCCTTGACCACTGATGGAGGGAAGCTGATGAATACATGTTTCTCTCTTCCACCCCTTGGAAGAATAGTTATATGGCACATTCTCTATGGCTCTGCACAGGATACCTAATTGCAATGAACACAGACTGAACACTGTAGTGCCCACAGTGGTGATCAACAAAACAATGCCATTGTTTCCTTGGAATGGCTTTTCCTCCTTCCTTGTTTGACTTTTTCAAAGCCTCTACTTTTCTTCCTTGATGTAGGTCATTTTCTGAAATAAATTACCTGCACATAAGCCCTTGTCTTGGGCTCCACTTTAGGTGCTATCCCTGCTAAGTCTAAACGAAGTAAATAACAGAACAAATTAGAAAGTATTTCAGTTCAAAAGGGAAGTTAATAATGGAACAAAGTAGAATCTACACTAATATTCTCTGTAAGGAACACAGTATGCATTTCTTCCTTCTTTGGTGAGTATTATTTATAGGCATGTCTTCAAGCATGAGATATAAGATTGCAAAGTCACGTGGCTAAACTATTGGATTTTTAATACTTAAGTATGTCTCTTCAATTAGAATCATAAGGAGATATGTGAATATAGTATTTTAGATTTATTGAAAAGCAATAAAATAGTAATGTCAACTTGCTAAACATTAACATCTAACTTTTATTCTTCACTAAAGTCATTTGTAAATTGGCATTGTTTTATTTTACCTGCACATTTTGTGACATAGCCTCATGAGAATCACATGAAAAACAAGTGAGGTGGCTTGTATAGGTCTGGTCTCATACAGAAGCAGGGAATTACTCTGTACAAGGGTTCACGCCAGGGCTGGAGAGAAAACACGAGTGTACTAATCGGTGTATCATTTAGGACACAAGCAAATAGCAAAGGACAGGGTTACTTTACTTTGTATGAGGAAAAGAATCCGTGATTCTGATAACCAACCACTAAAGCTATACTCAAGTGACTCAGATGAATCCTACACCGAAGAAATGTCCATATAGAGAACAATTCATGGGTAAACCTGGGATCTTGTAAGAGATTGGATTGGTATCACTTTTGACAACTGACACCACTTCTCTGACTGTCCATACAAAAGTAGCTTTTGTTAGCAAGCACGAGAAAGCTAGTCTATTCCAAAGGATAGATTTCTCAAGTTCCTTGATGATGATACAAATATAGCTCAACTCTTTTTGGCACAGCTTTCTGGCACATGCATATTACATATACATGTTGATTATATCCACAGGCACTGTTGCCGGGGGGTGGGGGGAGTACTTTTCCAATTATAGAAAGCACTGTTAGTATTTTCAAAATGGTAAAAGCTGATATAGTGGTAGACAGAAGCCACATATGCACACCCTGTCAGAGGATAGCTCCTGAATTTCATTCAACATTTCATAGCATCATAGATAAATGCTGGAAAATAGCTCCTGAGAAAAATGGGAAATCTACATTGGATTTGATTTCAGATAAAAATGTATAAGGGAAAATTATACAAATAATTGCTTAGTATTTATAACCAAGCATTGCAAACATTTGTAACATAGTGCCTTTGTGAAATTGATCCATTCACTGTTTCAGCATAATCATTATCACCTTCACTTTCATCATCTAATAGACTTAATGAAGAAGATTTATGGGGGGTTAACAAGCTACTTTGAGGCTTTTATATGTACTCTTCTAAATCTCTCAATTACTAATTCACCACTAAATGAATACCTTGCAACATATCTATGTTTCTTATACAGTAGTCCCCCCTTATCTATGGTTTCACTTTCCACAGTTTCAGTTACCCAAGGTCAGCCATGGTTAGAAACATATTAAATGGAAAATTTCAAAAATAAAACATAAATTTTAAGTTGCATGCCGTTCTGAGTAGTGTGATGAAATTTCGTACTGTCCTGCTGTGTCCTGGCCAGGAGGTGAATCACTCCCTTGTTTAGCACACCCATGCTGTATGCACTACCGGCCCATTAGTCACTTTGTGGCCATCTTGGTTATTAGATCAACAGATCAGAAGTAGAAAGGTGAGCACGGTACAGTAAAGTATTTTGAGAGAGAGAGACCATGTTCTTATAACTTTTATTACAATATGTTGCTATAATTATTTTATTCTTCTTCTTGTTCAGTTCTTACTGTGCCTAATTTATAAATTAAACTTTATCATAGGAAAAGAATATAAATATAGAATTTGGTACTATCTGTGGTTTCACGCATCTAGCGGGGGTCTTGAAATGTATCCCTCATGGACAAGTGGGGACTATTACAGCATGGAAATCAGATAATATGTGACTACTAAGTATTTTTATTTAGGGTTACTACTGTCACTTAAACAACGTGCCTTAAAACCAAGCTTACTGATTTTGTCACAAAAGTAAATTGCTCTTCCTGTTCCTCTATTTCCCTAACTACTTTAGCTTAGAAATCTCAGGCATCCTACATCCTTTTGCTTCCATATGATAAGTTGCATTAATTCATTCTTTGTTTTATTCGATCCTTCTTTTCCATTTCCACTCCTCCAATCCAAGTTCAAAAAGCAGGACTGATGTCCAGCTGGTTAATATCAGGACAAAATATAAGTTAGCTCTTACATGATATGAAAATTGTCTAACAAGCTTAAAGACAGCATTCCAAGAGGTTTCATAAGATTTATAGTGGGAAATTCTGTGGAAAGCACAAAGAGCTTTAGCTCAATTTCAGACTTAACAATCATCTTGGAACAATCTCAGGAACAAGCAGAGCATGTGCTAGAGGTAGAGACCAACACAGTATATGAGTCCTAAATACACACTGGCCTTGTTGACAGAGGAGAAGGGTTCGGTAATATTTCTCTATACCTCTGGTTTATGGAAGGTGAAGTTTAGTTCTTGGATGAATGGAATAAAGTATTCTTGAATAAAAGTCAAAAAGAAAAAGTACACAACTACTGCCAATTCTTTGGTAGTTCTTATCTTTGACATAGATGAGAAAAAGAGGAAACACTAGAAGGCCTTAACTACAGGTTAAATATGAAGCTGTCTCCAGGCAAAGCAGACTCAGACCTTTTGATGAAGCTGCAGAATCCCCAGCCCCCGAGAGTAGGATGCACAGTGCTGTGCCGAGATGGATGTATAGTAGTTTATTGCAGAGGATGAGGCAGTCAAATGCAGGCCTGATGTGGGGAATCTGTCTTCTTGGAGTATGCAGTCAACGTTCAAGAAGAACTGGCGTTGAGTCAAGCGTACTGACTCCTATACTTCTGCTCATTCAGTGGGAAAGCATGAAACAATGAAACCCAGAATGTATCTTGTCCACCATAAAAACTCGTCTCAGAATTTGAAGTCTTGTGATAAGTAGGTGAGGTGATGGATATATTAATTAGCCTGACTTAATCATCCCACAGTGTATACATATAGCAAAACACCACATTGTTCTCCATAAATATATGCAATTATTGTTTGTCAATTTAAAAAGGATTTAAAGCCTTGGAAACATAACAGGTGGATTCATTTTTTCTTCTAATGTGAGATCATGACTTTGGAAGAGGCTGGAGGATGTGAGAAGTGAATAACTGGCTATGATAAAAGGACCAAGAAAAGATTTTCTTTCTGTGCTACAAATTATGATTTAGATGAGCATCTTATAACAATCAGAGGAAAATTTTGATAGGAGTCATACAGACCTGATACAGAAGGCATCAAGCTAAAAGAAGTTGAAGATGGGTTAAAAGTGTATATTATGGTGATTGTAGGCATGATATATGGGGAACAACAGTGAAGGATCTGACTAGTAGTAAACATAATAACAATATATCCCCAATGTCCTGAGATTTCTTTGACCAGTGATTACACATAAAATCATATTTGCATTTGTGTACAAATGTTATTGCCTCCTCATGCTCACCTCCTTCCACTATAAAATGCCCCCTAAAGTACTTCTGGGGCTTAACAGAAGATACACTAACAAGAATGTACCTGATGGGCATGTGTCTCTGTTTGCTGACTTCAGGGGAAGATCTGCCATCTCTACTATGCATCCACTAAATCTGCAGCTGCTCTTACAGAAGCTGTCCTTGAATGCCATCTCCCAGTGCTCACAAAGATGCCACACCCTAGAGGTGCTAGCTGGCCCTGCATTCCCTCTAGTATTTCGGTGCCACAGCAATTCTGGGTTCCTTACAGAAACGAATCATGCTTATTACTTGCTGATTTGATGGACGCATTCACTGTGCCATCCCTCCATCACTCTCTCTCATGCATCTGTCTCAGGCACCTGCATAGATTTATGACATGAGATTATAGGGTCAATTTAGGTTCAGCATGATCTACGTTACTACATGGTGCCTCCCCCACCCAACCAAAAAAAAAATATTACAAGTGCTTTGGAAAGGATTCCAATGTCAGCCACTGATTCCCCAGAGAAGAGGATAGTATTTTCTTTGCAACTCTCTGGCCCTTTCTCTGGGCTCAGAGCCAAGGGTTACTGGCCTCCAGGGCTATGTTCCAGAATAGCAGTTACTCTAACATATAGATGACCCCATACTAGAAGCTAGAATTCATGAAGTTTTGTATGGGACTTCAGATTTCACCAGAATGTACCTGGATGTCATTAGCCTCTGAATAAAAACGAAGTTCCCCAAGTTTAGGCTCTGGCTATTCAACATGAAGTTTGTGAACCAGTAGCACAAGCACAAGGAGCTTGTTAGAAATGCAGTCTCAGGCTCCACCCCAGAATCTGCAATTTAAAGAGATTTTCAGGTGATTCAGGTTTACATTGAAGTATGAAAAGATAATGTTACAGACTATGTCCCTGAATTTTTCCATTTTAGAAAATTACTGACAGCAACACCGCTCATGGGTTTGAGTCATGAATACAAACATCTAGGTCCATCTGCACCTGCAGCTGTCATAGTCACTGTGTTAAACAAAGGTGCAAGCAACTGATCAATGTGTCTCCTGGTGATGTCACATCCAAATATTTACGCATTGAAATATATATTATTTTACACTCAGTTATTTTATTTTTATTTCTCTTTTACGTTATTGTTCAGGCATTAGTTAATTTTATTTTCAAGCTGTGTAAGTCAGTCTACTATATTTCCTATGGATTTCATTTGGGTACTCTCCCCAATGAAATATTGCAGAGTATTTGTTACAAAAAGGGAGCATTGGGTCTAAAAGAATTGACAACCAAGAGTCATGAGAAGCCATCCAACAAGTTTATAGCAGGCAAATAACATGATCAGATTTGTTTCAAGTACATTATTCTGGTGGCTATTTGGAAGATGGATTTAGGATCACAAGGCTGGTGGTAAAGAAGTCAATGTGGGAGAATACTACTATAGTCCAAGTGAGTCTGACAGGTGGCTGGGGACTAGAAGAAAAACTGGCCAGTGAAGATTCTCAGAAGCAAAGATAAAAGGGTTTCAAGATGAAAGGAGCAAGTCAACAGAGTCAAATGGATTTATATGAATTCTATAAATTGGCCACAAAATGTGGGAACAAGGCCAACTCACTTTGCCTTGGCAGGAGTCTTGGAGGGCAAGGAACAAGGAAAAAGAGAAGGAGGAAGAAGAAACACTTGCTTTCTTTTCTCTGAGCAGCATTTTCCCCTTCATCCCTACTTCCTCATAAGAGATTCTATAGTCTTTGGGAAATGTCATTGCTAAGAATCTGCAGAATAAATTCTAGTACCAAATCAAATGCCAATGAGCTGCGTAACTTCTGGCTGGCCAATTTTCTGTGACTCAATGTCCCTACCTGTGGCTTAGGGATAATAATTTGTCCTCTCTTATAAGATAGCTCTGATGACAGAAAAATAAATGTCAAAGTATTCTGCAAAATTAAGGAAGAGAACTAATTGTGATTGTTATATTGTTTAGGTTTAGACAATATAATAGGTTTCCATTCAGAGCATCTGGATGCACGAGTGGGAGCCATGTCATTTGCTTCTAGGTAATCATTAGGTTTTTTCTTTCTCAAAAGAGAAAGAACTTTTTGATATTAGCACTTCTCTATGGCTTTATACTAGGGAATTTATATGAACAAAGAGGCCTAACGGTTCTATGGCTTTTTGGAGTCTCTTTCTTTATCAAATCCCTGTCAGTCTAGTTTTATAATCAAAGTATATTCTTTAGAGACCTTTGGTGACAGCTGGAAGTCAGAGTTACAGTTGGTTATATTTATGCAAAGTATTTTCTAAAAGATTCTTGATGGGAAAAATTTAAATTGAGAAAAGAAGTCTCTGGAGAAATTACTATTGCTTTGGAAGAGTGTAAGTAGTCATGATGACTCTGAAAAAGTATATCCTATGATGAGGGTTTCTCTTACAATGGAAGTTCCAGACAGACTCTTCTATGCACATCATCAGCAGTACTTCTCTGTACCCATAGACATTTATGGCCTGAGCATCTATTCACTTTAAAATCAAAGAATTGTCATTATACCTATAGATTCCCGAAAGGCTTTAAAAAATGCCTAATTTCTCAAAAAAAAAAAAAAGTAAACGGATTTGGTTAAGTAAAATATTAACATGTAAAAGAGTGATATGTGATTCTAAGTTATTTATATGACTTGGAGGTTTTCAAGAGTCTTCTCAGGTCAGGATGAGGCACTGGGAGTTTACTGGGTTTGCATTAAAAACTGCCTTGCCTCAGTGGCTCACGCCTGTAATCCCAGCACTTTGGGAGGCAGAGGCAAGTGGATCGCTTGAGGTCAGGAGTTCAAGACCAGCCTGGTGAAAACCTGGTTGAAACCCTGTCTCTACTAAAAGTACAAAAAAAAAAATTAGCCAGGCCTGGTGGCATGCACCTGTAATCCCAGCTACTTGGGAGGCTGAGGCACAAGAATCTCTTGAACCTGGGAAGCAGAGGTTGCAGTGAGCCTAGATTATACCACTGTACTCCAGCCTAGGTGATAGAGTGAGACTCGGTCTCAAGAAAAAAAAAAAAAAAAAAACTGCCTCGTTATACTCGTGAGCTGCCTTTAAGACCGGGCATGAAGTTATCACATTAGGTGAGCTGAAGCGCTGAAACTCCATTCAGATACACAAGACAGCATTTCCATTATCGCTGATGAGGACTTTTCTTTCAGCCATTTGAAATATTGTGAAGAAGGCATTTGATATGGTCCTTTATACATAGACAATTATGGTGCTGAAACAGACTTTGAAAAGGTCACTTAGGTCAGACTAAGCCCCGTGATTTTAAATGTCACACATTTGTTCTAGAATATGTATGCTTTGTTAATATGACAAATAGAAGAAGTATGATGTTTCATGCTAATTATCAGCCTCCAAATTCCAAACTGCCCAGCTAATACTAGAAATTTACTAAAAGACGTAAATCTCCTACAGAGATACTGAAATTGCATTTTACATGCAAATCATAAAAGTTTAGAGCTGGAGATAATGTAGATCAACTCTCCTCTTTGACAGATGAATAAATTCAGATACCTTAAGTCCAATGGTGGTTTGCAAGTTAATATTGCAAATGTATAGAGACTATATCATTATTGAAGAATTTTCCCAGTGCCACTGCGTGTAGTTAGTTGTGCAAGTTGCATAAACACACAGCACAACTCGAGGGGATGATAACATTTGCATAAAATTTGGGCAGTACAGTATACAACTTCCATGGCTATTCACAGCAGGGTTGGCTATTTCATGCAAAAAGTCCTTTAAAGGATTTGGCCTACATTTCTTTGAGGTAATAATGATCATTCCTGATACTTACCATTCGCACCTACTGAGAATGTTCCAAATTAGATTAATGTTTTGTCATAGTCAAGGAGAATAATGATTGATCTAAATATATACTATTGTCATTTTTCTGTCTGATTCACAAATAGGGGAAATAATAGCGAAATGCTATGAAGTGTTTACTACACTAAATGCCAGGGACTATGCCATGTCATTTACAGGCATGGCCCCTTTCAATATTCACAACAACACAATGAGTTATGTTTTTTTGTTTTTGTTTTTGTTTTTGAGACGGAGTCTCGCTCTGTCGCCCAGGCTGGAATACAGTGGCACGATCTCGGCTCACTGCAAGCTCCGCCTCCTGGGTTCACACCATTCTCCTGCCTCAGCCTCCCGAGTAAGCTGGGACTACAGGCACCCGCCACCATGCCCGGCTAATTTTTTGTATTTTTAGTAGAGACGGGGTTTTACCATGTTAGCCAGGATGATCTCGATCTCCTGACCTTGTGATCCGCCCACCTCAGCCTCCCAAAGGAATTATGTTTTTTATTTTCATTACTTTATATACAAAGAAACCAAGGCTTAGAGGGGTTAAGTAACATGTTCAATGTTAACAAACTCATAACTGATCTAGATAAGACATGACCAAGTCAATTTGACTAGCACCTGTGGTTCTAGCCACTACACTGTGTTTGGTAAACCTCAGTCATTGGAGGGTCCCCTTCTAACTAGATCCACAAATAATCTATTATTAACATTTTTCCTTAAATTAACTCATTTTTTAAAACATAAATTTATTTGAAAATAAAACCAATAATGACATACTAGTATTTCAGACCAAACTTTCTGCTAAACTAAAAATAACTATTCAGTATTTTTTATAATTAATAATAATAACCTCTTAAAGAACTTAACAAGATGGTGAGAAATTAATGTGACAAGTGAAGATCTCCTTTTGGAAATTTGGATAGCTACTCAAAATCAGAGATTCTTTTGTGAAAAACTAAGGGTGAGCACTGGGGCATTCACCAACTCAGGGAGGAGGATAGGGCTTTGGAAAGGTCATGAAGGAATCTGAGTGAAAAACTGCAGCAGTCAGCTGGGATCCTCGATAACTGGAGCAATTAAAAAGGCTTCAAGCTTTGGTCCTGGACTTTTAATGCTTTCAGGAATATGGCAGAAGGATGCAGCATGTTCATTGGAAGAGGCTAATATTACTTACATATCAAAGTATTTCTGTGAGCATTTTCAATTCAATGTCTAGTAAATAACCAAAGTGCAAGATACATGAAGAGAAAGAACCTGAGCCAGAACCAGCGAAAACAAAGGCATCTGTAGAAATTATCACAAACAGATTGTAAAACAACAGTGCTTACTGTGTTCATGGAAAGGAAAGTTCAGCTTAAAATAAGCAAGGAATTTAAAATTATGAACACTGACATTTAAAATTTTGAAAAATAAGCAAATATCAATTCCAAAACTGAAAACTGATATTAAGAATTCAGTGCATTAGCTGGGCGTGATGGCTCATACTTGTAATCCCAGCACTTTGGGAGGCCAAGGTGGGTGGGTCACCTGATTTCAGGTGTTCTAGACCGGCCTGGCCAACATGGTGAAACCTCGTCTCTACTAAAACTACAAATATTAGCCAGGCATGGTAGTGGGTGCCTGTAATCCCAGCTACTCAGGAGGCTGAGGCAGGAGAATCGCTTGAACCTGGGAGGTGGAGGTTGCAGTGAGCTGAGATCACGCCATTGCACTCCAGGCTGAGCAGCAGGAGTAAAACACCATCTCAAAAAAAAAAAAAAAAAAAAATCAGTGCATGAGATTAATGGCAGATGAGAAATAGCTAAAGAAAGAACTGATAATCTGAAAGTTAGATTAGAAGAAACCCTCCAGAATAAAGCATAGCATATGAAATAGGAAATAGAAAAAGAAGGTAAACATAGAATCAGAAAAGGTATTTAATAATAGTAATAATAATACTGATATACATATATATACACATACATTCATACATACATATACTTCTAGCAAACTAAAACTAAAAGGTAACTTTTTTTCTTTTTCTTTTTCTTTTCTTTTCTTTTTTTTTTTTTTTTTTTGAGACAGAGTCTTCCTCTGTCTCCCAGGATAGAGTGCAGTGGTGTGATCTCAGCCCACTGCAAGCTCCGCCTCCTGGGTTCATGTCATTCTCCCGCCTCAGTCTCCCAAGTAGCTGGGACTACAGGCGCCTGCCATCATGGCTGGCTAAATTGTTTCTTTCTTTTTTCTTTTTTTTTGGTATTTTTAGTAGAGACAGGGTTTCACTGTGTTAGCCAGGATGGTCTCGATCTCCTAACTTCATGATCCGCCCGCCTCAGCCTCCCAAAGTGCTGGGATTAGAAGCGTGAGCCACCGCGCCGGCCAAAAGGTAACTTCTTTAATCCAAGAATGTTCTCTTTCAGGTCAGGAACAAGACAAAAATGGCTCTTATCAACACTTCTATTAAATACTGTAATGGAGGTTCTAACCAGTGCAGCAAGGCAATAAAAATAAGTAAAAGGTATAAGCACTGGTAAAAAGAAGCAAAATTGTCATTCATAGGTAGCAATATCCTATACATGGACAAACTAATGTAATGTACAGAAAAATTATTAGAATTGATAGTACTCATATTGATATGTATTAATATTAGTATACCAAGGTTGCTTATAAAATCAATAAAAATTGTATTTTTATGTTCTAGAAAAAATAAGACACAATTTTTTTAAAGATACTATTTTCAATAGCATCAAAGACACCAAATATATAGAAATGAATCTGGCAAAAGATTGTATACGACCTCTGCAAAGAAACAATAAAACTTTGTAAGAGGCTGCTCTGCCTATGGAGAAGCCACTCTTTATTCTTTTACTTTCTTAATGAAAAAAAGACAAAACAACTTTATGAGAGAAATTAAAATTAAAGAAGACATATGTAAGTGAAAATGTATGCTATGTTCTTTATTTTGCAAAGCTCTCCATTCTTGCCAAATTTATTCATCTATTCATTACAATATTAAACAACCCTCAATAGGACTTCTTTTTTAGAACTTGGCAAATAGTTTCTAAAATGTAATGCAAAGGTTCAAGAGTTAAAAAGACACTTATGAAGAAGAACAACAAGATAGGAGGACATTCTCTATAACAACACTCATTACAAAGTTATAATATCTAAGGTAGGATAGTACCTGTCCACGGACGTAGACAAATAAAATGGAATGGAGAGTTCAGAAGTAGATTTAGAGATGCTTGCCTATAGTACAGATGGAACTGCAAAACAGTGGGAAGGACAGAGCTTACAACAAAAGGTGCTGGGACAACTGGGTATCCTTATGATAAGTAACATTAGACATTTACCTCATACCATTAAAAAAAACAAGTCTAGGATTATGGGTCTGAGTATTAGAGGCAAAATTATAAAGCCTTTAGAAGATTAAAAGGAAAATGGATTCATGACTGTATTAGTTCGTTTTCATGCTGCTGATAAAGACATACCAGAGACTGGGAAGAAAAACATGTTTAATTGGGCTTACAGTTCCACATGGCTGGGGAGGCCTTAGAATCATGGTGGGAGGTAAAAGGCACTTCTTACATGGTGGCAGCAGGAGAAAAATGAGGAAGAAGCAAAAGCAGAAACCCCTATAAGCTCATCAGATATTGTGAGACTTATTCACTATCACGAGAATAGCACAGGAAAGAACTGTCCCCGTGGTTCAATTACCTCCCACTGGGCCCCTCCCATAACACATGGGAATTCTGAGAGATACAATTAAAGTTCAGATTTGGGTGGGGACACAGTCACACCATATCATTCCACTCCTGACCCCTCCCAAATCTCATATCCTCACATTTGAAAACCAATCATGCCTTCCCAACAGTCCCCCAAAGTCTCAACTCATTTCAGCAATAACCCAAAAGTCCAAGTCCAAAGTCCCATCTGAGACAAGGCAGGTCCCTTCTACCTATAAGCCTAGAAAATCAAAAGCAAGTTAGTTACTTACTAGATACAGTGGGGGTACAGGCATTGGGTAAATAGAGCCATTCCAATGGGAGAAATTGGCCAAAACAAAGGGGCTACAGGCCCCACGCAAGTCCAAAATCCAGCAGGGCAGTCAAATCTTAAAAGTTCCAAAATGATCTCCTTTGATTCCATGTCTCAGATTCGGGTCACACTGATGCAAGAGGTGGGTTTCCATGATCTTGGGCAGCTCTGCCCCTATGGCTTTGCAAGGTACAGCCTCCCTCCTGGCTGCTTTAATGGGCTGGCATTGAGTGTCTGAGGCTTTTCCAGGTGCAAGGTGCAAGCTGTTGGTTGATCTACCATTCTGGGGTCTGGAGGATGATGGCCCTCTTCTCACAGCTCCATTAGGCAGTGCCCCAGTTAGGACTCTGTGTTGGGGCTTCAACCCCACATTTCCCTTCTGCACTGCCCTAGCAGAGGTTCTCCATGAGGGCCCCACCCCTGCAACTTTTGCCTGGACATCTATGTCTTTCCACACGTCTTCTGAAACTAAGGAAGAGGTTTCCAAACTTCAATTCTTGACCTCTGTGCACCCGCAGGCTTAAACATTACATGGAAGCTGCCAGGGCTTGGGGCTTGCACCCTCTGAAGCCACAGACTGACCTGTACCTTGGTCCTTTTTAGTCATGGCAGGAGTGGCTGGGATGCAGGACACCAAGTCCCTAGCACAGGAACCCTGGGCCCAGCCCACAAAACCATGTTTTCCTCCTACACCTCTGCCCTGTGATGAGATGGGCTGTTGTGAAGACCTCTGACATGCCCTGGAGACATTCTCCCGGTTGTCTTGGGAATTAACATTCAGCTTCTTGTGACTCATGCATATTTC
Source organism: Macaca fascicularis (assembly GCF_037993035.2). Taxonomy (NCBI): domain Eukaryota; kingdom Metazoa; phylum Chordata; class Mammalia; order Primates; family Cercopithecidae; genus Macaca; species Macaca fascicularis. The sequence goes on from NC_088386.1 coordinate 53,756,490, forward strand.
TGCAGATGGCTTCTATTTCCCCTCAGAAAATGGGATTTTCTTTTCTATTGCATTGTCAGCCTGAAAATTTTCTGAGCTTTTATGCTCTGTTTCCCTTTTAAAACTGGATGCCTTTAACAGAACCCAAGTCAACTTTTGAATGTTTTGCTGCTTGGAAATTTCTTCTGCCAGATACCCTAAATCATCTCTCTCAAGTTCAAAGTTCCACAAGTCTCTAGGGCCGGGGCAAAAAAAGTCACCTTTGCTCCAGTTCCCAACAAGTTCCTCATCTCCATCTGGGACCACCTCATCCTGGACCTTATTGTTCATATCACTATCAGCATTTTTGTCAAAGCCATTCAACAAGTCTCTAGGAGGTTCCAAACTTTCCCATATTTTCCTGTTTTCTTCTGAGCCCTCCAAACTGTTCCAACCTCTGCCTGATACCAGTTCCAAAGTCACTTCCACATTTTTGGGTATCTTTTCAGCAACACTTCACTCTACTGGTACCAATTTACTGTATTAGTCCGTTTTCATGCTGCTGATGAAGACATACCTGAGACTGGGAAGAAAAAGAGGTTTAATTGGACTTACAGTTCCACATGGTGGGGAGGCCTCAGAATCATGTCAGGAGGCAAAAGGCGCTTCATATATGGTGGCAGCAAGAGAAAAACGAGGAGGAAGCAAAAGTGGAAACCCCTGATAAATCCATCATATTTCATGAGACTTAGTCACTATTATGAGAATCGCATGGGAAAGATCAGCCCCCATGATTCAATTACCTCCCACTGTGTCCCTCCCACAACACGTGGGAATTCTGAGAGATACAATTCCACTTGAGATTTCAGTGGGGACACAGCCAAACCATATCAATGACTTTGAAGTCAGGAAATTATTTCTTACATAAAATATAAAAGAACTAACCATAAAAGACAAAGATTGATAAATCAATTACATAAAAATTGTAAATGTTTCTTAACTGAAAGATACTATTAAGAAAATGAAAATGAGTGATACAGGGCTGGAAAATATACCTGAAACATACCCATGTAACCCACAAAGAACTAATATGGAAAATATTTAATGAACAAGTACAAATCACTAAGAAAAAGTGGGGTAACACAATAGAATAAAATGAATGAAAGACTTAAGCAATTTCACAAAGAAAAAATCCAGATAGCCATTAAACATGATGAAAGTCCCTCAATTTAATTAGAAATCAGAGAACTGCAAATTAAAACTACAATGAAATATCACGACATATTTTTAAAACCAGATTGGTTTTAAAAATACAGTAGGATAATAGAAATATTCATAAGGATGTGGAACAGCAGGATCTTTTATATGTAGCTAGTACAAGTTCTGGTATAAGCTTTTTAGGAAAAAGTGTGGTGGTACCTTGCAAAGTTGCAGAGATACATATTCTATACTGTTAGGTATGGACCCCTGGACCCCGGAGAAGTGTGTATACCAGGGAACGCATATAAAAATATTTATTGCAACATTATTTCTAATAACCATGAAGTAGAGATAACCCAAATGTCTACCAACAGCAAAATGGATCAATAAATGATGTTACACAATGGCCACACATAACAACATATTGGGGGAAAGATACCAAACACAGTACAGTAACATACTACTTGGTTCAATTCACCGGAGTTCAAACACAGGCAAACTAACTTATATTACTCAGGGATGCATATCTAGTGGTAAAACCAAGGAAATGATTGACACATAAGTTTGTTTATAACAAGGGAAGGTAAGGGGTTGGGGTAGGGTGAAGCTACATCAAGTATTTTAATAAAGGGTAGAGCATGGTAAAGGTGCACCTGAGAGACATGTGAGATGCAGACATGCAGGTTGAGGTGAGGTGCAGAGGAGAGGGAGCTGAAGGATGGCAGGTGGCTGAGAAGAGCACAAGCTGGGAGCACCAAGACAAGCTGGGGAAGAAAGGAGGCTGGCTGTGAGGAAAGACTGGGCACAGGCTTACCCCACCACTCAGGACAGGTTGTCAGTACATAATCACATTTCATCCCATGGTCTCTAATCTACCTTACTGCAAAAGTTTCCTAATGTATCTGCCAGCTTCCTCGCTTGTCCTATTGTCCATTATCAAGCCAACAGTTTGACTGTTTAGCCAGAGCACGTCATCCTCTGCTTACTCCAGCCACACTGTTCTAATTGCTGTTCCTTGAATATATCAGCATGGCGTTTATGCTTGCTGTTCCCTTTGCTTAGAATATACTTCCCCTAGAATTGAGTCTCAGGATTTGACTCAATTGCTGTCTTCTCAATAAGGCTTTCCATAGATAGTTCCATCTAAATTATCATTTGCCTCCTTCCCCACGTTCTATCCTTTTCTTTGCTTAATACTTTTCTCCCTAGCACTTTTTGCTCTCTTGTACTATTTATTATATATTTTGTTGATGTATCTTGTTAGTCATCTTAACTTGCATTAGAAACGAAGCTCCACAAGGACTGGGATTTTGGAATCTTTTCCACAATTTGATTCTCTAATATTTGGAAGAAGGCTAGTGTATACTCAGCACTAACTAAATATTTGTTAGATGAATGAATCTATCCATCCATCCCATAATGAAAGTAAAAACCTTTCATTTCTTTCAATACTTTGGCTTTCTTCTCCTTCATCCAGTTCTGCCCATTCAACTTTCTCAATATCCCTCTACTCCTTTATCTCCACCTCCATTACCATCACTCTAGTTTGGACCACATCATCTGTCACTGAGATGATGGCAATAGAAGCCTGACTCCCCACCTCTAGCCCTCTCTCCATAAAATCCATCTCTGCCCCTAACGTTCCCAACTATGAGACTGATCCTCTTTTACATATATTTTGTTTTTTAAAGAGATGGGCTTTCGCTATATTGCCCAGGCTTGACTGGAACTTCTGGGCTCAAGTAATTCTCCTGCCTCAGCCGGAGGCTGGTATTACAGGCATGTGCCATGGTCCCCAGCTCCCAGGCTGATCTTGAAACATGTCACTCTTCTAATAAAGGCTTCCAATGGCTCCTCATCACACAGGTAGAGAAAAACTCCTGCTCCTTGATGTTGCACACAAGGCCCTGCGAGATTAGCACACTCCTAGTTCTCTAGCCCTTCTCTCATTACACTCTGATTCACACCTTAAAAGTAAGAACCACTGAACTGCTTTTGCATCCTGAAACATTGTTTCTGATCTAAGGAAGACTGACTCGTCTCTGCCCAATGTCTAGAGGGTCCTCCCCCTTCTCATTTTACCCAGCTAACAATCCCATCCTTGAACAATTTGTTCAAAGGGTTGCCTCTTTGGTGTTTATATGGCTGCCTTCCTCCTTAGGCTATGTGCTGTCCTCTGTGCTACCGTAACTCTTATACATATCTCTCCCATGGTATATAGTGAACTCCATAATAGCCAAATGTTTATGTGTATGCCTCCTCTACTGGAATCTGAGATCCCTGAGGATGAATTACTCACCTCTGAATGCCCAATGCCTGTCATAATGTCTGGCACAAGGTAGGTGCACAAAAACTATTTGTTGAATGTGTAAATGAATAAATTATACCATATAAAAGAAAAATAATTTTTGTAATAATCACTAAGTATATTACTAACAAGCAACTTGTGTCACTTTCAAATACCCAGGCATTCAACATATGTCTTTTATAAACTCCATCTCTTGTGAAAGTAAAGAAATAGGCACAGAGCCCAGAAGAATCACGTTTAACATGTCTTTTATGGTCTTTTCACGCCCAGAAAGTTGATTCTCTTTATTATAAACGCCTCAGGCACTGAAAGATCACTTTTTTCATTTTTTTTTTTTGTTCAACTTTATCCCTTTGCTAGTCTGCCTCTCTCATCCACAAGAACTTTCAGCAAGCCACTATAACCAAATGAAACATTTATTATAATAAAACAATATTGGAGAAACACAATATACATTATTTTAGACATTTACAAAATAGAGATTTTTCTCAAATAGTCTTCAGCGAAAATACTCTGATGGGAATTCATTTGGTTATAATCAGCTTGGCACGGAATACCAAGCAGGCACTGGGTTCAGAGAATGATACGCTCCACCAGGTGGAAATGTACTTGAATACTGCAGATCTCAAAACAGAGATTTCCTTCAACAACTAATATATTTAATTACTTCATTATCGCCCAGATAATTCTATGAAAATAAACGATATATTTAAAAGTATCATCTGTACATTTGCAAACTTTCCATTCTGACCTTGAAATTCTCTTGATAAAAGCTTTCCTGTGCCATCTGGAGCTAAGAGCAAGAAATCAAGACTTGAGTCTTTCTAACCAATTATTCCCTCATTCACTGCCTAAAGTTTCCCCAATCAAACAATGCCAGGGTAAAGGGCAAACTACAAAAGGCAGTTAGATCTGCCTTCTGAGTTTCTAGCTGGAGAAAAGTATATATAGAAACCAGAATGAGCTCTGGTGTTATGCAATCTATAGGGATTGCCTCAAATAGACTCAGATACATTAATGGCATGAACAGATTTTACAATGCAATGTTTAAAAACACCATCAAGAATATATAAAAGCCAGATGTAAACTATTTGAAATACAAGTAAATTATCAGAGAACATAAAGGAGTACACAAGATTCCTCCTATAGCGCTTTTTAAAATAAAGTCAGTTTGTTACAAATGCAGCATATTCAAAGGTATAGTAAATTAATGCTGTGTTTATTGAGTACCCATTGTGGATTAGGACTGGTGTTAGGCATTAGTGATACAAAACTCAATAATAAATGTACCCTTCCTTTCATATGTTTGAATCCAGAAATAGACATACAAACAAATATGTATATCAGATATAATAAATGTAGTACGGGAGATGAGCACTAGGAAGACAATATGGGGGGTGGGGGAGGAGCACATTCATAATATCTATGACATTATTGTAAAGAGCAGATCTCCAGAGAAAGTTGCACTGGTAATATACTTTCATAGGGAGCCAACACACCTTGTACTTATCTGCACACTAGGTTTCACCATATGATATTGCTGATACTATGCCATTCCTGACCTATAGAAACAGTAAATTGACACATTTTAACCTATTTGTTTCTAAAGCAAAGTTTCATTTATTTATTCCACAAATATTTGGCAATCACATAGCAAGTGCAGGTAGGGAGGATAAAGAGAAGGTAGAGTAGATGGAGACTAAGAGAAGCCAAGGACCACTTAACGAAATTTTTTTTCCCCTAAAATTTTCCCTGAAACAATATCATAGGCTTAGCCCTCCAGGAGAACTGTGCTGATCAGAGGACCCTGTGGTTGGCCTTAGACATAATAAGCCATAGAGAATCTTTGTGAGAATACCTGAAGCAGAGGTAAAATCTTAGAAAGAAAGGTACCCCCAAATTCCTTGCTGGCAACTCACAACCCTGGAGTCTGCTAGTTGTCCCTGTTATTTTATTCTCCCCTTACTTCATAGTAATAATCTCTGAATTTTGGTTGGCATCAACTACCTAAAATAGACTGTATTGCTCAGCTTGCAGCTAGGCATGGCAAGTATAAGTAGGTTCTGCCTCATGCAGGTAGTGAGAACAGAATGTGCAACTTCTGAAGGAAAACAAATGAGGGCCACTGATGTGACCTCCCTCCCTTCCTTCCTTCCTTCCTTCCTTCCTTCCTTCCTTCCTTCCTTCCTTTCCTTCCTTTCCTTCCTTTCCTTCCTTTCCTTCCTTTCCTTCCTTTCCTTCCTTTCCTTCCTTTCCTTCCTTTCCTTCCTTTCCTTCCTTTCCTTCCTCCCTTCCGCATTGGAAATCCTTCCCCACCAAGTCCCCTGGCAAGGACTGATTTATTTTATGTTCCTATAGTTTTGTCTTGCCAAAAGATCACGTAAGTGAAATCATATGGAATGTAACCTTTTGTGTCTCACATATTTTGTTTAGCATGATACATTCAAGATTTGTCCATGTTGTTGCTTGTATCAGTAGTGTGTTACTTTTTGTTGCTGAGTAATATTCCATTGCATGGAAGTATCACAGCTTGTTTATCCCTTCCCTGGTTGAAGCCATTTGGGTTGCTTCCAGTTTTAGCAATTATAAATAAAGTTGCTATAAATATTCACTTACAATTTTGTGTGTCAACATAGATTTCCAGTTTAAATGAATAAACACCCATGAGTAGGACCACTGGGTCATGTTGTAAGTGTGTGTTTAATTGTATAAAGAACTGCCAAAACCAGCCAAAATAGTATAAAGAACTGCCAAAATCATATAAAGAACTGCCAAGATTATGCCTGTAATCCCAGCACTTTGGGAGGCCAAGATGGGTGGATCTCTTGAGGTCAGTAATTCTAGACCAACCTAGGCAACATGGTGAAACCCTGTCACTACTGAAAATACAAAAATTAGCCAGGTGTGGTGGCTGGCACCTGTAATCCCAGCTACGCGGGAGGCTAAGGCATGAGAATTGCTTGAACCCAAGAGGCATAGGTTGCAGTGAACTGGGATCCCACCACTGCACTCCAGTCTGGGCAACAGAGCAAGACTGTCCAAAAAAAAAAGAAAAGAAAAAAGAAACCTGACAAAATGTTTCACAAAGTGACCATGTTACTTTGCATTCTCCGCCAGCACTGTATGAGAATTCCAGTTGACAATATTTGACATGGTCAGGTTTTTTAGTTTAGACTTTCTGATAGGTAATACTAATATCCCACTGTGGTTTTAACCTGTATTTTTCTACTAATTAGTGGTATTGAACATCTTTTCTTGTTTTATTTGCCATATATCTTCCTTGGTGAAGTGACTGAATATTCTGCTCTTTTTAAAAATTGAGTTGTTTCTTATTAAGTTTCAAGAAATTTTTATAAATTCTGTACACGACTCTTCATTAGACATGCAATTTGCAAATATTTTCTTCTAGTGGATGGCCTGTCTCTTTATTATCTTAGCAGTGTCTTTCAACAATTTTGAAGATGTCCAATTGATCAATTATATCTTTTAGGGATAGTGCATTTGGTGTCATATCTCAGAAATCTTTGCCAAAACCAAGATCATAACAATTCCCCCAAGTTGTCTTCCCCTGTGTTTTGTAGTTTTCAGTTTTACATGTGGGCTTATGATCCATTTTGAGTTCATTTTACATAGGGTAGGAGTATGTATTAAGGCTCACTTATTTTTGCATCTGGATGTTCAATGGTTCACACCGTTTTTTCATAGGACTACCCTTTCTTCATTAAATTGACTGTGTATCTTTGTTGAAAATCAACTGACTTGAGATGTGTGGATCTATTTCTGGACTCTCTATTCTGTTCCACTAGACATGTTTAAATTTTTTTAATAGCTATGTATTTATTTTTAACAGATATTTTAAGAATATTGGCTTTCCAACTCCAAGTTGTAACTTCGCCTCCTAAATTACCCAGTACTTGAGATTATGGTTGCCTGAAATTTTGTTGCATAAAGTCATTCTAAAATGCAAACATCTATATTCCAGACCAAGTATCCTCATTTGCAAAACATCATGTGAGATGTTATGACTTGCCACAGAAATATAATGCTCTCATTATAAAGAACATTAAAAAGTACAGCCTCTTTTAAACTTTACAAAAGAGACCCCAATGCAGACAGATATACTTTAAAAACTAAGACATTTTAAGAGCACGGCTACTTGGAATATTTTACTTGGAACTAATATGTAGATTCATCAAGTCCTCGAACCCTGGGAATTTCAATTAGCTACCTGCCAAGAGCCACAGATAGTGCAATATAGCTGTATAGAGGAAATGCCATCTGCTGCTGTGACCAAAAATCACTCTGGCATTGATGCCTATGGTTCCTCAGAGCTCTCTTTCTTCTGCCAATATTGTATCCATGGTTAACCACGGGGAACTTCTCCATAAATGCCCCCGACTGCAGTGACTATAGGGAAGCTGATAATGCAAAGAATTCATCACTAGCACTGATTATGCCAATGATGCATAGCACAATTGACCACTCCAAAATACTCATGAACAACTGCCTTAAATTGGCAGAAACTATTGAATCCTTGCCAGTTCCCATAGTAAACTGGACACCTAAGTTCCTCCAATTATGTTGTTTTTCTTCTCTAATCAAGGAAGTATATTGTGTGGAGATCCCTAATGCTCCAAAAGAAGCAACTTGCTGTACCTCCTGAGCAAACACCCCCTAAATGATGTCAGAGTACAAATGAAAGTAAATTACATCTACAGATGTTGATATATCCTTATTATATGCATCTCCTTCCCTATACTTTGTCACTTGGGCCATGTGACTGATGGATGAGCTTTTTGTGATTACCTCTGTTTCAAAGGTGATCCAACATAGTGTGTGCCTGCAAGATCTATTTCAGCTTGGACCAGGAGAATGATGAATCATTACTGATTCTGTCTGCTGTTCATCTTTAACCTGCAGCCAGCAAGAAGGCCTGTCAAAATAGCACAGTAGGACCCAGACACCCTCTGTGTCAGAGTTTTCAGTTGCACACAGCAGAATCCACCCTAGATAGCTTAGCAGAATGTATTAATTATGGAATTTTAGAAAGCTCATAAAATCTCTGGAGAGGGCAGAGAAGCAAGCTCCAGACTAAGCTTCCAGAAATAACATCCAGAACCATGTACCACAGGTAGAAGCCACACTGTCTCTGACGCAATTGGGAATTTGTTGCATCACCAGTGACTCAGAACAGACTGCCTTCATGTGTGACCACACCAGCAAAACGATGGCCATGCCATGTCTGTCTCTTCATATAACTCCCTTTCTCTTTACCCATCTGAATTAGTCTGTTCTCATGCTGCTAATAAAGATATACCCGAGACCAGGTAATTTATAAAGGAAAAAGGTTTAATTGACTCACAGTTCAGCGTGGCTGGGAATCCTCAGGAAATTTACAGTCATGGCGGAAGGGTAAGCAAACATGTCCTTCTTCACATGGTACCAGGAGAGAATATGAGTGCCCAGCGAAAGGGGGAAGCCCCTTATAAAACCATCAGATCTGGTGAGAACTCACTCAGTATCACGAGAACAGGATGGGGGAAACCACCTCTGTGATTCAATTATCTCCACCTGGTCCCTCCCACTACACGTAGGGATTATGGGAACTATAATTCAAGATGAGATTTGGGTAGGGATACAGTCAAAGCATATCACCATTGTTTTCAGGAGTTTGACTATCAAGTGCCAAGGTGTGGGTTTTTTTGTGTGTGTTTGTCTACTTCGGGGTTTGTTGAGCTTCTTAAAAATATAGGTTGATGTCTTTCATTGGATTTGGTAAGTTCTTAGGTATTATTTCTTCAATACTGCCTCTATTTTATTCTCTCTCTCCTTTTTCTGGGACTTTAATTACATATATAATACAACGTTTTACCATGTTCCATATCTCTCTTATGTTCTCTGCTCTATTCTTTCATTTTATTATTTTTTCTTTATGTGCTTCAGTTGGAATACTTCTATTGGCTTGTCTTCAAGGTCACTAATTCTGTCTTCTGTTATGCCCCGTCTGCTGATAAAGCCAATTCAATAGATTCTTAATTTATTATATTTTACATTTCTAGAATTTCCATTTGACCCACTTTTATATCTGCAAATTCTCTACTGAAATATATACTTTCATTCATTTTTTCCATTTTTACTTCTACTTTCTTTAACAAATTAATTATAATTATCTTGAGGCTCTTGTCTTTTAACTACAAATATCTGGATAATCTCTGAGACAGTTTCTTTCCTTGATTATCTATCTGTCACTTTTCCTGTTTCTTTGAATGTTTGGTAATTTTTATTATATTTTGGATATTGCGAATGATATTTTGTAGAGCCTCTGGGTTATGCTGTTTTTCTCTAAACAGTGTTGAGCCTTAGTCAGGAAGGCACTTAAGTTGCCAGAAAATCTCCTGAATCTTACTGATGCTTTATTTTGGTCTTTTAGAGGGTAAGTCTGTTTCTATTTTCTTCATAATCCTAGAGTACAGCCCTTACCCCTACGGCATGGCCTTTCTAGGGTCTCAACTGAATGTCTAGAGAGTTCACCAAGATTTCTCTACTTTGGCTAAACTAGAACTCCAAGACCTACACCTCCCCAGGCCTGTGTCCTGTGACCTCTGAAATCTCTGTTTGGTTCTCAGCCTTCTAGTGGTTGTTCTCTGTTTGTCTTTTGGTATCTCATCCTGTGCATTCAGAACTTAGAAGCTGACAAAGGACCCAAGGAGTATTTTTATATACATTTTTGAGGCTCTTTATATGCCAGTCCTTCATCTCTAGTATCCTGCCCCCAAACAGCCCAAACTCCAATCTCTGCTTCTTTTACGTATCAAGACTGTCATTCTCTGCTTAGGCTGTTTCTATCCCCCTCATATTGACAGATGACCTCAAGAAGAAATCCAGGGTGAATATGAGGCTCATTTTTAAAACTTCTCTTATTTTAAAAATCTCATCCATACACTGGTTATCCATTGCCTGCAAACATTTTTAAATCATTTTGTCAAGTTGCTATGGTTGCTTCCTGTGTGAGGGTGAGTCTGAGTACGACATCAGCCATTCATCATCCTTGGAATTGGAACTCAGAAAACTCTATTTGAATTAAAGTACTGCTCACATCTGATTTGTGAAACCTAAATCCAAGTCTGCTCTTCAACAGCAAAGTAGGCTGAAATCTGTGCAGAAGGGGGCTTATGGAAGGAACTGATACTGTGGAGAACTACCAAATGTGGAAAGAGAGTTCAAGTGATATTTACTCAAAAAGGTATCTTCCATCTCAACATTATCTGATTTTCTTAACTACTTGTGGCTGCTTGACTGGGCCATACAATCAGCTAGAGAGACAATAAGGAGCACAAAAACAAATGAAGTGAAGAAGAAAACTAAGTGCCTGGTGACTTTGTTCATGCCTAAAATATACCTCAATTTTATGGGTAGTCAGGTTTTATTTTTAAAACTACATTTGGCATCTCAGAATATTCAATGTTGACAATTCAGTCTTGTACTTTACTTCTTGATGACTTTGCACATCATATACTTGTTTCAACAGCAAGTTTCCTGAGAAATACATTAGAAAGAAGGTATGAGGAGAGTACTGTATCAGGAGGTATTGGGAAGAAGAAACAAAATGCCTAAGGCTTATCCACTTCACTTCAGCGAGTTACTAAGCACCTGTCTAGGTGAAAATCTAGGGCAGGGGTAGGGGGAGGCTTACACCAAGATGAATAAGATGGTGTCCCTCCTTGCACTTCTGTTGGGGAAATAGAGTTTCCCGTGTGACATAATCATAATCACAGGCGAGCCAGAGTTATGTACCAGGAGTTAGGGAGAACAAAGAGTGTATTGACTCTAGTCAGGGATTCAACAAAGTCTTCCTGTATCAGACATTTGAGTTGAATTTTGAAGATGAATGAGATTTATTCAGACAAAGGAAGGTAAGAGAGGCATTCCAGGCAAAGCCAACAATAGCAACAGCAAAGGCACAGGGACAGGAAATAGAATGTTGTACTGTGCAGAGGTAGAGCGAGAGTGAATTACAAGGAGTTTGATATTTCTAAATTGTAATGTGTAGAGTGGAGTGTGTCAAGAAAGGAGGCTGGAAGAAAGCCGGGGTCCAAATTATTGAAAACCTGGACAGCAATGCCAGAAAGTTGGGCGATTACTGTAAGCAAATGAGATGGTATCATCAGGGAATGGCATACCTGAATTATAGTTTCTTTAAGAGACAGGGACTCACTCTGTCACCCAGGCTGAACGGAAGTGCAGTGATGCAATCATAGCTCACTGTAACCTTGAACTCCTGGCCTCAATAAATCCTCCTGCTTCAGCCTCCTGAGTAGCTAGAACTACATGCATGCACAACTACTCCTGGCTATTTTTTAAACCCTTTTTTGTAGAGATAGGGTCTTGCTCTGTTGCCCAGGCTGGTCTTGAATTCCTGGCTTCAAGCAATCCTCCCACCTTAACCTTCCAAAGAACTGGGATTACAGGCATGAGCCACTGGGCTTGGCCTGAATCTGAATTGAATTTTAGATAGAGCATTCTGCCTGCAATTTAGAGAAAGGGTTTCTCAAGGGCAGAATGTAAAACATAGCCATGAGAGGTGCAATAGCTCAGGAACAATGGCCAGGGCTTTATGATAGAAAGGAAGGGGCAGATAGATAAAGTTTTCAAAAGTACATAAATGGCTATGAAGGTAAGAGAAAAGAGGAAGCGGAGTTTCAAGAAAGAAGGGAAAATTTACCACAGGAAAATGAAGATTTCTATTTTGGACACTGAATTTGAGGCATTCAGCCTTCTAAGTTGATATAATCAGCATGTAGCTGGATACATGAAGCCGAAGAGAGAACTGTGCAGAAATGGGAATAGAGATCTGAGAGCAGTTAGCATATCAGGGTAGGCGGAATCACGAGGAGGCTTTAGTGGCCAATGAAGTAAAGAAATAAGAGCAAAGAGCAAGGACAGAAAATTGGAAGGCCCCAGGGTTTTAGAAGTGGGCAGACAATGGGAAATACACAGGAAGACTAAGAACCACTGTAAGATATGGCAAGATAGGTTTTATAGAAGCTGAGGGAGTAAAGAATGTCAAAGAGTGGGTCATCAACAAGCAAGTGAAGGGGAGAGGTCCAGGAGGATCAGGACGGAAGAGCCTTGCTAGATTAGGTAACATGGTGATCACTGGAGACATTAAGGGGTGGAGAAGATTTCAGTAGACTGAGAAGTCAGAAGTTCTTGGGACGATAATGTAGACTATTCTTTCAAAGGATTGATTTCAAATGAAAGAGTAGAGTAGGGACTGCCCAAGACCTTGAGGATGACAAGAGAAGACTTCTTTGGATAGTCTTTTACTTAGCCATGTTTATAGGCTAAAGAAAACACTACAAAGAATAAGAGAGACAAAAATAAAGAAAGGCGATAATCACTAGCATCACATTTCTAAAGTAGTTAGGTGGGTCACAGTTCCAGACTTTTGGGAGAAGGACTGAACTTGAATACATAGGAAACATAACACCCTTCATCTAGAGGAAGGCCAGCGCCTGGCAAGAGACAGAAAGGCATAGGGTGGGGAAGAAGAAATTAGGGGTTGTTTCACTCCTCAATGACTTAATTTTCTTGCTAAAGAAGGAGGTAGTTTGTCTCCTGGGAGTCTGAGGATGAGAGTGTATGGTGTCAGGTATGGGTCCTATGGAGTGGCGACCATGGGAAACAGTCATAAAAGGCATGGGGAGAGTGGGCAAACTAAGGACAGGACGAAAGCCTCTCATGTGGCATTGAGCATCCAGATGAAGTTAACTCTTCCCCTTTGACCACCAGGCAGCACTCAGCCACCCAGCATGGAAGCAAAGAAAGACAATTATGAGGGCCAGGCACATGGTTCACACCTGTAATCTCAGCACTATTAGCTGGGTGTGGTGGTGCGTGCTTGTAATCCTAGCTACTCAGGAGGCTGAGGCAGAAGAATTGCTTGAACCCAGGAGTCGGAGGTTGCAGTGAGCCGAGATCGCACCACTGCACTCCAGCCTGGTGACAGGGCAAGACTCCATCTCAAAAAAAAAAAAAAAAAAAAAAAAAAAGAGATGGCTCTGGGGAGGATGTTCCTAGCCATGCCATGGACAGACAAGGATGCTATGGAATCGAGTGCACAGCTAACAGACTGGTTCAGGCAGTAGTCTGGGAAAACTTGGGGGATCAAAGAGCAGGTTTCATGGGAGCAGGAGAATGAGAGCTCTACTTCCTCCCTTTCCTGTCATCCTCTGGTGAGAGGCCCAAATACCTCTGCTTGCTACAGAAAACCAAAATGAAACAAAACAGAGACAGAGAGAGCACGAGAGCATTGTTTCAAAATTCCTTTAACACTTCTCTTAAAAGACACAAATCATCTAAATTACCCTCCAAAAGCCCTTTTAAATTCCAAGGCTGAGAACAAAATTATGGTTAAATGTTTAATTAATGTTTATTATAGCTGGCGTATTAGTTTTAGAAAGGTCAAATTTATGATACAATGAAGTAATATTTTTCACACTTTGTGGGCCTACTTTATAGCACACTGGAGCCTACAGTATAATAAATATCTTCTATTATTTTGTAGAACTCTTGTATGCAAACCTTTGTGGGGCCAAGATAATATTGAATTACAAGTTGAATGAGCTGATGTGAACCTCAGGCAAGTCACTTCATCTTTCAGGGCTCAGCTTTCAGGCTTATAAAATGAAGGGCAGGGATAAATTGCCAAGTTTCCTTCCAGGTTAAAAAAAATTATAAGCATAGTTTAACATTTTAAATGACTGCAGAATTTATAGATTTACTTCTTTTCTTTTATGATATCGTTTTGATCCCAGATCCCAGCTATAATTTACTGAGCTCAGTCCCTCATCAGGAATACAAATTCCAATGATAACACCCTCTCTAGAAAAAACAGAATCCATTTTACTACAGTGTGCTTTATGTTCTGATTTCCCCCACTATCTGCCTGCATTTACACTTTTCAGGTTTCATCCCTGAACGCTCAGATATTTGTTTATCCTCGTGTGACCATACCTTTCTGAAGAGGCTACATGTTATGTTGTCTCTTAGAGCTGCAGCCTTGATTCAGTGACTAGATGCTCTGCAGCAACCTCTGCACATCTCAGCTTAGATTTGTCATTGAAGAGAATATCAGGAAATGCATAGAAAGCATCTATTAGGATGCCTGGTGGGTAGGGGACACTCAGTAAAGTATGCTTCGTATATGGTACAGCATGATGTGTGAGACATCATCAAAATGTGGTATTGTTTTTGTCCTCCATTCAGATGTTTCTCCAACCACCAGTTGAAAACTCAGCAGAATGCATGGCTCATTCTTGAGTTACAGAGAGGTCCATGGTAACTTTAAGTCATAAAACAGTCTTGGTTCAAAATCAGTGCCTGGTTCTAAGAGATTAGTTAGCACTTCCCTCTTCATGCAGAAGATGGCTTCTTTCATTCCCTAGATGCTTAAACCTTCGGGGCCCAGAGGTGGGAGGAGGAAAAGAAAAGGAGGGCTAAAGAAAAGGAAAGCAAAGTTCTCAGTTGATGGGTGACTGACACTGTCCTAAGTAAGCTAGGCAGGAGGTTCATGCTGACCCTTGCCCTCCAAGCAGTGCTGTTGCCTTGATTGCTAGCTGGGTTTTCCAGGAAAGATGCTCCTGATGTGTGTCCTGCTCATTTACCTTTGACTAGCCATTTCTTTGCTATCCATCAGGTTCCCATCAGGTTATTGTTGTTCCATCCCACTGTCTTTGGGGTCCCCTTACTTCTGGCAGGAACCCTGTTAGGCAGAAAAATCTTGGGCATAATATCTTTGACAATGGCCCTTTACCATTAGCCAGTGATTTCTTAAATAGGACAAAAAAAGATTGATGAATTATATTTCATTAGGAGCTATGAGCTTCCATTTAGGTGTAGAAAGTTAGACAGAATATTGTTCTCACTTTAACCACAAGGAAAAGCTGAATCACCTACATCAGGACTTTTCTTGAACTCCTCAGAGAGCAGAGGCCACAAGGCAATAAATTAGTCTGAAATTTAAGGAAAGACAGATGCCTCCAAGGAGAGCCAGGATGTGACAACTGGCTTACTTGCCACAGAGCATCTGGGGAGATGAGGCCACTATGGAAGTCAGAAGACTGCAGCTAAAATGTTGTAATAAATTGACAAATGTTAATGATTTACAAGTTTTAATGACTTCGCAGAGCATGAGAATATAGAACCTGTGGAAGCTACAAACACAAGAGGAATTTGCACCCACTCTCAGGCTTTTCTCCATAGATCTCAGAGTGCTCACAAAAAAAAATCAGAGTCAGGGTAGGAGAGCAGAGAAAGCATCCTATGGCAGTGCAGATCTGCCAAAGAAGATCCAAAGTCCTATAGAATGAACACCTATCACTGCTGGAGGAAAAGCCACAAACCCACTAGGGTACAAGTGTGGACCCATCACAACTGGGAGAAGGAAATGAAGAAACGCTCTTCTCCTGGGGGAAGTGCAGGAAACTGTCTCCCTCACAAGAACATCAAAATCATGAGGCAGAATTTGTCTGCTGTGGGAAAAAGAGCAGGATTGCTGAGTAGGCCCTTAGCCCCAAGACCCAGGGACACAGGCCCTGCCTGAGAATGAGGCTGAACCAGTATTGCAGAATGCCCCTTCCCCTACCAGGCTAGCAAGTGTCTAGTAACAATCTAGTGCAGGGGAAGGAACAAGAGTGTGGCAGGGCCAGGCCCAGTGGCTCACCTGCAATCTCCGGCTTTGGGATTGCTTGAGGCCAGAAACTCAAGACCAACTTGGGCAACATAGCAAGACCTCATCTCCACAAAATATTGAAAAACTGAAAAATTAGCCAGGCATGGTAGTGCATGCCTGTGGTCTCAGCTATTTGGAAGATGGAGGCAGGAAGATCACTTGAGCCTGGGACATGTAGGCTGCAGTGAGCTATGATTGCATCTCCACATTCCAGCCTGGGCAATAGAGTGAAACCCTGTCTCTTAAAAATAAGAAAAAAAAAAAAGGGGGGACACCCTCTGAGGCACAGGCTCACCAGGAAGCCTAAAGTCTACTCCCACTATAAGCAAGGTAACATTAATCACCAATAACTTGAAACAACTGATGAACGGAAAAACTGTAACATAGCCATGTCATGGAATACTACTCAGCAATAAAAAAGAACAAACCATTGATACAAACAACATGGGTGGATCTAAAATGCATTATGATAAGTGAACAAAGCCAGACTCAAGGCTACATACTGTTGAGTTACACTTACATGACCTTCTAGAATAGGCAAAACTCTAAGGATAGAGAACAGATCAGTGGTTGCCAAAGGCTGGAGGTAGATGAGGCGTTGACTACAAAGGGGTGTGAAGAATTTTTGAGTGGTGGTGGAACTGTTCTATATCTTGATTATGGTGGTAGTGATACATCATGCATTTTCAAAATTCATAGAACTATGCATTAAAAATAGTGATTTTGGCTGGGCGCAGTGGCTCACGCATGTAATCCCAGCACTTTGGGAGGCCAAGGCGGGCAGATCTTAAAGTCAGGAGATCAAGACCATCCTGGCTAACACAGCGAAATCCCGTCTCTACTAAAAAAAAAAAATACCAAAAAATCAGCCAGGTGTGGTGGCAGGTGCCTGTAGTCCCAGCTACTTGGGAGGCTGAGGCAGGAGAATCGCGTGAACCCAGGAGGCGCAGCTTGCCATGGGCCAAGATCACACTACTGCACTCCAACCTGGGCGACAGAGCAAGACTCCATCTTAAAAAATAAAAAATAAAAAAATTAGTGATTTTACTGTATATGATATATCTCAAATACATTTAAAAATTTTAAAAAGTACTTCATTAAAATTAAGAAGTTTTGTTCATTTAAAGATGCCGTTAAGAGAGTGAGGACACAAGTCATTGACTGGGAGAAAATAAAAAGAAATAGCTCTTGCATACAGAATATATAAAGAACATATAAATAAGTAAGAAAAAGAAAAAGCACACCACCCAAAAGAAAAATAGACAAAAGACTTGAGTGGGCTTCTCACAAAAGAGGATATCCAAATGGCTAATAAACATATGAAAAGATACTTAGACAGCTTTATTCTAAGTGCAAATAAAAACCATAATGAGGTACCACTACTCAGTCACCACATTACAGGAAATTAAAGATTAGCAATACCAATGTTGGGGAAGATGTGAAGCAATTGAATTAGGTTGCAAATTTGTATAACCACTTTGGAAAACTATTTGGCAGTATTTACTAAAGCTAAACACATCTGAGCCTTATGATGTAGTGATTGTGCTCCTAAGTATACTATCTATCCAATAGAAATGAATGTATATGTCCACCAAAAGACATGTTCAAGAATGTTGATAGTGCCACTATCATAATAGCAAAAACCTGAAAACGGCTCAAATTCCTGTTAATAGGAAAATATATACATATACTATGAAATACTACACAGCAATAAAGAAGAACAATGTAACATGCCACAAAGATGAAACAGATATGATGAATGCAAGAAGTACAAAGGACTATATACTATATATATATTGTGTATATATATAGTAGTATCTCATTTGATTTATATGAAGTTCAGGAATAGACAAAACTAATCGATGGTCATGAAGTCAGAATAGTGGTTACAGGTGGGGACTGTATTTACTGAGAAGAGGCATTAAGGGGTCTTCTGAGCTGCAGGAAACATTCCAGGTTTTGATCTCAGTAGTTTTTCATGGGGGTGTGTGTGTGTCGTAAAGCATCATCCAAGAGTCCTTGGATCAGCATTAGACAGTTACTTTATCATTACACTTGCATTTTTGTCTAGCACCTCAGTCTCATGTGCATGTCTATGGTTGGTATTGGATATCTCAATCAAAACTTCAATATTAACATCCTGTTAGAGTAACTTTTTGGTTGAACCATATGAAATTATTGATTGTTGACTGTTTTTGACCTAAAGTGCACTTGTGCACTTTACTACTTGTATACTGACCTCAGTGCAATACAATATAAAGAAAATATCAATTTCAGCATAGCTCAACAGTTAGTGATAATGTGTGCAAAATGACTATAAATAAACTAGGAATACAATAACTTGTCATGGCCCCTGGCCCCTGTGTATTTCTTATCAGCCTGAAGATGGAGAAGAAACATGTATTAGCCCTGCAGCCCATGACAGATCAGCCTTGATGCAGCTCCTATTCCTTTTAGGTCTCAAGCTTATGCAATGTCAAAAGAAATATCTTTTTGTTTTAAAAATATGTAGATGAAACATTTTTCCTCTAATGTTTTAAAACAAAGACATTTGTTTTATATGCTCTTAATTGGTGTTGCTTAATGTCTGCCAGTTGTTTTCTATCAGGAGAATAAAATTTTTTTTTGCACCATCGTCTTTCTACCATATCATTTATCAGCTCAAGATTTGTGCACTTCAAGTATGTTATACCTCAATACAATTTGTTTTTAATGGCCCTGGCCAACACTCCTGGGGAGGTCATATCCACGTCAGGCCTCCAGGACTCATGCACTGTGACCCTCCTGTGGAATGCAGTTGTTCCCAGCACAACAGCCACTCTTACTTACAGTTCTGCCACTGAAGCAGCGCCTCTACTTCCCTCTGAGCATTCCAGTCCTCAATCCTTCTAACAGCGAGGGTTACCTACCAACTCCCCAAGCCACCCTCAATCCAGCCCCGCTAGACATTTCTGGGTCTGAGGAGGAGGAAAACCCCATCCATTCCCCAGCACTTCGCTGAGGACTCACACATAGCCCAGCAAGCTTGCCCCAATGTATTTCATCATGAAGCTTCTCTTCTCCTCCTCACTTGGACTTTTTGCTATCTTTGATGTGAATGAGAAGTCCAAGAGTCTTTGGATCAGCATTAGACAGTTACTTTATCATTACACTTGCATTTTTGTCTAGTACCTCAGTATGACGTGCACGTCTATGGTTGGTATTGGATATCTCAATCAAAACTTCAATATTAACATCCTGTTATAGTAACTTTTTGGTTGAACCATATGAAATTATTGATTATTGACTGTTTTTGACTTAAAAAATGCAATTTTATACAGTTCAAACTAACAGTTTTATTCAAGATAGGCTTTTTTTTTAAAAAAAAGAGAAACTGAACTTTAGGGTGAGTTTGAACAAAAGGGAAAAATTGATTCTTAAATATCCAGACAAATACTGAAACACCTGTGCAGCATCTTACCTTGGCTTTCAGATCAGCACACAATTCCTGTTGCTTTTTCTTGTCCTTAGCCAATGTGCTCTCCATTTCATGAGCTGCACAAGCCTCAATGAGTGTCAGCACAGCCTTCTGTGTAAAGTCTTTCTTATTTTTATTCCAATTTGATATCAAGATCTTTCGCTGCTCCATAGCAAAGCGATATTGGTCACAATATTTCTCATGTTCAATCTGAAAAGATAACAGAGGGTGAATACTTATCATGAAAATGAGCTTATATTTTGCGTCATTGTTACAAAAATGAAAAAAAACCCATTATAACCAATGATTTTGAAAAATTGGGGACAAATATTTAATCATAAATACAGCAACCAGAAACCAGGTACTACCTCCAAAGTTCTGAACTCGTGGCTAATTGGTGACTGAGGACAAGTCATTTAATGTTTGTAAGTCCTTGGTTTCCTCATATAGGATGCGGTTACACCAGGTAACCTCTAAAACCACTTTCGTTTCTAAATGGTAATGATTCTATGAGAGCAGAAAGCAATATTTTCCCTATATTTAATTTTTAAAATATCCCATCTTTATATCAGTTTTGGTATTTTAACAATTACATCAAGTGTTTCAGTTAGACAAAATGCTAATAAACATAAAAATTGCTACCACAATCTTGAAAACTCACAATTTTACCCTTAATTACTGAAACATTCAGATGTTAGGATGCCTAAACTTAAAGTAATAATAGCAATGACACTGAGCCCTTCCCATGCTATGCTCATGAAGGACATGGCATTTTCACATCGGCAGCAGTAGCTCCTTTTGGCAGTGAATCTCAACCATGGGAATTAGCAGAGTCTTGAGGGAAGAACAGGAATGGAGAGAACCTGAGTAGCCTGGAAAACCTCTGTGGGTCGTTCTGAAATGCTCCTCAGAAAAAGGTGTGTCTTCCAAAGTTGAGAGTCACTGATCTAAATAATTCTTTATGTTGCCAGTATAGACCATGACTCTGAATTTAATATATTATTTAACCTCCAGGAGTTGTGGGAAAAGCAGCTAGCAAACAGGACATTTTATGTCCCACCTAAAATAATACTTTAGGTATAATTAGGTACGCAGTAAAACCACTTACTTGGTCTCACTTAAACTAAGTATCAGCTACTGAGATCTGTTCTGTAAACTTCTCAGCTTTGTTTTATAAAGCCAAAAATATACTTAACATCTGTAAAACATTAAGCATATACCACACAGAAATGGATGCTAATAAATCTAATGTAAGAAGTAAATGTATTGGGAGCCCGAGGAGAGCAGATCACGAGGTCAAAAGACTGAGACCATCCTGGTCAACATGGTAAAATCCTGTCATTACTGAAAATACAAAAATTAGCTGGGCCTGGTAGCCCGTGCCTGTAGTCCCAGCTACTTAGGAGGCTGAGGCAGGAGAATCACTTGAACCCAGGAGGGGGAGGGTGCAGTGAGCAAAGATCGCACCACTGCACTCCAGCCTGGCAACAGAGCAAGACTCCATCTCAAAAAATAAATAAATAAATAAATAAATAAGTAAATGTAAAAATCTTTATCATGATAATAATAGAAAAATATAAAAATCTACAAGTTATAAATGACAACTTGTCACAGAAGCAAATAGAATCAATAGGCAACAAAAGGAAAGATCTAATTTAATAAGTGAAAGTTATTTAAAAATTCAGAGTGAATTATTTATCATATAACAGGTATCTGTTACTGAATAAAGGGAGAGAGGTGAAGAGAATGAAAGAAGATGGGAAAAAATGGTCACAGTAGCTGTGTGACCTTTGCTTCAGTTTTTCCATCTAAGGATGGGAACAGTACTTCTCTCATCCACTCTTACGTGTATTCAAGGAGTTTCCATGTGATTGATACATGGTTAACTTCTATATACATGTGAGTATTGTTGTTACTTGCTTAATTTAAAACAATTACAAAAACAGAGTATTTAAGATGCTATAGCATGGCTCACTTAAAAATTAAAAGTCTGCGTGTTTGTTTATGTGTATGTTATAAGGTGAGTTATTGTGAAATTAATTAGTGACAGGGTAACTTCTGTTTTCTTGCCCTTGTGTTCTTGTTGACTAAAGAATGAAACAATAAAACAGTAATTTCCCAGTTCCTTTTTAGGAAAATATCAGTCACATCTTTGAGTTCTGTATTTGGGGTATTTGTGTCTCAGATCCATCTAGGAGGATCAAGCAGAGTTGTCGTGGTGGTGAAGAGATAAGTAAGTACCACCCCCAGGGCAAGTGCTGGCTTCCCTGTTACTAGAAAGACTGAGGTGAAGCAGGCTCTGTGAATAGTGGAGCAGGCATTTCACTTTCAGGCAAGACCTGGAGATGGCAAAGCCCCCGAAGGTGAGCATCTGGCTGACCAGACACCCAGCAGTCAAATACTAGCAGAGCAGCCCTGGGATCACAGTGAAGATCTCCACAGCAAGTAGGCACAGAGAGTGACTTCTGCCCGAGGGGGCCCTCCACCTCGTTATGGACAGGACAAACTCGAAAAAATGACCTGCACAGGCTTTCAAACCATTATATAACCCTATTATTTTCTAGAGTATAGGAAAAAATAATTTTTAAAGAACCATTTAAAGTACATGTACATTGCTTAATAATTATTGACTACTAAAACAATTTAATTTGCCAGTATGTACGTAGGCCCAGCACTCACCAAATCATGCCTAGATTTGTGAGGAAAATATCTTTGTAACATGTCCAGATACAGAGTCCTTCTTCCAAAGAGATCTCCAGGGTACTGATCCAAAATAGCCTGGTAAATCCAGTGGTCTTCTTCACTTAGTTGGCAGTTTCTGGAAGCAAAAAAATGTCACAACATATTACTGAGCAATCACGAAATTTGAGGGACTCAAACTGTTCAAGCTATTAGCAAGTGATAGTGACGAAGCAAAACGAGGTTTCTGTGTACTTTAAAGACATTAGCCAAATTTAATGTCTGTTTCAGAAAAGTTTCTAAATTCTAATGCAATGGGTTCCTTCAATTCTTTATTTGGTCTTGCCATGAGTATGAGCCATAATTCAATTAAGTTTGATGAGACATAGTATTTCAAAAATAATTATTCTATCTTGCCTGTAACGATATTTTAGAAATCATGACCAATGAATGAAATAAACACTGGGGAATAAATTATTATGTATACAGATTAAAAAGGAATTTTATTTATTCAACAAGGTTCCTATGTCTAAACTGGAGAAAAGTACAAATGTAGACAGTTAAATGAGCAATTATGTAAAGGAAAAGACAGACTGAGGAAGATATCAGTCAGAAATGATCACAGATATCATTTCATTATGCTTTCTCATTATTTAAGGTTTGACTTCAAAAGAAAGTCTAAAATTATCTATTACTTTACCTCTTAGTGCTTCATAGAGGCAATACCAAATATTGATAGTGAAAAGATAACCAATGGCATTAAAACCACTGAAGAAATCATTTGCAAATAGGATCCCTTCAAGTCACCTTCCCAATAACGTATTTACTATGCTCCAAAAGGCCTTTTTCCTTTCAGAACACTCCTAGGCACCATCCTGGTTTGCATTCTTTATAGAGTATTAGCAAAGTCTTGTGCAGAGTGAAAAGTTTGCAATATCAGCTTGAACGCTAAACTGAATTAATATATTTTTATATTCTTAGTTTATTTTGCATACCATTATTCCTGTTTAATGAATTAGAATAATCACATAAAAACGCAATCAGAGGGAATATTATTAGCAACAAATACTTCTTAATCCAAGAGGAGACTTGTCATTGTTTATTTCTACTATATCAGTGGTCTTATACTTTAAAGTTAACTGTGCAATTCAAAGAATTTCTTATATATCTTCCATGCCCCTGAAAAATATTTGACAATTTAAAACAGAATAAAACACCTCTTAAATCAGTGATACTGATGGGAATTCCAATGTTCTCATACAAGATTATTATTCTGATAAATAGCAAGAAAGAAAAACTCTTTTTCAAAGAAAAAAGTCCTATCTGTTTCATAATAGGGGGAAAAAAAGAGGGTTGGAGATTCTACCAGGAAGAGGAATACTCTACAGTTCTTCAGTATGACATAACAATTTATTGCAGAGAGAACTGCAAATGAATTCGTTGAACACACCAAGTGTTTCAGTCCTGTCTGAATCAGTTATGCATGTACAGACAAAGGCTTCTGCAAATAAAGCAGTACAAATAGGAGTATTAAGCCAGAAGAAAGATTTGCCTGAGTAAACTTGGCATTTAAAACATCCTCAGGATTTCATGGACAATATCTCAGGTCCTCTTTCAAGGAGCCCATCTTCATTCAGGTTAACATAAATGCATTTTAATAGCAGAGTTAGCCACATAACTTCTGCATTACCATACCACAAGCAACAAACAAAAAATAGAACTAAAGTCCATGTCTTCATTAATGTTTGTAAAATGTTTTTTTAAATCAAAAGGACTTGAAAAGAGTTTGAATTTCCACCTTTACTTGACTATAAATGTGGATGCATGGGTGTGTGTGCCCTGGGAAGGGGGAAGCAATAGAAGCTAGGTCCAACCAGTTCTCTGTTCCTTTAAATTGTGATTCATCTCTATAATGGATGCTGTTGGTACCGCACCCAGATTGCCTTTATTAGATGGAATTCTTATCACCGAGATGCTGTGAGTCTTGGCAGATAACTCACAGATGCCTCTTCCTTCTCTGGAGAATTGCCCTGGACCAAGTGGGAGCTGCCTCTCCCACCCTCTTTAGAGAAGGCTACCCTCCCACCCTCTTTCAAAGGCCAGCCATAACCAATGACTGACCTACCTGGAGGTACAGAAAGCCAGCCTACTTGACTCCAGAGAGGCTCAACTCTATGATACCTTTGCACTCCGGTGTTTCCCCACGGGAGCAAACCATGGCCAGTGTCCACTGACACCTTCTTGCTTACACATTTCCCTTCTTGTATTTGGCTTCCTTCACAGCCCTCCCCCTGAGAGCACCTCCCAACAAATCTCTTGTTTAGAAATCTCTGTCTCAGCTTTGTTTCAATAGAACCTACCTTAATATAATCTATAAGCAATCTTACCCGTAATTTTCAAAAATAATTTAAATCTTTTGGTAAATGGAGAAGTACTCCTAAATTATTTTCTTTCATGATATCTCATACTGAGTGGCAGTGGAAGATTGTGGCTGTGCTCAAGGAGAAAGTGAAAATGGCAGACATTTACAAAAATGCTTTCCAAATAGAAGCATACATTAAGCAGTGTACATTGCTATAAATAAATATAGCAGCGGGAGAATTTGTGGCACTCAGTGCATTTTTATACATTGCCTCAATGTATTAATTAGCTGCCATTTTAGTGACAATATTAAACCACTTAAACATATGAAATGATCATAAAACATTAAAGTCAGATATTTCAAAGCAAGCATGCCATGAACTGTCATCATATCCATTTTGACCTTCTTGTTGATTTTAGAAGCCTCACATTCCGACAGTTTTTCCCAGTTACCAAAATTACTCAAATTGCAAGTCACTTTTTAGTACATGTAGAATAAAATTTTTAAAAAACATGCTTAAAGGAAATGATACATAAATACTCACAATATTATTATTTTTAGGTTATGTATTTATAGCAGTTTCCAGAGTTGCAGCCTTAAACATTGGAGCAAATATTCACATAGGCAGGAATAATGAAAAAGCCCTGCATCTCCATTAGAATGCTGCATGTGAGGAAAGGAGAACTCTCCTTCAGCTACATCATACCCTACATATATACCGAGCCTTTGGATGGTAAAAATCTAAGAAGAATATTTAAACATAGTAGCCTCATCACAATAACAAAGTAGTCACTTCTGAGGAACATGGACTTTGAACTTCTAAAATAAAATCAGATTCAATATACTTGCATTTCCAAGTGTAAATCTGGACACTTATCTTTTTAAATCAAACCTTCATCTTTTTTATATAGAAAAATCTATATAAAGTAGCTGCAACTAAGGTTAGGTTTTACCTTTCAAAGTTCTTGTTGAATTCAACTGCTTTGCTGGTGATTCTAATGACAGAACTAGCTAAATTGCACAGATAGTGAAAAATATTCTGATCCCTTATCTACTTTCTGAATTTGAAAAATGACTCTATAATGTTAAAAGAACATTAAGAACATTTTAAAGAAAACTTTCAAATTGTCCTAAGCTTTTTGCAATTTACCAAAAAAAAAAAAAAATCTTTAGACAAAAAATCTTTAGCAGTTCTCTGCAATTTCTATTCCTTTTTGTCCGTCTAAACTTTCTAATTTAAAGTTCTTTAGAATATTCATCTTTATCACAGCCTGCT
Organism: Macaca fascicularis; assembly: GCF_037993035.2. NCBI lineage: Eukaryota > Metazoa > Chordata > Mammalia > Primates > Cercopithecidae > Macaca > Macaca fascicularis. Next base: position 53,782,463 of record NC_088386.1, read on the forward strand.
AAGATTTTACAATTTGTAAGGTTATTGAGTACTTTGAACACTTCAGGGAATTTCAGCCTACAAAAAGGTGAGGTATTTACCACTCAATTCTTATTCACCATCTCCTGCCCTACAATATGGTATCTGATCACAGATATCATTTCATTATGATTTCTCAGGAAGTGAGACAAAACAGATAATTCAGAAAACAACAACAGAGCTGTAAAAATTCACCCTGACCCAGGCCATTGTCTTCCTAATTCTGCCTGTTTGAATTATCCCAAAAATCCTAAAGAGACTCACAATTAACTTAGCTACTAGTGTTCCTCATAGCCACATTTAAATCACTTTCCTTGGGTTCTGGTTCCGTGACATTCAAATACACTTAGGGATGGAGGGCAGGCAATGGTGGTAAACAAGACATGTACAGGTAACAGGTACTTTAACAACAGAAACAAGTTTATGAAACTAAACATTGTGGTTACAAACTGGCTGAAAGCTGTCTTATGTTTTCTCAGAGTAAAGCAGCTTTCCAGGCAAAATGGTAATTAGTGCTCCTGAAGCTAGCTGATGCAATAGTGAACTTGACCTGAAGAAAAACTCATCTCTTAAAGCATTACAGTGTTAGGGGACACCTACTGCTCCTTCGGAGAAGTAGGGGTGCAGTGAGCCACCATTCAATTAATGTGGATGACAGACCATCCTCTTCTCTGGCTGCATCAGATCTGACCCTCTGTAATACACAATCTGACTTCACCTTTCAGTTTTTTCTTTCCAATACAGAACCATCCAAACACCCAATCTAATCAGCCTGGTTTCTTCATCCACCAACAACCCCAGCCCAGGCCCATTGTCCAAATATAAATCTATGTCTGATTTTCAGTCTGGTTTACAGGAGGCTCCCTGCTCCCAGACCCATTTCTGACCAACAGAATCTGCTCCTCAAATCTTCCCTGGGTATGCATCTTCTATTCCTCAGAGATCTATTCCCACCTCCATAGTCCTTGGCTCTAGCAGTCTGGCTACTTAGCTGGAAGGTGACGACCAGAATAAAGTGGACTTTCACGAGCAAGGTCAAAATCCATTGAAACGAAGGAAAAAAAAGTGATGCTATAGGGTAAGGCCAAAACTTGTGCCAAATTCCAAAGCCTCATTCTTCTGAAGGATGATGAAAAGATAGCAGGATTCTAAAAGTAATGGCTTTGGGAATCTGGTCAGAACAGGAGGCTAAGTGATTTATTTGGAAGTTGCATTTTCCAAATGGTAAGTACATTGTTTTTACTTAGATTATTTTTTAGAGAATTTTACATAGAAAGCTCACTTTTTTCACTTAGAATGTATATTTTTTGGAAGTAGAATAGTGGGGATGATGGCAAGCCGCTTAAACCACTCTTTGTCTCTGAAACATCCATCCACCAGTAGTTTTCTGGTGGAAGTTTTGAAATAACATGACGGAGATAAAATAGCCTTTTACTTTTTTTTTTTCTTTTTTTTTTTTTGGAGACAGGGTCTCGCTCTGTCACCCAGGCTGGTGTGCAGTGGCGTGATCTTGGCTCACTGCAGCCTTGAACTCCTGGATTCAAGCAGTCCTGCCTTAGCCTCCCACAGAGCTGGGACTACAGGCATGTGCCACCACACTCAGATAATTTTTTATTTTCAGTAGAGATAGGGTCTTGCTCTGTTGCCTAGGGTGGTCTTGAACTTCAGAGCTCAAGCAGTCCTCCCACCTTGGCCTCCCAAAGTGCTGGAATTACAGGCATGACACACCGCACCTCACCTAAAATAGCCTTTTAAAAGTAAGACGTAATTGCTCAAACACCCCATATGCTAGGTTTTTAATAATTACATTCATCATAAGAAGCGTAAGGAAAAGAAAACTGTAGCAGACATTGCTCCCACCCCTGCTTCTGCCCACCAGAATGCTGACTTTATTCAAGATCTACTCTCCTCCATCCACATTTGGCCCTGCTTCAGGAAAAGTGAGCCCCATCTCCAGCCCTGGCAGTGAATCTGGATTGATTTTCAGCTATTCACAAACACCCATTCACAAACTTCCTGTTTCTCTAACAAGTGTTTGGTAGGAACATGGACAAAAGATCCAATTCTGGCCAATGAAATGTGAAGGGAAGTCTTCAGGGGTAATGTTTTCCTAGCTCTTAGAGTCACAAAGACAGAAGGAAGGTCCCTCTCTGCCTCTGGACATTGTTATGCAGAACTGTCTGGCAGGAAGTCATCTAACTTGCAAGAAGGCTAGGCAAGAGAATGCAGAACACCAGACCTCACTGTTCTTGGACTTCTCTACCTCTAGACTTCTTGTTACATAAGAAATTGCTTTATTATGTAAGTTACTTTGAGTTGGATTGGGTATTCTCTTATAGCTAAAGATAATTGACAGCAAACTGAAAAAGAGAAAAATGACTTTTTAAACATAGCATCTTAATATTGCTTTGGAAGAAAAGTACTACGAAAGGATGTGGAGATGAAAGAGATGTAGACCCAATGCATGGAGAGATCAGCATCTAAGGTGACGAATACTCTGCAGCTGATTCCCGGCCAATGATGTTCAACACCAAGGGCCATTTTTAAGACCAGAAAAAGACTCTCAAACTCAAATGAATAGAATCAGTGAAGACAAGATCATCTGCAAATTCATTATTTGCTCTATGTTTTAAATCCTTATATTGAACCAAAATCTGTCTCCATGTTATCATTTTATTCTTCATTTTTGGGGGGACAAGAACATTTTAAACTGCAGTAAAGTTGAATTAAATAAAATTACCTTATATAGACATTATGACTCAATTTTCTAAGTCCAAAAGCAAGAGTAATAAAATTGGCCTACTTCTTTGGGACAGTAGGAGGAAAACTTTACTTAACCATCATAAGGTCTTCTGAAATTTTAATTGCCACATAAAATGTCATAATGTCATCTCAAACCAAGCATAAGTAATCATTAAGAAATTATAAGAATGAATTAAAAGAGTGATAGTTCTTCTCAGTTTATTTTTGAGACATTAGCAATGGTTAACTTTATGTTTTCTGATAGGCACTAATACGGCAAATAAACATAAACCTGGGAATGGTGTGGTTATCCTTACTTGCTCTCCATAGTGTTTGTTCTTATAGTTACCTCAAAAGATTGTATCTTAACTGCAATTGAACTTCAAGGTATAAAGAATAGGGAAAAGTTGTTTATGAACAATCGGTTTGTTATATAAAATAGGTATTAAAATTCTTCTCATGTTAAAACTTGACAATCTTGTCCATAGAAATTTTAATCTTGGCTTTGCATATAGCTACACAAATTTTATTATTTTTACAATACATTCTTTCTGTATTATCTAATAACAAATGTCAATTGTCCTAGACACAAACCCGTCAAGCTGTTATGTTTCCATTTTCTTCAATCATATTTATTCAAATTAATTTGATTTCACACCCAGTGAAGAATAGAAACCCCTTATAAATGATTTTCACCCCTTCATCATATAAAACCCAGATTTTTCAGTTTCCTGAAGTATTGAAAAAGTATTTCATGCACTATTACATTGTGCAGTCACTAGCTAAAACAACTACATCAAAAAGGCAGGTGAAGCTGCAGTGATATTACTAATAAAGACTTAAACTAGGTATTTAAGCCACTATTCTTAAATACCTAGATATACTTTTTGCAAATACATAACATGCAAGTAAATATAACTAAGCAAAGGTAAACTCTAAGACTAGTTTTTGAGGGTATCCTGAAGAAAATGAACCCTTTTTTCCCTTGAAAAAGGGCATTCCACCATAGCCAAGAGAATTTAAAATGTTTTATTCCCAGGACAAACTCAAAGTAGGTTGAATAAACACCACATGTGGTTTCTGGTATTTAAAGAAAGAGTATAAAACCATAAAGTAGTTATTATGAATGATATATTTTAAGAGAAAGCTACTAAATATATGTGACAAAAATAAAATCATGGTCCACACTATTACCCACTCCTTCCAAAAATATAAACTCCAACATCAAGTTGGACAAGAGAAAATGGGAGCTACAGTGACCCAGAATGTTGGGTGAGGGGTCATCTAACCAGTGAGACTACGTGAACACTGGAAGATCAGGTAATTATGCCGCTGTTTCTGGGAACTTCTCTCATTAATCACCCTTGGCACACAACCAGCCCAGACTGGAAGTGTAGAATCTGAGACTGGACATGCCCAGGCACTGAAACTTTCTAACAGCTCTGAGACTTCATTCTCAGAGAAAAATGCCACATGGGAATTAGGGCTCCAATGTTTTAACTTGTTGTCACCTCATCAAGTAGGCAAATATCAGTTATTATACCCCTTTCCCTCTCTTTCTTCTCTCTTGTATTCATCAAGCAATGGTCATATATGTAAGCATTTGTTTATTTCACATATTTTTAAAGAAAATTATGTAAAGCCACACGGTGTTTCTTGAGTGTTGCCTTCTGATGCTGACTTTTATCCATCTCATCTTTATTAGCAATAGAGTTTATTTTGAAATATGGTTTATTTTGAAACAAGGGAAGAGTCAGGTTTATTATGAAAATTATGTATAGATTTCTCTTTTGGCAAAACTTTCACATAAGGACAGTGAAAGAGCTATGCTACAAAAATAAATACTGAAAGAGAGAGAAAGAACATGAACATGACACTGATGATATTTACACATGACAGCAATCTCCAATGCCCTGATCTCCAAGTACAGATGAACCAAATAATATAAAGTCTACTAATGAAAACATAAATTGTTTTTACTTGTCTGGAAGGCAATTTACCAATGCTACCAAAAGTCTTAGAATTTTTCATGCCCTTTGACTCAGCAGTTCTATTTCTAGGAGTTCATCTTAAGGGAATAATTATAGAATTACTCAAAATATAGTGACAAAATTGTCTATTCCAAGTTTTTAAAACAATTATCAAAATGTGGTAAAAATAATTGTCCAAAAATAGGAAATTGGTCAAATTTATGTGATACAGCCATATATTGTAATACTATCCAGCTAATTTTAAAATATATTGTAAAATAATATTTAATACATGACCTAAATCATAGAAGAAGCTCAGTAACCATTTATTGGAAAAAGGAATAACACTGGATGTGATTCAAAACAGGAAAAATCAGTAGATACGTGTATAGATTTTTTTTATTTTTGTAAACAACATTCATAGATCTGAAATATATACAATGTTACTGACAGATATATCTGAGTGTTGGAAATTTAGATTAATTTTTAGTTTCTTCTCTAGTTTTCTAATTGTATTTTACAAATTTTCTTTAACAAATATAATTATTTCTGTATTAAGAGAAATATGCATAAAAGGAAAAGCTCATAAAGCACTAAACAGTTATCTTAAAAATTACTAACGAGTAAAGTAAAGCTACTAACAATTAGGGTAAATTCAAATAATTTAGTTGAGAAAATATAAAACTATGGGCATCAGCAATGTACATACAGAGGAGAAAATTGTTAAATCATTGTGGATTTTAAATAGCACTCAGATTCAGATCTCGAATAATAATAGAATATTAATTATAAACTAACATCATAAAATTTAATATACCTATCAAACAATAAAGTAGAAATTACTTGCCATCACTCTATAGCTTTTTCCACATATTGACTTCATATCTGACATAGCCAAATGGAGCATCAGACAATTATGTCTCATCTATACGATTAATTCATCCAAATGTTAGGAAATTAAAGCCACAATCTCATCTGAGTCTCAAACAAGCAATTAAACTTGTCTTCATGTTACTGATGAAATACAGCCCAAATAGAATCTAAATAGCTTCACAAAAACACTGAATAAAGGAAGAGGTTCAATTGTAGTCAAATTGTTTTTAAAATGTGTTTTAGTAAAAGAGATCATCCTTTAAAGCTGTGCTGTCCAAGATGTTAGCCCCTAACCACACATGGCTTAAAAATGTGGCAGTCCAAATTAAGATATATTCTAAGTATAAAATGCTGACCAGATTTCAAAGACTTCATATGAAAAAAGAGAATGTAAACTATCTCATTAATTTAAAAATACTGGTTATATGTTGAAATTACAATATTATGGAACTATTGCATTAAATAAGACACACTTTAAAATAAATTTCACCTTGCTCTTTTTAAATTTTTAATACAGCAACTTGAAACTTAAAATTACATATGTGCTCACACGTACAGCTTTTTGTCATATTTCTATGAAATGGCAACCTGTTTTACCAGCTGATACTGGTACTCAACCTGATTTACCAGCATCCTGGCATGTGTATATTCTTGAAGCAGTGTGGTAACCGGGGAAAACTCTCTATTCAGATGTGCAGAAGAGACTTAATGTTGCTCAACCATTTACCACGTCAGAGACTTTGGGGAAATTGCTCACCTTCCTTTGAGCTATAGTTTCTTCATCTGTAAAATAGAGCTTTTAAGATGGGGTAAACTGAGGGTTAAAATCATTTATATTTGTCAGATCATGTAATAGGTACTCATTAAATATCAATGGTCTCCTCTTTACTCTTTAACTTTGATTTTTAAAAACATGTATTTTTGCTTTAAAAAATAGAAAGTAAAAATACGCCAAAATTATGTATAATTTCACCACCTGGGGATAGCTTTTTTTTTTTTTTTTTTTTTTTGAGATAGGGTCTCACTCTGTTGCCCAGACTGGAGTGCAGTGGTGTGATCTCAGCTTGCCTCCCAAGCTCAAGCAACTCTCCTACCTCACGTTCTCAAGTATCAGGAATTACAGGCATGCACCACTACTGTCTGGCTAATTTTTGTATTTTTAGTAGAGATGGGGTTTCACCATGTAGGCCAGGTTAGTCTTGAACGCTTGACCTCAAATGATCCACCCACCTCGGCCTTCCAAAGTGCTGGGATTACAGGCATGAGCCACCGCACCTGGCCCAGGATAACTATTTTTATTGTTTATTTGGGCGGATAACCTTCCAGTCTTTTTTCTGTGGCTATATATAGATGTAACGCTTTCAGAAGGAAAGAAAAAAAGAAAGTCCATGTTCTATAAACTATTTTGTGGCCTACTTTTTAATTATATAGCAACATATTCAAATCATTTGTATCATTAGAAATATCCTTTATATAATCATTAATGTCAGTGTAGTATTCCATTGTGTGGATATATCATACTTGATGAAGTTCATTCCCTAGTTGCTGGCTCTTTAGGTAGTTTTGAAGATTTTGCCATCACTAAGGAAAGAAAATTTAATGCTGAACACCCTTGAAGCCAATATCCACTTTATGTCTCTGATTATTTCCTTAAAGATCATATCTAAAGAAACAAAGAGTATTCACATTTAAAAAGATTTTTGATGACATGGTGTCAGACTTCCAAATACACCAATTATATATGAAAATGCTCATTTCTCCCATACCATTTTAAACTCTGGACACAATGTTTTACCATTTTATAGGGAAAAAAATGAGTATTTTTAAAATTTTTATTGCTTTGATGAGTAGAGAGGCTTTTATAAGTTTCTTAATCATTTGCATTTAGAATTACCAACCAGAGTTCCACAGACTGCCACCATGAACATCTATTCATTCCCCTCCCAGCATCTGCACCATATACTCTGCAACCTCACCTGTTAGAGTAGCAGATGAACCATCTGTGCTTATTCCTCCACTTGTGTACTAAATCCCAACTCTCCTTACAACTCCAAGACATCATTCAGCAATTCCCCTCGCCTGCATCTTCAGAGTTTATCCTTTACTAGATTACTCTTGCTAGAATCAAACACACTGCTACTTCTCCCATTTGAAAAAAAAAAAAAAAGCAAATAACTACATAAAAGCTTGGCCCTACTTGCCTACTCTCCTTTGCAGAAAAACTTATCAAAATAGTTTTCTGTACACACTATCTTCAATTCCTTTCCTATCCATGCAAATCTACTCAATAAGGCATTTGCTTCCACTTCTTCAATGAAAATTGAACCTCCATCTAAAGCCACCAACAACCTCTATTAAAGTCAACAGTCAATTATCAGTGTATTTTACTTATTAGCAGCATGTATTCAATGGACGGACCACTTCCTCTTCACTTGCCTTCCAGGACACTACACTCTCTTGGTTTTCATATCTCACAGACATTTTATCAGTGTCCTTTGTTGGCTCTTCCTCTTGTCCCTGACATTGTAATGTTGGCAGGTGTAAGGGATAAGTCTTTGACTTTTCTCCTTTCTCTCTTTACTCACTACTTTAGTGATCATATCCAATCTCATGCTAATGACTCATATCCATGTAATTCCAGTCAAGATCTCTTTCCTGAATTCCAAACCCATATAGCCAACTGCATCCACACAATCTCTACACAGATACCTAATGGCATCTCAACCTCATCGTATCTAAACCTCAACCACGGATTTCCTCCCCAACCAAAGCTTGCTTCACATACAGTGTTCCCCATCTAAGATGATGGCAACTCCATCCTTCTAGTTGCTCAGTCCCCAAAACGCAGCTATTTGGAACTATTCTTGTTGCTCTCTTTTTCTTACATGGCTCATTGAATCTGTCAACAGATGCTGTTGGCTCTGCCTTTAAAATGTATCCAAGAGCTGAACTGGATTACTTTATCTAAGTGTCCGATATTTTCTTGCACTTCTACCCCCAGCCCCACAGTTTATCTTAAACACAGTAACTGCCAATGTGATTCAGCTAAAACATAAGTCTGATTTTGTCACTCTGCTCACTTCTGCTCAACACCTTCCAACAGCTTCTCATATCACACAGAGTAAAAGCTGAAGTTTTAAAAATGGCTACAAGGCTCTAAATGTCCTACCCCCACCCATACCTCTATGACCCCACCTTCTGCTACTCTCTGGATCTGTCACTCTGTTCCTGCCACACTGGCCTCTTGCCAGGCATACTCCCACCTCAGTAAACACTGGCTGGAATACTTTTACCCAAATATCTTGAGGACTAGTTTTCCCAACCCTGTCCTAACTTTTATGTCACTTTCTCAACCAGGCCTGCTCCTAAACATCTACTTAAAATTACAGTCTGCCCCCTAGAATCCCAACACCTTCTATCTCTCTTACTTTGTATTTTTTCATAGCACTTATCACTTTCTAACATTACTGTGTATAATATACTTAAGTATTATGTTTATGGTTTTCAGTGTGTTTCTTACTGTTTCATGAGTACGTGAATTTTTGTATATTTTATGCTAATAGATGCTCAATAAATATTGGTTGAAAATACGAAGGGTAAGTCAGCCATATCTTCATCTCCTTTGCTCCATTTTCCTTTTGGCTGTTCACCAATCGATTAATTTGCAAAATGTCTTTATGTGTTAGGGATTTTAATCATTTGTACCTGATATATTGCCAACATTTTCCTGTTACTTCATTTTTACCCTTGTCAAATTTTTTTCCTTTAAAAAAATTTTAGAATAGAAACAATATTCACATGGTTCAAAATTCAAAAGGTTTAATGAAAGAGGATACAATGAAAATTCTTTCTACACCTACTCACCCAGGCATGTGGTTCCCCTCCCTCAAGATGAATGTTATCAATTTTTGTGTATTGTTTCAGACATGTAAAAGCAAATATACAAAAATATATATGTTGGCTTTTTTCCTGTTTTACACAATGTAGACTGTACATTGTTTTGATTACTTAACTATATACCTCACCCTAACTCTTACATATTGTTCCATGTCAGTTAATGTAAATTTTCACAATTTTTAATGTGCAGAATAATATATTGTATGGATGTACAATAATCTATAAAACTAGTCCCTATTGATATTAAGGTTTTTGCTTAATCTTTCACTACTGCAATGAATAACTGTAAAAATAAATTGGTGTATACATATTCAATTATATTTATATGATATATTATTGAGATTTGGAGGCTGTCAGGACAAAGGGCATATACTCTGTGATCTGGGAAGTCCTGCTGATCTGCTCTATAGAAAAGTTTCACCAGTTTAGACTCACTTTAGCAGAATATAAAATACCTGTTTTCCCCACACCGTTGTCATATCTGTTAGATTTAGTTGCAGATGATAAAAACTATTCGAACTCTTTAAGCAAAAAAAAGTTTATGACTAGATATTACATGACTTACACAATAATGCCTCTGCCATGATTACGAAAGGCCCCACCTACCACCTCAGGAAGCTATAATTTCAGAATGTGATCACATGAGTAACATAAATGCCTCACTCCTTGCCTCTTTTCCCTTTAACTCAATTCTGAATCCAAATTCATCCAAGGATTTTGGATTGTCCGAGCCCAAATCACATCCCTTGACCGATCTGTTCATGGCAACATGCTATTGTTTATAAAATGCTTAATATAAGATAGCAATAGTCTTCCCTCATTATTGCTTCTTTTCCTCAGAATTTTCCTAAATTCAAATTCAGATTAATATTTTAATCCTGTGAATAATTTTATTGAGATCATTAAATTTATAGATTGACAGGAAATATATCTATAATTATTCAACCTTCTATTCTGAGACTAAAATATCACTTGTTCAAGTTTTATGTCCTTCAGTAACATTTGAAATGTTTTTTCCTATAGTACAGATCTTTTACATTTCTTGTTAAATTAATTCCCAAATATTCTATATTTATAATTGCTATTGCAAACTATGTTTGTTTCTTTCATGAGATCTTCCAGATGGCCATTGTTTATATATATATATGAAAGTTTGGGTTCCATTTATATTAATTTTATACCCAGCCATCTTACTAAATTATCTTATTTCTGTAGGTTTTTTTCCGTTGATTGCCATGAGTTTTTCTTGTAAAAACTCACTATCTGCAAATAAGATAATTTTACCTATATCTATATTTTATAACTCTAATATCTTTCTCTTGTCTAATTGTGTTGCCTACTATTTCCAGAATAACATTAAATAATGGTGGTGATTACAGACTTGTTTGTCACTAACAAAAATGCATCTATTGTATTCCCATTAAGTTTTTGGAAGTTTATATATTTTATTATAGGAAAAAAGTATTCATCTATTCCTTTTACATTTTTAAAGAATAAATGTTAGCTTTTTAATAGCATTTCAGTGTTCATGAAGATAAGCCATAATAGATATCCTTACATTAACTATTTTAAGTTGCTGGAATCATGACAGTGAATATTTTATTTATAATTTTTGTATTAATAGATATAAATGAGATTGGGCCACAGTTTTTATATGTGTGCAGTATTTTACAAGATTGTCTATCAATGTTATACTTGTTTCATGAACATAACTTAGAAGTTTCCCTCCTTTATCTACTCTCTGAAACAGTTAAATAGCAATGAAATTTTTATTTTTTTCTCTCTGTTTAATAAACTTTATATTCTTAGTGCAGTTTTAGAGTCACACCAAATTAAGCAGAAAGTATAGAGTTCCCATTTATCTTCATCTCCCATGCAAAATAAAATCTCTTCCACTATCAGTATTCCTTGCCAGAGAGTACATTTTGTTGTCATCAATGAACCTATAATGACACATAATTATTACCCAAAGTCCATAGTTTATATTAGGATTCACTCTTCATGTTGCACATCCTATGAATTCTGACAAACACATAATGACATTTATCCACCATTGTAGTATTGCACAGAATAGCTTTATTGTCCTACTACACTGTGCTCTGCCTACTCATTTATCCCTCCCTTCTGGCCCCTGGCAACACTAACTTTTTTACTGATTCCATAATATTGCCTTTTCCAGAATGCCATACTGTTGGTATAATACACTATGAAGCTTTTTCAGATTCACTTCTTTCACTTAGTTATATGCATTTAAATTTCCTGCATGTCTTTTCATGGCTTGATAGTTCTTTGCCTTTTAGCATTGAATAAAATTTCATTGTCTGTATGTACCACAGTTTGTTTATTCATTCACCTACTGAAGAACATCTTGGTAACTTCCAAGTTTTAGCAGTTATGAATAAAGCTACTATAAACATTCATTTGCAGCTTTTGTGTTGACATATATTTTTTATTCATTTGGGTAAATACCAAGGAGCATGACTGCAGGATTGTATGATAAAAGTATATTTAGTTTTGTAAGAAACTGCCAAACTGCCTTCCAAAGTGGCCGTACCATTCTGAATTCCCACCAGCAATGAACAAGAGGTCCTGTTGCTCTACATACTTATTTGTCAGCATTTGGTGTTGTCAGTGTTCTGGATTTTGACCATTCTAATAAGTGTGTATATCTTGTCTTAATTTGCATTCTCTAGTGGCACATAATGTGGAGCATCTTTTCATGTGCTTATTTGCCATCTGTATATCTTTTTTGCTGAGGTGTCTTCAGGATTTTGCCCATATTTTAATCAGGTTGTTTCCTTATTGTTGAGTTTTAAAAGTAATTTGTATATTTTGGATAACAGTCTTTTATCAGATGTGTCTTTTGCAAATATTTTCTCTCATTCTGCAGCTTGTCTTCTCATTCTCTTGACATTGTCTCTTGCAGAGCATAAGTTTGTCATTTTAATGAAGTTCAGCTTATCAATTACTTCATTCATGGATCATGCTTTTGGTCTCAAAAGTAATTGTCATACCCAAGATCATCTAGGTTTTCTCCCATGTTACCTTCTAAGAGTTTTACAGTTTTGTGTCTGACATTTAGGCCTATCATTTTGAGTTAATTTTTGTGAAAGTTGTCTAGATTCTTTTTTTTGAATATGTATGTCTAGTTGTTCCAGTAACATTTGTTGAAAAGACTATCTTTGCTTCATTGTATTGCCTCTGCTCCTTTATCAAACATTGCATATATGTGGGTCTATTTCTAGGTTCTTTTTAAAATTTTTTTTAATTTTTATTTTTTAAAATATACTTTAATTTCTGGGGTACATGCGCAGAATGTGCAGGTTTGTTACATACGTATACACATGCCATGGTGGTTTGCTGAACCCATCAACATGTCACCTACATTAGGTATTTATCCTAATGCTATCCCTCCCCTAGCCTCACACCCCCTGACAGGTCCCGATGTGTGATGTTCCCCCTTGCTGTGTCCACGTGTTCTTATTGTTCAACTCCTACTTATGAGTGAGAACATGTGGTGTTTGGTTTTCTGTTCTTGTGTTAGTTTGCTGAGAATGATTGTTTCCAGCTTCATCCATGTCCCTGAAAAGGACGTGAACTCATCTTTTTTATGGCTGCATAGTATTCCATGGTGTATATGTGCCACGTTTTCTTTATCCAGTCTATCATTGATGGACATTTGGGTTGGTTCCAAGTCTTTGCTATTGTGAATAGTGTCACAATAAACATACGTGTGCATGTGTCTTTATAGTAGAATGATTTATAATCCTTTGGGTATATACCCAGTAATGGGATTGCTGGGTCAAATGGTATTTCTAGTTCTAAATCCTTGAGGAATTGCCACAGTGTCTTCCACAATGGTTGAACTAACTTATGCTCCCACCAAAAGTGTAAAAGCGTTCCTATTTCTCCACATCTTCTCCAACATCTGTTGTTTCCTGACTATTTAATGATTGCCATTCTAACTGGCATGAGATGGTGATGGTATCTCATTGTGGTTTTGATTAGCGTTTCTCTCATGACCAGTGATGATGAGCATTTTTTCATATGTTTGTTGGCCGCATAAATGTCTTCTTTTGAGAAGTGTCTGATCATATCCTTTGCCCACTTTTTGATGTAGTTGTTTGTTTTTTTTCTTGTAAATTTGTTTAAGTTCTTTGCAGATTCTGGATATTAGCCCTTTGTCAGAAGGATAGATTGCAAAAATTTTCTCCTATTCTGTAGGTTGCCTGTTCATGCTGATGATAGTTTCTTTTGCTGTGCAGAAGCTCTTTAATTAGATCCCATTTATCAATTTTGGCTTTTGTTGCCATTGCTTTTGGTATTTTAGTCATGAAGTCTTTGCCCATGCCTATGTCCTGAATGATACTGCCTAGGTTTTCTTCTAGGGTTGTATGGTATTAGGTTTTATGTTTAAGTCTTTAATCCATCTTGAGTTAATTTTTGTATAAGGTATAAGGAAGGGGTCCGGTTTCAGTTTTCCACATATGGCTAGCCAGTTTTCCCAACACCATTTGTCAAATAGGGAATCCTTTCCCCATTGCTTGTTTTGTCAGGTTTGTCAAAGATCAGATGGTTGCAGATGTGTGGCGTTATTTCTGAAGCCTCTGTTCTGTTCCGTTGGTCTATATATTTGTTTTGGTACCAGTACCATGCTGCTTTGGTTACTGTAGCCTTGTAATATAGTTTGAAGCCAGGTAGCGTGATGCCTCCAGCTTTGTTCTTTTTGCTTGGGATTGTCTTGGCTATACGGGCTCTTTTTTGGTTCCATATAAAGTTTAAAGTAATTTTTTTCCAATGCTGTGAAGAAAGTAAATGATAGCTTGATGGGAATAGCATTGAATCTATAAATTACTTTGGGCAGTATGACCATTTTCACAATTTTCATTCTTCCTATCCATGAGCATGGAATGTTTTTCCATTTGTTTGTGTCCTCTCTTATTTCCTTGAGTAGTGGTTTGTAGTTCTCCTTGAAGAGGTCCTTCAAATCCCTTGTAAGATGTATTGCTAGGTATTTTATTCTCTTTGTAGCAATTGTGAATGGGCGTTCACTCATGATTTGACTCTGTTATTGGTGTATAGGAATGCTTGTGAGTTTTGCACATTGATTTTGTATCCTGAGACTTTGCTGAAGTTGCTTATCAGCTTAAGGAGATTTTGGGCTGAGACAATGGGGTTTTCTAAATATACAATCATGTCATCTGCAAACAAGGACAGTTTGACTTCCTCTCTTCCTATCTGAATACCCTTTATTGCCTTCTCTTGCCCGATTGCCTTGGCCAGAACTTCCAGTACTATGTTGAATAGGAGTGGTGAGCAAGGGCACCCTTGTCTTGTGCCAGTTTTCAAAGGGAATGCTTCCAGTTTTTGCCCATTCAATATGATATTGGCTATGGGTTTGTCATAAATAGCTCTAATTATTTTGAGATACGTTCCATCAATACCTAGTTTATAGAGACTTTTTAGCATGAAGGGGTGTTGAATTTTATCAAAGGCCATTTCTGCATCTATTGAGACACTCATGTGGTTTTTGTCATTGGTTCTGCTTATATGATGGTTTATGTTTACTGATTTGCATGTGTTGAACTAGCCTTGCATCCCAGATATGAAGCCGACTTGACCGTGGTGGATAAGCTTTTTGATGCGCTGCTGGATTCGGTTTGCCAGCATTTTATTGAGGATTTTCGTATTGATGTTCATCAGGGATACTGGCCCGAAATTTTCTTTTGTTGTCGAGTCTCTGCCAGGTTTTGGTATTGGGATGATGCTGGCCTCATAAAATGAGTTAGGGAGGATTCTCTCTCTTTTTCTATTGTTTGGAATAGTTTCAGAAGGAGTGGTACCAGCTCCTGTTTGTACCTCTGGTATAATCTGGCTGTGAATCTGCCTAGTCCTGGACTGTTTTTGGTTGTAGGCTATCAATTACTGCCTCAATTTCAGAACTTGTTATTGGTCTATTCAGGGATTCGACTTCTTCCTGGTTTGGGAGGGTGTATGTGTCCAGGAATTTATCCATTTCTTCTAGATTTTCTAGTTTATTTGCATAGAGGTGTTTATAGTATTCTCTGATGGTAGTTTGTATTTCTGTGGGATCAGTGGTGATATCCCCTGTATCATTTTTTATTGTGTCTATTTGATTCTTCTCCATTTTCTTCTTTATTAGTCTGGCTAGCAGTCTATCTATTTTGTTAATCTTTTCAAAAAACCAGCTCCTGGATTCATTTATATTTTGAAGGGTTTTTCTTGTCTCTATCTCCTTCAGTTCTCCTCTGATCTTAGTTATTTCTTGTCTTCCACTAGCTTTTGAATGTGTTTGCTCTTGCTTCTCTAGTTCTTTTAATTGTGATGTTAGGGTGTCAATTTTAGATCTTTCCTGCTTTCTCTTGTGGGCATTTAGTGCTACAAATTTCCCTCTACACACTGCTTTAAATGTGTCCCAGAGATTCTGGTACGCTGTGTCTTTGTTCTCATTGGTTTCAAAGAACATCTTTATTTCTGCCTTCATTTTGTTATGTACCCAGTAGTCATTCAGGAGCATGTTGTTCAGTTTCCATGTAGTTGAGTGGTTTTGAGGGAGTTTCTTAATCCTGAGTTCTAATTTGATTGCACTGTGGTCTGAGAGACTGTTTGTTATGATTTCTGTTCTTTTGCATTTGCTGAGGCGTGTTTTACTTCCAATTAGGTGGTCAATTTTAGAATAAGTGTGAAGAGATGCTGAGAAGGATGCATATTCTGTTGATTTGGGATGGCGAGTTCTGTAGATGTCCATTAGGTCCATTTGGTACTAAGCTGAGTTGAAGTCCTGAATACTCTTGTTAATTTTTTGTCTCGTTGATCTGTCTAATATTGGCAGTGGGGTGTTAAAGTCTCCAACTGTTATTGTGTGGGAATCTAACTCTTTTTGTAGGTCTCTAAGAATGTACTTTAGGATCTGGGTGCTCCTGTATTGGGTGCATATATATTTACGATAGTTAGACATTCTTGTTGCATTGATCCCTTTACCTATTTCTAGGTTCTTTGTTCCGTGGATCTGCTTGGCTATTCTCTGGCCATACCACACAATCTTGATTATGGTAAGTCTTGAAGTTTGGGAGTATCAGTCCTCCAACTTTGCTCTTCTCTTTCAATATTGATCTGCCTATCTGGGTCTTTCATTTTTTCACATAAAGTTTAGAATCAGCTAGCTAGTCAATATCCAAAAACTAATTTGCTGGGATTTTGACGAGGATTGCATTGAATGCATAGATCAAGTTGGTTCCTTTTATCCTCCTGCTACCAGAAGCAAAAGGGAATTTTTCTCAGATATTTATATATCAGTGAGGACCTGATATAGCTCCTGGTGTAAAACTCATAAAAGTGTGGAGCGCCTCCTAGGATTGGGTCCTCTTGGAGTTTTTAACTCTCAGAGTTGTCCACAGTGAGTCTCTAGCAGTTTATCAATTATGGTTCAGGGTTTCTTAGCTCATTATTGGTTCCTGCAGAGGTTTCTGCTCATGTGTTTCTGCTCCAGTAGGTTGTAATTCTTTGTATCTTTCTGTCTCTCCAATTTTGGGGGAAGCATTTTGTACTGTGGTCTCACTTATCTGAAAGATTGAAGACGATCTGTTGATTTTTCAGTTTGTTCAACTTTTTATTTGTTGTAATAAGCGAGTGGCAACTATGTTTCTACATGCTAGAATGGAAACCAGAAGTCTCTATTTTCTAGAGTTAAAACTTCTCTGAGAAACGATAATGCTAGATTTTTAAAAATATTTATGCCATTGTATTTATTTAAACTATTTCTTTAAGAGTTTCACTGAAAATAATAGGCTTTGAATGGCCTTCTCCACTTCAAGGTTATTTATTTTTATTTTTATCTTGTTCTTTTATGATTTTCGTTCTTCATATCTTAATGCATCTGGAGTTTCTTGAGTCAAATAGAATGAAGAGATTAACCTTATCTTCCAATTGCCTATTATGTAATGCTATCTCTTTAATAATCTGATATTACCCCAGTTTTGAAACTAGCCTTTATAATAAATTAAATCATTATATTTTTCTGTTTTCTTTTTATTTCTATTTTGTTCCACTGATCTGCTACATACTCCATAGTCACATAGAACTTTCTAATTTATTTTTATTTTAAAATATGTATTTATATTTGGCTGTGCAAGTCCCATCCCTCCACCACTAGTTAATCTTGATTTTTAAAGTTTGGCTGATTTTACAAGCTTAATCTTCCTAATAAATTGGAATATATTTAAGAATGTTTCAGATTAATTCCATCAGTCATGGATATTTTGAAGCCAAATCAATTACTGTATTGAATTAGGGATGTTTTTAGTTGCAAACAATTAAAAACCCAAGTCACACTGGTTTAAGACAATAATTGGACCAATGGCCCTCAAAACTAAAGCAGTGAGGTGGACTTCCCATGCCATTCAAATAAGGCACCAGCTCAGTTTTTCCAGGACTCCCAGGGCTCTGCCCTGTCTTTAAGAGCTGTCTTCCTTCAGTCACCAGATGATGCCAGCAGCAACCTCAGCCATGTGCTTTCTTGGTAACATCCATGCAGAAGAAAAGATACTGCTTCTCACAAGTACCTAACAAAAGTCCTGAGCTTTGCTCAGGGTAGCCTATGCTAACCCTACCCATTCTTCAAAGTTCATAGTGAATTTTGCTTCTCCATCAACCCTCCTAAGTTATTTTATCCTCAATGGTTCTTTCCTCTGCAGAAATATTAGCATGTGTATTAGTCTGTTCTGAGGCTGCCAATAAAGACACACCCAAGACTGGGTAATTTATAAAAGAAAGATGTTTAATTAACTCACAGTTCCACATGGTTGGGGAGGCCTCACACTCATGGCAGAAGGCAAAGGAGGAGGAAAGTCACATCTTACATGGTGGCAGGCAAGAGAGCTTGTGCAGGGGAATTCCCATTTATAAAACCATCAGATCTCGAGACTTATTCACTACCATGAGAACAGTATGGGGGAAACTGCCCCAATGATTCAATTATCTCCACCTGACTCCACCCTTGACACATGGGGATTATTACAATTCAAGGTGAGATTTGGGTAGGGACACAGCCAAACCATATCAGCATGTGATGTATATTCATCTGGATTAGACCTCCCTGAGCTAGTCACTATGACCTGGGGAAATGAGGTTGCACTGACTGGTACATACTCCCTATCACTGCCTACCTTTGGATTTAGAGATGGAGTCATTTCAAACCAACCAGTGAGCTACTACAAAATAGGAAGAATTGAATAAATACAGGGACTAACCATGATGTCCACTGCCTTTTGCCAATGAAAACCTTTTATAATTAAACAATGCCCCCTGGATATGTCAACTTTCATATGGCATAGCAGTGCACAACTATCTAAACTATGCACACACTCCCACATACATGAACACAATCTATGTGAACCCAATAACTAGAACAAAGAGGGGAGAAGCTCATATCAAAGTAGTGAAGATACTGTTAAACTGGAAGTACAAATATTATGATTGAACCTATAATTCACTGTCCTAGGTAGAACAGTATACTTTTGTGCTTACTGCTCAAAAGCCACAGACTACTGATGGCTACCACCTCTGTATTTATTCAGAAATAGTTCTTTTACTCTTTCTTCTCAAAGACACAACTCCTGAAACCTCATTCAGGTTTTATTGATGCTTCATTATTTCCTGCCAGCATATTTATAAAATATTTTCTTTAGTTGACATTTGCATGTTATTTTTATTTGGTCAGGGTAGAGGTATATATGTTTCTTCCCCCAAATATTCCAAGCCTTCTCAGAGGCAAAACAGACGAAACTAATCTGTCTGTTGAATCCCCTACCAGGGAGCTTGCAACGACTACAGTATTTTAAGTTTTATTCAATAAATATTCATCAAGTAAAACACACCATCAACTGAATAAAATGTATTATGGATAATTATAGGTGGCAAGCAGACTATTAAACTAGAATTTATGAACTTTATATTCCTCCAAAGTAGATTCCTACTGTTCCCATAACATGCCTTTCCTTCATTGTTTTTCCTTTCAAATTCAACTCAATTGAACAATCATTTATTTAGAAGATGTTAAGGATACAAATATAACTACTAAATTATTTTATCCTCAAGGGGTTTACAGTCTAGTCATTTAATCTCCCTTCTAAGAATGCCTCCCCACCCCTTCTGCCTATGCTAAGCATACCCCTTCTTCAAAGTCCATAGTGAATTTTACTTGCTCCATCAAGCCTTTCTAAGCTATTTTATCCTCAATATTTCTTCCTTCTGCAGAATTGTTAGCATGTGAAATATATTCATCTAATCCTCCACTTAATCTTCAGTAATTGTAATGTAGCTGTGAATCCCAACTGTTTCTGAGTCACACAGGGTTGCATTATGAAAGAGCAGAAATTGAGATTCGATTAAAAAGAAAGAAGGAAAATGGGCTGTGAAGCATAAGTCTTACTGGAAGGAAGCCATTTTAGACTGCTAAGGCAAACTCCTTCCTCTTGAGGAGTTACTAACCTAGAAACATCATGATCTCAGCCAGCTTTCTCAGGGG
This sequence comes from Macaca fascicularis, assembly GCF_037993035.2. Taxonomy (NCBI): domain Eukaryota; kingdom Metazoa; phylum Chordata; class Mammalia; order Primates; family Cercopithecidae; genus Macaca; species Macaca fascicularis. Next base: position 53,802,509 of record NC_088386.1, read on the forward strand.
ACAAGGTATTATCTGGGAGAGGAGGTCCCGGGGCAGCCAACTTGCTTTAAATGATAGGGTCAGATCTACCCTCTTCCCAGCTGCAGTTAATCAGTCTGATTATAATGCCCTCTCCACTGTCAAACAAAAAATCCTCTTCCTCTTTCTTGATGAGTTCTAAAATCTCTTTAACAAGATTGGGATGGGGAGTGGGAAGAGAATGTTCATTTAACAATTGGAAACTTAAGTGTAGTGCATGGTTGAGTTAGGACTTCACTATGACTGAGTTCCAGTTAACATGTAATTAATCAATCATCAAGTGTAAATTGTATATTATTATTTCTCAGCTTTACTGCAAGATAGGAAAGAAGAAAGGAAAGGAGAGAGATGGGGAAGGAAAGGCTATCAGGAGACCAAAAGGTATGTGATGGGGAGAAGCTAATGTCAGAAAAAGGGCTCCAACTTCACCTACAATTGGCTCTAATCACTGACAAATGTGCTAAAACAAATAGAAGCTCTAACTGAACAGTTTAGATCAGGAAGCCACCAAAGCAAATAACTCTACTTGGTATAATTTAAGGGTTTTTCCCCTGTAATTTATTTCTTACCAGTAGTAGTCTCATACAGAGGAGCTGCAGTTCACAGGCAATTCATAAGAAATATAAATATTTGTCATATTCATCTTCTTCCATTCCAAAGTTATAAACCTTTTATTTTAATTTACTATAAATGTGTCCCTTCAATAATTTTCTTTTTAAATATACATTCTTTTGGGGAAAATATTGAGGTCAATATCATAGCACACAAAGCTGTTTCCCTACAAAATGTCCCCTAGAAGCTTTATATACACTATAAGGTAGACCATTGATCTAGTTCAGAGTGGTGTATCTGGATTTGTCATCTAAGCGAATTTTAACATAGAAGACACTAGAGAAGATGACCACTGCCAAACTGAATTTTAAATCACTGAACATTACATTCACCATGAAGAAGTGGATAATCACTCTTGGGAGAAAACCAGAAGTCTACTTCCTAAAAATGAAATTTAACACATAGAAAAAAATTTTTTTTTAATTTATAAAACATACTCTGTGTTTATCATAGGATAAAATTACAGTCAATTACAAGTAACATAATTCCATGGGTACATTTTCCACTGTATCAATTACTGCAGAGCAGCTTCATATCTTGAAAAGAAAAGTTCTGGTTACTGAAAATTCATATTTGAAAACTATTTCTTATCTGTGTCATGAAGAGCTCAATAAGAGAGATGTTTTCAACATGTCTTAACCTTACAAAAATATTAAGAACTATTATGTCAAGAAACTTTTTGAAAAAATAAAACCCTCTCCATTCAGCAAATAGTCAATCTAAACATTTATTGATTGTATTCCAATTACATAGTAACTATTCAGTAAGTTGGAAGTATAGTGACCCCAAACAAAAACAAAAAGTTAGTGTCAAAAGTCTACACAGAACTCAATAAGTTTTATCATATCACCTGTATATGTCTTCCAACTGCAGATCAACATCTTGAAGCTTCTTTTGATATTTCTGTGTAAACTTACAGAACTCACTGTGGATTGAAGATTTCAAATCAGGGTATGGGCATTCCAAACTTCCTAATTCAATGGGCAGTTCACTAAGCAGGTTAGTCTTTTCTTCCAAAGAATGATCTAGAATCTGAAAAAAAGTATATAATTATTTTATTTAACATAAATGACAAATTGAAAAACACATAAATTACTAGCCACATCACACTTACCTTTATACTCCAGCCTGAAAGATCATTTTCTATTCTCTGTTGCTCCAGGCCAAGTCTTTCAAAGACAGTTTTCAATTGTTTCTTCACAAAGTCAACCTATAGGACATTTGGAACAAGTAGTATGCAAATTATTGCAATTCATTCCATACTTATATTTAAAGACACAAGAATTATTCTCAAAAGCCAATCAGTGATGAAGTTTAAAGACCTGTGGAAGAGAGTTAAAGAGATGCCAGCCAGGTAGGCAGTGCTCATCAGACAAATGAGCTGCAATGAGGCTTCTAGACATCCCAAAAATAAGCTCAGAAAGTTCAGTACAGTCACAGCCACTCTGCACACACATTTTTATTTTCTCTGTGGTAATGCAGAGAACTTACCAGATGTCTGTGCTCCAATCACCCCTTCCTTCCCTTGCATTCTTGCCTCTAATCCCCAGCTGGGCATACATTTATATTTTTTATGACTATTTATAAAGCAATATAACAACATTACAGAATAACTGAAAAATAGAAAAAATCAAAACCGCCTAAATTTTTATCAAACACAGCACACATATACTCAAGAAGCTTATGCTCAATTAAGGGGAAGCAGCTGACAAACTAATTAAAAAAAAATGTGAGAAAGGGTCAGGAGCAGGAAGGCAATGTCAAAATAGGGTGGTGTAGCAGGGACTGACTGTGGCTTCTCAGCACAGGCCTCTCAGAGAAGAGGATTTAAGCCAAGATCTACATGGCAAAAAGTGGCATCAAGAGGACAGAGGAAATAGCCAGTACAGGAAAGGGCCTGGCATGTCAGAGAAACAGAAAGAAGGCCAGCCTGGGTGTGACTGAGCTTCTATGGCAAAGGGGAAATGTCAGGTAGCAGATGTGACTGAAGAAGCAAAAAGGGGGCTAGGTGGCTAGAAGGACTTATGTACTCACAGGAGCCCCTGGGGAATTTCAGCAATAGGATGACTTAATCCCCCTGTGCTGGGGTAAGATCCCAGGATGCACTGGGAGGAGAGGCAAGAATGAAAGCAGGGAAGCCAGTTATGTGACCACCGGAACATTCCAGTCAGGAAATGAGGGTGCTCAACAGAGTTCAGGCATGTGTTTAAAATATTTAGTGGAGGGGGGTTCCAAGATGGCTGAATAGGAACAGCTCCAGCCTCCAGCTCCCAGTTGAGTGACACAGAAGAGGGGTGATTTCTGTATTTCCAACTGAGGTACTGGGTTCATTTCAATGAGGCGTGTTGGACAGTGGGTGCAGGACAGTAGGTTCAGCCCACCGAGTGAGAGCTGAAGCAGGGTGAGGCATTGCCTCACCCAGGAAGTGCAAGGGGGAAGGGAATTCCCTTTCCTAGCCAAGGGAAACTGTAACACACAGCACCTGGAAAATCGGGTCACTCCCATGCTAATACTGCGCTTTACCAAGGGTCTTAGCAAATAACACACCAGGAGATTATATCCTGCACCTGGCTCAGAGGGTCCCACACCCACAGAGCCTCCCTCATTGCTAGCATAGCAGTCTGAGATCTAACTACAAGGTGGCAGCGAGGCTGGGGGAGCGGCGCCCGCCATTGCTGAGGCTTGAGTAGGTAAACAAAGCAGCCAGGAAGCTAAAACTGGGTGGAGCCCACCGCAGCTCAAGGAGGCCTGCCTGCCTCTGCAGACTCCACCTCTGGGGACAGGGCATAGCCAAACAAAAGGCAGCAGAAACCTCTGCAGATTTAAACGTCCCTGTCTGACAGCTTTGAAGAGAGCAGCAGTTCTCTCAGCACAGAGTTTGAGATCTGAGAACGAATAGACTGCCTGCTCAACTGGGTCCCCGACCCCTGAACAGCCTAACTGGGAGACACTCCCCACTAAGGGCAGACTGACACCTCACACCTCACATGGCCAGGTACCCCTCTGAGACGAAGCTTCCAGAGGAATGATCAGGCAGCAACATTTGCTGTTCTGCAATGTTTACTCTTCTGCAGCCTCTGCTGCTGATACCCAGGCAAACAGGGTCTGGAGTGGACCTCCAGCAAACTCCAACAGACCTGCAGCTGAGGGTCCTGACTGTTAGAAGGAAAACTAACAAACAGAAAGGGCATCCACACCAAAACCCCATCTGTACGTCACCATCATCAAAGACCAAAGGTAGATAAAACCACAAAGATGGGGAGAAAGCAGAGCAGAAAAGCTGAAAATTCTAAAAATCAGAGCACCTTTCCCCCTCCAAAGGAACGCAGCTCCTTGCCAGCAACAGAATAAAGCTGGACGGAGAATGATTTTGACGAGTTGAGAGAAGGCTTCAGACAATCAAACTTCTCCAAGCTAAAGGAGGAAGTTCAAACCCATCGCAAATAAGTCAAAAACCTTGCAAAAAGATTTGATGAATGACTAACTAGAATAACCAGTGTAGAGAAGTCCTTAAATGACCTGATAGAGCTGAAAACCATGGCATGAGAACTATGTGACAAATGCACAAGCTTCAGTAACTGATTCAATCAACTGGAAGGAAGGGTATCAGTGATTGAAAATCAAATGAATGAAATGAAATGAGAAGTTTAGAGAAAAAAGAGTAAAAAGAAACGAAAAAAGCCTTCAAGAAGTATGGGACTATGTGAAAAGACCAAATCTACGTCTGATTGGTGTACCTGAAAGTGACAGGGAAAATGGAACAAAGTTGGAAAACACTCTGCAGGATATTATCCAGAAGAACTTCCCCAACCTAGCAAGTGAGGCCAACATTCAAATTCAGGAAAAACAAAGAACTCCACAAGATACTCCTCAAGAAGAGCAACTCCAAGATGTATAATTGTCAGACTCACCACAGTTGAAATGAAGGAAAAAATGCTAAGGGCAGCCAGAGAGAAAGGTCAGGTTTTGGGTTACCCACAAGGGAAGCCCATCAGAGTAACAGCAGATCTCTCAGCAGAAACTCTACAAGCCAGAAGACAGTGGGAGCCAATATTCAACAATCTTAAAGAAAAGAATTTTCAACCCAGAATTTCATATCCAGCCAAACTAACTTTCATAAGTGAAGGAGAAATAAAATCCTTTACAGACAAGCAAATGCTTAGAGATTTTGTCACCACCAGGCCTGCCCTATAAGAGCTCCTGAAGGAAGCACTAAACATGGAAAGGAACAACCAGTAACACCAACTGCAAAAACATGCCAAAATGTAAAGACCATCAATGCTAGGAAGAAACTGCATCAACTAACGAGCAAAATAACCAGTTAGTATCATAATGGCAGGATCAAGTTCACACATAACAATACTAACATTAAATGTAAATGGGCTAAATGCTCCAATTAAAAGACACCAACTGGCAAATTGGATAAAGAGTCAGGACCCATTAGTTTGCTGTATTCAGGAGACCCATCTCATGTGCAGAGACACACATAGGCTCAAGATAAAGGGATGGAGGAAGATCTACCAAGAAAATGGAGAACAAAAAGGCAAGGGTTGCAATTCTAGTCTCTGATAAAACAGACTTTAAACCAACAAAGATCAAAAGAGACAAAGAAGGTCATTACATAATGGTAAAGGGATCAATTCAACAGGAAGAGGTAACTATCCTAAATATATATGTACTCAATACAGGAGCACCCAGATTCATAAAGCAAGTCCTGAGAGACTTACAAAGAGACTCAGACTCCCACACAATAATAATGGGAATATTTACCACCCCACTGTCAACATTAGACAGATCAACAAGATAGAACCTTAACAAGGATATCCAGGAATTGAACTCAGCTCTGCACCAAGCAGACCTAATAGACATCTATAGAACTCTCCACCTCAAATCAAATGAATATACGTTGTTCTTGGCACCACATCACACTTATTCTAAAATTGACCACATAGTTGGAAGTAAAGCACTCCTCAGCAAATGTAAAAGAACAGAAATTATAACAAATTGTCTCTCAGACCACAGTGCAATCAAATTAGAACTCAGGATTAAGAAACTCACTCAAAACTGCTCAACTACATGGAAGCAGAATAACCTGCTCCTGAATGACTACTGGGTACATAACGAAATAAAGGCAGAAATAAAGATGTTCTTTGAAACCAATGAGAACAAAGACACAACGTACCAGAATCTCTGGGACACATTTAAAGCAGTGTGCACAGGGAAATTTACAGCACTAAATGTCCACAAGAGAAAGCAGGAAAGATCTAAAATTGACACCCTAACATCACAATTAAAAGAACTAGAGAAGCAAGAGCAAACACATTCAAAAGCTAGTAGAAGGCAAGAAATAACTAAGATCAGAGGAGAACTGAAGGAGATAGAGACACAAAAGCCCTTCAGAAAATAAATGAATCCAGGAGCTGGTTTTTTGAAAAGATCAACAAAATTGATAGACTGCTACCAAGACTAATAAAGAAGAAAAGAGAGAAGAATCAAATAGACACAATAAAAATTGATAAAGGAGATATCACCACCGACCCCACAGAAATACAAACTACCATCAGAGAATACTATAAACACCTCTACGCAAATAAACTAGAAAACCTAGAGGAAATGGATAAATTCCTGGACACATACACTCTCTCAAGGCTAAACCAGGAAGAAGTTGAATCCCTGAACAGGCCAATTGCAGGCTCTGAAATTGAGGCAATAATTAATAGCTTACCAACCAAAAAAAGTCCAGGACCAGTCGGATTCACAGCCAGATTCTACCAGAGGTACAAGGAGGAGCTGGTACTATTCCTTCTGAAACTATTCCAATCAATAGAAAAAGAGGGAATCCCCCCTAACTCATTTTATGAGGCCAACATCATCCTGATAACAAAGCTTGGCAGAGACACAACCAAAAAAGAGAATTTTAGACCAATATCCCTGATGAACATCGATGCAAAAATCCTCAATAAAATACTGACAAACCGAATCCAGCAGCACATCAAAAAGCTTATCCACCATGATCAAGTGGGCTTCATCCCTGGGATATAAGGCTGGTTCAATATACACAAATCAATAAACATAATCCAGCATATAAACAGAACCAAAGACAAAACCCACATGATTATCTCAATAGACGCAGAAAAGGTCTTTGACAAAATTCAACAGCCCTTCATGCTAAAAACTCTCAATAAGTTTGGAATTGATGGAATGTATCTCAAAATAATAAGAGCTATTTATGACAAACCCACAGCCAATATCATACTGAATGGGCAAAAACTGGAAGCATTCCCTTTGAAAACTGGCACAAGACAGGGATGCCCTCTCTCACACTCCTATTCAACATAGTGTTGGAAGTTCTGGCTAGGGCAATCAGGCAGTAGAAAGAAATAAAAGGTATTAAATTAGGAAAAGAGGAAGTCAAACTGTCCTTGTTTGCAGATGACATGATTATATATTTAGAAAACCCCATCGTTTCAGCCCAGAATCTCCTTAAGCTGATAAGCAACTTCAGCAAAGTCTCAGGATACAAAATTAATGTGCAAAAATCACAAGCATTCCTATACACTAATAAGAGACACACAGAGAGCCAAATCATGAGTGAACTCCTACTCACAATTGCTTCAAATAGAATGAAATACCTAGGAATCCAACTTACAAGGGATGTGAAGGACCTCTTCAAGGAGAACTACAAACCACTGCTCAATGAAATAAAAGAGGACACAAACAAATGGAAAAACATTCCATGCTCATGGACAGGAAGAATCAATATCATGAAAATGGCCATACTGCCCAAGGTAATTTACACATTCAATGCCACCCCTATTAAGCTACCAATGACTTTCTTCACAGAATTGGAAAAAAACTACTTTAAAGTTCATATGGAACCAAAAAAGAGCCCGCATTGCCAAAACAGCATGATACTGGTACCAAAACAGAGATATAGACCAATGGATCAGAACAGAGTCCTCAGAAATAATACCACACATCTACAATTATTTGATCTTTGACAAACCTGACAAAAACAAGCAATGGGGAAAGGATTCCCTATTTAATAAATGGTATTGGGAAAACTGGCTAGCCATATGCAGAAAACTGAAACTGGACCCCTTCCTTATACCTTATACAAAAATTAACTCAAGATGGATTAAAGACTTAAACATAAAACTGAAAACCATAACAACCCTGGAAGAAAACCTAGGCAATACCATTCAGGATATAGGCATGGGCAAGGACTTCATGTCTAAAACACCAAAAGCAATGACAACAAAAGCCAAAATTGACAAATGGGATCTAATTAAACTAAAGAGCTTCTGCACAGCAAAAGAAACTACCATCAGAGTGAACAGGCAACCTACAGAATGGGAGAAAAGTTTTGCAATCTACTCATCTGATGAAAGGGCTAATATCCAGAACCTACAAAGAACTCAAACAAACTCACAAGAAAAAAACAAACAACCCTATCGAAAAGTAGGCAAAGGATATGAACTGACACTTCTCAAAAGAAGACATTTATGCAGTCAACAGACACATGAAAGAATGCTCATCATCACTGGCCATCAGAAAAATGCAAATCAAAACCACAATGAGATACCATCTCACACCAGTCAGAATGCTGATTATTAAAAAGTCAGGAAACAACAGGTGCTGGAGAGGATGTGGAGAAATAGGAACACTTTTACACTGTTGGTGGGAGTGTAAACTAGTTCAACCATTGTGAAAGACAGTATGGTGATTCCTCAAGGATATAGAACTAGAAATACCATTTGACCCAGCCATCCCATTACTGGGTATATACCCAAAGGATTATAAATCATGCTACTATAAAGACACATGCACACGTATGTTTATTGCAGCACTATTCACAATAGCAAAGACTTGGAACCAACCCAAATGTCCATCAATGACAGACTGGATTAAGAAAATGTGGCACATATATACCATGGAATACTATGCAGCCATAAAAAAGGATGAGGTCATGTCCTTTGCAGGGAGACGGATGCAGCTGGAAACCATCATTCTCAGCAAACTATTGCAAGAACAGAAAACCAAACACCGCATGTTCTCACTCATAGGTGGGAACTGAACAATGAGAACACTTGGACACAGGGTCCGGAACATCACACACTGGGGGCCTGTCATGGGGTGGGGGGAGGGGGGAGGGATAGCATTAGGAGATATACCTAATGTAAATGACGAGTTAATGGGTGCAGCACACCAACATGGCACATGTATACATACGTAACAAACCTGCATGTTGTGCACGTGTACCCTAGAACTTAAAGTATAATAAAAATATATATATATACACACATGTAAAAGAATAACTCAAAAAAATATTTAGTGGATAGAATTAGCTGACCTATTTAAGATATTAATTACATATTAATATTAACGAATACACAAGTCACACATGTTTGTTTCTTATCTCAAACTCTTCTAGTTGGGACAAAAATGAAGTATTACATTATCGAAAATAAAGGTAACATACTAACCTCTTCCAATACTTTCACAGAGTTAAACTCAACATGTGGGTGTGAATGCTGCAAAGTGTGATGCTGTCTGTATTTTAGATCTGCTCTCAGCTGCTGAATAGGATTTATCACATTTTTAAGATATGTGCACCATTGTTCTGATAGCTCTTGCTCTATGGTGAAACAAAATGGAATCAAAGGAACACATTATTAAGTGTCTCCAGGAACAGATCATTAGAGTACAGATTTATTTGGGGATTCCTTTAGAAAAAAACTAATGGCAGTTAATATTAAAAGAACATGAAGTGAGTGGCCCATTCTCATTCTTCAAAATAAAACTCCCCTTTAAATATAGGATTAAACAAATCTTACCAAAATTTGTAAGGTCACAAAGACATTCGTTTCCAATGTTCTCTTCATTGAGAAGGGATTTTATTTCAGATTCCATTTTATATCTGAAATAGATGTGATCTCAATAAATGTTACAATCATAAACATACATCTAGGTTTTTAAAAAATAACCAAAGAGATATTTAATCGAATATGGCTTTGCAATCCATTCATTTATTTAAACCATGTACTAAATTCCTAACATGGCTTGAGTCCTTGCTAGACACTGAGATAGATGCATAGGCTCAGACAGAGGAAACAGCGTGAGCAAAGGCCATCCCACAGCAGGTCCTAGCATTGCGTGTGGAGAGGGCCCGGGGCATTGGGAAGCACTGAAGGTCGGTAGGCTACCTCACTTCCTCAGATCCATGTTTCAGAAAGATTCCCAAGACAGCAAGATAGAGCAGAAGGAGATGTGAACAATAGAGATGGAATATGAAGAGGAAGGTATCAGACAAACCTAGAGCAACAAGGAGGTAATTTTTAAAGTTCAGAAAGAATGAGACCCTGAATTGCAGGGGTGGAAGTATACTTTATTTTTAATATACTAATAAGAACAACAAATCTTCATGAGCTTATATATGTATACATATATATGTGTACACAAGTATGTACATATATATACATATAAATACTTTTTTTTTTTTTTTTTTGACCGAGTCTCCCTTGGTCACTCTGGCTGGAGTGCAGTGGCACAATCTCGGTTCACTGCAACCTCTGTCTCCTGAGTTCTAGTGATTCTCATGCCTAAGCCTCCCAAGTAGCTGGGACTACAGGTATGCGCCACCATGCCTGGCTAATTTTTGTATTTTTAGCAGAGACAGGATTTCACCATGTTGGCTAGGCTAGTCTCAAACTCCTGACCTCAGGTGATCCACCTGCCTCGGCCTCCCAAAGTGCTGTGTCATAATTTTCTAAGCCAATTTACATGGGACAAAGATTTGGTTTTTGTTTAAACGTATAAAGGAGGGGTGATATTGTAAATGATACCTCACTGTCTGTTTTTCCAGCAGGTAGTTTCTGCCAGAAATATTTTTAAGATCACATTTGCAACTGTTACATGGAGGATGAGTGCATAATGGTTGAGTCAAACCAGAAGTTATTCCAGAACAGATTTGTTTAACCAAAAACATAGCACTTAAAAACCATCTAGCTCGGCACCCAGAAAGTCATAACAGAGCATATAAACTGCCAAAAAAAAGAAGATATGGGTAATTTTTGATGTTCTGAGGAGACTGATTCTCTACCTAGAACTTTGGCACCTTTCCGGAAGGATAAGAACCTGTACCAAGGTAGACACCTGAAGGCTCAAAAATGCCCTTCACCAGGGTGTCTTATTTGCAGGTGGTTGCACTGAGTAGATTATTACATCATCTGGGCAAACGAGCACACAAAAACTTAAGGGATTCTTTGTGGTACCAGAATGAAACAATGGAGAAAGTACCTCTGGGAAAGTATATCAAAAACCTCAAGGGGTATAGTTTCATTAAGCATAACACAATTTAAATAAAATGGTATAAATGTAAATATTAAACATAATTTTACATTTGAAAATTTTGTCTAGTTTTCTTAGTACAGATTACAAAGAATTAAAGTTTGGCAACTTGTTTTCATTTTGTTTTGTTGTTTTTAGACATGGGGTCTCACGATGTTGCCCAGGCTAGACTGCAGTAGCTGTTCACAGGTGCAAGCATAACGCACTGCAGACTTGAACACCTAGGCTCAAGTGATCCTCCTGCCTCAGCCTCCCAAGTAGCTGGGACTACTGGTATGCACCATCACACCCTGGCAAAACTTGTTTTGTTTTTGCCAGCAAGGCTAGACCAGTTGGATCTCAGCTGACGTAAACAGAACCCCGTAGAAAAAGGAAAAAGCTACTCAACTCCAAGGTCATAGAGCACAGAAGTTAGGGGCAAACGTTCCAATCCCAGCTCCACACAGACTAGGTTATTTATGATCTACAAATACCTTTCATTATCTGAGACACAAGATTCTCATTTGTAAAACTGAGACAGCAATAACTACTACTTTGTAGGGTCATTGTAAATATTAAAGGAGATAAAACATGTAAAGGACTTAACATATTCAGTTGGTGCAAAAATAATTGTGGCTTTTGCCCAATCTAGTATTACCTGGCACATATTAAATTACCTAACAAACGTTAGGTGTCATTGTAGGCCCTTATCCTCTGCCTGCCTGAGATTCTTAAACGTTGTCTTTTATGGTAAGGCATAGAATCTTACTTATTAAAATGGGATGTCGATTTCTAAAGGTTGACAAACACTGTTAGGACTTTAACTACTTCTAATTTGTTGGTGGCCCTAAATTCTCCACAAGGTAGTCATTTCTCTAACTTATCTCCTATTGCTGTTAGTTTTCAGTAGCACCGAACACAAACTGAAATTAGCCTGTATTCTAGAATAACACAGAAACTTATCCTGGAATTCTTCATTTTGTCCAATTTTCAGCCCTTAGAAGTTCTGAGACATTAAGGTTATCATTACCTAAGTGTTCCCCACCTCCATTTTCTTTGTGTCATTCCAGGTCAGCCAAAAGAATTATTTTCCATCATGATATATATACATCTCTTCTACCTACCTTAAGAACAACTTAATATACACAGTAAGAAAGATGTGGAATAGCCAAGATTAAAAAAAAAAAAAAAGTTTACCCAGTGTCTTCCTTTACATTTGAACTGGAATCAGTGAACACCATAATTAAAGCTTCCTAATGGCTTTCCTTTTTGTCATGTTTCAAGTTATGCACATTTTCAAAAAAAAAATTCCAATGGGCTGAAACATTCTCTCCACAAAAGGTGACTTTTGAGGGATGGGATGGGTCTAATTTCATTGTTTTTATAGTAGATGTATGGTGATGAAGTCCATATAACTCTGTTTTTCTATGTTTTAAGTTACACAATAATGTAAAACCACTTTCAATTATAAGCCTTCTACTTCACAGAGGAGTCACCTGCCAGAATAAGAAACTAATCAACATGAAAAATACCTAAGTCAAAAGTAAAGTTAATGGTATTTAGAAACTTTACTTGGAATAAGACCACAGAAATTACCTCTTTTGATATAAATGTTTTAAAATTCACATTTTAAAAGCACACTTTATAAACATCATCACTAAAAGAAGTATATATGCTATAAATGAAGGAGAAACACATCTGCCTTCTTTTTTTGCCTTGACTTTTGAAAAAAACTAATTTTTCAAAGATTACAATTAAGATCAACTGTAGAAGCAATATTTCATTTTAATTTATCTTTATGTGACTGCAGGAAATAATAACAAAAGTCAAAAAGCAAACTTGAGTAAGTTAGTAATGATGCAGTCACACCCAGAAACCATTTGCAACTTGAACTCCTTGTTCAATACATCCATGTATTAAAAGCATTTACATCTCTCCTATGTATTCTACTATATAAAAATGAATATAAGATGTTTGCCTGTGATAGGATCTCTACCACTTTATAGGGAAGAAAAAACATGTAACCAAAACATTATAATCCAATATGCTAAGTATGATACAAGTAAATACAAGTATGAGAGTGGGAGTGTGGAAGTGATTGGCACATACAGAAGATTATCTTCTTTCCGAAAGGAGGCAAAAGTCATATTAATATATTCATTGGATTTCAGATTAAGCTGAGGAAATGAAAGGATTTTAATTTAACTCACATTCAAACTGTAACTTTAATTTTTTTATTGCAATGGTTAATTAACATGGAACATTATAGAACATCTGACGAGATAAATGCGATTCCTAGTAATTCCTACATGTTCTTAACTATTTCCTCCAGTTCTTACCTGACTTCATTCAGCCTCTGGTATTCCTGCCACCACACTTGCTTGTGTTGTTTTATTAGTGTTTGTTCTTTGGATATCTTTGAAGTCAACATTGCTTTTCTGATCTAGATTTGGAGGAACAAAAGAGGAGCAACTTCAAAGATTTCAGAATGTGTTTTTCACAAAGAAATGTTTAATCTGAATTTTCTAAGTTAAATAGTCGCTCTTTTTAAAATCTTATTAGTGCATCTTCTAACACAAAATCTACCTAAAATAAGTTTGATTTCTTAAAGCAGGGAGGAGAAAGAAAAATAGTTAGGAATACTGACAACCTTAAGAACTGTTTTTAAAGTACTTATTAAAGGTGAAGTCATTCTATTTTCCATACATGAAATAAATAATACCTTAATTTATATCACCCCAGAAAATTTTTCAAGAGGTCTCATTTCTACCCTTTTGGGTTTATCTTCCCTGTCAGCTATAATAGGCATCTTTATTCACATTTTTGGAGGACAATATTTATTGAATGTATGAGAAGTTAAAAGATGTTGTCAAGATCATAAAGCTCATAAACATCAGAGTAACAAAGAACCTTGATGTTTAGATTGGTTTCTATCTGATCCCTCAGCATAAGATGGGAAAGATTCATTGGATAAGTTTTTAGGAGGCCTGGCTTCAACATTTACTAGAAATATGACCTTGAACACACAATTTTAATCTTTCAACTCTATGTACATCTTTGTAAACAAAATTTTTTAATTTAAGCAAATATTTATTTGATGATACTTAAAGAAATATGAAAAATCATGTAACATTGAAATCTAAATCTTCAACTGAACTTAATTTTTCCTCAATTTTATGACTTTTTAAAAATGTAGCACATAATGAATGCTTTTGGGTTTCAGCTGAAAGGTTATATCAGCCCTGGATCTATTTGCCTTAGATTCATTTCTGGCTGTTTGCCTGATCTGCTCCATCTCACAGAGCAGCCTGTGTTTCTCAGGCAGCCCTATCAGTTGGCTTCAGCCAAAGCAAGACCCTGGCATGGGAGACTGAAGGCAGGGAAGAAAGGAGAAGCCAAAGGATTACATCATCTTGCCTTCTCTACTCTCACAAGGTCTCCAGGAGCATTTGCTCATATCCATTGCCCCAACTTTTCTCTGAACAGTTCCGCTACGTTCCAACTATCTCTAGGTAACCTCACCCCAGGAATGTGGCATGGCCTTGCTTCTTCTGTATGCCCCTCTGACCTACGGATGGCAGTGACTTCCTGTTCTTGTCAACTTCTGTATTGCCTCCCAGTCCTCTGCCTTCTCATGCTATCACCTGCATAACCATCTTCCTACATTAAAAATCCCTCTACTCCAAATCCTCAAGTGATGTCTGTTCCCTGGTTAGACTCTAACTTATACTCATGTGTACTCCAAACTCAAGTATTCCATATTAACAATTTTAAACTACAAAATTGTAAATCAGAAACTTGATGAAATACACATTTTTCATAATTTCTCTGCTGTTAAAGCACTTAGTACCCTACAAGCTTTAAAAGATCAATACTGGAGATGTAAAGACTTCAGAAGACAAGTTCTAAAAAGGAATCTTTATAATGCATGCTATTTCCAGCCGTCATTCACTGATTGCTTTAACCTTGAGTTTATCTTTCTGCTGTTCTGGTTACTGATTCAAAATTAGGGATATAAGAAAACAACCCAAAGATTACTTTTAAAAACTACAAAGTCAAAGTCAAATATTTTCCTAAGAAGGTCTTAAGAGTGTTACAATTATAAAATTTAGGAGGGAAGTACATTTTTAAAAGCACAGGACACTGCAGAAAAACATTCAGCAGTCTCTATTTTACCTACCAAAAAATACAAGTACACAGTATTTCTAAAATCTGACATTTTAATGTTCGCTTTAAGAATGCTTAAAACTCATTCTAGCCATTTACCATACACAGGATCTAAAGTTTGTTGCAACAGATATAATTAATTTTAAAATCTAATTTTAAAATTAGATTTCTTTGGCATATTTGGTACACATTGTACAAAAAAATTAAAATACATTGGTGAAAGACGGGGACACATTTTCATAGTTTGTAAAAAAAAATCAATGCTCTCGCCTTTGGGCGCAGGGAAAGTCCAATTACGTAGACAATAAAAGTCAAAATAAAGCTAATATTTTTCACTAGACAATTCCAATATTTTGCACAACACACTGATTTTTTTTATAAATTCACTCATTGATTCCCCTTCTATCCTCGGGCCAAAAATGAAAAAATAAAATAAAATAAAGTCTTAAAAAGAGCAAAAAGATTTAAAGTTCTATCTTTACCAACAGAGAGATGTCTAGGTGATTCCAATTCATTTTACTGGGCAATATGCCATATAAAGTCAATACTTAGGGTGGATGATAATTTGTGCAGAATGCTGATGATTCAAAAATACTCTGGAAAAATGACAAAACAATGAATTCACAAAAGACTCAGAAACCAGGGGTTTCCTGTATATGACTTATTGTGATGGTCCAAGATAATAAAACCTAAATAGGCATCTTGAAATATTACAAAAGTCCTTTGAATCAGAAGATCCATCTTTTGAGACAGATGTCAATAACTAGTAGACAACTGGTTACATGTATGTGTATGTTTGTCAAATGTCACTGGGATGTACGTTTGAGATATATACATTTTACTACATGTGAGTTATAACTCAATTAAGAACTGTTAACACAAATAAAAAGAAAAAAACAACTACAGTAAGATGCAATTTCTCATTTATCGGATTGGCAAAAACTCAGTTGTTTAACAAAACACTCTGTGAAACTAAAGAAAGCATGTTCCCTCTAATATTGCTAGTGGGAATACAAAGTGATACAACCCCCACAGAAGGGAATTTGGAGATGTATCACAAGATTTCACATGGATTTATCCGGTGACCTAGCAGCTTCATTTATAGAAATTCATCTGAAAACTATATTGGTGAAAGTATAAAAGATATATGCACAAACCTATTCACTGCAGTACCATTTGTAATAGAAAAAGATTAGAGCACAAAACTTCCATCAATAAGTGTTCTTGCCAAAATTAATTGAACTTGAATCTGATCAAGTCCCTAAATATAACTATCAATTTACTGGAAACACAAGAAACAGAAAAATATGTTGAATGGCACCACCAGGATGTAATCTGCCTAATTCAGACTATAAGACAAACAATACAATTTCTTCAAAAAATAAATTACAAAATACAAGAGGATAGAGGAGCAAATCTAAAAAAAAAGTTATAATGTACAGATCATATCTAGAAGCTGATTTAAATAAACTTTAAGACAAAATTTTTGAGATAATCAGGAAAATTTAACACTACATATTTGAAATTATTAAGACAATAACATTTTTAGACATGGTAATAGTATTACAGGATTTTTAAAAATCTTTATTATTTCAGCAATACATGTTGAAATATTTATGAGTGAAATATTATGATGTCTGTGATTTGCTTCAAAACAATCTGGCACAGGGGGTGGTTTGTGGGTAGGAGTATAGAGGAAACAATGGTCAAAAGTTGATCATTGTTGAAGCTGAATGATGTGACATGGAGATTCACTATACCATTCAATCCACTTGTTCATATGTTTATAATTTTCTATAACATTTTTTAAAAGAATTAATGAAGCTTGAGCTGTACAAGAAGTATCTAAGCAAAGATATTCAAATTTAAAAATAATTGTAAAGATCTTTTTAACAGCTAATACACTGGGAATGAACAGTTACACACAATGTAGCAAAATTGGTCTCAGTTTTTAGCCCAACTCTATTATTTGTTTTCAGGTTCAATCTCAGCCTTTGAAAGACTAGATCACTGACTGTCCACTTCAGTCTTATATGGTTGGCATCCAAGAAATTGTGCATGATCAATGACACAGTGATTATATAGATGACCATCACATCTAGCTTGTTAATAATATCAGTAGTATAAATCAGACAGGTAACTATGCATTCTAGATGTAACTTGAAGCAATAATCTCTTTTTGTGCTTTAAATGTTAATATTTTATCATTTTATTTAAATATGTTTATATTTAATATTGCCAGAGAAAAGTGCTGTAATAATTAACAATGATTATTAAAACTGTAAATTACATGTCTAAAAAAAGAGTGCACGTAAATGGTAAAATAAACAGGGAAGTAGGCCAATAACTAATACAAATATTAAGAGAGAATGTGTTAGCTATGAAACATTAAGAATAATAATATGTTCTTTTTGAGCCTACATATTTTTAATTCAAGTAATATATGAAAGAATAACAGAGATACTATTATAATCATAATTCTAGTTAGTGTGGATTGTTTTTTATCTTAGCATTCAGGACATTAAAAAAAAACTTTGAGTTGTATTTAATTTCCATTTATTTAATTCCACTTAAGCCATGAGTCTTTTAAGAAAAAGTCCTATTTGGCAATTGTTCACAACTTACAAGAATAAATTAAAAGCAAAATGTCAACTTGCCACCTTTAAATTAAATTAGAAGGGAAGACTCCAAAAAATAATGTACAACAATATTCCCAATGCATTTTCCTTAATCCAGATATAATAAAAAATGAAAACTGCATGAAGAAAAAAAAGCAAGTGTTAGAAAATGATGAAGTACCTAGGACACATTTTGTTCTCACTAACTGAAATTCAAAACAACAGACATTCCAAAATGCTTTAAAAGGACAATTCCTTATCATCATGAATCTACGGAGACTGAAAATGGAAGCAAAAGCTTGTCAAAATGATTGCTACAGACTGTGAACCGTTTTCATTAGTTAAAGACATGGGATTTTTTTGAGACTTGCCAAGCTATGAATCCCAGGTACACAGTTATTTCTAGAAAAGCTTCTTCCTGAATTACATTCCGCTATGAACAAAAAGGTTACTGATCTTATTTAAAATGCCAGTTGAAAGTGAGCATCTGTTTAACCGCACAAATATGTAAATACAGTGACCAGAGTGGCAATCTAGCAGCTGACAGTGCTGAGAAATTATTGTTCCTGCACTTGATACCAAACTATAAAGACCACAATAATAATTAAAAATCTGAAATATATTGATTCTTTCATAATGAGTCTGTCACCAAAGAGAAATTCACTTTGACAAAATACTGATTTTAACACTCAACCATTCTACATTCAGTCAAAATATCTTTTTTGGTACATCTCGAATGGATGGATGGATGGATAGTATTAGAAATATAAGTGTGTATATATACATACATGAATATTTATCTATTCCAGTACTGACAAGGGTGTAGAGAATACATTTGTTTGGTATCTTCATTAAAACAATACCTTGGGAAAGAAATTTGGTAACAAGTCTCAAAAACACTAAAAAACACTCACATTTTTGATCCAGATGTCCCAGTCATGGGAATTTTTCCTATGAGAGTAGAGGATTCTAAAACATGAAAAGTCTCTATGCTTGAAGTAGCATAATTTCTATTATCACAAAATTGGGTACATCTCAAATATCTAAAAATTGGGGTGGGATAATGCATGCATCATTTTCTCTTCGGAGTACTTGTCACTCCTGTTTTTGCCTAGTTAATTCTTTTGTATTATATTTTTAATTGACATATTGTAATTGTGCATATTTATGGGCACAATTTGATGTTTTGATACATATATATGTTATATAAAAATATACATTAAATCAGGGTATTTAGCACAGCCATCGTCACATGCATTTATCATTTTTTTTGTGGGGAGTATATTCAACAGCCTCTCTTCTGTTTTGTAACATACAATACCTTACTGTTATTCATCCTCACCCTACTGTGCAATAGAACACCAGAACTGATTCTTCCTATCTCATTGTAACTTTGTACTTTATTGGCCTTGAGATCCCAATTCCAATATCCCTTCCTCAGAAAAGCCTTCCCTAACCACTCAGTAAAGATCAAATCCTATTATACACCAGACAGCATGGTTTTTATTGCAGTTTATACTTTGGATAATTTTACTTCCAGGCTTATTTGATAAACACTGACTCCTCTCCCTCCCCCAGCAAACAGTAAATTTCATAAAGGCAAGGGCTGTATTTTGCTTACCATTGTATCTTCAAGGCAAATAGTAGACACATAATAAATATGTACTGGCTTGAACAATTAAATATTTAAAAGATTATGTGACAGACTGTTAGGGATAAAAGTGTACATGATTTCATGTCTATGCTTATCATGGGAAAAATAAAATGTGTAATATGTTTATGTTTATATATACGTGTACAATAAACAGAAGTCAGGAATATGAAAAGTTTTGTTAGGATAATAGTAATATAAGTGACTTTACCACAAAATTTCTTTGAATGTTCCCATAACATTAACTTATTTTAAAGTTATATAAACCATAAATAATGCCCTGGCTTTTAAGTGGTTGCCTTAGTTTGAGGAGATATAGCCCATGAATATATGGTAATCTCTCCAGAATAGAGTATCAAATGTGCTTTGAAATCATAACAATTGCCTTCTATAAAAAAAGATATTAACAATAAAAGGCAAAATGAACAAACCATGAAAATTATGAATACAAACAACATGCAAATTATGTAACAAGTTGCTTCACCTAACCTGTTTTTACTGCAGCCAAGTAATGAAAATACTGTTTTCAATGAACTCTATTATTTCCACAAGAAAAAATCATACTGTGTGAGTAATCCTAAACTATACATGGTCCTAAAATATTGTGCAAAATCACTTGCACATAATCTCGTTTCAAATCTAGCCTAGGTTCACCCTGGCTTGGAACATATCTTTAAGCCAAAAACGGAATTCTAGAAAAGAGAGCACCTGAGGACATATTTGTATAGTGTTGGAGAAGGAGCCTTAATCAGATAATAGTCAGCAGCTGGTAATTACTAACAATTTTTATTCTTCAGATTAAGTTGGAAGTTGTTGAAAGCTAATAAAATAACTGTCTTTCAAAAAATAAAGTTGAATTCAGACCTCAAAGAGTTGTTCTGAACATTAAATGGGTAATGAATGCATGTAAACTATATAATGGTGTCTGAGAGCATTCAATAAATGTTAGCTGCTATTCACTATTATTACTATTTGGGAGTTTCTAACAACTATTTGGAATGTCATTTATTTTCACATTTACATTGTAAATACTTTCTAGCAATTGAATTTTCTAAAACTAGAAAAACACATATACACATAACTTCTAACCTTTAGCTCTGCAGAGGCAGAAGCTAATTTCTTTGCTTCAGTTAATACACGCAATTGTTGATAGTCTACTGGTTTGTACTTGGTGTTTCTCATCTCATTTTTCATATGCAATACCAGATGATCTATTAGGTATAAAAATAGAAAAATGACAAAGAAAGAATATCATGTTATTGGAAGTCAAAATATAATTAGGGCAACATGTCAACTTCAGATCTTATTTTTAAATATTTTTAAGCAAACACAAGAAATAATATATTACAATATTGATAATATATTTGAGGCCTCTATTTCTAGAAATTATTATAATATAGCCCCTTTATTTCTTGCACAACATTACTTCTGAAAGGGTACAGAGGGAATGCTTTCAGCTAAATTAGTACTGTATATTGAAGATTTTAGAAAATTATAATGCCAAGCTACAACGTATGATGACTGTTAACCCATTCTTTTTATTTAAAATGTGATAGACATCAACTGTGAATATTAAGTATCACATCATTATAAATCAAATTATATAAATAGATTTTTCAATCATAGATGCATTTTTAACTTAGAAAAATCAAAATAATTTTAATTAAATTTGAAAAAAGGTTGAAACTGAAAGCCAAAAGTTTAATACATTGAAAAATATTAAAACCATGTAAGATGTTTGAGTAATCTACACCCAAATACATACAATGTCCTAGTCCGGTATGATATGAGCCATTTGGATAAAGCAAAACACAAGCAAGGGTTACTCTAAGTTCAAGTAGCATAAAATATACAATAACTTGAGTAACTCAAACAAAACATGTACTTCCACCTCAATTATATGAATAATTCATCTGTGTCATATAAAGTAATTAGGATTTATTAAGTAAATCATGGATCACATGACTATAGAAAGCTCTCAAATGATTTCAGGCCAATCACAGTGAAAGAAAGCAAGGGTAGGGAGACCTGGCAAGATGGCCAAATAGGAACAGCTCTAGTCTGCAGTGCCCAGCTAGATCAATGCAGAAGGTGGGTGATTTCTGCATTTCCAACTAAGGTACCTGGCTCATCTCACTGGGACTGGTTAGACAGTGGGTGCAGCCCATGGACAGCAAGCCGAAGCACAGTGGGGTGTCACCTCACCCAGGAAGCACAAGGAGTTGGGGAACTTCCTCCCCTAGCCAAGGGAAATCATGAGGGACTGTGACATGAGGAATGGTGCACCCCAGCCCAAATACTATGCTTTTCCCATGGTCTTTGCAACCCACAGACCAGGAGATTCCCTTGAATGCCTATGCCACCAGGGCCCTGGGTTTCAAGCACAAAACCGGGCAGCCATTTCAGCAGACACCGAGCTAGCTGCAGGAGTTTTTTCATACCCTAGTGGTGCCTGGAATGCCAGTGAGACAGAACCGTTCACTCCCCTGGAAAGGGGGCTGAAGCCAGGGAGCCAAGTGGTCTAGCTCTGTGGATCCCACCCACATGGAGCCCAGCAAGCTAAGAACCATTGGCTTGAAATTCCCGCTGCCAGCATAGCAGTCTGAAGTTGACCAGGAATGATTGAGCTTGGTGGGGGTAGGGGTGTCTACCATTACTGAGGCTTGAGTAGGTGATTTCCCTCTCACAGTGTAAACAAAGCCACAGGGAAGTTCCAACTGGGCAGAGCCCTCTGCAGCTCAGCAAAGCTGCTGTAGACAGACTACCTCTCTAGATTCCTCCTCTCTGGGCAGGGCATCTCTGAAAAATAGGCAGCAGCCTCAGTCAGGGGCTTATAGATAAAACTCCCATCACCCTGAGACAGAGCACCTGGAGGAAGGGGCGAGCGGCTGTGAGTGCAGCTTCACCAAACTTAGACTTCCCTGCCTGTCAGCTCCTTGCAGCGGATCTCCAAGCACAGTGTTCGAGCTCTGCTAGGGGTGAGACTGCCTCCTCAACTGGGTCCCTGACCCCCATGTCTTCTGACTGGGACACACCTCCCAGAAGGGGCAGACAGACACCTCATACAGGAGAGCTCCAGCTGGCATCTGGCGGGTGCCCCTCTGGGACAAAGCTTCCAGAGGAAGGAACAGGCAGCAACCTTTGCTGTTCTGCAGCCTCCACTGGTGATACCCAGGTAAACAGGGTGTGGAGTGGACCTCCAGCAAACTCCAGCAGACCTGCAGCAGAGGGGTCTGACTGTTAGAAGGAAAACTAATGAACAGAAAGGAATAGCATCAACATCAACAAAAAAGAAACCCCAGCCAAAGGTCACCAACATCAAAGACCAAAAATAGATAAATCCACAAAGGTGGGGAGAAGCCAGTGCCAAAAGGCTGAAAATTCCAAAAACCAGAATGCCTCTTCCCCTCCAAAGGATCACAACACCTCACCAGCAAGGGAACAAAACTGGATGGAAAATGAATTTGACAAATTGACAGAAGTAGGTTTCAGAAGATGGGTAATAACAAACTCCCCCAAGCTAAAGGAGCATGTTCTAACCTCATTCAACGAAGCTAAGAACCTTGAAAAAAATTAGTCAAACTGCTAACTAGAATAACCAGTTTAGAGAAGAACATAAATGATCTGATGGAGCTGAAAAACACAGCACAAGAACTTCATGAAGCATACACAAGTATCAACAGCTAAATGGATCAAGCAGAAAGAAGGATATCAGAGGTTGAATATCAACTTAATGAAATAAAATGTGAAGATAAGATTAGAGAAAAGAGAATGAAAAGGAACAAACAAAGCCACCAAGAAATATGGGACTATGTGAAAAGACCAAACCTATGTTTGATTGGTGTACCTGAAAGTGACAGAGAGAATGGAACCAAGTTGGAAAACACTCTTCAGGATGTTATCCAGGAGAACTTCCCCAACCAAGTAAGACAGGCCAACACTCAAATTCAGGAAATACAGACAACAACACAAAGATACTCCTCCAGAAGAGCAACCCCAAGACACATAATCGTCAGATTCACCAAGGTTGAAATGAAGGAAAAAATGTTAAGGGCAGCCAGAGAGAAAGGTTCAGTTACCCACAAAGGGAAGCCCATCAGACTAACAGTTGATCTCTCTGCAGAAACCCTACAAGCCAGAAGACAGTGGGGGCCAATATTCAACATTCTTAAAGAAAAGATTTTCAACCCAGAATTTCATATCCGGCCAAACTAAGCTTCATAAATGAAGGAGAAATAAAATCCTTTACAGACGAGCAAATGCTGAGAGATTTTGTCACCACCAGGACTGCCTTACAAGAGCTCCTGAAGGAAGCACTAAATACAGAAAGGAACAACTGGTACCAGCCACTGCAAAAACATACCAAATTGTAAAGACCATCGGCACTATGAAGAAACTGCATCAACTAACAGACCAAATAACCAGTTAGCATCATGATGACAGGATCAAATTCACACATAACAATACTAACCTTAAATGTAAATGGGCTAAATGCCCCCAGTTAAAAACACAGACTGACAAACTGAATAAAGAGTCAAGACCCAACAGTGTGCTCTATTCAGGAGATCCATCTCATATGCAAAGATACACACAGGCCCAAAATAAAGGGATGGAGGAATATTTACCAAGCAAATGGAAAGCAAAAGAAAAAAAAAAAGCAGGGGTTGCAATCCTAGTCTCTGACATAACAGATTTTAAACCAACAAAGATCAAAAGAGACAAAGAAGGGCATTACATAATGCTAAAGAGATCAAAGCAACAAGAAGAGCTAACTATCCTACATATATATGCACCCAATACAGATTCATAAAGCAAGTTCTTAGAGACCTACAAAGAGACAGACTCCCACGCAATAATAATGGGAGACTTTAACACCCCACAGTCAATATTAGACAGATCAACAAGACAGAAAATTAAGGATATTCAGGACTTGAACTCAGCTCTGGACCAAGCAGACCTAATAGACAGCTACGGAACTCTCCACCCCAAATCAACAGAATATACATTCTTCTCAGCACCACATCACACTTACTTTAAAATTGACCACAGAGTTGGAAGTAAAACACTCCTCAGCAAATGTAAAAGAATGGATATCATAACAGTCTCTTAGATCACAGTGCAATCAAATTAGAACTCAGGATTAAGATACTCACTCAAAACTACACAACTACATGGAAACTGAACAACCTGCTCCTGAATGACTACTGGGTAAGTAACAAAATTAAGGCAGAAATAAATAAGTTCTTTGAAACCAATGAGAACAAAGACACAATGTACCAGAATCTCTGGGACACATTTAAAGCAGTGTTTAGAGGGAAATTTATCTCACTAAATGCCCACAAGAGAAAGCATGGAGAAGATCTAAAATTGACACCCTAATATCACAATTAAAAGAACTAGAGAAGCAAGAGCAAACACATTCAAAAGCTAGCAGAAGACAAGAAATAACTAAGATCAGAGCAGAAATGAAGGAGCTAGAGACAAGAAAAACCCTTCAAAAAAATCCATGAATGCAGGAGCTGGTTTTTTGAAAAAACTAACAAAATAGACCGCTAGCCAGACTAATAAAGAAGAAAAAAGAGGAGAATCAAATAGACACAATAAAAATTGATAAAGGGTATATCACCAATGATCCCACAGAAATACAAACTACCATCAGAGAATACTATAAATACCTCTATGCAAATGAACTAGAAAATCTAGAAGAAATGTATAAATTCCTGGACACATACACCCTTCCAAGTCGAAACCAGGAGGAAGTTGAAAAGTTCTGAAATTGAGGCAGTAATTAATAGCTTGCAAACCAAAAAAAGTCCAAGACCAGATGGATTCACGGCTGAATTCTACAAAGGTACAAAGAGGAACTGGTACCATTCCTTCTGAAACTATTCCAAATGATAAAAAAGAGGGAATCCTCCCTAACTCATTTTATAAGGCCATCATCATCCTGATAGCGAAACCTGGCAGAGACTCAACAAAAAAATAAAATTTCAGGCCAATATCCCTGATGAAAATCAATGCAAAAATCCTCGATAAAATACTGGCAACCGAATCCAGCAGCACGTCAAAAAGCTTATCCACCACGATCAAGTTAGCTTCATTCCAGGGATGCAAGGCTGGTTCAACAAAATGCAAATCAATAAACATAATTCATCACATAAACAGAACCAATGACAAAAACCACGTGATTATCGCAATAGATGCAGAAAAGGCTTTTGATAAAATTCAACAGCCCTTCATGCTAAAGCTCTCCATAAACTAGGTATTGCTGGAACAGATCTCAAAATAATTAGAGCTATTTATGATAAACCCACAACCAATATCATACTGAATGGGCAAAAACTGGAAGCATTCCCTTTTAAAGCCGGCACAAGACAAGGATGCCCTCTCTCACCACTCCACTTCAACATAGTATTGGAAGTTCTGGCCAGGGCAGTCAGGCAAGAGAAAGAAATAAAGGGTATTCAAATAGGAAGAGAGGAAGTTAAATTGTCTCTGTTTGCAGATGACATGATTGTATATTTAGAAAACACCATCATCTCAGTCCAAAATCTCCTTAAGCTGATAAGCAACTTCAGCAAAGTCTCAGGATACAAAATCAATGTGCAAAAGTCACAGGCATTCCTATACACCAATAATAGAGCACAAAATCATGAGTGAACTCCCATTCACAATTGCTACAAAGAGAGTAAAACACCTAGGAATACAACTTACAAGTGATGTGAAGGGCCTCTTCACAGAGAACTACAAACCACTACTCAAGGAAATAAGAGAGGACACAAACAAATGGAAAAATAGTCCATGCTCATGGATAGGAAGAATAAATATTGTGAAAATGGCCATGCTGCCCAAAGTAATTTATAGATTTAATGTTATCCCTATCAAGCTACCATTTACTTTCTTCACAGAATCAGAAAAAAATACTTTAAACTATTATGGAACCAAAAAAGAGCCCGCACAGCCAAGACAATGCTGGGCAAGAACAACAAAGCTGCAGGCATCATGCTACCTGACTTTGAACTATACTACAAGGCTACAGTAACCAAAACAGCATGGTACTGGTACCAAAAAAGATATGTAGACCAACAGAACAGACCAGAGGCCTCAGAAATAAAGCCACACATCTAAAGCCATCTGATCTTTGAAAAATCTGAAAAAACAAGCAAATGGGGAAAGGATTCCCTATTTAATAAATAGTGTTGGGAAAATTGGCTAGCCATATGCAGAAAACTGAAACTGGATCTCTTCCTTACACTTTATACAAAAATTAACTCAAGATGGATTAAAGACTTAAATGTAATACCTAAAACCATAACAATCCTAGAAGAAAACCTAGGCAATACCATTCAGGACATAGGCATGGGCAAAGACTTCATGACTACAACACCAAAAGCAATGGCAACAAAAGCCAAAATTGACAAATGGGATCTAATCAAAATATAGAGCTTCTGCATAGCAAAAGAAACTATCATCAGAGTGCACAGGCAACCTACAGAATGGGAGAAAAATTTTGCAATTTATCCATCTGACAAAGGGCTAATATCCAGAATCAATGAAGAACTTAAACAAATTTACAAGAAAAAAACAACCTCATCAAAAAGTGGGTGAAGGACATGAACAGACATTTCTCAAAAGAAGACATTTATGCAGCCAACAAACATATGAAAAAAAAAAAAAGCTCATCATCTCTGGTCATTAGAGAAATACAAATCAAAACCACAGTGAGATACCATCTCATGCCAGTTAGAATAGTGATCATTAAAAAGTCAGGAAACAACACATGCTGGAGAAGATGTGGAGAAATAGGAACACGTTTACACTGTTAGTGGGACTGTAATTAGTTCAAACATTGTGGAACACAGTGTGGCGATTCCTCAAGGATCTAGAACCAGAAATACCATTTGATTCAGCAATCCCATACCTATATATACGGTATATACCTAGAGGATTATAAATCATTCTACTATAAAGACACATGCACATGTATGTTTATTGCGGCACTGTTCACAATAGCAAATACTTGGAACCAACCCAAATTCTCATCAATGATAGACTGGTTGAAGAAAATGTGCCACATATACACCATGGAATGCTAAGCAGCCATAAAAAAGGATGAGTTCATGTCCTTTGCAGGGATATGGATGAAGCTGGAAACCATCACTCTCAGCAAACTAACACAAGAACAGCAAACCAAACACTACATGTTCTCACTCATAAGTGGTAGTTGAACAATAAGAACAAGAACACATGGACACAGGGAGGGGAACATCACACACTGGGGCCTGTTGGGGACTGGGGGGCTAGGGGAGGGATAGCATTAAGAGATATACCTAATGTAGAGGATGGGTTGCTGGGCGCAGCAAACCACCATGGCATATGTATACCTATGTAACAAACCTGCACGTTCTGTACATGTTCCCCAGAACTTAAAGGAGGAGGAGGAGGAGGAAGAAGAAGAAGAAGAAGAGGAGGAGGAGGAGGAGGAGGAGAAGGAGAAGGAGGAGAAGGAGAAGGAGGAGAAGAAGAAGGAGAAGAAAGAAGAAGAAGGAGAAGAAGGAAGAAGAAGGAGAAGAAAGAAGAAGAAGGAGGAGAAGAAAGAAGAAGGAGGAGAAGAAAGAAGAAGAAGGAGGAGAAGAAAGAAGAAGGAGGAGAAGAAAGAAGAAGAAGGAGGAGAAGAAAGAAGAAGAAGGAGGAGAAGAAAGAAGAAGAAGGAGGAGAAGAAAGAAGAAGAAGGAGGAGAAGAAGAAAGAAGAAGGAGAAGAAGACAAAAGAAGAAGAAGAGGAAGGGGAAGGGGAAGGGGGAGAAGGAGAAGGAGGAGGAGGAGGAGGAGGAGAAGGAGAAGAAGGAGAAAAAGGAGAAGAAGGAGAAGGAGAAGGAGAAGAAGGAGAAGAAGGAGAAGAAGGAGAAGGAGAAGGAGAAGGAGAAGAAGGAGAAGGAGAAGGAGAAGGAGAAGGAGGAGAAGGCGGCAAGGGTATCCTGACCACTGTTGAGGATTAAAACAAACCCATTGTAAGGAACTGGCCAGTCATTCAACGTAACCAGAAAGTAAGCTTTCCATTATTTAAATATTTGAAAAATCAACATTCCAATTGTATATCATTTCAAAAGTACATAATCCAGTGCAAATAATAAAACAGAGTTGGAAGTAGGAAAAATACCTGAGCTATCATTTCTCTGAATTGTCATGAATGGTCGGTCTCTTTGATTCATTTTTTCCATATCTGTTAAGGAAACAAGAGAGAACTAAAATTTCATAATATTATTTTATAAATGTTTTTAAAGCTGTGTTACTTGAAGTATTTTTAAAAGTAAGACCCAGGACTGGGTGCCATAATGCTTTTTATTTTATTAAAATGTGCTTTTCTTGCCCCTAGAAGCCTCCCTCCATTAGTGTTTTTCTGTGCCTTTCTTGTTCTTGGTCCACTCTTTCCTATTTTTTCCCTCTTAATTCTCCCCTGCTGGATTGTTCCAGTGACTGATAAAAATTTTGTTATTAGAAAGTTGTTATGTCTTTTATTTTGTGTTCCTGGGAGGAAAGAAATTACCTAAATTGAAGAATAAATTATTCACTACTTCTATTACAACTATTATCCACTTTTGATAGATATAGAGATGCAGGGACACGGAGCAAGATGGCCGAATAGGAACAGCTCCAGCCTCCAGTTCCCAGCGCAAGCGACACAGAAGATGGGTGATTTCTGCATTTTCAACTGAGGTACCGGGTTCATCTCAATGGCGAGTGCCGGACAATCGGTGCTGGTCAGCTGCTGCAGCCCGACCAGCAAGAGCTGAAGGAGGGCGAGGCATTGCCTCACCTCGGAAGTGCAAGGGGGAAGGGAATCCCTTTTCCCAGCCAAGGGACAATGAGACATACAACACCTGGAAAATCGGGTAACTCCCACCCTAATACTGCGCTTTACCAAGGGTCTTAGCAAACGGCACTCCAGGAGATTATATCCCACACCTGGCCCAGAGGGTCCCACACCCACGGAGCCTCCCTCATTGCTAGCACAGCAATCTGAGATCTAACTGCAAGGCAGCAGCGAGGCCGGGGGATGGGCACCGGCCATTGCTGAGGCTTAAGTAGGTAAACAAAGCCGCCAGGAAGCTCAAACTGGGTGGAGCCCATCGCAGCTCAAGGAGACCTGCCTGACTCTGTAGACTCCACCTCTGGGGACAGGGCATAGCTAAACAAAAAGCAGCAGAAACCTCTGCAGATATAAATGACCCTGTCTGGCAGCTTTGAAGACAGTAGTGGATCTCCCGGCATGGAGGTTAAGATCTGAGAACGGACAGACTTCCTGCTCAAGTGGGTCCCTGACCCCTGAGTAGCCTAACTGGGAGATATCCCCCACTAGGTGCAGACTGACACCTCACACCTCACACGGCAGGGTACACCCCTGAGATGAAGCTTTCAGAGCAAGAATCAGAGAGCAACTCTTGCTGTTCAGCAATATTCTATCTTCTGCAGCCTCCACTGCTGATACCAGGCAAACAGGGTCTGGAGTGGACCTCAAGCAGTCTCCAACAGACCTACAGCTGAGGGTCCTGACTGTTAGAAGGAAAACTAACAGAAAGGACACCCACACCAAAACCCCATCAGTAAGTCACCATCTTCAAAGATCAAAGGCAGATAAAACCACAAAGATGGGGAAAAAGCAGGGTAGAAAAGCTGGAAATTCAAAAAATCAGAGCACATCTCCCCTTTCAAAGTAACACAGCTCATCGCCAGCAATGGATCAAAGC
Organism: Macaca fascicularis; assembly: GCF_037993035.2. Lineage (NCBI taxonomy): Eukaryota > Metazoa > Chordata > Mammalia > Primates > Cercopithecidae > Macaca > Macaca fascicularis. The sequence goes on from NC_088386.1 coordinate 53,832,651, forward strand.
TGGATGGAGAATGACTTTGAAGAGCTGAGAGAAGAAGGCTTCAGTCGATCAAACTTCTCAGAGCTAAAGGAGGAACTATGTACCCAGCACAAAGAAATTAATATTGAAAAAAGAATGGAAGAATGGATAACTAGAATAATCAATGCAGAGAAGGCCATAAACGAACTGATAGGGATAAAAACCCTGACACAAGAAATACATGACAAATGCACAAGCTTCAACAACCGACTCGATCAACTGGAAGAAAGAGTATCAATGATTGAAGATCAAATGAATGAAATGAAGTGAGAAGAGAAGTCTAGAGAAAAAAGAGGAAAAAGAAATGAACAAAGCCTCCAAGAAATATGGGATTATGTAAAAAGACCAAATCTACATCTGATTGGGGTGCCTGAAAGTGACAGGGAAAATGGAACCAAGTTGGAAAACATTCTGCAGGATATTATTCAGGAGAATTTCCCCAACCTAGTCAGGCAGGCCAACATTCAAATTCAGGAAATACAGACGACAACAGAAAGATACTCCTCGAGAAGAGCAACTCCAAGACACATAATTGTCAGATTCACCAAAGTTGAAATGAAGGAAAAAATGTCAAGGGCAGCCAGAGAGAAAGGTGGGGTTACCCACAAAGGGAAGCCCACCAGACTAACAGCAGATCTCTTGGCAGAAACTCTACAAGCCAGAAGAGAGTGGGAGCCAATATTCAACATTCTTAAAGAAAAGAATTTTCAACCCAGAATTTCATATCCAGCCAAACTAACTTTCATAAGTGAAGGAGAAATAAAATCCTTTACAGACAAGCAAATTCTTAGAGATTTTGTCACTACCAGGCCTGCCCTACAAGAGCTCCTGAAGGAAGCACTAAACATGGAAAGGAACAACCGGTACCAGCCATTGCAAAAACATGCCAAAACATAAAGACCATTGATGCTAGGAAGAAACTGCATCAACTAACGAGCAAAATAACCACCTAATAACACAATGACAGGATCAAGTTCACACATAACAACATTAACCTTAAATGTAAGTGGACTAAATGGTCTAATTAAAAGACACAGACTGGCAAATTGGATAAAGAGTCAAGATCCATCAGTTTGCTGTAATCAGGATACCCATCTCACATGCAGAGACATACATAGGCTCAAAATAAAGGGATGGAGGAAGATCTACCAAGCAAACGGAGAACAAAAAAAAAGCAGGGGTTGCAATCCTAGTCTCTCATAAAACAGACTTTAAACCAACAAAGATCAAAAGAGACAAAGAAGGCCATTTCATAATGGTAAAGGGATCAATTCAACAAGAAGAGCTAACTATACTAAATATATATGCACCCAATACAGGAGCACCCAGATTCATAAAGCAAGTCCTTAGAGACTTACAAAGAGACTTAGACTCCCATACAATAATAATGGGAGACTTCAAAACCCCACTGTCAACATTAGGCAGATCAACGAGACAGAAAGTTAACAAGGATATCCAGGAAGTGAATTCAACTCTGCACCGAGCGGACCTAATAGACATCTACAGAACTCTCCACCCCAAATCAACAGAATATACATCCTTCTTAGCACCACATCGCACTTATTCCAAAATTGACCACATAGTTGGAAGTAAAGCACTCCTCAGCAAATGTAACAGAACAGAAATTATAACAAACTGTCTCTCAGACCACAGTGCAATCAAACTAGAACTCAGGACTAAGAAACTCAATCAAAACTGCTAGACTACATGGAAACTGAACAACTTCCTCCTGAATGACTACTGGGTATATAACAAAATGAAGGCAGAAATAAAGATGTTCTTTGAAACCCATGAGAACAAAGATACGACATACCAGAATCTCTGGGACACATTTAAAGTAGTGTGTAGAGGGAAATTTATAGCACTAAATACCCAAAAGAGAAGGCAGGAAAGATCTAAAATCGATGCCCTAACATCACAATTAAAACAACTAGAGAAACAAGAGGAAACACATTCAAAAGCTAGCAGAAGGCAAGAAATAACTAAGATCGGAGCAGAACTGAAGGAGATAGAGACACACAAAAAACCCTCCAAATACTCAATGAATCCAGGAGTTGGTTTTTTGAAAAGATCAACAAAATTGATAGACTGCTACCAAGACTAATAAAGAAGAAAAGAGAGAAGAATCAAATAGATGCAATAAAAATTGATAAAGGGGATATCACCACTGACCCCACAGAAATACAAACTACCATCAGAGAATACTATAAACACCTCTACGCAGATAAACTAGAAGACCTAGAGGAAATGGATAATTTCCTGGACACATACACTTTCCCAAGACTAAACCAGGAAGAAGTTGAATCCCTGAACAGGCCAATTGCAGGCTCTGAAATTGAGGCAATAATTAATAGCTTACCAACCAAAAAAAGTCCAGGACCAGACGGATTCACAGCCAGATTCTACCAGAGGTACAAGAAGGAGCTGGTACTATTCCTTCTGAAACTATTCCAATCAATAGAAAAAGAGGGAATCCCCCCTAACTCATTTTATGAGGCCAACATCATCCCGATACCAAAGCTTGGCAGAGACACAACCAAAAAAGAGAATTTTAGACCAATATCCCTGATGAACATCGATGCAAAAATCCTCAATAAAATACTGGCAAACCGAATCCAGCAGCACATCAAAAAGCTTATCCACCATGATCAAGTGGGCTTCATCCCTGGGATGCAAGGCTGGTTCAACATATGCAAATCAATAAACATAATCCAGCATATAAACAGAACCAAAGACAAAAACCACACGATTATCTCAATAGATGCAGAAAAGGTCTTTGACAAAATTCAATAGCCTTTCATGCTAAAAACTCTCAATAAATTTGGTATTGATGGAATGTATCTCAAAATAATAGGAGCTATTTATGACAAACCCACAGCCAATATCATACTGAATGGGCAAAAACTGGAAGCATTCCCTTTAAAAACTGGCACAAGACAGGGATGCCCTCTCTCACCACTCCTATTCAATAGTGTTGGAAGTTCTGGCTAGGGCAATCAGGCAAGAGAAAGAAATCAAGGGTATTCAGTTAGGAAAAGAAGAAGTCAAATTTTCCCTGTTTGCAGATGACATGATTATATATTTAGCAAACCCCATCATCTCAGCCCAAAATCTCCTTAAGCTGATAAGCAACTTCACCAAAGTCTCAGGATACAAAATCAATGTGCAAAAATCACAAGCATTCTTAAACACCAGTAACAGTCAGAGAGCCAAATCATGAATGAACTTCCATTTACAATAGCTTCAAAGAGAATAAAATACCTAGGAATCCAATTTTCAAGGGATGTAAAGGACCTCTTCAAGGAGAACTACAAAGCACTGCTCAGTGAAATAAAAGAGGACACAAACAAATAGAAGAACATACCATGCTCATGGACAGGAAGAATCAATATAGTGAAAATGGCCATACTGCCCAAGGTAATTTATAGATTCAATGCCATCCCCATCAAGCTACCAATGACTTTCTTCACAGAATTGGAAAAAACTGCTTTAAAGTTCATATGGAACCAAAAAAGAGCCTGCATTGCCAAGACAATCCTAAGTCAAAAGAACAAAGCTGGAGGCATCACGCTACCTGACCTCAAACTATACTACAAGTCTACAGTAACCAAAACAGCATGGTACTGGTACCAAAACAGAGATATAGACCAATGGAACAGAACAGAGCCCTCAGAAATAATACCACACATCTACAGCCATCTGATCTTTGACAAACCTGAGAAAAACAAGAAATGGGGAAAGGATTCCCTATTTAATAAATGGTGCTGGGAAAATTGGCTAGCCATAAGTAGAAAGCTGAAACTGGATCCTTTCCTTACTCCTTATATGAAAATTAATTCAGGATGGATTAGAGACTTAAATGTTAGACCTAACACCATAAAAACCCTAGAAGAAAACCTAGGTAGTACCATTCAGGACATAGGCATGGGCAAGGACTTCATGTCTAAAACACCAAAAGCAATGGCAACAAAAGCCAAAACTGACAAATGGGATCTAATTAAACTAAAGAGCTTCTGTTCAGCAAAAGAAACTACCATCAGAGTGAACAGGCAACCTACAGAATGGGAGAAAATTTTTGCAATCTACTCATCTGACAAAGGGCTAATATCCAGAACCTACAAAGAACTCAAGCAAATTTACAAGAAAAAAACAAACAACCCCATCAAAAAGTGGGCAAAGGATATGAACAGACAGTTCTCAAAAGAAAACATTCATACAGCCAACAGACACATGAAAAAATGCTTGTCATCACTGGCTATCAGAGAAATGCAAATCAAAACCACAATGAGATACCATCTCACACCAGTTAGAATGACGATCATTAAAATTCAGGAAACAACAGGTGCTGGAGAGGATGTGGAGAAATAGGAACACTTTTACACTGTTGGTGGGATTGTAAACTAGTTCAACCATTATGGAAAACAGTATGGCGATTCCTCAAGGATCTAGAACTAGAAGTACCATATGACCCAGCCATCCCATTACTGGGTATATACCCAAAGGATTATAAGTCATGCTGCTATAAAGACACATGCACATGTATGTTTACTGCGGCATTATTCACAATAGCAAAGACTTGGAACCAACCCAAATGTCCATCAGTGACAGACTGGATTAAGAAAATGTGGCTCATATACACCATGGAATACTATGCAGACATAAAAGAGGATGAGTTCGTGTCCTTTGTAGGGACATGGATGCAGCTGGAAACCATCATTCTCAGCAAACTATTGCAAGAACAGAAAACCAAACACGGCATGTTCTCACTCATAGGTGGGAATTAAACAATGAGATCATTTGGACATAGGAAGGGGAACATCACACACCAGGGTCTATTATGGGGAGGGGGAGGGGGGAGGGATGGCACTGGGAGTTATACCTGATATAAATGACGAGTTGATGGGTGCTGATGAGTTGATGGGTGCAGCACACCAACATGGCACATGTATACATATGTAACAAACCTGCATATCGTGCACATGTACTCTAGAACTCAAAGTATATTAAAAAAAAAAGATTTGAACAAGTAATTCATGAAAAAAGACACCCAAATAGCCAATAAACATATAAAAGACAAAAAAAAAAAAAAAGAGAAAGATATAGAGATGCACCAGCCAGATCAAAGGACTCACTGCCTTGCTGTGGGAATGCAGTCTGCAGATAGCCTCCAGCATCACCCACTTCAGGGTAGGACTCAGCTGCAGAGAAAAGCCTTGGCCAAAGGCATATGCTTTCTGGGGCAGCCCATACCAAGTGACTGAACAAGGCAGGGGTGTAAGGCTATTTGGGCCCAATGTAGGACACTCTGATATGTAATATTTGCTCCAGAGCTTTCTGCCACGCTGGCCTAGAGTTTGTTGGACCTGCATTGAAGTTGTTGTCTTCATCTGTCCAATCCCACTTCCTTCTTCTCCCTTTCACAGGTATAGATGCCTGCTAAACATCTTCCACTCCACACTCTTCAGGTGGCTCTTTAAATAACAGCACTCACTTTTCAAAAGTTTGTGTTCCATATCCACTACGTTGAACTACCCATGTCTAGTGGCCCTTTCAGTAACCTAAACCTTCTTAAATGGAGGAGAAGATAGTTAAGGTCCATGACTTTTGGAAACTCCCCAAGAATTCCTAAGTGCTTACTATAGCCTCCCTGTCAATACCATAGCCCTCCCATTTATTTTAATCTGCTTTAAGAGTATAATCTACAGACAGGAGTGGCAAATGTAAATGCATTCAGCAGCCATCAGTAAGTTAAAGGAGAGAAATGACAAGGAGCAAGACCATAGGAGTGGCAGAAAATATGAAAAACTGAAGAGCATTCCACACCCAAAGATAATCAAATATACCTATTTCCTTTTCAAATATACCAGACAAAGCAAGCCTCCAGAAATAAATCTATGCTGGTTTGTCAGCTCAGGCCTATTGCATCCCCTCCCTAGTTTTCATTTAATTCTGCCACCCATAGCTTAGCTGTCCAAGTTTGCCATCTTTATCTCATAGGAGACCTCCCCTGTCCTCTTATTGTTCAGTTGTATAGTTTTCTTTCATTGGACAGCCAGCCCCTTTAGATTTAGGCCTCATTTTTCTTGGCATTGAGACTCAAACATTGAGGTTCTGAAACAAAATAGGGTTTTGCAGATTCCCTTTTGGCTACCTTGGTCTAACCCTCCCTAACTTGTTCCTCCTGGTTTTCAGAAGAAAACCATGCAAGCCATAAAATGTTTCTCACCATCTCTATATACTTCAAATTTTAATTATGGCCATAAGAAATCTGACATTAGAATATATTCTGGAAATCAAAGTTGTAGCCAAATCTGTCTTCATGAACTGGAAACCTCATTTGGTTCCAACTATTTAGAAGACCAAGTGGAAATACTTCCTGACCTGCATACTCTAATCTTTATATATAAATCACGTATAATTTATACTTGCCTTCCAAAAATGTTGAGGGCCTGTGAACTAAAGAGTTACTAAGCTGAGGTATTATAAAACTGATTTCATTGTAATGTTTCTTACATGAGAGAAATGATTAGACATTCAGATTTAGAATCTGCAAAGTTCACAAGTAATTTACTTAGTTCAGGTCTCATTTTAGCACTTGAGATGATTGAGGCTCACAAAAATGACCAAAATTATACACCTAAGTCAGTAGCAGAACTTTCAGTTTCAAAATCTCACATTATAATACAAAAATCTCTGAAAATGAAGGTTTATTTCATAATTAATATGGTGGCCAAACCCAACCTGAGCTGCAATCATTTGGTGGCAAACCTGACCCAAACTGAAGTTTACACTATTAATGTGAACCTTCATACATTTATGTAAAAATATTAATCTGTTTAATTATGGGATGATGCCGGTGCCCCAATGGGGTTTCAAAAAATAATGGGCATATGTTCTTTATCCCATTTCTAAAAATCTGAAAAACCTAAAAAATATCTAGCTCCACATATTTCAGATAAGGGATTTATGAAACTGTATTAAAACGAATATTTCCTGATTCCCAAACAAGTATACATCATCCAGACAATTTCAATTTTATGCTTACTAGTGAGAAATTCAAAGTGGCTACTTCAGCCTGCAGTTAAAATGCTTTTGGCTGAGTAACTGCTACTTGAACAGAATTTTTTATGTTAAATAACTTAAGAACAGTTAGTTTTAGAAATTATTCCATATTCACATTATATGACAGTTTAGAAACTGCTTATGAATGTTATCAAAATGTTAAAGCTTTCAGATCTACTCAATTATGGAAAATATTTTTGTAAGAAATTTCTTATAGCATAGGAAGAACACTTTGATATATAATAGAATGACAGTGTCACAATAGCCAGAAGGTTGAAAAACATTTTAGCAAAAAGTTAATTATTACAGAGTTGACGGAGAATCTAAACTTTTGTAAAATAGATAAATAAATGAAGCCATTTACTTGTCTATTTATGACCAGTCTCTACAGGGAAAATCAGGACTTCTTTAGAGATGTGAAAAAATGAGAGACATCATTTATATAAGGAGGCAGGTTTTTAACACTGTTAATATTCTTATTCTTCTCTTTTCTGAGAAAATCTTTTTTTAATACACTGAGGAAGGAAAAAGTCAATTTTATTTAGGCTTAAGGTTGTACTACATAGGGATAGCTTGTAAACTCTAAACTGATTATAAATATTTAGACTAGTCAACCACCCCATGACAGTGAGTTTTCCACAGTGGGGATTCGGCCAGGCGAAATGATGTTAAAAACAATACCAATATGTAGAAATAGTATTGTTTTGGCTATACGGGCTCTTCTTTTGTTCCATATGAAGTTTAAAGTAGTTTTTTTTTTTTCTAATTCTGTGAAGAATTCAATGGTAGTTTAATGGGAATAGCGTTGAATCTATAAATTACTTCGGGCAGTATGGCCATTTTCACGATATTGATTCCTCCTACCCATGAGCATGGAATGTTTTTCCATTTGTTTGTGTCCTCTCTTATTTCCTTGAGCAGTGGTTTGTAGTTCTCCTTGAAGAGGTCCTTCAATTCCATGGTTAGCTGTATTCCTGGTATTTTATTCTCTTTGTAGCAATTGTGAATGGGAGTTTATTCATGATTTGGCTCTCTGCTTGTCTATTGTTGGTATATAGGAATGCTTGTGATTTTTGCAAATGATTTTATATTCTGAGACTTTGCTGAAGTTGCTTATCAACTTAAGAAGCTTTTGGGCTGAGACAGTGGGGTTTTCTAGATATAGGATCATGTCATCTGCACACACAGACAGTTTTACTTCCTTTCTTCCTATTTGAATACTCTTTATTTCTTTATATATTTCTCATGCCTGATTGCCCTGGTCAGAACTTCCAATACTATGTTGAACAGGAATGGTGGGAGAGGGCATCCTTGTCTTGTGCCAGTTTTCCAGAGGAATTCTTCCAGCTTTTGCCCATTCAGTATGATATTAGCTATGGGTTTGTCATAAATGGCTCTTACTATTTTAAGGTATGTTTCATCAATACATAGTTTGTTAAGAGTTTTTAACATGGATGGATGTTGAATTTTATCGAAGGCCTTTTCTGTGTCTGTTGAGATAATCATCCGGTTTTGTCTTTAGTTCTGTTTATGTGATGAATTACGTTTATTAATTCGTTGAACCAGTCTTTCATCCTGGGGCTGAAGCCAACTTGATCGTGGTGGATAAGCTTTTTGATGTGCTGCTGCATTCAGTTTGCCAGTATTTTATTGAGGATTTTTGTATCAATATTCATCAGGGATACTGGCCTGAGGATGGCCTATCAGGGGGTTAGTAGAGGGAGAGTATCAGGATAGATAGCTAACGCAAGTGGGGCTTAATACCTAGGTGATGGGTTGATACGTGCAGCAAACTGTACGTACATCACACAATTACCTATGTAACAAACCTGCATGTCCGGCACACATATCCTGGCACTTAAAATAAAATAAAATTAAATTTTAAAAATATATACATGTAGAAACATCTTGGATGTGGTATCAAATTATTGTAAAAAATTAATTTATCAATAATAAAAGTTGGCCATGATATTGATTATAAAACAAACCTTCATTTTTAGAGATTCTTGTATTATAATGAAAGATTTTGAAACTAAAGTTCTTTTGCTACTGACTAGGTACCGATCTTGGACATTTTCTTATGAAAGATCCCATAACATTTTAAGTGTTTTCGTTCAAATATTATGGCCAAAGTCCAGCTGAAGCAGTATTTTTCTAACATCCAGAATTCATTTTTAAATTTTAAGCAGAATGTTACATATCACTTTTATTATAAAACATTATGCACTGTAGTTTGTGTAAGATAAATTTATTGTCCTGAAAAAACTAATGGAACCAAAAGATGTACTATTAGAACTAATATAAATGGTTAAACAAAGTACTCAGTCACATAATAAATATGACCAATTCAAATATAATGTGAAAGATCTCACTCAAAACAAAAAACAAAATATCTAGGAACAAACTGTATAAGAAGTTTGTAGGACATATACTGTGAAAAAAGTATCAAACTTAATTACAGGAAATTAAAAAACATTGAACAGAAAGAAACTAGTCTAATTCTGCATATCAAATATTTAACTTTGGCAATTTCTGGGTAGTAGGATTATATTTAATTTTGATTACTACTTTATGCTTGAGCATAATTTCTAAATTTTTCTTATTTTATAGGAAGAAAAAACAACACAGTTTTAAAAGTACTAAGCAGAGGCAATAGTTATTTTACTATATTCTGGAAAAACACTACCATGGTATACCTATTTTACCAATTAAAAAATAAACTGGATTTCGTGACATCAAGAATCCTTTAAGATATAAACATATGTAAGTGTAATTCATGATACTGATACTGAATTGAGTTCTTACTAACCTTCTACCAAAAGGCAGACTATATTAAAATACACTTGTTGCATGGTATAGAACTTTAAAATGTTAACATTAGAATATTCACCAGTTTATTTATTTTATATAGGTATAATAATGACATATATACAATTCCACAAGTTATTTTATTTAATAATGCAACTTGGCCATCTTTCCATATCATTCTATTTGTGTATTCATATATATGTGTATACACACACATACATGTGCCTTTAATGACTGGAAATGGCATATATACATACATACATTCATTCAACCAGTACAAGAATAAAGACAGAAATTTTTCTCAAAGAATTCTGCCTTTTTTACTGAAAAATAAAATTCATAATCAGAAAAATAAAATCTATCAAATCTCTGCCCTCTTTATAATTCATATAAATTTGCTTATGAACCAATTCCACATATAGTCAACCTATATGATTTTCTCAGTTTTTAATGTTTAAAACAGCTCCAAGTAGAGAGCCTCAATCAATCTTGCTAATAAAATAATTCAAATACAGCTCTATACATCCCATAGGCTTTTCCAGTCTGGGGAACAGAGTCCGGGAGAAAGAAAAGAGTTTAACCACGGCAAATAACCTAAAAGGGCCCGTTTTCCATGGGACTTCAGAGCCCCACGGAGAGTGAAGGTAACTGCATTGGAGCGTCTCATGCCCTTACTCCCTCTATATATCCTCCAAACTATTTTAATAATTCCAAAACCCCAACAGAAAAGGTATAAATTAGGTATATGCTACATAAAAATGGGAATTTTCCAGATGTTTTTTGGAGGGAAATAGATGAATTCACAGTTTCCACTGTCTCAGAAATTCTGACCAGAAACTATGACTGGGAGTTTTGAGTTTGACAAATCACCTTAGGGAAACTAAGTACTTATTTATGAAGGAATACGGTTTTGCCTCTAATTTTCCCCTTGAATGTGGGATTCATAAAGAAAGAATAATGAAAGTAATCCTCTGCTTTGGAAAGACTTACCACTTATCCTCCCACATGACTTGCCATTTTGGACATGCTTAAATTTAAGATTTGTCGATTTTCTGACACAATTTGGGAATCTACTTTCCCATCCTACATACCTGTACTTGATGTAAGGGGTTCACCTGCTTCCTCTTGGTCCCTTTTATGCCTAAGCTCTCCGACAGCTGCAGGGTATTATATAATTCACCCCCTCCATATCCTGTATGTAGAGTTTTATCAATATCCTTTTATCTGCTCTTCTAGGCCAGCTACCATCACACAACTGCCTGGATAAGTCATGTCTCAAACACCCAAATATATCATAGAACTCCCTGACCTACCAAATAGTTTCTCATTGCTCTCCAGGACAATCTAGCTCTTGACTATCTAGCCCCTTCATTACCCATTACCTTATTTGTACATTACTCTTGAGCATTCCCAAACCATTTGTAGATCCCTGAATGGACACTGCTCGTGAAAGGCAGAACAATAGTGCCCCAAAGATGTCCATGTAGGTCCTAATCCTCAGAACCTATGAACATGTTATGTTATGTGGCAAAGGGGAATTAAGGTGGCAAAGATAGTTTAGATTGCTAATCAGCTAATGTTATATAAAGAGATTAGCCTGGCTTATCCAGGTGGGCCTAATGTAGTCAGAAGGGCCCTTATTAGAAGGAGGCAGGAAGGTCAGAATCAGAGATGTGATGAAAGAAGCAGAGGTCAGAAGCAGGAAGGTTTGAAGATGCCACGCTTCTGGCGTTGAAGATAGAGGAATGAAACCATGACCCAAAGAATGCAGGTAGCCTCTAGATGCTGGAAAAGGAAAGGAAACAGATTCTCCCCTAGAGGCTCCAGAGGAATACAGCCTTGCCCACAGCTTGCTGTTATTTTGGATGTCTGACCTCCAGAATTGTAAGATCACAAATTTGTATTAAGTCACTAAGGTTGTGGTAATGTTTTTTAGCAATAGGAAACTGATAAGCTCTTTCATATCTCTCTTGTTTGAAATAGTACACACACTATTACCTATTCTTGGAAGGGTTTTCTCTGCCATTGCCTCTCTGACCAATGCCTACTTATTTTTCAGTCTCATCTTAATCATCCTACTGGAGCTTCTCCTAACACAGACAGAAATGATCTTTCCTTTACCTTGTGCTATTATTATACTTTGTGTTTGTCCCCACTGTTTCTCTAATTTATTTATGCTCTTATTCCAATGTTTATTAAACATCTATTGTATACTAGATTAAGGGCTATAGATTTATTCAGGCCTCTGCAGAGAGACCATCTCTGGCAATGTCATCTAAAGCAGCTCCCTCTAACCCCAATTATTCTTCACCCTCTCATTCCAATTATTTTCCTTTCTGGTACAGCTCACTGTGTGGCATTACACTGGACATTTATTAACTTTCCTATTGTTCACATCTACCATTAGGATAAATGCTCCATGAAAACAAGGCCTTTAGCGGATCATCTCTGTTTCTCCAGACTGCCTAAAATAGTATTTGGTACCTGCTAGATATTCAATACATATTTGCTGAAAGAGCATTAAGTGATTACATTATAGATCACAGTCCTGCACCTAACGCATGGTAGTAGTAGAAGCAAACATATAGTTTTCACCTGCTTTCCCCTTATATTTAAATCTAGGCTCACCTGTATGAGACGCAAACTATTATCAAGAACAACCTCCAAGTCAAAATGGCATAGATTGAGGTATATGTGAAAAAGTGAGGAAGAAAACACATGCCCACTTTAAACTTTCAGCACTGGCTCTAAGTTCACATTAACTACAGTTGACCAGTGCTCCAGACCAGCTACTCAGCTGTCAATCATAGCACACAACCCCCACATGGAGAAACTTGCATTTTGTTAGTAATCTAAGGATATCTATGCTATCTTACTTCTCCAAGAGCTTGGGGGTAAGAAGGAGATTCCACGCATAGTAGACACAAATAATGTAGTTTTACCTCCAACATATATTATTGAGTGAAAAAAGCAAGTTGCACTATGATACATACCATATGATACCATTATATAAACATGAACAGACTTCAAACAATACTACCCACCCCTCCTTGTGCATGTGCTCTCTCTCAAGAAAAAAAGCCTAAAGGCCCACACGTAGACCAAACTGAAGAGGATGCTGCAATTGGAGGTTAGTGTCAAAGGGGACTTTAGCTTTAACTGTAATAAAATCATTGCATTTTTACAATGAGTGTGCGTGTATCTATATGTATATATATCCATATATACGTGTGTATATGTATATGTGTGTGTGTGTGCGTGTGTGTGTGTATATGTAATTAAAAGTAATCAACATTGCCCCAAAGGGTCCTATCACTAAATACAGTCATCCCTCAGTATCTGCAGGGAACTGGTTCCAGGACCTCCATGGATACCAAAGTGTATGGATACTAAAGTGTCTCATAGAAAATAGTGTAGTGTTTGCGTATAACCTATGCACATCCTCCTGTATGCTTTAAATCATCTCTAACTTATTTACAATACCTAATACAAGGTAAATGCTATATAAATAGTTATGCTGTATTTTTATTTTTGTTGTTCTATGTTATTTATTTTAAAATATTTTCTATATGAAGTTGTTTGAATTCACAAATACAAAACCTGCAGAGATGGAGGGCTGACTGCAATTCTCATTTCTATTGTAAAATTAATGCAACAACATTAGAGTCCATAAATGATTACCAAGTGGGTTCTGCTGGTGACAACCCCAGTCTGATAACTCATCACTCACATTTCTGAACCCACGAAGTTTGGACCACTTCCCCAGAGCTCCTCGACCCTACCAAGTCACACAAACCCTGTGAAGGCCAGCCTGAAATATCCAGTTAACTTTAATTTTGTACATAATTAAATAATTTTTAAATAAATTTGTTCTGCCTTGTAAGATAAATTTCTTTCGACACCTTTAACAAAAATTATTCAAAACAGTTTTTCTTCTGATTAATGGTCACAAATGCATTGTCTTTCCCTTGATTACAAGCTTGATAATTAAAAGAAAACCATGAAAGCAAAGGCCACAAGCAAGGTTATAGAATTCAACAATTAAATGGCATTTTGATGTGCTTTTCACTATCACTGCTGAGGAAATTTTATCCTCTGAAGTTTAAAACTGTGGAAGACACAGCTAGGTACTAATATTCTACTTTTTCCCTTTCTAACACATTCTTATTTTGTTCAGGGTAAAATATTGGCTTTCCTTTGACAGCTCTGAGACTGTAAATGACCATGTGATACAATTCCAACCAATGAGACACGACCAGAGGTCTGCTGGGAATTTCAGGGCAAGATATGTTTTCTCATACAGGCACACCTCCTTATTCCTTGCCCTTTCTCCTTTCTTCCTGCATGAAATGCGGACATAAAGCTAGACATGGAGTGAGTATTAGGATGAAAGATTCATACTGTTGCAGAGAAGAAAGCCAAGGGGAGCCTGGGACGTTGTTATCAAGAATCTGCTGTACCAGCCCTGGACTCTTTCCCTCTGGACTTGTTGTAATGAGAAAAATAAATCCCCAAGCTTCTGCAATCAGGTTCTGTAACTTTCAGCCAAACAAAATCCTCAACTGAGATAGACTGGGATAATATGAAGCACCCAGGAGATTCTGATGTCTCTCTACATAAAGCAGTATAAAAATTGTTCTAGAAAAACACCTCTCAATATAGATATAGGTAAAATACTAGAAAATATTACTGTCATTTCTTTTCAATAGTAGCATGAGAAAATTACATCTAGCAAAATTTCCTATCTTAAAACTCCAGTAGAATTTTACATGTAGTTTTAACATAGCTAAACGAGAGTAGGTTAAGAGATATGTAGGTGGTTCTGGAAGGGGAAAGAAAAAAATCCTCAGAAACTTAAGTATACTACCAAAAAGTAACACAGAAGAATACATCTGTGAGTTTACAATACTCCAGAATAGTTTTCCATGAAGGATCAGTTATGCAAGGAGTAATTTTCCTCTAAAATGTTACACAAAGGGTATTTTTAAAATTTTTAATAAAAAATAGCAACCTACCACTCTTTAACAACAAAGACTATAAAACTCTATTAAATTACAGGGCCTGGAACATGGTAGGCACTAATATGTTTTGAATAAATGAAATAGTTATAACAGGTAAGAAATATTAATGCATTTTGTATTATCGCTAGTTAAGTTTGAAAAGATCTCCAGCCTAGGAAGTAAATAAATGCAAGGGGAAGATGAAAGGAGTTAAGATAAAGTTTAGAGGGAGGGAAAGGAAGAGGGAGGAAAAAGAAACGCAGAAGGAACAAAAAGAGAAAAAAATGTCCTTCCCTTCCTATCTCGTCTTTTCAATTCTCTCAAGTTTAAATCATAAAAGAAAATCTTCCTCCCTATAAAGGCAAATTTATAGTTGACATTAGCTGTTAGCTGCACTGAGGTGGGTAGAGTTTTTACTGCAGAGGAACTAGAGTGGCTAATTTTGAAGCACGAAAGGTGGGCCCTCAGGTCTGGGTGGGGTTTTCAGGGAGAGGTGGTGACTAAGGATGAGCAGCTACCTGGAGAAGAGGGAGGTGATGTGAGGAGAGGGGCTGAATGGGGGGTGTTCATAATGTCAGTCTTCTGTTGTTTCCATTTTTGCTTCAACCTAGTCCTTCACAGAGGCAAGGAGGGGACAATTTTCCACTATCCTTTTTTTCATAATCTCTTTGCACAAGGATCCATATTCTCTGAACAATGATTTGGAAGTCCTTTTACAAAAAAAAAAAAAAACCTCAATGTCTATGAAAACTAGGGGAAGTAGAGGAAAAAACTGCTCTTCCTTAGAGAAAGAGGGAAGGGAGTTTTCCTTTCTGGCTGGAGGGGTACGGTGTGTGGATGGTGGGTGGGGGGCAAATTGTCATGTAACACAAGGACAAACAGAATGTGGCTGCATAGGATTTTCCGCTTGGCTTTAAAACTACCAGCAAATACTTTGTTTCAAAATATAATGGTCAGTAACATACGAAATAGTCACTAACATATGACTACCGCTTGTTACTGGCAGTCAAAAACATGCAAAGTAAAATAACCACAACATTCCCAATCAAATTAACAAAAAATAATATGTATATATGTAATTGGGAAGGTGGCAGTAAATTAACTCTTGTACTCATTGTTGGTGGGTATCTAGGGGGCTGTCTGGCAACATACAGGCATACCTTGTTTTGTGCTTCATTTCATTGCACTTCACAGATATTGAAGGTCTGTGGCAATCCTGTGTCAGGCAAGTCTGTCAGCACCATCTTTTCAACAGCTGTGCTTGCTTCATGTCTCTGCGTCTCATTTTGGTAATTACTGCAAAACCCTTCATTATATTTATTATGGTGATCTATGATTGGTGATCTTTGATGTTACTATTGTAATTGTTTTAGTGCACCTCAAACTGCATCCACATAAGAAAGCAAACTTGATAAATGTTGTGTGTATTCTGACTAATTCATTCCAGCTGCTTTCCTCTGTCCTTCCCTCTCCTGGGGTGCCCCTCTTTTCTGAGACACAACAATATTGAAATTAGGCTAATTAATAACACTACAATGTCCTGTAGGTGTTCAATTGAGGGAGAAGAGTACATCTTTAACTTAGAATCAAAAGCTAAAAATGTTTGAGCTTGGTGAGGAAGACATGTCAAAAGCCAAAATGCGATGAAAATTAGACCTCTTGTGCCAGTTAGCCAAGCTGTGAATGCAAAGGAAAAGTTCTTGAAAGAAATGAAAAGGGCTACTCCAGTAAACATGCAAATGATAAGAAAGCAAAACAGTCTTATTGCTCATATGGAGTAAGTTTGAGTGGTCTGGATAGAAGATCAAAGCTGCCACAACAGTCTTTAAGCAAAACCCTAATTCAGAGCAAGGCCCTAACTCTCTTTGATTCTAGGAAGCCTAAGAGATGTGAGGAAGCTGCAAAAGTTTGAAGCTGGCAGAAGTTGGCTCATAAGGTTTATGGAAAGTTGCTGTATTCAGAACATAAAAATGCAAGATGGAGCAGCAAGTGCTGATTCAGAAGCTGCAGCAAGTTATCCTGAAGCTCTTGCTAACATCACCGGTGAAGGTAGCTACACTAAACAGTAGATTCTCAGAGTAGATGAAACAGCCTTATGCTGAAAGAAAATGCCATCTAGGACTTTCATAGCCAGAGATGAAAAAACAATGCGGGGCTTCAGAGATTCAAAGGACAGGTTGACTTTCTTGTTAGGGTCTAACGCAGCTGGTGACTTTAAGTTGAAGCCAGCACTCCTTTACCATTCTGAAAATCCTGGGGCTCTTAAGAATTATGATAAATCTACTGTCTGTGCTCTATAAATGGAGCAACAAAGCCTGGGTGATAGCACATCTGTTTACATCATGATTAACTGAATATTTTAAGCCCACTGTTGAGACTTACTGCTCAGAAAAAAAGATTCCTTTCAAAATTTACTGCTCATTGACAATGCACCTAGACACCCATGAGCTCTGATGGAGATGTACAGGAAATTAATGTTGCTTTCATGCCTGCTAACATAACATTTATTCTGCAGCCCATGGATCAGGAGTAATTTCAACTTTCAAGTCTTATTATTTAAGAAACACATTTCATAAGGCTATAGCTGTCATAGATAGTAATTCCTCTGATGTATCTGGGCAAAGTAAATTAAAAATCTTCCACAAACTATTAACTATTCCAGATGCCACTAAGAACATTCATGATTTCTGGAAAGAGGTCAAAATAAATAGCAACATTAACAAGAGCTTGGAAGACGTTGATTCCAACCCTTGTAAATAACTTTGAGGGGTTCAACACTTTCATGGAGGAAGTAACTGCAGATGTGATGGAAATAGCAAGGAAACTAGGATTAGAGCCTAAGATGTGAATGAATTTGCTGCAATCTCATGATATAACTTGAACAGTTGAGGAGTTGCTTCTTGTGGATAAGCAAAGAAACTGGTTTCTGGAGATGAAATCTATACCTGGCAAAGATGCTTGTGAACACTGTTGAAATAATAAAGGATTTTGAATATTATATAAACTTAGTTGATAAAGCAATGTCAGGGTTTGAGAAGATTGACTCCAATTTTGAAAGAAGTTCTATGGTGGGTAAAATGCTATCAAAAGCATCACATGCTTCACAGAAATCTTTCATGAAAGGAAGAGTTAATTGATGTGTCAAACTTCACTGTTGTCTTCTTTTTATTTTTTATTTTTTATTTTTAGAATCAAAAGATTGACTTTAATTTTAATGAAAGATGATCATTTAGAAAGTTATAAATTCATATTTTACACTTATAATTTTATTTTATTTATTTATTTTTTTTTTTGCTTTTTTTAAATTATACTTTAAGTCCTAGGGTACATGTGCATATTGTGCAGGTTTGTTACATATGTATACTTGTGCCATGTTGGTGTGCTGCACCCATCAACTCGTCAGCACCCATCAACTCGTCATTTACATCAGGTATAACAGACATTTCTCAAAACGGACATTCATACAGCCAACAGACACATGAAAAAATGCTCATCATCACTGGCCATCAGAGAAATGCAAATCAAAACCATGATGAGATACCATCTCACACCAGTTAGAATGGCAATCATTAAAAAGTCAGGAAACAACAGGTGCTGGAGAGGATGTGGAGAAATAGGAACACTTTTACACTGTTGGTGGGATTGTAAACTAGTTCAACCATTATGGAAAACAGTATGGCGATTCCTCAAGGATCTAGAACTAGAAGTACCATATGACCTAGCCATCCCATTACTGGGTATATACCCAAAGGATTATAAATCATGCTGCTATAAAGACACATGCACACGTATGTTTATTGCGGCACTATTCACAATAGCAAAGACTGGGAATCAACCCAAATGTCCATCAGTGACAGACTGGATTAAGAAAATGTGGCACATATACACCACGGAATACTATGCAGCCATAAAAAAAGATGAGTTCGTGTCCTTTGTAGGGACATGGATGCAGCTGGAAACCATCATTCTCAGCAAACTATCACAAGAACAGAAAACCAAACACCACATGTTCTCACTCATAGGTGGGAACTGAACAATGAGATCACTTGGACTCGGAAAGGGGAACATCACACACCGGGGCCTGTCGGGGGGAGGGGGGAGGGATTGCATTGTTGTCTTCTTTTTAAAAATTGTCGCAGCTACCCCAACCTCCCCAGCCAGTACCCTGATCAGTAAGCAGCCATCAACATCGAGGCAAGACCCTCCACCAGCAAAAAAATTATGACTAACTGAGGCTCAGATGAGCCTTGGCATTTTTTAGCACTAAAGGATTTTAAAATTAAGATATGTATATTATTTTTTAGACATAATGCTATTGCATACTTAATAGACTATAGTATACTGTAAACATAAACTTTTACAGGCACTGGAAAACCAAAAGATTCATGTCACTTTCTTTATTGCAGTATTAGCTTTACTGTAGTGGTCTGGAATCAAACCTGCAATATCTCCAAGGTACACCTGTACCAAAATTCTCTTTGCTTTTGAGATGGGGTCTCACTATGATGCCCAGGCTGGTCTTGAACTCCTTGGCTCAAGCGATCCTCCTACTTCAGCCTCTTGAGTAGCTGACTATAGGTGTGCATGACTGCAGCCAACTCTGTACCAAAATTCTTAACATTTTTATACCATTTAACCCAGTGACAATTTTAGAGAGTTATCCCAAGAAAACATGTACAAAAAGATATCTTTACAAGTTATCTTGTATGATGCCCAGGCTGGTCTTGAACTCCTTGGCTCAAGCGATCCTCCTACTTCAGCCTCTTGAGTAGCTGACTATAGGTGTGCATGACTGCAGCCAACTCTGTACCAAAATTCTTAACATTTTTATACCATTTAACCCAGTGACAATTTTAGAGAGTTATCCCAAGAAAACATGTACAAAAAGATATCTTTACAAGTATGCTTGTAGCTGAATTATCTACTTGAAGAAAAACTGAAAATGACTTTAAAATTAATGATCATAGGCGACTGGTTAAATTAAATTATGAGATACCCATACAATGCAAGGTTTTAAGACAATAGTACTGTAAAAGAAAGCATTATAGTAGACCAATAAAATAGGTTCATTTAAAATATAGTTGAAATAAAAATAGCATATCCTCAAAACTAAGGTATACCTAAACTCTTAGGGTAGTGTTGGTCTTTGGAGTCAGGCTGTGAAAGACTGAATTCCAGGTCCACCACTTATAAACTGGCACCCTCAGCAAATTACTTAAATGGTGGAAAAGACTCAGTATTGTAAAAACGTCAACTCTTCCAAATTGATTTATATGATCTCAACTGAAATCCGAGAAAGTTTTTTTGTGCATGTGAAAATTGGCAAGTTGGTTTAAAAATATGTATAGAAATGCAAGGACAAAGGATAGCCAAGAGAATCTTGATGAAAAGAGCAAAGCTGGAGGATTTATAGTACCATATATCAAGATCCATTATGAAGCCCTAATAATCAAGACTGTTACTGGAGCAAGGATGGGCAAATAGGTCAATGAACAGTATAAAGAGTCTCAAGAAACAGATCCATACATACACGATCACCTGGTTTATGAAGAAGTGAGTCATACTGCTGTGCAGTATGGAAAGAACAGTCTTTAATAAATGGTCCTGGGTCAGTTGGATATCCACATGGAAAAAGTGATTCTTGATCTCCTACTTCCCAACAGTCACATAAATCAATTCCAGATGTACAGAAGATCTAAATGTGAGAGATAAAAATGAACATTTTGGAATAAAACAAAGGAGAACATATTCATGACCTTGGAATTGGCAAAGATTTCTTTTAAAAAAATGTTCATCTTAAATGGAAAATGTAATAAGTTGGGAAATACTAAAATTAAGACCATCTATTCATCCAAAGACATCATTAAGGGAGTGAAAAGGGAGCCTGAAGAGCAGGAAAATCCATTTGCCATATATCTTTTCAAAAGACTTGAATCCAGAATACATATCTATATATTAAAGCATATACAAATTAATGAGAAAAAGGCAGACAACCCAATAAAAAATGGGGCAGAAGACCTCAACAGACACTCCACAATAAAAGGATACCCAAGTGGCCAATAAACATATTAAAATGCGCTCAACTTTATCCATTAGCAAAATTCAATTTAAAACCACAGTGTAATACCTCTATAAACACACTGGGGTAGCTGAAATGAAAAAGATAGAAAATACCAAATGTTGGTAAGAAAGTGGAGCAACCAGAACATTCACACACGGCTGGTGGTAGTGTAAACTGGAACAACTTCTTTAGAAAAAAAAATCACTGGCAGTTCATCTAGTATGACCCAGCCATTATACCTTTTATATACTCAACAGAAATTTGCACATATATTCATCAGAAGATATATATAAGAATGGTCATAGCAGCTCTACCTCTAGTAACCCATGTTAGAAATGACCCACAGCCTGGGCAACAAACAGATACTAGCTCTACGAAAAAAATTAAAAACTAGCCGAGTATGGTGGTGTGTACCTATAGTTCCACCTTCTCAGAAAGCTGAAGTGGGAGGTTGGCTTAAGCCCAGGAGGTCAAGGCTGCAGTGAGCCCTGATCACACCACAGCACTACCTGAAACAAACAAACAAACAAAAAGAAACTACCCAGATGCTATGGTCTGAATGTTGGTGTTTCATGCCCCCACCCCCTGGCTAAATTCATATGCTGAAACTGAATCCCCAATGTGACTGTATTAAGAGTTGGGGCCTCTTAGGAAGTTATTAAGTCATGAGGGCTTCTTACTTCCGAATGGGATTAGTGCCCTTACAAAAGAGATCAAAAGGTGTGTATTTGCCTCTTCCACCATGTGAAGACAGAGCAACAAGGGCCCATCTTTGAGGCAGAGAACAATCCTCATCTTGCCTCATCAAGCTCTCATCGCCAAATGCTGCTGGCACCTCAGGCTTGGACTTCCCAGCCTCCAGAACCATAAGCAATCAATTTCTGAAGTTTATTAATTACCTAGTCTACAGTATTTTGTTATAGTAGCTCAAATGGACTGACACACCAGATATCTACCAAGAGTAGAATAAATTGACATATATTCACAAATTCACTATTATATTTTTGTTGTTGGGAAAAGGGCTGAGAGGGAGAGTATTGAAATATTAATACTAGTGCCGACTTATGTCTAGAAAACTATGCTTCTAGTCCTGTCCAATGGGAAATATGTATAAGGCAAAGTGTGTGTAAACAGCTAGCATCATTCTTGTTTGACATATGTATTAACTTATTTGCTCCAAGTTATATTTTGTAACTGCTAGCTAAGGCTAGTTTGACATGACCAAGTGACAGAGCTGACAAACTTGAATAGAAGTGTTCAGATAATTTTAAAATGAAATCTGAGGCCAGGCACAGTGGCTCACACCTGTAATCCCAGCACTTTGGGAGACCAAGGCAGGTAGATCACGAGGTCAGGAGTTCAAGACCAACCTGGCCAACATGGTAAAACCCTGTCTCTACTAAAAATAAAAAATAAATTAAAAAAAAAAAAGCTGCGCATGGTGGCAGGTGCCTGTAATCCCAGCTACTCAGGAGGCTGAAGCAGGAGAATCACTAGAATCCAGGAGGCAGAGGTTGCAGTGAGCCGAGATCGCACCACTGCCCTCCAGCCTGGGTGACGGAGCAAGACTCCATCTCAAAAAAAACACAATAACAACAACAACCACAAATCTGAATATTTCAATGATAACACACTTTTACACGTAAAAAAGTTGCCATAAAAAAATGATATTATATGCTGGGCGTGGTGGCTCATGCCTGTAATCCCAGCACTCTGTGAGGCTGAGGTGGATGGATGACCTGAGGTCACGAGTTCAAGACCAGCCTGGCCAACATGGTGAAACCCTGTCCCTACTAAAAGTACAAAAAAAAAAAAAATTTAACTGGGCATGGTGATGCATGCCTGTAATTTTAGCTACTTGGGAGGCTGAGGCAGGAGAATCACTTGAACCTGGGAGGTGGAGGTTGCAGTGAGCTGAGATCACACCACTACACTCTAGCCTGAGTGACAGAGAAAGACTCCATCTCAAAAAAAAAAAAATTATAAATGACTATTTAGTGACATATAGCTTACATATAATATTAAAATTCTAAAGCAAGATCAGAGATACAAATAATTCTAATTTTATTTTAAAAGTGTGTGTGTGTGTGTGTGTGTGTGTGTGTGTGGATGTATAATAAATGACAGCAAAGCTATACACCAAAGTGGAGTAGTAGTAATCAATGTGAATAGATTTATTTTTATTTTCTTCTTTGTGTTCCATATTTTATGAATTTTCAGTGAAAGAAATTTTTTTTCTTTTTAAAATTTGTTATGTTTTTATGTTTGGAAATAATCACAGACTTATAGAAAAGTTGCAAGTAGAGTATAAGGAAGTTTATTTTTCTGAAGGAAGGTTCTATTTCAGAGGAAACTGTTGCCCTGATTTCCCATCCCTGCTGAATACTTGAGGGTGTCTTTCCTGCAAACAAGGACATTCTACTACATAACCACAAGACAACTCGCAGCAACAAGAGATTTAACATCGATAATATTACTATCAACCAATCCTCAGATCTCATTCACGTTTTGCCAACGTTCCAATAATGTCCTTTATAGAAAAAGGCTCCAGTTCTGAAACAAGCATTGCATATCGTTGTCATGTCTCCTTAGTCCCCTTCAGCCCAGAATTGCTACTCAGTCTCTGACTTTCAGGATCTTGACACTTTTGAAGATTACATGCCAGTTATTTTGTAGCATGTCCTTCAATTTTGGCTTGTCTGATGTTTCCTCATGACTAGGCCCAGAACATGCATCTGGCAGGAATATCACAGAAGTGATGCTGTGCTCTTCTCATTGCATTACCTGATTTCCCTTTGTCCATTACTGATGCTGTTGACTTTGATTGCTTAATTAAGGTAGTGCCTGTCAGGTTTCTCCACTATAAAGTTACTCTTTCTTCCTACCTGTATTTTGTGGAGAGGTACTTTGAAATTAATGAAGTTTAATTTCTCGTTAAACATGTATGTTTTTGTTTGTTCATATCTGCGTAGATTTGTCTTATTCAATGGTGATGCAGTTTGGTTCTGTGTCCCTACCCAAATCTCATATGGAATTGTAATCCCCAGTGCTGGAGGAGGGGCCTGGTGGGAGGTGATTGAATCATCGGGTGGATTTCTCCCTTGCTGCTCTGTGATAGAGTGAGTTCTCATGAGATCTGTTTGTTTAAAAGCGTGTAGCGCCTCCCCTTTCATTCTTTCTTCCTCCTTCTCCAGTCATGAGAACATTCCTGCCTTCCCTTCACCTTCTGCCATGATCGCAAGTTTCCTGAAGCTGCCCCAGCCGTGTTTTCTGTACAGCCTGTGGAACTGCAAGTCAATGAAACCTCTCTTCTTTATAAATTACCCACTCTCAAGTAGGTCTTTATAGTAATGCAAGAAGGGACCAAAACAAATGGGTTACAATCTGTTACTGTATTTATTTGTTTTCATGCTCAAATTATCCCAAATTTGGCCAGTGGAAACCCCTTCAAGCTGGTTTCTGTGCTCTATGTCTTTAAACAACAATACCCATTCATTAGCTCGCAGTTCTGCACGTTGGAAGTCTGGCATGGTGTGACTTTGCTCAGAGTTTGATAAAGCTGAAATCAGGGTATCACCTGGCTGAGTTATTTTCCAGAACCTTAAGGGAAAACCCATTTTCCAGCTCATTCTTATAGTCAGTCAAATTCAGTTACTTGTAGCTATTGGACTGAAGTTCCCACTTCTTGCTCACTGTCAGCCAGGGACAGTTGTCAGTGACCACAGTTGTTTGCATTCCTCATGTGGCCCTGTCCATCTTCAAAGGCAGCCATGGAATATCACCCTCATGCCAATTCCTTCTCATGCTTTGGATCTCTAATTTTCTCTAGATCTAAATTTAAAGGGCTCTTGTGACAAGATCAGGCCTACTTGGATAATCTCCCCTATTTTGAGATCAACTATCAGGAACCTTAATTACATCTCTAAATCTCTTGCCATATAATGTAACACAGTCATGGCAGAGATAGCTCAACATATTCACGCTACTGGGAATCACACAGACCATATGTGCTAGAGGGCAGGAAATCTTGGGGGCCCTCCTAGAATTATACTACACATGTAAAGTACTAAAAAAGGGCATGGCACATAGCACTATACATGTACTAACTGATATTATTATGTATAATTGAGCAAATTCACAGACATCTTTTTTTTTTTAATTTATTTATTATTATTATACTTTAAGTTGTAGGGTACATGTGCATAACGTGCAGGTTTGTTACATATGTATACTTGTGCCATGTTGGTGTGCTGCACCCATCAACTCATCATTTACATCAGGTATAACTCCCAATGCAATCCCTCCCCCCTCCCCCCTCCCCATGATAGGCCCCTGTGTGTGATGTTCCCCTTCCTGAGTCCAAGTGATCTCTCACAGACATCTTTAAAATAGCAATGCCACAGCAACGACAAGGGCAGAGCAAAATAACATTCCAATGAAACATTAAGGAAATAGGCATTGGTAGAAACTTCTGGCAATTTGCTTAAATGTATATAGAAATCCCAGTACTTCCATTTCTAGGAATTCATCCAAATGATATAATCAAAGGTATACACAAAGATATATAAAAGAAGATATTAATTGCAGTTAAGCTTCTGTGGCATGTTACAATTGGTCTTAGCCTCCTGACATTGCTATAGGTCAAACAAGGCATCTGGCAACTTCTTAGGGAGACCCAGCCTTCTTCCTGGAATGTGAGGTGGCTTTTCGCAAGATAGGGTCTCTTGAAAAGCAAGAGAGCATACCCTGTTACCATCTGTCTATGATAACATCTAGGTCACGCCTATCTGCCAAAACAAGGGCATCCTCGGAAGGAAGCCTCTGCACTGTCTCCCTGGTTTTCTGTGCTACAGCTTCATCCAAGCCCTAAAGTGCAAAATAGTGGGGTGTGGCCTCTCACTCCTAATGTGTTGTCCCTTTTATACTAAATTGGTTATATTATACTCTCAGCCAAGATTCTAGAGTATGGCTTTTGCTTGGTTTTAGCAACAATATGAAGCATTCCAGAGTACAAAGTATGTATCCGCGGTTGGGGGGCAGTGCGGGGAGTTGATGCAGGAGGTAATTACTAAGAGACCACCTGTTGCATACATTATAACACTATAAAACAGCTGCTATTAGTCTCATTTTTCAGGTGAAAAAACGGAGGCTCAAAGAGGTTAAGCAACTTGTTCAAGGATGCACCTTTAGAAAATGGGGAAACCATGTTTTGAAACAACTGGTTTCACCCTTTTTACCATACCAGTAATTGCTATTAATTTCTGAGATTGTGTATTTATTTTCAAAGCTCACCAAGAAATGTTCACAATTAGTCTAGTTTCAAAACTACTGCAGTAACCATCTCTGCTTCCCTGTACCTGAAGGCAAATTAACCATATACAGTGTGGTTGCAATACAGATTAATTTTTCTCCTAAGTATTTTTTCAGCTGTAGCCTCCCATAACTTAAATTTCAAACTAACAGATGTACTACAAGTTCAGCTTGAACAATTTTTTCCCATCATCTCAACCCAAAGAGAGATGCTCCAAACTCCATAATCTTTGGAACTATCATCTTTTCGTAGATTCAACAACCAGGCTAGTTTTCTCTACCTCATACTATTCTCTGACACGATTCTTGACTTTTTAAAAAATCAATGCCTAGGGGCCCTGAAGTCACCAAGTTGTCCATTTCTCCTTCAGGGACCTTTCCTTCATCTTTTCCATACTCCTTCCTACATATTCTACCTTCCCCCATATTCAATCTGCATTCACCTTCATTCGCCTTTAATTTTCACCCATTTCTAGCTCCAACAATCTGCCCCATTCTTGTCCTAGTTTTTGCCAGTGAATCTCTGTCAATCAATTCAAACTCATGGTTACATTCTAGCCATATAACAAGTGTCTTTGCAGGGACAAAAATGGGACTATAAAAAATACATATAAGGTGTGGAGTTCTGTGTTCTTTTGAAACCTTTCTTTAAACGTTTCCTTTCTTTCTCTCTGTCACAACGTAATTTTCTAGGCTCTTCTGGGTCTTTGCTGGTCACAGTCCAGACCAAATATTTTTCCAAGGAGCTCTGGTTCCTTGGAGAATGGCATTAGAAGGCAAAATCTGGGCACTAGATGGTCATTGAGATGTCACTACTTCTAGGCCCACCCAGTAGGCAAAGCTAGAAAACACAGGCCCACACATTTATATCTATATCTATGAATATACACTGATATCTCCAACTGCAATACAACAATGTAGGGTTCATTATAGTTTTCTCCTCTCCTATATTTGTAACTTCCTTCTCCAACAGTGAGAAGCCCAGCTGCCATTAACTTTTCATCTTTTATTTGATCAACTCCCTATATAAAATCTCATCCCTCATCTATAATACCACCTCTCTTCTACACAGATGCCTCCCTTATCCCATTTGGGTCCCAACAGCCCATAGCAGGTACTTCCCTGCCCTCACTCACATGAGCTACAATATTCCATGGCAGATTCTACCCTTCCAAATATACTTTGTCCTCACTCTGACTCCCCATTCTGCCCCCTACCCCACTGCATGAACATGCTTCCCAGTCCAGTTGAGTTTCAAAACCCCACGTCAGGCTGTCCCTCCATGATGATGCTCTTCTCACTCTGCTTGGGCAATGACACACCCATTCATGGTACCTCTTTCACCCCCACCTTGCTTGAGCTCTGACACCCATATCAGGCTTCCCTTACACATAAACGTGATCCTTAACCGCATTGGTTTCTGACCCACTGAAGGTCAGCCTTCCTAAACAATGCCCTCTTTTCCCCTTTTTGGGCTCCAACACCATAGTTCGGGCCACTGCAGTTCCCTCCCAGTTCCAGTGTAGAGACCAGCACTGTTCTGCTCCTTATAATGGATTTAGGACTGAAAGTTTAGGAAGGGAGAAAGAAGAGAAGGAAATTGGGTAGAGGAAACATTGTTTTCTTCCTATATGGATAATGCACACCAACAGAAATTCTCTAATTTATTGCTATTATGGCTTAACAGTTTTCTATTGACAACTCTAAAAATGTTTGATACACAAATTCCTTCTAAAAGTAGTCATACCCTTAGAATAGAAGCCAGTCAACATTTTCCAAAGTCTTGTTATTCCAAGAAATTGAAACCCATATTCACCAAATTAATGAAAGCAGTTACTTTTTAAGTCCTCATAATTATGGGTAACCAATGACAAAGGCAGGGGACAGTACCCATTATCCCCACCAGGAAGGAAAAGGTCACAGTACTCAAGAGCATGAACTCTGGAGCTAGAGTGGGGGATTCAAAACCCAGGTCTAACGCCCTTGGCAAGTTCCTTAACTTATTTGTGTTTATGTTTTTCTATCTTTATTTTATCTATTTATTTATTTTGAGATGGATTTTCACTCTTGTCGCCCAGGCTGGAGTGCAATGGTGCAATCTTGGCTCACTGCAACCTCTACCGCCTGGGTTCAAGCAATTCTCCTGGCCCAGCCTCCCAAGTAGCTGGGACTACAGATGCCCACCACCACACCCAGCTAATTTTTATATTTTTAGTAGAGACAGGGTTTCACCATGTTGGCCAGGCTGGTCTCGAATACCTGACCTCAGGTGATTGACCCGCCTGGGCCTCCCAAAGTGCTGGCATTACAGGCGTGAGCCACCATGCCCGGCCTCTTCCTGTCTTTAAAATGAGGAAAATAGTAATACTTTCTAGAGTTGTGAGGATTATAGCAGATAATACATAAAAACTTCTTAGAAGATATCTGGTGTCAAAAATATCATCTGAAAATATTATTTATTAACGTTATTACAAAGATAGTCGCAGATGCCTGAAAACATGTCCAGAGGTTCTGTGATTCTTAGAGGCTGATTTGAGAAGCAATATATTAAAATGTAGATACTGTCTTGGCACTAATGTCATAAATCTACGGACACAAAAATAGGCATCAATGTCATATGGATGGATTTAAACTACACATGCTCTTCCTTAAAAATTATGTTTGAAACTAACACAAAATATTTAAATTCTCATAGAGAACTTGAAAACCTCACAGCATATGTTGGTGGCCCCCAGTATGAGAAACACGTTTGTATAACATAATAACATATTTTTCATTCTCTCTATGACTCGAGGAAATACATAAAAAGACCAAATAGTCCTTCAATGAATTTGGTTTTAGCCAGAACTCCTTTCAACTATTTTAAATAAATAAAACACAAAACAAGAATGAAAAAGAAACAAAACAAAATCAAATGAAGTTTATGTATGACAGAATTCATGCTAATTTACTGCAGAACATGACAAAACTGTGATAAAGTCAATGGGGCTGATCCCAGATCAACTTCAATTCTCAATTCACATTCTCTTAAAAGAAGGGCCAGATAATTACTCTTTCAAAAGCACTTATCCATGTCTTCACAAACTAATTAAAGTAAAACTTCATCTTTCTTCATTTTAAAATCATTTCACCATGGAGCTAAGTGAAAAATGCTCTGTAGGACTACAACATTATCTATTTATTTGTAAAGATGTCCTCTTTGATTAGAATTCATCCTGCTCTCTCTCTGACTTTATTTGTAATTATTTTCTCAAGATTCAAAATGTATTTCCAAGACAATTTTTGCACATTAAAAAAATTCAGCACAAAAGTTTAAGTATAGTAGTGCAGATGAAATGTCCTGCTCTAAATTAGTCTTACACTTCCTTTGGTCATTTTAAAATGCTATTGTCAAATCCGACTCAGGGCAGGCTTTGCACTGGCTGCTGGAGGAGTAGAAGCCTTAATTGCCTTTCCAGAAACAGAAAAGAAAGATTATATTGGTAATTCCCATGCTTCAATATGTATGTACCTTTTTACTGATCAAGGTCATTTCTTAGCACTTGCATCAGAGAAAATTCTAGCCTAATGACTGAAGGTGTCCCACTTTACAAAAGAAGTTATTTTAAGAACTTCTACCCTATATGCTGCTTAGGACTACACTAGATATAAAATAACTGCCTTTTGTCCTTTAGTGAAAACAATTTGAAAGTACAAGGAAGACTAAAACAGCTATGGTTTATATAATCTTGAAATTTACACATTATATGGCTCAATTCCTCTCAGACAAAAAGTTGGAAGGGGATTCTCTGGGAAACAAGTCTTCAGTCAAGACAAAGGGATAGAAGGACCAAACGACATACCAAGACACAAAGACCAGGAAAGCTAAGAGCCAAATAGGCCAGGAAGAGAGTTAAGAAGTGAGAAAGACTGGGCCAAGAGTCCAAGTTTGGAATTAAGGAAATGATGCTGAGAAAGAACAGATGGGGATAAAAGTGGGAGACTCAAAAAAGAGTGGTGGGGCTGCAAATTAATTGTTACAGCAGAAATTTCTGAAACTCATTTTAAATAGCCAAACTCTTGTAAACAAAATTCCTTCTCCAAAATTTTAAATTTGAGGCCAAAGAAAGCCTGAAGTCAGTCTTTAACCAGTGACTAGGGATCTAAGATGTACTAAAGCTTAACAGCTGTCATAAGTTATGTTTCCCACTGAAAAAACTGGTCTGCAGTGAGCATGAAGCCAACATGCTGAGAGATGAAAAGGTGATGTTTATTCTGGGACCCAGGCTGCATTCTAGCCTTTCCCTGATGTCTTTTGCTCTACCTTTTTTGGTATTTCTAAGCCAATAAATCTTTTTTTTTTTCTTAAGGTAGATTGCATTGTAACTAAGAATCCTGACAAATAACACTCCAGCAGCATAAAGGTTCGACAGAAAGCAGTTTGCTATTGGCAGAACGACTCAGCATCTCCACAGAGCACCAAGGTTCCCCAGATCAGAAACTGAAAACACTGCCCTATACAATATTATTTGAGACTTATCTTTATGGGCAGGCAAAGGTGTAATACATGGCTAGTGCCAGGGGTGAACATACACATACTTCATTCATTCATTTGACAAAATATTTGTTGTATTCTTATTACATGCTAGGCACTCTACTATGCATGGAGGGGCTACAATGGTGAGTGAAAGGATATACTTCTTGCTTTCATGGTGCTTACTGTCAGTGGCCTCTTGTGATTATGAAGAGTGAATTACAGAAGGGCAAGCTCCATTTGTTATTGATGGTTGCAACTCTTTCCCAATAATGCAATAAAAAATATTTGTGCTCAAAATATATATTCTATATTTATCATGAACATTTAATTAAAAGATCAGTATTACTTGTGAAATGCCTATATTACTACTCCTAAAACATATACGGTAACCTTATAACTATCATAAAATTTTAGAGAACGTTTAATCAAGATGACACAGATGAATTAAACATTTGCTACCTAAGTAATGAGGCTTTATTTTCTACTACTAGATGCTGAAATTGTTCTGCTCTATTAAAATATTAGAAAAATATCTTTCCTTATTTCTGAAAACACAAGTATATTGCTAGTCCATATTGCTTGCCTCAGCACTTATTATTATTTATTAATAAAAATAATTAACGGATCCCTCTATTAGGAACCCACAACATCCAAGGATAAGTAATTCTTAAAAAGTAAAACAATTGAGTCCTAAGGTGAAATTTGTATTGCAATATCATGACATGAATTAGAGAGATTCTTTTCACTTATACTGAAGGATGAGGCCTGGGCTTGCAGAATTATGTAAGTAAAGTTGTAATCATTTATCAGAAAATAGCTTTGGGACTGTGATTACACAGACATAAGCAAAATCACTCAGTAATTCAGGTGAGCATTTCAGGCAATAAAGCTTCCTTGGTAACAGGGGCACAAGTGGTGGTGTGAGGGGATGAGACCTGGAGGAGGATCTGAAAAAGAGGGGGCAGTTTTAGGGTAAAATCAAATGAAGGACAGTCCCTGATTCTTCCCAACGGGCAGTATCTCTCTTTCCCCATGAGACAGGAAGTGATGACTTCACCAGATAAATTCACGCTGCAGTAGGGTCATAATTTCACTGCATACTCAGACATAAATCCACTTTCCGCATCTGAGTCATCAGATTCTTTCATCTTGGTTTGTCACCTCTAGTTGGATATTATACCAGGTAGAGTCCTCTGCAGAACACTCCCCGACCTATACTTGTTCTTCTGTTGATTTATTCACTCATTCAATATTTACTGAGCACATAATATGGTCCATTCATTGTGCTAGGTGCTTGAGCTACAAAGATGAAAACAATACAGTCTCTACTCAACTCTGGGCATTCATCTCTAAATTCATAGTGGTGGTCTGTTACTTTTTATTACATATGCCTACTAATATACTTTTTAGCATGTTCTGTCAATAATGAATATTTATTACAGGTTGAGCATCCTAATCTCAAAATGCTCCAAAATTTGAAACTTTTGAGCACCAATATGATATTCAAAAATTGTCCACTGGAGGAGTATTTTAGATTTTAGATTTTTGGATTTGGGATGTTCAACTGGTAAGTATAATGCAAATATTCCAAAATCCAAAATTCAGAATACTTCTGGTCCCAAGCATTTTGGATAAAGGATACTAAACCTATATTTGTAAACTATTATAATTATTGTAAATTATTTGCATTACTATATACTATATAAATTATTTGTATTGCTATATTACTTTCATCTACTCTCTCAGGGCAAAATAAACCCTTAAGATAATGTTACTAGACAGCAATAGTGAAATACAGATATAAATCTATATTTTAAATTATCTGAGTCATTTTAAATCTTCTATAAGATGTTATTGGATTGCTACCATTGCTGTTACTGTGATGGGCCTGATGTCAGAGACACTGCATATGACTTCACACAACCACATGCCACGCTATTGCTGACAAAGTCTTCGTAGCGGTATAAGGAGTCAGCTCTGACTTTTTCCTGTCATGTGTTGTGCTTACATTACAAGTATTATCTACAAGTCAGGGTGTTTTTGTAGGAATGTATTTAAGATACTTGTCCATCCTGTGAAGGTAGTTTTAGTTTAAAAAAAAAAAAGTTAACGTAATCTGTAAATCCTCTTAAAATCAGATAAAAATAACTATAACATTTTATAATATGCTGAATATGAGCAAATGTGTGAGAGCAAACGTGGAATAATGGCGGGACTGAGTGAAGGTGCCAGGATGGATGTATACGTGAAAGATTAGAAAAGCTTACTGTATTGCCTTAGATTTCAAATCAATATAAATAGGTCTAACACTGCCTGGATCATCTTGTACTCTTCATGAAGGAATTCTGGTCTGTGGAGTGAGGCAGAGATCATGGTATCGTAGCTATGCTACTGGAGCACAAAAGGCAGACAGCCTAATTTTGCTTAGGATGGAGGGCCAAGGTGAAAAAAGATAGACAGGTGATACATAAGGTGAGTCTTTAACAACAGTCTCTAACCCCTTCACCAATTATAGGGAAAGAGAAGACCTTAGAAAACAGAGATATTTGAGTGAAGGGGCTACAAGGGTGGGATATGTTTGAAGTAGTACAAGCAAGCAATTCTGTGTGACTACAGGTTAGGCGGCCAAGTGGGCAGCCTCAGATATAGACAGAGAAAAAAACTGATAAAAAGAGGATTGACAGAAATCTGCTGATGCCAAGAACACTGATGGCTTCAATTCCGAAAAGGGCAGCCAAAATTAAATAGATGAGCTGACAAGAGAGCAGAACACAGAGGTGGATGGATTTTTAAAGAGAAATCATTGAGGAACATGTCATATTAAAAGACACTGCTATAGAAAGGCTTTCTTGGGAACTAAATAAATGGGTCTTTTCTCCAACAGTATTACAAAGAATAGAACAGTTTCACCCATAAAAGTCTTTCCTAGTACCAGATATCTGTGGGATAGACAAATGGAATAATTATATAACAAATTTGATTTTAAAGGATGTGATTGTCATTTTGCCTTTAATGACCAAAGAGCCTTCTGAGTTCCTAGACCCTAATATTCTTCTTTGTAGAGCTCTTACTCTTCAATACCAGTAAGGGATTCTGAGGACTGACCAAAGAGGTGTGTTTAACGTTCAAATGGGTAAGTCAGTATCACCTGACTCATTCCACTTACAACCAATGTTCACCAGTTTTGAGTTTATTTACAGAGGGTAAAGCTTAGTTATTATACACTAATAAATGGAAAATATTTGCATATATTCTACTCCTGAAAAATTCAGAATTTGCAGAGAGACAGTATACTATAGTAAGGCAAAGCAACAATTACCAATGACAAATAAATAGGGAAATGAGTTGAGGATCCCAAGCTGCATCTGAACCAAATGAAATAACAAAATTTTTCATAGCTGATATCCAAAATGAACAAAAAGGGAAAGAAAATAGAACTATTCTGAGACTTCTGAAAAGTTGGGAGATAGGATTCAGGTTACAAGAAGGCAGGAGGAAACTCTAGCAAGGCTTGCATAGTAAACATTTGGGGCTGTTTTGGGCAAAGCTGTCTAATAAATAACAGTCAGTGCTAAGGTTTAACAGATGTCAGGGAATTCTGAGCATTGAATCACCCTGAATTCTTCCGAATTCTCATTCTCACTTCCAGAAGGAAAAAAAAACTGTGGAGAAACCCCACATTCCTTGGGGCTTCAGGAGTAGGGAGAAGGAAAGACTAACTAAAACTTGGAGAGCCAGCCCCTCCTCGCTTCCCTTTCATGAGCCTCATATCCTCAATAGGGCCCCTCTCCTTGAGGTAATTACAGATTCTAACTCACAGGCAGTAAAACTTGCCCACCTCATTCTGACTACACCCTGACAACTAAGACTTTTTTCATTCACCCTCCTCCAACACCAAAACTCTATTGTTTGTTCTCTCTCTAAAATGAGTTATCTTATTATAAAAAATTTCAAACAATACATTAAAAGTCCATAATCCTATCCCTTAGAGACAGCTATTTTGTGAGTATTTCTTCAGCTTTGTTTTCTCTTTATTGACAGAGTCTGTTCCTTAATTGGGAAAAAAGAACATTAATTTTCTAAAGATAATAGTTTTATTTTAGTAACATAAAGATATTCAAAATCTAATTCACAGCAAGAAAAGAAAAAAGAATGCTCCATTTCTGTACCATAAATATAATAAGATAAAAATCACCAGCCAATAATGTGGTTTTGGTTTTGTTTAGTTGAGGAGACAGATCTAGGCAAAAGGTAACATAATTAACAAACTTCTGTGCCCACTCTCCTGCTTCTGAAGCAGCCAGAAACCTGCCCATGGCACACAGGGCCTATCCCAGCTTCCACAGTCTGGTCACCCCATCTAATCAATGACACGTACTTCTGAAGAGCCACTTCCTCCTCCCTGCTGTCCAGAGAAATTCCCATGATCTCAGCTAGTTGTTTGAAGGATATAATCTGATTAACTTCATGTTAACACGTGAATGAAGGAAAGATTGCTTAAGCAGGCACCTTCACAGGAGTATGCTTGTTAACACCAAAGAATCTGTAAAGGCTCAAATTTCAGGCTGAGTGATAATGTGAAAGGGAAGAATTTCTGGTAGTGTACAAAGATAATTTTGATTAGAGGAATCTCTTTGTTGAAACTGAAAGTCATGCTGAACAACATAGATAGCCTTTCCCTGCCTAAGTGAGATCCAGCATAATGCAAACTTCACAGCAGTATGTCACTGTAAAGGCAGCAGAGCTGCGCAGGAAGACAAAGGGCTCTGGAATCATGCATATCTGGATTCACACCCCACACTGCCCCTTGCTAGAGATATATGTTTTTGGCAAGTTGCTGCTGTTACTTTTTGACCTCTCAAATATCTATCCTCACATGGCTAACAGGAATGTTATGGGAATTAAAAATAATAAAATAGCTACACAAAGTGCTTGGCACACAGTAGGGGCTTAAGAATAGAATCATTATTATTTATGTGATTTCTTTCAGTCTTTATACAGCATTTAATAAACTGGGATTTCCCCAGAGTCTTCTGTAAAGAAATTGTTGATGGATGGCTAAGGACAGTCCAACTACTGGCCAATACGGAACATTTTATCTCTTATTGTATTGTGTCATCACTCATTGACATGGTTTGAATGTTGCAAAATTTTTCCCTGAGAGAGGTAACATATCAGGCCCTACTTGGTCCTCAGACATAATTATTTTAACTTTCACAGTGTTTTGTTTAGCTTTTCATTTGCATCCAATGCCAATATTTAATAACTGAGAAATCTTATACAAAATCCATGTTTTCATCATCTTTTTAAAATTTCTGTATTAAAAAGTTTATTTCTCTATGAGAACAACTGCTGGATTAAGTAGCTATCATTTTTTTTGGATAGGACATATGTTCTCCAAAAACCCCAGTCCCCACAATGCCTCATAGCACCCCAACACTGAGGAAGAATGTCAGTTGCCATTTATCATCTAGCTTACACTGCTGTCTTCCTAATCGTGGGCCCTGTCCACCAACTTTTACTTCTGATCTGGCTCCTATAGGCATTTGAGTCAGTGGCCTCTGCCCCAAGAGCCAATTAATGTATTCCAGAAAGTGGAGTGGTACACTCAGGTTCTGAAATCAAACCTGGCTTTGAATACTAATTCTCCATGTTATTACTCAGGCAAGTCGCTTCACCTGCAGAGCCTCAGCATCTTCAACCCTAAAAGAGAAACAGTAACAGACTCACCTCACAGGGTCATTGCAAGGTTTAAATCATGTAATGCATGTTCAGAACTTTAAATCATATTTGGTTGTAAAAAGGGGCAATAAATGTTAACTACTACTAAGACAAAGATGATGACTACTACTACTACTATTATTATTGCTTTATTGCTATTACCAAAACTACTTCTAGCAGCACTACCAAAATTACTACTACTCTTAGGTAGGAAGGTTAAAAACACTTACTGGCTTTCTTCAATCTTATTTCTGCTTTCTCAAGCTAGAACTTGAAATTCATTTGGAAACTCTTATGGAATATGGAGTCTTTCAAAAGTGGGAAAGAGCAGTTTCTATCTGCTGCTGTCCTTCAGAACAGGGATGTAGGGTGCAGAATGAAGTGAGAGCACTCCCACTCTCCAGTCAGCAAGACCACTAGCAAGCCAGACCCACACTTAAGCCCAGGTGAAGAAGGCAAGAATCTGTCTCAAAATCTCAGTAAGGAATATGTTTCAGGTAAACCAACCAAGGAGACAGAACTATGGCATGGAGAGGATAAGACCTCTACAGACTTGAAGCTAGACAAGGCAGGCCAACATTCAAATTCAGAAAATACAGAGAATGCCACAAAGATACTCCTCGAGAAGAGCAACCCCAAGAGACATAATTATCAGATTCACCAAGGTGGAAATGAAGGAAAAAATGTCAAGGGCAGCCAGAGAGAAAGGCTGCGTTACCCACAAAGGGAAGCCCATCAGACTAACTTAAGTGGATCTCTCTGCAGAAACCCTACAAGCTAGAAGAGAGTGGGGGCCAATATTCAACATCCTTAAAGAAAATAATTTCAACCAAGAATTTCATATCCAGTCAAACTAAGTTTCATAAGTGAAGCAGAAATAAAATTGTTTATATACAAGGAAACCCTGAGATATTTTGTCATCAGCAGACCTGCCTTACAAGTACTCCTGAAGGAAGCAATAAACATGGAAAGGAACAACCAGTACCAGACACTGCAAAACATTCCAAATTGTAAAGACCATCAATGCTAGGAAGAAACTGCATCAATTCATGGGTGAAATAACCAGCTAACATCATAATGACAGGATCAAGTTCATATATAACAATATTAACCTCATATGTGTGTGTGTGTGTATATATATATACACACATATATACACACATACATTAACCGTAAATGTAAATGGGCTAAATACCCCAATTAAAAGAAACAGACTGGAAAACTGGATAAAGAGTCAACACCCGGCTGGGTGCGGTGGCTCACGCCTGTAATCCCAGCACTTTGGGAGGCCGAGGTGGGTGGATCCGAGGTCAGGAGATCGAGACCATCCTGGCTAACACAGTGAAAACCCGTCTCTACTAAAAATATAAAAAATTAGCTGAGTGTGGTGGCGGGTGCCTGTAGTCCCAGCTACTCGGGAGGCTGAGGCAGGAGAATGACATGAACCCAGGAGGTGGAGCTTGCAGTGAGCTGAGATCATGCCACTGCACTCCAGCCTGGGCAACAAAGTGAGACTCCATCTCAAAAAAAAAAAAAAAAAAAAAGGAGTCAACACCCATCAGTGTGCTGTATTCAGGAGACCCATCTTCCATGAGGAGACATACATAGGCTCAAAATAAAGGGATGGAGGAAGATCTACCAAGCAAACGGAAAACAAAAAAAGGCAGGGATTGCAATCCTAGTCGCTGATAAAACAGACTTTAAACCAACAAAGATCAAAAGAGACAAAGAAGGCCATCACATAATGGTAAAGGGATCAATTCAACAGGAAGAGCTAACTATCCTAAATACATATGCACCCAATACAGGAGCACCCAGATTCATAAAGCAAGTTCTTACAGACCTACAAAGGGACTTAGACTCCCATACAATAATAATGGGAGACTTTAACACCCCACTGTCAATATTAGACAGATCAATGAGACAGAAAGTTAACAAGGATATTCAGGACTTGAACTCAGCTCTGGACCAAATAGAACTAATAGACATCCACAGAACTCTTCACCCCAAATCAACAGAATATACATTCTTCTCAGCACCACATCGCACTTATTCTAAAATTGGCTACATAATTGGAAGTAAAACACTCCTCAGCAAATGTAAAATAACAAAAATCACAACAAACTGTCTTTCAGAACACAGTGCAATCAAACTAGAACTCAGGATTAAGAAACTCACTCAAAACCGCTCAACTTCATGGAAACTGAACAACCTGCTCCTGAATGACTACTGGCTAAATAACAAAATGAAGGCAGAAATAAAGATGTTCTTTGAAACCAATGAGAAGAAAGACACAACATACCAGAATCTCTGGGACACATTTAAAGCAGTGTGTAGAGGGAAATTTATAGAACTAAAAGCCCACAAGAGAAAGCAGGAAGGATATAAAATTGATGCCCTAACAATACAGTTAAAAGAACTAGAGAACCAAGAGCAAACAAATTCAAAAGCTAGTAGAAGGCAAGACACAACTAAGACCAGAGCAGAACTGACAGAGATAGAGACACCAAAAACCCTTCATAAAAAATCAATGAATCCAGGAGCTGGTTTTTTGAAAAGATCAACAAAATTGATAGACCGCTAGCAAGACTAATAAAGAAGAAAAGAGAGAAGGCTCAAATAGACACAATAAAAAATGATAAAGGGGATATCACCACCAATGCCACAGAAATACAAACTACCATCAGAGAATACTATAAACACCTCTATGCAAATAAACTAGAAAATCTAGAAGAAATGGATAATTTCCTGGACACATACACCCTCCCAAGACTAAACTTGAAAGAAGTTAAATCTCTGAATAGACAAATAACAGGCTCTGAAATTGAGGCAATAATTAATAGCCTACCAACCAAAAAAAGTCCAGGACCAGACGGATTTACAGCCAAATTCTACCAGAGGTACAAAGAGGAGCTGGTACCATTCCTTCTGAAACTATTCCAATCAATAGAAAAAGAGGGAATCCTCTCTAACTCATTGTATGAGGCCAGCATCATCCTGATACCAATGCCTGGCAGAGACACACACACAAAAAGGGACTATTAGGCCAATATCCCTGGTGAACATCAATGGGAAAAATCCTCAATAAAATACTGGCAAACCGAATCCAGCAGCACACCAAAAAGCTTATCCACCAAGATCAAGTTGGCTTCATCCCTGGGATGCAAGGGTGGCTCAACATACACAAATCAATACATGTAATCCATCACATAAACAGAACCAATGACAAAAACCACATGATTATCTCAATAGATGCAGAAAGGCCTTCGAAAAAATTTAACAGTTTTTCATGCTAAAAACTCTCTATAAACTAGGTATTGATGGAATGTATCTCAAAATAATAAGAGCTGTTTATGACAAACCCACAGCCAATATCATACTGAATGGGCAAAAACTGGAAGCATTCCCTTTGAAAACTGCCACAAGACAAGGATGCCCTCTCTCACCACTCCTATTCAACATAGTATTGGAAGTTCTGGCCAGGGCAATCAGGCAAGAGAATGAAATAAAGGTATTCAATTAGGAAAAGAAGAAGTCAAATTGTCTCTGTCTGCAGATGACATGACTGTATATTTACAAAACCCTATCATATCACAAGCATTCCTACACACAAATAACAGACAGAGAGTCAAATCATAAGTGAACTCCTATTTAAAATTACTACAAAGAGAATGAAGTACCTAGGAATCCAACTTACAAGGGATGTGAAGGACCTCTTCGAGGAAAACTACAAACCACTGCTCAACAAAATAAAAGAGGACACAAACAAATGGAATAACATTACATGCTCATGGATAGGAAGAATCAGTATCGTGAAAATGGCCATACTGCCCAAAGTAATTGATAGATTCAATGCCATCCCCATCAAGCTACCGATGACTTTCTTCACAGAATTGGAATAAACTATTTTAAAGTTCATATGGAACCAAAGAAGAGCCCTCATAGCCAAGACAATCCTAAGCAAAAAGAACAAAGCTGGAGGCATCACACTACCTGACTTCAAACTATACTACAAGGCCACAGTAACCAAAACAGCATGGTACTGTACCGAAACAGATATATAGACCAATGGAACAGAACAGAGCCCTCAGAAATAACACCACACGTCTACAACCATCTGATCTTTGACAAATCTGACAAAAACAAGAAATGGGAAAAGGATCCCTATTTAATAAACGGTGCTGGGAAAACTGGGCTAGCCATATGTAGAAAGCTGAAACTGGATCCCTTTCTTACACCTTATACAAAAATTAACTCAAGATGGATTAAAGACTTAAATGTAATACCTAAAACCATAAAATCCCTAGAAGAAAACCTAGGCAACAGCACTCAGGACATAGGCATAGGCAAAGACTTCATGACTAAAACACCAAAAGCAATGGCAACAAAAGCCAAAATTGACAAATGGAATCTAATTAAAATAAAGAGCTTCTGCACAGCAAAAGAAACTATCGTCAGAGTGAACAGGCAACCTACAGAATGGGAGAAAATTTTTGCAATTTTTCCTCTGACAAAGGGCTAATATCCAGAATCTACAAAGAACTTAAACAAATTTACAAGAAAAAAATGACCCTCAAAAAGTGGGCAAAGGATATGAACAGACACTTCTCAAAAGAAGACATTTATGCAGCCAACAGACATGAAAAT
This sequence comes from Macaca fascicularis, assembly GCF_037993035.2. Classification (NCBI taxonomy): domain Eukaryota; kingdom Metazoa; phylum Chordata; class Mammalia; order Primates; family Cercopithecidae; genus Macaca; species Macaca fascicularis. The sequence goes on from NC_088386.1 coordinate 53,873,794, forward strand.
ATGCTCATCATCACTGGTCATCAGAGAAATGCAAATCAAAACCACAATGAGATATCATCTCATGCCAGTTTGAATGGGAATAATTATAAAGTCAGGAAACAACAGATGCTAGAGAGGATGTGGAGAAATAGAAATGCTTTTACACTGTTAGTGGGAGTGTAAGTTAGTTCAACCATTGTGGAAGACATTGTGGCGATTCTTGAAGGATCTAGAACTAGAAATACCATTTGACCCAGGAATCCCATTACTGGGATATACCCAAAGGATTATAAATCATGCTACTATAAAGACACATGCACATGTAAGTTTATTGCAGCACTATTCACAATAGCAAAGACTTGGAACCAACCCAAATGTCCATCAGTAATAGACTGGATAAAGAAATGTGGCACATATATACCATGGAATACTATGCAGCCATAAAAAAGGATGAGTTCATGTCCTTTTCAGGGACATGGATGAAGCTGGAAACCATCATTCTCAGCAAAATATCACAAAGACAGAAAACCAAACACTGCATATTCTCACTCATAAGTGGGAGTTGAACAGTGAGAACATATGGACACAGGGAGGGGAACATCACACACTGGGCCTGTTGGGTGACGGGGAGCTGGGGGATGGATAGCATTAGGAGAAATACCTAATGTAAATGACAAGTTAATGGGTGCAGCAAACCACCATGGCACATGTATACCTATGTAACAAACCTGCATGTTGTGCTCACGTACCCTAGAACTTAAAGTATAAAAATAAAAAATAAGTATAAAGAGTAGAAAAATGAAAATAAAAATAAAAAAAGACTTGAAGCTAGAAAATGTCAGAGGGAAAAAGGAAATGTCCTGAAGTTGATTCTGACTCAAGCAAGACAAGCCTTTCTTTTTGGGAATGAGGGAGAGGGCAGGGCAAAGGAGATGACAGGGAGAAAATAGCAGAATTGTTGCAAAGCGGAAATGGAGTGTAAACTGTGGCCAGAGCAGAGCAGCCCAGACCTCAGCTACAGAACCAAAGAACAGACCAGAAGAAAAGCATGACCATGTAGACAGTGAGAATCCCACGAAGCATGAGTGCACACAATCTGAAATTTATCTCCTTAGGGCTTCCACAGAGTGAAGAAAAACAACTGAGTTGTGTACTTAATGTACCTAATAGCCCATAGGCGGGACTTGTATCATCAACACAATAACTGACATCTGTCTTTTACAAAGTACTTTCATAGTTATCATTTGATCCTAAACTAGCCATATGAAGTGTTATTCTCCTATTTTAAAGGTAAAGAACAAAAAGATTAACTCAATTGTTTAAAGGTACAAAATCAGTTAAACGGTACGGACTAGAGTTAAGTTTTTCATAAACCAAATACTTTGTACTGTTCATTGCACTATGTTCAGAAATTTCATGTCATTCACCACATAGTTTCCTGGTTTGTTTTTTCTTTATAATTTTCCTTATATGATTAAGGAAGTTTGTGTTGTTGTTTGTTCCTTGTTTGTAATACAGATTGGCTTTGATAAATACAGAGAAAAAAGTCAAAAAAAAAAGATATATCAGAACCTGGACCAACATAGCTAAAGAGATCCGTTTTCCTGAGGTATCAGGTATGGGATCATCAATAGTCCCAGCTACAGATCAGAATAACCCTAATTCCACCACCACTACTCCAGCCTCCAGTTGGGGATTATAATGTGGTAATATTTCCATAAGGGATTTATAATAACTTCATCCAAAATATCTTCATTCTCATAATAGATATATTAATCTTGTATTATCCTATTGGAAGTGAAGGATTACAGTTGAGAAGAGACTTTTAAAAGTTGTAGAAAAATGTAACTCAAGGGAATATTCTCTGCCAGGATTTGGAACTTTCCTATTAGACAGCATAATTTTGCCAAGGTCTTTCCAGTTAATACTGTGCTTTCAGGGCTGATTAGAAAGTAAAGTATACTATCTCAAACTAGAGTAATATCTTTATTTGAAGGTCACGTGATTTTGTTTTAAGAGATTTTCCAGAGCTGAGAATAGAACATGTCTCTAAGGCTCCCAGTCCAGTGAACTAAACAATGTGACTTCTTCATTTTTAAATGATCTGTTTTGAAATGAACAAATCTTAACACTTCCTCAAGCTAAGAAAAGAAACACGAGAAAAGAAATAGTTTATTGAGCAAGGGAAAAGCTGAGAAAGGTCTGAAGATGCAGAAGTTGAAGTCACCTGTTAGGCTTCCAAGCTAAATTGAATCAATTGATTCCATTTTTTTTAATCAAACAGAATCCATCACAAATATTTTTTCTTTATTTTTCCAACCCGAAGCCTATATTTGCAAGTTACACAGTCAAAATGTCTGTCAAATCCAATGATATATGATAGATTCACAGTAGATGTTGATATTTCATAAGAAAGAGATTGAAGAATCCAGTTCATAAGTTTGTAAGACTAGGGCTTTCAAACAAGATGTGTGCATATACAGATACACACATATTCCCACACCATATATACAGACATCTTCTCCAGAAGGCACAAAAGGTATTCATTTCAACCACTGAGGGAAAGTACCTGCAACACATATAAAATGTCTATTACATCACACATTAAAGTGTGTATTTTTAGAGCTACTGACCTTTATATGAACTAAACAATAAAGCTGTTCACAAACCTGACAGAGAGCAGCTTTTCCAAAGTGAAACAGTGAACCACTGTTCCTAATGCACCCATCAAACTAAACAATTAAATTGGCATTTAGTACAAAATTTAAAAAGCCATTGTAACATAACACTGCCAAGATTATTGGTCCTGTCTCAAACACACACACATACACACAAACGCACACACACAACATTGTTTGTCTTGTCATTTACTAAAAAATAAAAAGAAAAAGAATGTATTTATTTAGTTGACAGATGAATGGGCTGAATAAATTTAAGGCAATCAAAAGAAACTCAGTTGTCCCAGCACCACAAGTTGTTACCAACCTAACTCGGGTTCGGTGGCCACAGACTTGTTCTCATAACACAGCAAAGGCACAAACAGTTACTGTGCAGATACAACAAGTCTGAATTCAAGTCCCAGTTTATCAGTTACTAGCTGTTTGACTTTGGGTAAATTACTTAACCTCTCTTGGCTCCCAATGCCTTTTGTAAAATAGCATTCTAATACAGTTGCCTAATGGAAGAGTTATGCTCTATGCAGTAATAAAAGAAATAATACATGCAAAGACCTTAACACAGTGCCTGGTATACAGCAAATGCTCAATAAAAGTCATTGTTATCATTGACAAATCTCACAGAGTGACCACAGAATTTAACACCAAATCCAGGGCACTCCTGAGGTTGAAAGGGGGCTCTATTTGCAACATAGTGGCAAGGATGGAAGCACACCCTAACCATGGTCTGTGCAGCACAGTCGTGTATCATGGAATGCTGAGGACTGGGAGCAAGGTTCTAATGCTACACATGAAATACAAAACCATATTAGTGAATGAGGATGCCTAGAGACCCTGAATAGAAATATTAGCAATGAGAAGGAGAAAGTGCTTGAGTGAATAAAAAACTTCCAATTTTGTAATTAGTTGGTGATATGATCACACGAGAGATCATTGTTAGCATCAAACTCCTCTTCAGCATTCTAAACAGTTCAAACTCTTGAAACATCACTTTTTACAAGATTTGAAATTACAAGTTTTTAAAATTTGCATTGAGCGTAAAACATCCTTAATCATTTTTTACATCTGTATATACTTTCCTATGTTGTGCCTTTAGCACAGCTTTTATGCTAGAAATTAAACTAATTTTTAAACTATGAAAAAAATAGCTCAGCAGTTATCCAGATCATCAAACCAGGAAGGCAGTAACCTGCATAGTGCGCCAGAACATTCCAGTCACTAGGGAGGATCAGACTCCCTCTCTGACGTCCTTACCTCAAGCACTGTGTTTCCAGCAAATCAACCAATCCATTCTGAAAACTTGTAAGAGTGGAATCAATTAATAATTATTTAAAATCATCCTGTTAATTTTGATAACTTTATAGAGATCTTCTGAATGCATACATAGATGATTTAATGAATTCTCTTTGCAAAGAAGTAAGTTACCAACTGGAAAAATAAGTCAGCAGCAAGGTTAAAAGGCGTTGTGGGCAGAATTTTTAAACGTCACCTCTTTTTGAAAGACAGGGAGAAAAATAAGAACATATATTTGTGTTTTATTTTCATTAGGAAATACAGAAATGATTAATAAGAAGCTACTAAAAATGGTTCCTTATGGGGCTAGGAGGAACAGGGGAACGGGGAAGGAGTAGTCCCAAGACTTCTCCTTGTATACATTCTGACATTTTAATTTTGAACCATTATCAAGTATTACATATTCAAAACATTAATAGAATTTTTAAATTGCCTATTTTAAGAAAATAAAAAGCCCTACAGATTATCTTGAACCTGCAAACAGTAATATGGGGTTTAAATACAAAGGAAGATACAGTGCTTGTATACCTCTTATAACCGTAAGCTTTACTAGTGGCAATATGTGACATTCAATAAGTCTAAATGAAGGAAATGGAGCAGCCTTAATTGAGGACAATCTAAACTGATACAAATAAAGACATGGACACAAATCATATTTGATCAGCAATATCTTATTGCCCAGATTTTCACTGAAATTGAAAAAGAAGATAAAGCAAAAGCTAAATATTGAAAATAAGTGTAAAATATTTTTAGCATAATCATTTATGTGAATAAAATGTGTTAAATGTTTGGTTAATTAGCATTAAACATTAAAGAACAGTTCAATAAGATTGGATCATGGTTTCAAAATTCCTCACATAAGTTAATGATTTACCTAATTTACATGTTTCATATTTTGTTAGAGTAGACATAATAGGAATTGTTGACATTAATTGCATTTATTGGATAGTACATTCATTGAATACTGTAATAGTTTAAAGTAACTCATATGAAAGAATGGCTAGCATTTATGAATATAGGAAAAATGTATATGAATCATGTATAAATGTATGTGTATAAATACATACAAATATAATTCTGGAATGATTTCTATGATTATTTATGAAAAGATCAAAATTACAAGTAGCTTCTGGATGGACGAGCAGTCTGGCTGAAACATCTGCCTCCTTATTGACCGTCAGGGTGGCTCTATGTGGTATGGCTTGCTGAACCAGTACCTCTTTCCTTTTTGATCTCTCCACCTGCATCTCTCCCAAATTGCTGTTCTGTAACCTTCCTACCCAGATTCACATTTACATGGACAGCTGGAATGCTAGAAATGAATAATATTGTAGGGGCTCTGGCCTTGCAAGAGACCTGAATATGCTTACACATACCCAAAGGCTGTCCGCATCCCCTCTGCTGCCTGAAGCCTAAGCAGAAATTCAGTTCTTTTTAACGGGTTAACACAGAGGGATGGCAATGGAGAGAAATGGGCACTGATATCCCAACAGCATTGTGCTCGCTAGGCCACAAGTCCTAGTGGAGGGCTGGATCTGTATGTTTCTAGTTCAAAATAAAATGTCCTGTGGGCTATTGTAAGCTCTGAGCCTTGACAATTTGACATACAGGGGAGACGCTGGCCCTTTCGTTTTCTCTAATATTCCTCTTCTCACAGTGAAGCATAAAGTAGTACATATACACTTTCAGTAACTAATTTTAAAGTGCACACTCTTGAGGTTACAGCCAGTTAAACAGATTACACTTCTTTTTCTTTTTCTTTTTCTTTTTTTTTTTTTTTTTTTTGAGGCAGGGTCTCCCTGTTGCCCAGGCTGGAGTGAAGTGGCATGATCACATCTCACTGTAACCTCGACCTCCCAGACTCAGGTGATCCTCCCACCTCAGCCTCCTGAGTAGCTGGGACTAGAGGTGGGCACAACCATGCTTGGCTAATTTTTGTATTACCTGTAGAGACAGGGTTTTGCCATGTTGCCCATGCTGGTCTTAAACTCCTGAGCTCCAGTGAGTCTCCCACCACTGCCTCCCAAAGTGCAGGGATTACAGGTGTGAGCCACCATGCTCAGCCTGGCACTTTACATTTCCACGAGATAATCAATTAGACTACTTTTGTATAGATTAATACAAGTGTGGCTTCTTTCCTGCACTTCTCTCTCCCTCTGTCTCTCTCTTTTTTCCCCTCTACTCCCATTTCTTCCCCACTCAGTATTTCTCTTTCTACCCCCGGATGTCAACTCTAAGACCTTGAAGAAAATAAAATTATTTCTGCCTGGGCTTTTTGATACAATCCTCAAATTTGGGTTGAAACAGTTTTCTCTGCAGCCATCTGCCACCCAAGCTGTTTTCATTCCTCCCTGAATTCTCATTTCTAAAACTAGGGAGGGACCAAGGGCATATGCTGCCAGTTCTCTGAACTCATCCCTTTGATTCCAGTATGCACTAGGCTTTTTGTGGCTAGCTTCTGGTCACCTTACCTCCTTCCCCCAGGCATCTCCCTTCTTGGATTGCACGATCAGGAGTCTATTAGGAGTCACCCTATCTCAAGGTATTTTTCCCTCTATTATTCCCCCAATAAATTGTCAACTTCTTACTCTTATAGCTTCTCCAAAACTGGAGTTGTACCACAATACATGAGATTTTAAAAATTGACATATTAAGGAAAAGAAGTACAATGGTAACATATGTCATATTTAACTGGAAAGAGAGGTATATTCGGCCAGAACCCTGGACCAGTTATTAAATTTTGGCAATATAGCATCCGGCAAGAAAAAAAAGTTAAGGGCAAGGCTAAGATACTTAGCAAAGAGCAAAATTAAAAATAATGTGGGTCCTAACTGAAGAATAGACCTTAAACTGGTTCATGGCTGGAATCCACTGTTGTATGTCTGAGTTTGTAGAAGCCTTGTAATTATATGCAAAATTTGCATGTGTTAATTTTCCTGGGGAGAGATCACACAGATTTCATCAACTTCTCAGAGGGAATCTGTGACCCAAATAAGGTTAAGATATTGAAGGAGAGTCAGTTACTAAAATATTAAAAGAAACTTACTCTAAGTACTGATAAAATTATCTAATATTTAGCCTATTTTAAGTACAAACACTAAATTCTTTGAATAAATACAAAAATGGTCCATTCATTGGTGGGAGTATACTATGGATCCAAGTAAGTCTTTCAAGTTTCCTTCAAAACACTTTATATATGATTAAGAAAATGTGAAAGTATTTTTCTGCTTTATTGGAGTATAGTTGACAAAATTATAAATATTTAAGGTATACAACTGAATCTTTTGATATATATATATACAATGTGTACCACAATGTAATTAATATATCTATCACCTCACATAACCATTTTCTTTTTTCTTTTCTGTGGTGAGAACCCTTAATATATACCCTTTTAGCAAATTTCAAATATACAATACAGTATTATTAACTATAGTCACATTGCTGTATGTTAGATCTCCAGAATTTATTCATCTTGCATAACTGAAACTTGGTACCCTTTGACCAATATTTCCCCATTTCCTCTTCCACCAGCCCCTGGCAAGCACCATTCTACACTCTAATTCTATGAGTCTGACTATTTTAAATTCCACATGTAAGTGAGATCATGAAGCATTTGTCTTATTTGTCTTTCTGTACCTGGTTTATTTCACTTAGCATAATGTCCTACAGTTTCATCCATGTAGTCACAAATGACAGGGTGTCTTTCTTTTTTAAGGATAATGTTCACACACACACACACACACACACACACGTATATATACACACACATATATACCACATTTTCTTTATGCATTCATCCATTGATGGACATTTAGGTTGTTTCCATATCTGGGCTATCTGAATAATATTGCAGTTAACTGATTTCATTTCCTTTGAATATATACCCATAAGTGGGATTGCTGGATCATCACGTGGTTCCATTTTTAACTTTCTGAGGTAACTACCTACTGTTTTCCATAATAGCTGTACCAATTTACATCCCCACCAATAATGTCCAGGGTTCTGTTTTCTCCACATCCTCACCAACTTTCTGATAATAGCCATTCTAACTGGTGTGAGGTAATAATTCATTGTAGTTTAGATCTGCATTTTCCAAATAATTATTAAAGTTGAGCAACTTATCAAATACTTGTTAGCCATTTATGTGTCTTCTTTTGAGAAATGTCTATACAGATTTTTGCCCATTTTTTCATAGGATTATTTGTGCTTTTGCTAGTGAGTTGAGTTGTTTGAAATATATATATATATATTATATATATACACATATAATTTTTTTCTGGTTATGTATCCCTTGTCATGGAGAACCTCTGCTAGAGCAGTGCAGAAGGGAAATGTGGAGTCAGAACCCCCACACAGAGTTCCTACTGGGGAACCGACTAGTGGAGCTGTGAGAAAAGGGCCACCATCCTCCAGACCCTAGAATGTTAGATCCACTGACAGCTTGTACCATGAGCCTGGAAAAGCAACAGACACTCAATGACAGCCCATGAAAGCAGCCAGAAGGGGGGCTACACCCTGCAAAGCCATAGGGGTGGAGCTGCCCAAGGTCATTGGAACCTACCTCTTGCATCAGGGTGACCTGGATGTGAGACATAGACTCAAAGGAGATCATTTTGGAGCTTTAAGATTTGACTGCCCCGCTGGATTTCGGACTTGCATGGGGCCTGTAGCCCCTTTGTTTCAGCCAATTTCTCCTATTTGAAATGGCTGTATTTATCCAATGCTTGTACCCCCATTGTATCTAGGAAGTAACTAACTTGCTTTTGATTTTACAGGCTTACAGGTGGAAGGGATTTGCCTTTTCTCAGATAAGACTTTGAACTGTGGACTTTTGAGTTAATGCTGAAATGAGTTAAGACTTTGGGGGACTGTTGGGAAGGCACGATTTTTTTTTTTTTTTTTTTTTTTTGAGACAGAGTCTCGCTCTGTCGCCCAGGCTGGAGTGCAGTGACGCAATCTCAGCTCACTGCAAGCTCCACCTCCCAGGTTCTCGCCATTCTCATGCCTCAGCCTCCCGAGTAGCTGGGACTACAGGTGCCCGCCACCACGCCCGGCTACTATTTCGTATTTTTTAGTGGAGATGGGGTTTCACTGTGTTAGCCAGGATGGTCTCGATATCCTGACCTCGTGATCCACTCGCCTCGGCCTCCCAAAGTGCTGGGATTACAGGCGTGAGCCACTGTGCCCGGCCACGATCGGTTGTTAAATGTGAGGACATGAGATTTGGAAGAGCCAGGGGCAGAATGATATGGTTTGGCTCTGTGTCCCCACCCAAATCTCATCTTGAATTGTACTCCCGTAATTCCCATGTATTGTGGGAGGGACCCGGTGGGAGATAAGTGAATTGTGGGGGCAGTTTCCAACATACTGTTCTTGTGGTAGTGAATAAGTCTCACAAGATCTGATGGTTTTATAAGAAATCCCTTTCACTTGGCTCTCATTCTCTGTTGCCACCACCATGTAAGACGTGCCTTTCACCTTCTGCCATGATTGTGAGGCATCCCCAGACACATGAAACTGTGAGTCCATTAAAATTATTTTTTCCCTAGTCTTAGGTATGTTTTTATCAGCAGCGTGAAAACAGACTAATACAATGACCTCCTCTAGAACAGTTTTTGATTTAAAGTCTATTTTGTCTAACATAAGTGTAGCCACCCCCGCTCTTCTTCAGTTACTATTTGCATGGAATATTTTCTTCCAACCTTTCATTTTCAACCTATGTGTATGCTTAAGAACAAAGTAAGTCTCTTGGAGACAGGATATTGCTAGATCTTGGTTTTAATCCATTCAGCCATTTATTAGAAAGTTTAATCCATTTATATTTAATGTAATTATTGGTAAGTGAGAACTAACTATTGTCATTTTGTTAGTTGCTTTCTGTCTGTTTTGCAGTTGCCTCTCTACCTTTCTTGCTTTCTTGATGTCTTTTTTTGTTACGAGATGATTTTTATAGTAATTTGGTTTGATCCTTCTCTCTTATGTTTTGTGTATCAATTATAGGTTTTTTTCTTTGTAGTTACCTTGAGGCTTGCAAAAAATATCTTGTATTCATTTATTTTAAGTTGATAACAACTTCAATCACATATAAAATCTCTATACTTTTATCACCCCTCACATACACACAGTGTGTTCTTACAGTCAGAGTTTACTTCTTTTTGTATTGCGTATCCATTAACAAATATTTTGTCTTTTAACTTTAATATTAGGGTTAAAATTTACACCACCATTATCATGTTAAATTATTTGTTGTCTATATATTTATCTTTATTAGTGAGATTTATGCTTTCATATGCTTTTATGTGGCTGTTTAGCATATTTTTGTTTGAAATTGAAGAATTCCCTTAAGCATTTTTCAAAGGAAAATCTAGTGATGACCTAATGTAAATGATGAGTTAATGGGTATAGCACACCAACATGGCACATGTATATATATGTAACAAACCTGCACGTTGTGCACATGTACCCTAGAACTTAAAGTATAATAATAAAAAAAAAAAAACAGGAAAAAAAAAAGAAAATCTAGTGATGACAAACCCCTCAGTTTTTGTCTGTCTGAGAACTACTCTAACTACTCCTTTATTTTTAAAGGATAGTTTTGCAAGGTATCATCTTGGTTTGCATTTTTTTTTTTCTTTTAGTACTTTGAATATACCATCCCACTTTTCTCTGAGCTGCAAGGTTTCTGCTAAGAAGTCTACTGGTATACTTATGGAATTCTCTTATATGTGATTCCTTTTCTGTTTGCATTCAAAATTGTCTGTCTTTGACTTTTTACAATTATAATGTGCCTCAGAGTAGACCTCTTTATGTTCAAGCTATTTGGAGTCCTTTGGGTTTCTAAAATCTGGACATCTATTTCCTATCCCAGATTTGGGAAGTTTTCAGTCATTATTTCTTTAAGTAAGCTTTTTGCCTTATTCTTTCTCTCTCTTCTCCTTTCCTATGACTCTGATAATTTGTATATTGGTTCACTTGAAGATGTACCATAAATCCTGAAGGCTTCTTTCACTCTTTCTCATTCTTTTTTCTTTTCCTTCTCTGACTAAATAACTTCAAGTAACTTGTATTTAAATTCCCTGATTGTTTCTTCTGCTTGATTGAGTTTGCTGTAGAAACTATTGCATTTCATTCATTCCATTATTAATAACTTTGGCAATTTTCCATAAAGTGCTTCCTATTGATAGAAATAATCTGAGATATTTCTTTCAAAAAATTCCTATGCGTCTCTCTTTTAAACTCTGATTCAGTATTTGTGGGCTGGAACTGGGGAATTTTCATCTTTAGAATACAAGCACTGAGTTATTCACATCATGAGAAGAGTTTAGGAAATGTTGATTTAAAGAATACCTTCATGGGACTGATGTCACCAAGATGACAGACTAGGAGTCCCATTCCTCATGTCCTTCAAAAACAATGACTTACTATCCACAGATGAAAATAGCTCTAGGAGGCCGGGCGCGGTGGCTCAAGCCTGTAATCCCAGCACTTTGGGAGGCCGAGACGGGTGGATCACGAGGTCAGGAGATCGAGACCATCCTGGCTAACACGGTGAAACCCCGTCTCTACTAAAAAATACAAAAAACTAGCCGGGCGCGGTGGCGGGCGCCTGTAGTCCCAGCTACTCGGGAGGCTGAGGCAGGAGAATGGCGTGAACCCGGGAGGCGGAGCATGCAGTGAGCTGAGATCCGGCCACTGCACTCCAGCCTGGGCGACAGAGCGAGACTCTGTCTCAAAAAAAAAAAAAAAAAAAAAAAAAAAAAAAAAAAAGAAAATAGCTCTAGGAGAGCTTTAGAGTACATTTAAAAGCTACAGTAACCCAAGGAGCACAACAACTGGGGATACGCATATAGAAAAGCACCGGAAAGCACTCTAGAATTTGTTTCGTTCTTCATTGTTATTTCTATTCCTTTGTTGAACTCATTTTGTTTATGTATTGTTTTACTAATTTCATTAAGTTGTCTAATTGTGTTCTCCTGTTGCACATCAAGCTTTTTTAAACAAATTATTTTAAATCTTTTGTCAGGCAATTTGTAGATCCCCATTTCTTTGGGGTCAATTACTAAAAATTTATTGTTTTCCTTTGATGGTATCATGTTTCCCTGATTTTTCACATTCCTTATAGTCTTGTGTTGGTGTCTGTGCATTTGAAGGAGTTACTTCTATACTTTATGATCTGGCTTCGGTGGGGAGAGGCCTTCACCTGTGAGTGTCTGCAAGGGTACTAACTGGGTGGGATGTGCAGCAGTGCTGGGTGCATGAGTGCACAGTGGAATCAGGTCAGGGGCATAGGTGTGCATCAGTGTTGGCGCTGGGAGTAGTGCAGTGGCTCCAGCTCCAAGGGTCACAGAGGCAGTTCTGGCTTGGGGTGGTGCAGTGGTGTGGGCTCTGTGCAGCTCTGTCAGCTGGGGTTTTACTGACAAAAGCTGTAGGGATCCTTGGCTGAAAAGCTGAAGGGTCTGTGATGGTGATGATTACGGGGGTTGTCCTGCTTTCCTTTTCCACTACATCAGGAAGTTTCAGCCAAGGAAACTTTTTGGCACTGAGTTGTGGTGGCCTAAGTGATGGGATAACACAGATAAATTGTTTCCGGTGCTTTTCTATGTGCCTATCCCCAGTTGTTGTGTTCCTTGGGTTGCTGTAGCTTTTAAATTGTACTCTAAAACTCTCCTAGAGCTATTTTCATCTGTGGATAGTAAGTCATTGTTTTAGAAGGAGATGAGGAATGGACTCCTAGTCTGTCATCTTGGTGACATCACTCCCATGAAGGTATTCTTTATATCAACATTTCCTAAACTCCTCTCATGATGTGAATAACTCAGAGTGCTTGTATTCTAAAGATGAAAATTCCCCAGTTCCAGCCCACAAATACTGAATCAGAATTTAAAAGAGAGAGGCATAGGAATTTTTTGAAAGAAATATCTCAGATTATTTCTATCAATAGGAAGCACTTTATGGAAAACTGCCAAAGTTATTAATAATTGATGTCCTTGTTTATCAAACAAAAACAAATGGATTACAAACTGAAAACAAGAAATCTATGCCCCAATTTTAACAATTTTAACATAGCAATTATCCACTTAATGCTAGGTTTGTTACTTTGTGAAATTCTGCATAATACAAATGATTAATAAATTATAATTGTTTAAAACATTTTGACCTTTATAGCAATATAAGTGTTAAAAATTAATTTTGTAATTCACATGTAGCCACATACAAAGATTTTACTACCTCAACAATTTTTCCAAACAAGGTGCTAAAATAAACTTACAGAAAATATTTGTAAAAAATGCATTTGAGTTTAGTAATTTGATGAGTTTTCATCCCTAAAGTATTAAGAAATTATAAAGGAGCCTTAGTATAAAAAGCAAAATGTTAAAAGAAGCAGAAGGTGGTCAAGCAGTCTCTCTCAAACATATTATCCCATTAAACTAATAGTTTTTTTTTTTTTTTTTTTTTCACAAAAGGAATGTTTGTCCAGTGTATTACAAATCACCCCAGAGAGATTGTTTATAATGGTCACTTCAGTGGGCTAGCCCAGCTAGTTTACTCTACAGTGCCATTTTAATAAAAACATACTGGGAAGAAATCTCTTTTTAATTTAAGCCATTTAATTTTTAAAATTAATGTAAAGTAAAGCCATAGTCAACTCAGTTCCACAAATATTTGATTATTATCTCATATAAATAAGCCTGGCTGTAGGTTAGCTACTAAGGATAAGGTGATGAGTAAGACACAGTTCCTACCCTCAAAGAAGTATCTTGCTCTAGAACATTTTTTTCTCTTGCCTTTTTTTTTTTATTTCGAGGAAACTAAATCAGGTGTTTGCAAACTTTTTCTGTAGAAGGACAGACAGTAAATATTTTCTTCTTTGCTTGTCATTCAGTCTCTGTTGTAACTATTCAACTCAGTTGTGTAGCATGAGAGCTGTATAGCCAATGTGTAATTTTAAAAGCATGATTCTAATAACAAAAATAGGCTGCTGGCCAGATTTGTTCCTTGGGCTATAATTTGCTACCACTGGACTAAATAACTTGTGAGTGCTTATTTAATATTTCAAATTTTTATCATATCTGCCTTACTAAAATATTTATACCAGAAATAGTGAAAAGTAGCTATACCAAGAAGATAGGAAATTTAAAAGGAATTACAGAAAAAACAGACTGAGATAAATCAAGGAAGTTGTTAAAGGAGAAAAGGCAGTGTCACCCAAACAGAAAGTGATACATCAATAAAGGTCGAGCTCTCTAGGGGAAATCTGAAAACTTTTAAAACATATGTGCAACAACAGTAATAGTAATATATTATGAAATAATCCACTTCTATGTAAAATCATCTTTATAGCTCTAACTTGCTTTAAAAACAGATGTGTTAAATAGGCATAAAATCTAAAATGTTTAATTATACAAATAATGCATAATTTTATAATTAAAAATACAAATAAGCCCAAAGAAAAAATTAAGTATCTCCTCAAATCTTACCAAACCAGAAACACTACTGTTTTACTAAAAAAGTTTTCAAATATGTTAGAAGAGCCAAGTTTTCATAGGATTTTTCTGCAGCTTGTAGGATCACATAGGATCAGAGCTTAATCCATTCATTCACTCCCAAAGTTCACATTTTAGAGTGCTGAATTTGCTCAAGTGGGGCAAACTGCAATGCCCAATGCCCAATAGCCTATCACCATAAGAATAATGTGTGCTAGGCACAATATGAGGAGCTTTCTGGAAATCATCTCATTGAATCCTTCCCACAATTCCAGAAGGCAGACACTATTATGATTATGTGCAATGTTAGAAATGAGAAATGTAAGACAGAGGGATGAAGTAATTTGCTATAGTCAAGCAGTCAGTCAGTGCCAGAATGATGACATTAATCCAGAAATTTGGTTTCCATCATCCATGATCTGAAACTTTAGCATTTCTCCTAAGGAAAAATAGGTACATCCATACCCTGTGGTATAAACCTAGAGCCAGTAGTCTGACACTCCTTGCTTTCATTGAGATAGATATGAATGTAAAAAGTATAAATGTCTCTGTCACCCATAAAGAGATAATGGCAACAGTATCACAATTAGCAATGATTTGGTATGTATTACTTACCAAACTCAAGGTGATAAATTTGAGTCCATAGTTTGGGGCCATAATTTAACTATTTAAGTGTATATTTGTCCATTCTCACATTGCTACAGAGAACTGCCTGAGACTTAGTAATTCATTTTAAAAAAAAGAAGCTTAATTGGCTCATGGTTTTGCAGGCTGTACAGGAGGCATGGCTAGGGAGGCCTCAGGAAACTTACAATCATGGCAGAAGGCAAAGGGGAAGCAGACACATTCTACATGGCTGGAGCAGGAGGAAGAGAGTGAAGGGTGAGGTGCTATACACTTTTAAACAATCAGATCTCATAAGAACTCACTCACTATCATGAGAACAGCAAGGGGTAAGTGCACCCCCTTGATCCAATCACCTCCCACTTGACCCCTCCTCTAACATTAGGGATTACAACTCAACATGAGATTTGGTCAGGGGTACAAATCCAAACCATAACATTCTCCCCTGGCCCCTCCCAAATCTCATGTCCTTCTCAAATTGCAAAATACAATCATCTCTTCTCAACAGTCCCCCAAGTCTTATTTCAGCATTAACTCAAAAGTCCACACATTCCAAAGTCTCATCTGAGACAAGGCAAGTCCCTTCCACCTATGAGCCTGTAAAATCTAAAACAAATTATTTACTCCCAAAATACAATGGGGGTATAGGCATTACTCCCTTTCCAAGAGAGAGAAATCTGCCAGAAGAAAGGAACTACAAGCCCTGTACAAGTCCAAAGCCCAGCAGGGCAGTCACTAAATCTTAAAGCTCTAAAATAACCTCTTTTGACTCCATGTCTCACATTCAGGTCATACTGATGTCGGGAGGATGATGGCCCTATTCTCACAGCTCCACTATGCAGTGCCCCAATGGGGACTCTGTGTAGGGGCTCCATCTCCACATTTCCCCTCTGCACTGTCCTAGTGGAGGTTCTCCATGAGGGCTCCACCCATTCAGCAGACTTCTGCCTGCACATCCAGGATTTTCCATACATCCTCTGAAATCTAAGCATAGGCTCCCAAGCTTCAGCTTTTGTCCTCTGCGCACCTGCAGGCTTAACACCACATGGAAGTTTCAAGGCTTGTAGCTTACACCCCCTGGAGGAGTGGCCTGAGACATAGCTGGGATCCTTTTAGCCATGGCTGGGGCTGGAGGGGCTGGGACACAGGGAGCAGTGTCCCAAGGCTACACAGGGCAGCAGGGCCCTGGGCCCAGCCCAGGAAACCATTCTTCCCTTTTAGGCCTCCAGGGCTGTGATGGAAGGGGCGGCCATGAGGTCTCTGAAATGACTTGAAGGCATTCTCCCTATTTTCTTGGCTATTAACATTTGGCTCCTTACTTAGGCAAATTTCTGCAGCCAGCTTGAAGTTCCAGTTTCAGATCATCTCTGCTCACACATATGAGTATATCCTGTTAGAAGAAGCCAGGCCACATCTTGAATGCTTTGCTGCTTAGAAATTTCTTCTGCCAGATACCCTAAATTCTCTCTCTCAAGTTCAAAGTTCCACAGATCCTTAGAGCTGGGGCACAATGCTGTCTGTCTTTGCGAAAGCCTAACAATAGTGACCTTTGCTCCAGTTCCCAATAAGTTCCTCATCTCCATCTGAGACCACATCAGCCTCATTGTCCATATATTACTATCAGCATTTTGGGCACAACAATTTAACAAGTCTCTATGAAATTCCAAGCTTTTCCTCATCTTTCTATCTTTTTCTGAGCCCTCTGCACTCTTCCAACCTCTCTGTCTTTACCCAGTTTCAAAGTCACTTCCACATTTTCAGGTATCTTTATAGCAATGCCCCACTTCTCAATACCAATTTTCTGTATTTGCCCAGTCTCACATTGCTATAAAGAACTACTTTATACTGAGTAATTATACAGAAAAGAGGTTTAATTGGCTCATGGTTCTGCAGGCTGTACAGGAAATACGGCTAGGTATGCCTTAAGAAACTTACAATCATGGCAGAAGAGGAAGCAGACACATTCTAAATGGCTGGGGCAGGAGGAAGAGAGCAAAGGGAGAGGTGCTATACGCTTTTAAACAACCAGATATCATCAGAACTCACTCGATATCATAAGAACAGCAAAAGGGAATTCCACCCTCATGACCCAGTCACTTTTTACCAGTTCCCTCCTCCAACACTGGGGATTACAATTCAACATGAGATTTGGGCAGGGACACAAATCCAAACTATATCAAGGTGTCTGAATAGTCAGTTGTTCTGAACTTTCTTTGGAACCCAAACACTTTGTAAATGTAACAACAGCCACAGATAGTTCCCTCAAAGGAGTGCAAATAAACATACTGTGGGGGCCCTGGAAGTGTACCACTCAGATATCCTTCATAGAACTCCTTCCAGGAGCTGAGTTGATAGACAGCCCCAGCTACTACCCCTTGGATTCATGACTGCTCACAGCACTTGCCCTAGGGCTGCTTGGAGCCAATAACTAAGCATGGAAGAGGTAATGGTACCTGTACCTTTCTGTCCAATATAGGATGCTTCCAATAAGCAAATTTTGCTTGGGGACTCCACATTAGCTTGGATGAGACTTTCTTAGAACTATACTGCAGTCTGATGCCTCCGACCAAATCCTCCTTCCCCTCTCTCCTTTCACAGACGCCAGACCTGCCTTGTGGTCTCAAGGCTCTTGCCTTCTATTCCTCCTCCCTCTCTTTTGCCCTCCACATGCACTCCCCTATAAATTAAGCTTGTGTAATTCTGTCTTGTTGTCTATTCCTCAGAGGATAATCACAGGTGTGTAAAACATTGTACATTTTTTCAAAGGGTTAATGGAACCCTGAAGCCCATTTGTGGATCCCCCAAGGTATAAAGACACCAAGTTAAGAATCTCAGCAGGTGGTACAATTAAAGGCAATTAAAAGATGGATACTAAGCCAATTTTTGCATCATTCTGCTCTTATAAAACTTTGGCAAATGATTTTTTTACAATATGCATAGTTCAAATCTAAAACAACTATATTTAAATACTGGTTAAATTATAGTAATTTATTTTTTTAAAAAAATCAAATAGGTAATAAGAGAGCCATTAAAACACCATAAATTTAAAAATCCCTTGAGTGTGTTTTTTTTTAAATTAGTTTTACGGAAAGAACATCGTACCCTCTAATACTAAAGCCTGGGCTCAAATCCTAGCTTACCTAGCCTTGCTGATTAACCTCCTACAAGTCACTTAACTTTTCTGGGCTCAAATTGCCATATCTCTAAAATGAAGGGGTTGGACTAGGTAATTTCTAAGACATCTTTCCATTCTAAAATTTTATGATAAGATATGATTTTCTCTCTGGCATAACAGTATCAAGAAGGCAAAACTAACTCTAAGGCCAATATAATAATATCAGTAATGTCATTTCAGAAGAAACTGATGGAAAAATTAAATTTATTTTAAATCCTCAAGGTCTGGCCTCTGCCTCCTCTTCCAGCCTTAAAAACTATGCTAGTAACACCTTCTTTCTGTTCCTGGTACCTCCCAAGTTCATTTCTGCCTCCAAGTCTGTTGCATTTGTTTGGGAAGTAGTTCCCAAATGGCTAGTTCCTTCTCATAGTTCAGGTCTTGGTTCAAAAGTCACATCTACCAGAAGATCTTATGTGACAATATGTGACAATCCTGCCCAAAATAACATCCCCAATCCCCAACTGCTTTTTTCAGAGCACTCTGTTATATCATCTTACAAACAATTATTACTATTTTTTTTCTTTTTTTTTTTTTGGTTACTTGTCTGTCTTTCCCCACTAGAATAGAAGCTCTACGGGGCAAACATGTTTTCTGTCTTGTTTATCATATATCTCTTAGAATAATGCCTGGCATTTAGAAAGTATACAATAAACATGTTTTAATGAACAAATGAGTGAATCAATATGTGCATGCTAACAGAAAACAAAATTGCAACTTTTAGAAGAGTGAAAGAAAGTATAAAAATCACCCCTAATCCATTTTTTAGGGTGATATAGAAGCAGAAATACAGTTGGCTTTCCATGCTGTATTTTATAATTAGAGAAGATAATAACCCAAATGTGTGCCAGGAGTAGCATTATGTTTAGCTTTGGACTGGGTTTTTTCTGTGGGACATCAATAGAATTGTATGATGATCAATACCAAGATCATGTTCTAACTGATTGAGCTCACAGGCTTAAATTACTCAGCTTTTAATATTTGGAAACAAGCAAGCATCAAAATAATTCTACTGACTTCCAAAGAATTAAAAATCATGATGCCTAATTTTAAAAAGTCATCAAATAGCTCTATGAAAATTTAATTACTATGGAAAGGTTATATTAAGAATGAGTCATAGAAGTTTTAAAAAACCTTTTTTTAGAATTGAATTTTATGTCACAAAGACCAGGAAACAGCCAAATGTGAAGTCAACTCTCAATTTCCCATGATAAAACCAGGAATTAGCTCGTGAAGAAGTAGTAGGAAGGGTATATATCGCTTTTGGTGCTTCAGAGATACTGGCCTTGCCACTTACTAACTATCGCTTTAAACAATTTGCTTAATTTGTCTGGCTCTCAATTTTTTAACTTGTAAAATAGGATTAGTAATGTTTGTATGCTTGTTTTGGAGATTAGTAACACTCTAAAGCACTAAACATAGAGCTAGGAACATATGAGATAATAAAAGGCAGCTAAGCCAAACAATAAAAATACATTGACCACTTAAGTCTATGGTGATCAGGAGTATGTGTGTGAAAGGAGATAGATGTCAGAACTACCTCTACAGGCCCATTTCCCTCATTAGAAACTGGATAACCATCCCCTTTGTGAAAATATACAATCTATACAGTTGAAAGCTGTAATATTTTGAAAGTAGGCCTTTCCCCCCACTAGAAAGAAAAATTGTCCCACTCCTAGAAAGAAAAACTGGAACCAGGAGGTGAATCTTTTAACCACATTAGATACAGAAATAGTTGCTCTGCCACCACTACTGCAGCAACCCAGACTGCATGCCAGCACCTCTCTGCTGACAACTCCTCCACTATGGAGGACACGAACAAATACAGCAACAGAATTCATAGAGGGACCCAAGATCAATGCAAGCAAGAATCAGCAAAATGATAGTAAAATGTGTATTGGAGGTTTGAGCTGGGATAAAAGCAAAAAAGATGTGACTGAATACTTATCTCAAATTGGGGAAGTTGTAGACTGCACAATTAAAACAGATCCAATCCCTGGGAGATAAAGGGATTTGGATTTGTGCTTTTCAGAGACACTGCTAGTGTTGATAATGCTTTGGAACTGAAAGAACACAAACTGGATGGCAAATTGATAGACTCCAAGACGACCAAAGCTTTAAAAGGGAAAGAATCTCCATGCTGGGGGAACCACCACTACTCTCTTTGAAGCTATCAGACAGGGACATTTAAGTCTGCAGAATTCTGCTGCCTTTTGTTCAGCTATGCTCTGCCGCCAGAGGTGGAGTCTACAGAGGCAGGCAGGTGTCCTTGAGCTGAGGTGGGCTCCACCCAGTTTGAGCTTCCCAGCTGCTTTGTTTACTTACTCAAGCCTCAGCAATGGCGGGCGCCCCTCCCACAGCCTTGCTGCTGCCTTGCAGTTCCATCTCAGACTGCTGTGCAAGCAATGAGTGAGGCTCCGTGGGCGTGGGACCCTCCAAGCCAGGTGCAGCATATAATCTCCTGGTGTGCCGTTTCCTAAGACCATTGGAAAAGTGCAGTACTTGGGGGGAGTGACCCGATTTTCCAGGTCTGTCACAGCTTCCCTTGGCTAGGAAAGGGAATTACCTGACCCCTTGTGCTTCCCAGGTGAGGTGATGCCTCACCCTGCTTCGGCTCTCGCTCAGTGGGCTGCACCCACTGTCCTGCACCTACTGTCTGAGGAGCCCCGATAGGGACCGACTGACACCTCACACGGCCGGGTGGCCCTCTGAGATGAAGTTTCCAGAGGAAGGATCAGGCAGCAACATTTGCTGTTCTGCAATATGCACTGTTCTACAGCCTCCGCTGGTGATACCCAGGCAAACAGGGTCTGGACTAGACCTCCAGCAAACTCCAACAGACCTGCAGCTGAGGCTCCTGACTGTTAGAAGGAAGACTAACAAACAGAAAGGACATCCACACCAAAACGTCATCTGTACATCACCATCAACAAAGACCAAAGGTAGATAAAACCACAAAAATGGGGAGAAACCAGAGCAGAAAAGCTGAAAATTCTAAAAGTCAGAGCACCTCTCCCCCTCCAAAGGAACGCAGCTCCTCACCAGCAATGGAACAAAGCAGGACGGAGAATGACTTTGACAAGTTGAGAGAAGAAGGCTTCAGACAATCAAACTTCTCTGAGCTAAAGGAGGATGTTTGAACCCATTGCAAAGAAGCTAAAAACCTTGAAAAAAGATTAGATGGAAGGATAACTAGAATAACCAGTATAGAGAAGTCCTTAAATTACCTGATGGAGCTGAAAATCATGGCACAAGAACTATGTGATGAATGCACAAGCTTCAGTAGCGAATTTGATCAACTGGAAGAAAGGGTATCAGCGATTGAAGATCAAATGAATGAAATGAAGCGAGAAGAGAAGTTTAGAGAAAAAAGAGTAAAAGGACACAAACAAAGCCTCCAAGAAATATGGGACTATGTGAAAAGACCAAATTTACATCTGATTGGTATACCTGAAAGTGACAGGGAAAATGGAACCAAGTTGGAAAACACTTTTCAGGATACTATCCAGGAGAATTTCCCCAATCTGGCAAGGTGGGCCAACATTCAAATTCAGGAAATACAGAGCATGCCACAAAGATACTCTTTGAGAAGAGCAACTCCAAGACACATAATTGTCAGATTCACCAAAGTTGAAAAAATGTTAAGGGCAGACAGAAAAAGGTCAGGTTACCCACAAAGGGAAGCCTATCAGACTAAGAGTGGATCTCTCGACAGAAACTCTACAAGCCAGAAGAGAGTGGGGGCCAATATTCAACATCCTTGAAGAAAAGTATCTTCAACCCAGAATTTCATATCCAGCCAAACTAAGCTTCATAAGTGAAGGAGAAATAAAATCCTTTATAGATAAGCAAATGCTGAGAGATTTTGTCACCACCAGGCCTGCCTTACAAGAGCTCCTGCCTGTAATCCCAGCACTTTGGGAGGCCGAGACGGGCGGATCACGAGGTCACAAGATCAAGACCATCCTAGCTAACATGGTAAAACCCCGTCTCTACTAAAAAAATACAAAAAACTAGCCGGGCGAGGTGGCGGGCGCCTGTAGTCCCAGCTACTCCGGAGGCTGAGGCAGGAGAATGGCGTGAACCCGGGAGGCGGAGCTTGCAGTGAGCTGAAATCCGGCCACTGCACTCCAGCCTGGGTGCCAGAGCGAGACTCCGTCTCAAAAAAAAAAAAAAGAGCTCCTGAAGGAAGCACTAAACATGGAAAGGAACAACCGTTACCACCCACTGCAAAAACATGCCAAATTGTAAAGATCATCAATGCTAAGAAGAAACTGCATCAACTAATGAGCAAAATGACCAGCTAACATCATAATGACAGGATCAAATTCACACAACAATACTAACCTTAAATGTAAATGCGCTAAATGCTCCAATTAAAAGACACAGACTGGCAAATTGGATAAAGAATCAAGACCCATCAGTGTGCCACATTCAGGAGACCCATCTCACATGCAGAGACACACATAAGCTCAAAATAAAGGGATGGAGGAAGATCTGCCAAACAAATGCAAAACAAAAAAAGCAGGGGTTGCAATCCTAGTCTGTGATAAAACAGACGTTAAACCAACAAAGATCAAAAGAGACAAAGAAGGCCATCACATAATGGTAAAGGGATCAATTCAACAAGAAGAGCTAACTATACTAAATATATATGCACCCAATACAGGAGCACCCAGATTCATAAAGCAAGTCCTTAGAGACCTACAAAGAGACCTAGACTCCCACACAATAATAATGGGAGGCTTTAACACCTCACTGTCAACATTAGACAGATCAACGAGACAGAAAGTTAACAAGGATATCCAGGAATTGAACTCAGCTTCACACCAAGCAGACCTAATAGACATCTACAGAACTCTCCACCCCAAATCAACAGAATATACATTCTTCTTAGCACCACATCACACTCATTCCAAAATTGACCACATAGTTGGAAGTAAAGCACTCCTCAGCAAATGTACAAGAACAGAAATTATAACAAACTGTCTCTCAGACCACAGTGCAATCAAACTAGAACTCAGGATTAGAAACTCACTCAAAACCACTCAACTCTATGGAAACTGAACAACCTGCTCCTAAATGACTACTGGGTACATAATGAAATGAAGGCAGAAATAAAGATATTCTTTGAAACCAATGAGAACAAAGATACAACATACCAGAATCTCTGGGACACATTTAAAGCAGTGTGTAGAGGGAAATTTATAGCACTAAATTCCCACAAGATAAAGTAGGAAAGATCTAAAATTGACACCCTAACATCACAATTAAAAGCACTAGAAAAGCAAGAGCAAACACATTCAAAAGCTAGCAGAAGGCAAGAAATAACTAAGATCAGAGCAGAACTGAAGGAGATAGAGACACAAAAAAACCTTTCAAAAAATCAATGAATCCAGGAGCTGGTTTTTTGAAAAGATCAACAAAATTGATAGACCACTAGCAAGACTAATAAAGAAGAAAAGAGAGGAGAATCAAATAGACATAATAAAAATGATAAAGGGGTTATCACCACTGATCCACAGAAATATAAACTACCATCAGAGAATACTATAAACACCTCTATGCAAATAAACTAGAAAATCTAGAAGATATGCATAAATGCCTGGACACATACACCCTCCCAAGTCTAAACCAGGAAGAAGTTAAATCTCTGAATAGGCCAATAACATGCTCTGAAATTGAGGCAATAATTAATAGCCTACCAACCAAAAAAAGTCCATGACCAGACGGATTCACAGTCAAATTCTACCAGAGGTACAAGGAGGAGCTGGTACCCTTCCTTCTGAAACTATTCCACTCGATAGAAAAAGAGGGAATCCTCCCTAATTCATTTTATGAGGCCAGCATCATCCTGATACCAAAGCCTGGCAGAGACACACACAAAAAAAGAGAAATTTAGACCAATATCCCTGACGAATATTGATGCAAAAATTCTCAATAAAATACTGGCAAACCAAATCCAGCAGCACATCACAAAGCTTATCCACCATGATCAAGTGGGCTTCATCCCTGGGATGCAAGACTGGTTCAACATACACAAATCAATAAACGTAATCCATTACATAAACAGAACCAAAGACAACCCTTCATGCTGAAAACTCTCAATAAGTTAGGTATTAATGGGACGTATCTCAAAATAATAAGAGCTATTTATGAAAAACCCACAGCCAATATCATACTGAATGGGCAAAAACAGGAAGCATTCCCTTTGAAAACTGCCACAAGACAGGGATGCCCTCTCTTACCACTCCTATTCAACATAGTGTTGGAAGCTCTGGCCAGGGCAGTCAGGCAGGAGAAAGAAATAAAGGGTATTCAATTAGGAAAAGAGGAAGTCAAATTGTCCCTGTTTGCAGATGACATGATTATATATTTAGAAAACCCCATTGTCTCAGCCCAAAATCTCCTTAAGTTGATAAGCAACTTCAGCACAGTCTCAGGATACAAAATCAATGTGGAAAAAATCACAGACATTCCTATACACTAACAAGAGACAAACAGAGAGCCAAATCATGAGTGAACTCCCATTCAAAATTGCTTCAAATAGAAAAAATACCTAGGAATCCAACTTTCAAGGGATGTGCAGGACCTCTTCGAGGAAAACTACAAACCACTGCTCAACAAAATAAAAGAGGACACAAACAAGTGGAAGAACATTCCATGCTCATGAATAGGAAGAATCAATATAGTGAAAATGGCCATACTGCCCAAGGTAATTTATAGATTCAATGCCATCCCCATCAAGCTACCAATGACTTTCTTCACAGAATTGGAAAAAACTCCTTTAAAGTTCATATGCAACCAAAAAACACCCCACATTGCCAAGACAATCCTAAGCCAAAAGAACATAGCTGGAGGCATCACGCTACCTGACTTCAAACTATACTACAAGGCTACAGTAACCAAAACAGCATGGTACTGGTACCAAAACAGACATATAGGTCAATGGAACAGAACAGAGCCCTCAAAAATAATACCACACATCTAAAACCATCTGATCTTTGACAAACCTGACAAAAACAAGAAATGGGGAAAGGATTCCCTGTTTAATAAATGGTACTGGGAAAACTGGCTAGCCATATGTAGAAAGCCGAAACTGGATCCCTTCCTTACACCTTATACAAAAATTAATTCAAGATGGATTAAAGACTTAAATGTTAGACCTAAAACCATAAAAACCCTAGAAGAAAACCTAGGCAATACCATTCAGGACATAGGCATGGGCAAGAACTTCATGTCTAAAACACCAAAAGCAATGGCAACAAAAGCCAAAATTGACAAATGGGATCTAATTAAACTAAAGAGCTTGTACACATCAAAGAAACTACCATCAGAGTGAACAAGCAACCTACAGAATGGGAGAAAAGTTTTGCAATGTACCCATCTGACAAAGGACTAATATCCAGAATCTACAAAGAACTTAAACAAATTTACAAGAAAAAAATCAAACAACCCCATCAAAAAGTGGGCAAAGGATATGAACAGATGCTTCTCAAAATAAGACATTTATGCAGACAACAGACACATGAAAAAATATGCATCATCACTGGTCATCAGAGAAATGCAAATCAAAACCACAATGAGATACCATTGCACACCAATCAGAATGGTGATCATTAAAAAGTCAGGAAAAAACAGGTGCTGGAGAGGATATGGAGAAATAGGAACACTTTTACACTGTTGGTAGGACTGTAAACTAGTTCAACCATTGTGGAAGACAGTGTGGTGATTCCTCAAGGATCTAGAACAAGAAATATCATTTGACCCAGCCATCCCATTACTGGGTATGTACCCAAAGGATTATAAATCATGCTGCTATAAAGACACATGCACACGTATGTTTATTGTGGCACTATTCACAATAGCAAAGACTTGGAACCAACCCAAATGTCCATCAGTGAGAGACTGGATTAAGAAAATGTGGCACATATGCACCATGGAATACTATGCAGCCATAAAAAAGGATGAGTTCATGTCCTTTGTAGGGACATGGATGAAGCTGGTAACCATAATTCTCAGCAAACTATCGCAAGGACAGAAAACCAAACACCACATGTTCTCACTCATAGCTGGGAATTGAACAATGAAAACACTTCGACACAGGAAGGGGAACATCACACACTGGGGCCTGTCATAGGGTCGGGGGAGGGGGGAGGGATAGCATTAGGTGATATATCTAATGTAAATGATGAGTTAATGTGTGCAGCACACCTACATGGTACATGTATACATATGTAACAAACCTGCACGTTGTGCACATGTACCCTAGCACTTAAAGTATAATAATGTTAAAAAAAGGGAAAAATCCTGCCAAAATGGTTTTTCAGGTGGATTGAGCCCAGATACTTCTGTAAAACAAATTAAAGAATACATTGGATGCTTTGTGAAGTTTGAAAATATTGAAATTCCCATGGATACAAAAACAAATAAAGAAGATTTTGTTTTCTCACATATACAGATGAAGAGCCAGTAAAGAAATGGTTAGACAGCAGATTATTATCAAATTGGTTCTGGGAAGTGTGAAATCAAAGGTGCACAACCCAAAGAGGTATGGAAGCTGCAACACCAAAACAAAAAGGAAGAACAGGTGCTGCAACCAGTGAATGAGGGGGCCCTAGGGGGTCGTGACCAAGGTCAGGACATAACTGGAATCAATGATCTAGTGACTACTATGATCTTGGATATGGGAATTACAATAGTGCCTATGGGGTGATCAAAACTGTAGTGGCTATGGCAGATATGATCATGCTGGGTATAACTACAGGAACCATGACTATGCACAGGTGTATGCAGACTATAGTGGCCAAAAGAGCATTTATCGCAAGGCATCTCCAGGGGGTGGCAATCACCAAAACAGTTATCAGTCATACTAAAGGAGGACATTGGAGAAAACAGGAGGAGATGCTAAAATAACCCATCTTGCAGGATGACATTGAAGATTGGTCTTTTGTTGATCTCAGATGATTATTTTGTAAAACACTTTCTAGTGTACAAGACACAATTGTGTCCAACTGTATATAGCTGCCAATTCATGTTCTTTGTTTTTACTTTGTCCTTTGCTATTTATGTTATGACTCAATGTGGATTTGGGTTTACACACATTTTATTTGTATGATTTTATATTAAACCTCAAATAAATGCTTCCTTATATGATTATTTTTCTGTGTCAGGTACTGCATAGCTCCATAAAAATATAATTTTAAATAAGTAATAATTAAGGCACAGTTTGTTTTGCAGGGAGAAGTGATCCATAGCGATAAACTGTGGTCCTTTATAAATAGCCAGCCACAGTGTCACCCTGTTTGCCAGTATGTAGATATATTCCATGCTCTTAAGGCTTCATCTCTGTGTTAACTGAAGTTTCCACCACATCTTTGGATGATGTTCTTTCCCCTCTGGATATCTGAAGACACTTTCCTGAGACAAAGTCACAGTGTTGTGATCACTGGAAGCTTTCTAGTAGACAATTTGCCCTCTGGATTGTAACATAATGATTGTTAGTAGCTCCTTTTGCTTTGTTCTTGTCTCTGGAAAGCCATTTTTGAATTGCTAATTACTTCTTTGACTTTAGAGCTAATCAGTGGTCTGCTAGAAAAAGCTTTATATGCAATTATAATCATAACACCATGATGTTAATTCTCTTAGTAAAAATCTAAATAAATATAGAAAAGAACACTGTAAAACTGTGGTAGGAGCTATAGTTTAAAGTATTGAAAGTAATTATAACACAAGGAATTTCACAGATAGGTATGAGATTATCCATTAAAGTATGATCAAAAGTTCAATTAAAATTTGAAGTAGTGGCAGAGAAACTAATTTAGTTATATTATGTCACAGCCATCACAACACCGAACAAAATATTTTCTATTTGGGCATTCTGAGGAAGCTGTATTACAGTTAACTGCAAATGCCATGTGAGTTTAGAAAAAGTCATGATAGTAAATATCATTTTAATGTAGTTAGTGAATAAATTCAAGTAGGTAAGCATTTGCATATTCAGACGTTGGAAGGAATAGTGGAAAAGATAAGTCTTAGGTATGGTAATGTTGATCCAAGTGTGCCTGACTCGTGTCATTACAGTAGATTTTCCCGGTGCATTGAAAAGAAATAATTTCATATTTAGGTTTTAGAGAACCTGCGTAAACACAAACTTTGAATTTTGCATTCAGTATAGTTAATTGGATTTAAGGATGTTTGTCTCCAGGTTAACTACTGGGATTGGCACACGTGTCCACATGCAGAGTAGTTAATCTTGCGCAACCAGTGTTAAGTTTTTTATGCTTATGAACTTGCCTTTTAAAAAAAATTCAGTATCTACAACTTTATTTGTTCCAGTGATATTTGTACTTGTCGGGCTATCAAGTTACAATGCTCTTGGCCGTTTTTGCTTCTGTTTTTCTATTTCACCTTATACCTAGGATAAGTACCAGTGTTGGCTATTGCAAGGGACTCTGCTTATTCTTTCAACATGCAACTTTAGGGACTAGGAGGGAGTTCATTTTGTGTTGTCAGTAGGTACAGTATCTAGGGCAGTGAATCCTGTAAGTTCAAATGTATAATTAAGTGAAAAGTTGACCTTGAGATTGTCCTTTTCTCTGACCAAAAATGAATAAAGGCTTTTGAAATATATAAAAATAATAAAGAAATAATAACCTGACCTCACAGTGAGAGTTTATCTAAAATTGTCTATACTATAATTTCAATAAAATATAAACCTTATTTTAAAGGCCATAAATAGACATTCAGAGCAGATGAAATGATGATGCACATTAGGCAACAATTCACAAAGTGTTCAACAAATTTTCATTTATGACTAATTATGTTCCTGATTCTATAAAAATAAATGGAAACCATTGAGTAATTCATTCACTTATCCATTCAAAAATATTTATGTAGGACCTAGTGCTGAGGATATGGATCTTATTTTCACTGGGGGACAAAGTAGCAGTGACATAATCAGTTTTATACGATTATAAACAAAGTGTGTATTTAAAGGGAAAAAGGGGTTTTCTTGAAGAGGTGGCAAAGCTGGAATCTATAGATATTATAAATGGGAGTTAACCTGGAGGAGAGTATGATTTAAAGGTAGGAAAAAATAAACAGAATTGTATATCCTGAGATCCTATGGCAAGAAGGAAATGGGGGACCAGGAGTAGTGGCTCATACCTATAATCCCAACAGCTTGGGGGACTGAGGCGGGAGGAGTGCTTGAGCTCAGGAGTTTGAGACCAGTCTGGGCAACATGGCAAGACCCTATCTCTAAAAATATACAAAAATTAGCTGGGTGTGGTAGCACATGCCTATAATCTTAGCTACCTGGGAGGCTGAGGTAGGAGGACAGCTTGAACCCAAGAGGTCGAGGTTGCAACGAACCATCATCACACCACTGCACTATAGCCTGGGTGGCAGGGTAAGACTTTATTCAAAAAAAAAAAGAAGGAAGTGGGGCATTTTCCAAAAACTGAAAGAAGCCA